>NW_022104341.1:4593451-4594880 GCF_000313985.2 Echinops telfairi | reverse complement strand
CCCTGGAACTGTCGGTCCCATTGTTTTCTCCTCCAGATTGTTCATCCAGCCTATCTTACTTAGACAAACCTGTGGAGATAATAACATGCACAAAAACAAAACAGCAAAACCAAGCAACAAAACAATAACACCACCACCTACAGCCAATGACAAAAAAACAAAACAAAACAAAACAAGAAAGAAAAGCTTATAGTTAGTTCAAGGACCGTTTGTTGGCCTTTAGGAGTATTTTCTGATTGAGTCTGATGGGGCGTCAAGCCCTGGCCCCAAAGTCTAGATTTGGTATTCCCTGGGGACTTCATTACTCTGTTCCCATTGCTGTTCTGTTCGATGCTCTTAGTGTTTTGCCTTGGTGTGGTGGGATCAGATCGGGCACAATTGCCACACTGTTTCTCCAGTGTCGTCCCCTAGGGCTATGGGTCAGTGAGGGATGTCGTGTCTCATAGTGGGGCCAGCCATATGGTCTTCTCTGTGGATTGGATGCTCTGTGCAGGGATATCATCCTCAAGGCTTGGTGGGCCAGATTGTGCTCCACTCTCTCATCCTCTGCCATCATTTGTTCCCGTGTGCTCTGATCAGACATGTCCCTCTCCCGGACCTGCAGCTTCAGTGCTGTCCTCTGAAATAAATTCTTCTGGGGAGAGGGGCAGGTGTCCACGTAGTTGGGATTGGGGCAGGCCCCTCAGACCTCTCCACTGGTTCCCTACTCCATGCTGGCATGTTGCATTCACATCTTGGAGCAATGGGTTGAAGTCTGGTCCCTTTTTCCCTGTGGAGATATAAACAATACCCTCCCCTTGGGTGGGTTAGTGCCCTGTTCCACCCACTACCCATTTCTTTTTTTTCCCTTCCCACCCCCTCCTTTTAGTTGGCTACCATATGTATCCCTGGATTTGGTCTGGCCTCTGCCATACTACCTGGTCTTCACCCCAAAAAGTTTGCATACAGCAGCTTTTTCCCTATGCTCCTTTTGCATTTTTTTTAAAGCTTACCTCAGCGGACTCATGTTGTACTTGTCCTTTTGTGCTTGGCTTACTTCGCTTAGCATGACTTCCTCCAGTTCTTCCCATGCAGCGATGTGCTTCATACATTCAGAACTGCTTTTTAGCGATGCGTAGTACTCCATTGTATGTATGTACCACAGTTTTTTAATCCACTCATCAGTTGATGGAAATTTGGGTTGTTTTCAACTCCTTGCAATTGTGAATTGTACTCCAATGAACATTGGAGCACAAATGTCTAGCCATGGTTTGTTTCTTGCCTCTTCTGGGTATATGCCCAGAAGGGGGATTTCTGGGTCATATGGTAACTCAATTTCCATCTGTTTTAGATATCACCAGATTGATTTCCATACTGGCTGTACATACTTACAAGTCCACCAGCAGTGGTTGAGAGTTCCTGTCTCCCCACATTCCCTCCAACACTTGTT
>NW_022104341.1:4577172-4592005 GCF_000313985.2 Echinops telfairi | reverse complement strand
GTCTTTTCTCCATTGACTACCACGTTGGCTGTTGGTTTTTCATATATAGCTTGTATTGTCTTGAACTTTTCTTCTATTCCTCTCTTCTCAAGTGTCTTAAACAGGAATTGGTGTTGGATGCTGTCGAATGCTTTTTCTGCATCTATCGATATTATCATGTAGTTCTTATAGTTTTCCATGTCAATGTGGCGAATGATACTAATGGTCTTTCGTATGTTGAACCATCCCTGTATCCCTGGTATGGATCCCACTTGGTCATGGTGAATTATTTGTTTTATATACTTTTGTATTGTATTGACAAGTATTTTGTTAAGGATTTTTGCATCGATGTTCATTAGGGTTATTGGTCTGTAGTTCTCGATACTTGTGGGATTCTTGCCTGGTTTGGGTACCAGGGTTATACTAGCTGCATAGAAGGAGTTCGGGAGTTTGCCATCTTTTTCTATGTTCTAGAAGAGTTTGTGTAGGATTGGTGTTAGTTCTTCCCTAAATGCTTGGTAGAATTCTCCTGTGAAGCCATCTGGTCCAGGGGATTTTTGTTGTTGTTGTTAATCCCTTGATAACCTTGTCTATTTCCTCTATTGCTATGGGTCTGTTGAGATTCTTGACGTCCTTTGTGGATGGCTAGGGAGGGATTGTTTTTCCAAGAATTTGTCCATGTATTCCAAGTTGTTGAATTCATTGGAGTACAATCCTTAATAGTACTGTGTATTTATCCATTTAATTTTACTAGGGTCTGTTGTAATTTCTCCTCTTTCATCCCTCATTCTTGCTATTGAAATTTGTTTCTTTGGTTAGGTTTGCCAGCGGTCAGTCAATTCCGTTTATCCTTTCAAATAACCAACTTTTAGCAGCATTAATTTTTCCGTAGTTTTCCTATTTTCCCTCTCCTGAATCTCTGCCCTGATTTTTATTATCTCTTTTATTTTACTAATAGTAGGATTGTCCTGCTGACTCTGCTCTAGTTGTTATAAATTTTGTGCCATTATATCAATCATGAGTCTCTCTTCCTTTCTCAGGTGTGCATGTATTGTTATGAAACTTCCTCTGATAACTGCCTTTGTTGTGTCCCATAAGTCTTGGTACATCGTGTTCTCATTCTCGTTGGTTTCTAGAAATTTCCTAATTTCATCTCTGATCTGTGCCATTATGTACTCCTTTTGCAATAGAGAGTTATTCATCCTCCAATTGTTTGCTCTTGTCTTCTTCAGCTTCCTTTTGTTGAATTCCAGCCTTATGGCAAAGTGGTCAGAGAGGTCTGTATGATATCAGTGTGCTTAAATTTATGTAGATTCGCCTTATGCCCCAGCATGTGGTCTATCTTTGAATATGTGCCATTCTGGCTTGAAAAAATTGTGAAGTTTTTTGTATTTGGATGTAAAGCTCCCTAAATATCTATCAGGTCAAATGGTCTAATTGTAGTATATAGATGTCTAGCCTTTTTGTTGATTTTCTTTCCCTGTGATCTATCTTTCTCAGATAGCGGTGTATTGAAGTCACCCACAATAATTGTTGAGGCTGTGATTTCTTTTTTGATCTTTTAGAGTGTTTGGTTGACGTATTTAGCGGGTCTCTCATTCAGGGAAAATATGTTTACAATGCTTAGTGGGTCTTTGTCTACTGTTCCCTTGAGCATTATATAGTGTCCCTCCTTATCTCTTTTTATGGTATGCACTTTGAAGTCAATTTTATCCAAGATTAGGATTTTAAACCCTGCTTTTTAAAATTGCTGTTTGTTTCATATACCTTTCTCCAGCCTTTGATTCTCAGCCTATTTTGGTCTGTAGCCTTGAGCTGAGTCTCCTGTAGGCAGCAGATTGATGGATTGTGGTTTTTAAGCCAGTCTGCTAGCCTTATTCCATTAATGCCTGAGTTCAGGCCAGGCCATTCATATTCAGGGTTATTAACTCCATCTGCGGACTCTATGATATCATCTTATACCTTCTGTGTTGGGTATTTTCCTACCTTCCTTTCTTATTAGTGTGATGTGTGTGTGTGTGTGTGTGTGTGTGTGTGTGTGTGTGATTCTTGGCTTCTTTCCATCCTTAAGCCAATGCTCTCTTGGGGTCTGTTTTCTCTTTGTTGCCCTCTGGGTGAGGTTGTTCTATGTGGCTGTCTCTTATTTATGCTTAGTGAGTGTTGTTCTTCTGCCCATATTGGGTCGGCAAGGATCTTTTGTAGGGCTGAGTTTCTTCTAACGTATTCTTTGACTTTTTTCCTTGTCTGGGAAGACTTACTTCTCCATCTATCTTGATCAATAATTTGGCTGGGGAGAGTATTCTTGGGTTTGCGTTGTTTTCCTTCAATTTTTGGAATACGTTACTCAACTCTCTCCTCTTCTTCATAGTTTCTGTTGATGGGTCTGAGTATATTCTTATTTGGGAATCTTTATATGTGATTGCTTGTTTTTCTCTAGCTGCTCTCATGATTTTGTCCTTTTCCTCAAAGTTGAATAGTTTAACTATTATGGACCTAAGTGACTTCTTCTTGGCATTCAGTCTAGCTGGTGTTCTTTCGACCCCTGAATGGTTGTCTGGTTTTCATTCATCAAGCTTGGGAAGTTTTCCTCCAAGAATTCTCTCACTATTGCTGCAGAGGACTCCTTTGTTGTGTTGTCCTCCGGTAAGCCAATAATCCTAATGTTTCTCTTCATAGCATCAGACATAGCTCTTAGGTTTTCTTCAGCTTTTCTGATGATCTTATTAGATTTTTGTTCATGTTTGTTAAAGTCTGATTGGCTGTCCTCCAAGTCACTGGTGCAGTTCTCTGCTTCCTCCAGTTGATTCTCGAAGTCTGTGAGTCTGCTATTGGTTTTTGTTATCTCCTCCCTAAGCTCTTGAATTTCTCTTTGGTGTATGGACTTTATTTCCTCTATCGTTTCATCCTTTTTCTATATTGTTTCCCTCATATTCTGTATGACGCCAAGCAGCAATCTGAAAATTTCTTTCTGTGGGAGCTCAATGTCTGCTTCTTCTGTGCATGTCGTTAGGTTCAGGACATCTTTTGCCATTGCCTTTTGTTTCTCCTGGTTTTTTTTTTGAGGTCATTTGAGCTGATGGATGTTGTGTTGCATTGTTTTAGAGGAGCCAAGTGCCATTTTCCAAGGAGTCGAAGAGCACTGGCTGTCTCTGGGAGACTTGTAGGAATGCTTCTTCGACCTGCCTCCAGCTACTTTCACTATGGAATTAGCCTACCACTTCATTCTCCTGTGACTTCCCTCTCAGGGAAGTGGCCCAGAAGGCTGGTGGGTTGCCTGTTTTGGTGTAGAACACCATAAATGGTGGGCAGAATTGCCTTGGCCAGATAGATGACTGTGGAAGTTGGGAAGAGGTTCCTGCAGCAGCTTGGAACACTGGCAAGCATTGGCCGAGCTGCCTTAGGCTGTGTGAAGCACTGAGGTAGGTGGAAGGAAGTTCCCTCAGTCAAGTGGGACAACAGAGGAAAAATAAGAGCTCCCCCAGCCACACAGGCAGGAATTCCCCAGTAAGAAATTGGACGGAGTATCCTCTGGTGGAGCTCTACTGGTCTTTCCCCAGCCTCAGGCTACTGGGCTAAGGTGCAAAGGGTAGAGCTCACCTAACTGGGTGGAGGGGGCAGGCATAAATTCTCTAGGCTAAGGGGAGTGGTCTCGTGGTCAGCAGTGGAGTGTGAGAGAACAGGGAATATAGAAAGAGGAGAAAAAAACCCAAGTAAGCCCACAGAGCCTGTGGGGGGATACATAGAAGAGAGGGCAACAAAAGTAACAATGTAGCTGGTCCCCAATCCCTGTCTGTAGGGCTTTACATGTATTCCCTGCCACGAGGCAGCGGCAACCTGTGGCTGTGTTGAGATAAAGCCCCTTCCCCTGCTCCAAATGGTCCTGGCTCTGGCTGAGACAGTGGCAGGGCTAAGGTCAAATCCTAGCCGACCTCCAATTTGGTAAGCCCAAAACTCCCAGCCTCCCCAAACCTTGTGGATAGGTGCCTACTTATCTTTATGATGCTCCTCCTGCGATCCAGCAGTGTTGAATTTCCCTCTTTGTAACTCTCCCGGTCTGATTTCTGCAGAGTCCCTCTGGTATGTGTTACTCAGTTGCCATTTTCCCAGAAGTCTTTTTCTTTTCTTTTCTTTTTTTAAACATTTTATTAGGGGTTCATACAACTGTTATCGCAAGCCATACACACATCAATTGTGTAAAGCGCATTTGTACATCATTCTCAAAACATTTTCTCTCCACTTGAACCCCGGATTTGAGGTCCTCATTTTTCCCCTCCCTCCCCGCTCCCCCCTCCCTCATGAGCCCTTGATAGATTATAAATTGGTATTTTGTCATATCTTGCCCTGTCCGACGTCTCCCTTCACCCACTTTTTGGTTGTCTGTCCCCCAGGGAGGAGGTCACATATAGTTCCTTATAATCGGTTCCCTCTTTCCTACCCATTCTCCCTCTACCCTCCCTGTTTCTCCACTCACACCACTGGTCCTGTAGGGCTCATCCGCCCTGGATTCCCTGTATTTTCAGTTCCTATCTGTACCAGTGTACATCCTCTGGTCTAGCCAGACTTGCAAGGTTGAATTCGAGTCATGGTAGTGGAAGCGGGGAGGAAACATTTAGGAACTAGAGGAAAGTTGTATTTCTCATCGTGGAAACATTTTCATGTATATGTTTAATCCCATAATTTTTAACTGCGTTATAGAGCTCCACGCTGATAAGCTAGCTAGGACTCAGGAAACATCAGGTCACTTGTGTAACTGATGGCAACAACATCAAATCTCGGAATGTGGCAGCACTAGAATTTCTGTGGAAAAGGGTCTTAGAAGCAATGATGTTATCTGAAAGAAAGTGAGGGTTAGTATACTAAGGAATTTGTTGTAAAATTGCTTTTGAATATGGACTTGTTGGTTTAATGGTTAAATGTTCAGCTTTTAAACAAAAAGGTTAGCAATTTGAAAACACCAATTGCTCTGTAGGGGAACGATGTGGCAGTCAGCTTCTGTGGATTCTAGCCTTGGAAACATTATGGGGTGGTCCTACTCTGCCTTATAAGATTGCTAAGAGTCGGAATCAACTTACGAGTTTTTATTTTTATTTTTAAATCATTTTATTGGAGGCTTTTACAGCTCTTATAACATTCCAGACATCAATTGTGTAAAGCTTATTTGTACATATTTATTTTTTTAATAATCCCTTACTTCAGCGAAAATATTAGTTATTCATACAAGTGAGGGTGGCAAACACCCTCCTGTTAATCTCCTGTTCTTGGATCTTCTTACTACAGGGAGACAGTATTTTGCTTGGGGCATTTCTCTGACCCTACCTCCAAGTCAGTGTTTTTTTGGTGTTTGTTTTAAGATCATTTTATTGGAGGCTCTTACAGCTCCTAGAACAATCCACACATCAATTGCATAAAGCATATTTGTACATATGTTGCCATCATAATTTTCTAAACATTTACTTTCTATTTGAGCCCTTTTATCAGCTCATCTTTTTCCCCTCCCTCCTCTCTCCTACCCTAGTGATCCTTGATAAATTATAAATTATTTTAATTTTCATATCTTACACCAACTGCTATCTCTCTTCCCCCATGTTTTCCTCCCCTTGGGGTGGTGGTGATGGTGATTTGTCAATCATTGTGGTCGGTTTCCCCTTCCTCCCCTCCTCTCCCTACCTTACTCATACCCTCCTGATCGCTGCTACTCTCATTTCTGTTCCTGAGGAGTTTATCTGACCTAGATTCTGTGTGTCGTGAGCTCTTATCTGTACCGATGTATATGCTCCAGTCTAGTGAAAGGCAGGACTGGGGTCATGATAGTGGGGGGTGAGGAACCCTCAAGGAACCAGAGGAATATTGTGTGTTTCATCAGGACTCATCCCTTCCTTGTGACCCTTCTGTGAGAGGGTGTCCCATTGTCTATAGATGGGTTTTGGGTCTCTGCTCCGAACCTCTTCATTCTCAACAATGTTTTGTTTGTTTGTTTGTTTGTTTGGGGTCTCCTGATGCCTATTACCCCATCCCATTGACACCTCATGATCGCACAAGCTTGTGTGCTTCTTCCATGTCGGCTTGTTGCTTCTCTGCTAGATGGCTGCTTGTTTACCTTCAAGCCTTTAAGACCCCAGAGACATATCTTTTGATAGCTGGACACTGTCAGCTTTCTTCACCACATTTTCTTATGCACTCATTTTGTCTTCAGCATTCATGCAGGGAAGGTGAGCCTCACAGAATTCCAGGTTGTTAGAACAAGATGTTCTTGTGTTGAGAAAGGGCTTGAACTGAGGCTCAAAGTCTGTCCACTACCTCAATATATTGCCATATAAATATATGTACATAGGCCAATACCTCAATTTATATGAATTAATGTATGTACATATGTACACTTCTATGTTTATACCTCTACCCATAGCTTTGCTTCCTATATCTTTCCTGTTTCCTTTGACCTTCCTCCTGCCCCACCATCACACTCTCCCTTCTTCTGCCTCTTAGTAATTCCTCTCAGCTAGATTGCTGTTGCTCCAACACCTCGAGGATCTCTACATCCTCATTGTTGTTGATGTTAATTCCCTAGTTGTTCTGTCTATGGCATTGTTTGCTCACCGCTCCCTTCCCCCACCTTCTTCTTCCCTCAAGTCCCTCCGAAACCACTGGTCCTGTTGCTTTCTCCTGGAACTTTCTTCCCATACCTATCTTATGTATGTAGGCAAACCAACGATAATGGAGACAAAACAAAAAGAAAATAAAAGATTGAATAAAAAGAGAAAAAAGAAAAATATAATAATAAAATAATAATAGCCAGCAAAAACAAACAAAAAAGCATACATAATTCCAGGTCTGTCCACTGACCTTTATGACTATCTCCCCACTGGTCATGGTGAATTCTGGGAAGTTCCCCTCCTAGCCTGTCGTTTATTTTGGGGACTCTTCAGGGGCTTTGTGACTTTGTTTTGCTCCTGTTGCTGATCTGTTATGTTCCCTTCTTGGTTTCACCCTGCTGTGGGATTTGCAGAGCAGAGTCACTCCCTGCCATATGTCCCCAGTATTGTCCTCTGTCGCGGTATGCTCCACCCAGGGGGAGCATCATATACTGAGCTGTTGTTGCCCCTACAGTCCTCTCTTTGCAGGGACATTGACCTCAGGGCTTGGTGTGCCAAAATGGGGTTTAGACCTTCACTCTCTCTTTTTCCTTCTTGATTTGCTTCCTTGTAGGCATGGCATGCCAGCCCCTCTGCCCAACCTGTAGGTTCAGTGTTGTCCTCTGTAGCACATAATTCTAGGGAGGGGGTCAGTTTGGCTCTGATTGGAGTCAGTCCTTTGCTCTGGCAATCCACAGTCTCAAGAGGAGGAAGAGTGAAGTCATTAAGAGCACAATGTGGAACTGCCTGAGTTCACATTCTGCCTTTGACACTAGCTGTCAGATTTTGGAACAAGATATTTAACGTCTTTGTGGTCCCATTTCCTCATTTGTAAAGTAAGGACATAAAGAGTACCTACTTCTCAAAGCTGTGGAGGTGAAGTGAGTCAATATTTGTAAAACATTTAGGTATTGAGTGCCTGGCTCTTCAAAAATATGATTGAAGTGCTTGTAGTTCCACCCATCATTATGCTATTGTAATGGAGCATGGAAAGGAGTTGCCCAACACATTAACCTTGGCCTTGCATGATTAACTAGGCCATTTAGTAGGTCTGTGCCTTGAGATCCAAGTCCTGAACTCTGTGAAACCTTCTCATACTTATTATGAGGAGAGACCTATTTGTTTTTCAAATATCCAGGAGAAGATTGAAATTTTTAAGGTTTCTTGATTGCCTCAGATTGGGAGGCGACCCTGGTCAGCACCCCTTGCAAGGCAATCCCTTTGAGGAGAATTTCCAATGTTAAGAGTCCTCTCCCAAAATGGATCCTATCTGAGAGTTGCATGGGGTTGGTAGAGTGAGAAGCAGTAGCACAGGACATAGTGGCTAAGAACTTGACTTCTAGAGTCAAGTTGTTTCTGCTTGATTCACAGCTCTGCAAATGACCAGTTTGTGACCTTCAGCAGCTGACTTAATTTCTTTGTTTCTCAGTTTTTCAAATCCGTAAAATGATAATAATATGCTAATAATATGACATAAAATTATTATAATAATAGCATCTACCCCAAAGGGTTGAGTATGAAATTCATACTTGAGAAGAACATGGCCTATTGTATTGCTGAATGAATGCTAGCTGTTATTACCATTTTTAAGTCTAGTGCCATTCTAGTTAGGCATACCTTGACATTTTTGTTAGTTTCCCGGGACTCAGATTGAGGTAAAATTGACCTGGGCAGGATCACAGGAGAATAATGGGGAGCAGGCCTGAGAAAGCCCATCAGCCTTTGCGCACCTCTCTTACTTAGATTGAAGTCTGTGATGACACATTCCTGTGGTCATGGGGTCCCAAATTGCATCTGAGAGTATGATAAACATATTTCAGAACTAAATCAGTTGACAGTGAGATGATTTCACTTCATGCTGCCATGGATCAATTTGTGTTACCCAAAAGTATAGCTCAATTTGGGTAGGCCATGATTTCCAGTACTGTGTGCTTATCGTACATTTTTTAATGTGCTGTCAATCCTAACCTCTGGGGTCAGTCAGTTGGAGTTGGAGTCACCTCAACAGCACCGAACAATAGCACCCTTAACAACAACATGATGTTCATGAGGCAGGATTAGAGGAGGTTATGTTAATAAAGAAAGAGAC
The DNA here is from genome assembly GCF_000313985.2 of Echinops telfairi. Lineage (NCBI taxonomy): Eukaryota > Metazoa > Chordata > Mammalia > Afrosoricida > Tenrecidae > Echinops > Echinops telfairi. Next base: position 4,583,308 of record NW_022104341.1, on the reverse strand, counting down.
AATGTGCCGCATTAGATTGAATCTTGAAATAATGTCTTTTGAGATGTGAAAGAGACTAAAGAAGTCCAGAATTCAGCATGACCATCTCTACCAAGATAGCAGAGCTGGGAGTGGAGTGGGTATCCTTTGGGCTAGGGATTCCTGAGCTGAGAACCTCTTAAGTGAGAGGAAGATTGATGGCAAGACACAGATAGCTTTTTAAGGAAAATAGTACTCAAAAGTATTAAATGGAGATGAGAATGTTCCTCCAGAGCCCATAAAGAAACAAAGCTTTCCTTTAGAACCAGTACTCTGTATTCAGCATTCTAGCCTTCTAAACTGTGAAAGAATAAAATTTTTTGTTGAAGTTATCTACGTGTGATATTTCTGTATAGCACTTCTAGGTAACAAAGACACGTGGTGACTCCTTGGATGTCAGAGTAGAACTGTCCTCTACAGGGTTTTCAATGGCTGTGATCGTTTGAAAGCAGATCACCGGGACATTCTTCTGAGGCCCCTCTATTATTGTTGTTAGGCCGGCTCCAAGCTACAGTGACCCTATGCACAACAGAACAAACTACTGCACAGTCCTGTGCCATGTTCAATAATTATTTCTATGCCTGAGCCCATTAGTGCAGCCACTGTGTCAATCCATCTCGTTGAGCGTCTTCCTCTTTTTTGCCACCCCTCCACTTTACCAAACACGATGTCCTTCTCTAGAGACTGGTCTATCCTGACAACACATCTGAAGTAGGCAAGACAAAGTCTTTCCATCCTTGGTCTAAGAAGCATTCTGGCTTTACTTCTTTTAATAAAGATAGGTGTGTCCTTTTAGCAGTCCATGTTACTTTCGATATTCTTCTCCAGCACCACATTTCAAATGCATTGATTTTTCTACAGCCGTCCTTATTTGATGTCCAATTTTCACATGCAGTTGATGCAATGGAAAAGATCACGGCTTGGGTCAGGTCCCGTAGTTCTCAAAGTAACATCTTTGCTCTCCAATACTCGACAGAGGTCTTGTGCAGCAGATTTACCTATCACAATACATCTTTGGATCTCCATGTATTGGAGCTTCCATGAGCATTGATTGTGGATCCAAGTAAGACAACATTCTTGACACTTCAACCTTTTCTCCATTTATCATGACTTTCCTATAGGTCGGTTGTGAGGATTTTGTGTCACGTGCTTTCGGTTAGCAGCTGAGCGTGTTAACTGTCCGCCCCATCTAGGAACTCCTCTCGACTCAGATAGATAGGTGGATTGTTTACCTCCAGGGGATGGGTCATTCCTGTCATCAGACCAGACATAAAGTTTTTGGATCCGGCCACCCTCTCCTCTGGCCAGAGCCTGGTTAAGCATTAATGTTGACTTTCATACTCTTTATATCCTCTTCTTCCCAGACTGAGTTTTTTGACTAGGAGACTCAATCATGCACTGCTTGAAAGGCTGAGAGTGATTTGAATCTCTTCCTATCATCTTTTTGTGGCTGTTGTTCTTTTTCTGGGCTGGCTGTTCATTTGTTCATTTTAGGGTTCAACTCTTGGAGGGTGACCACATTCTTCAAGTTCTTGGGAGACGGCTTCCTGCTGTTAAGAGAGACAAAGAACCTTAAATGGAACACTCTGAAGTTTGCTTTGTAAGAAACATGACCTTGTCACCTGCTCATGGTGTCCTCCAACCTGAGACTAGTGTCCCTGGTTTCACAGGAAATGTACGAGGCTCTTGAGCAAAAGGCTTCCAGAGCAACAAGCCCAGGTTGCTAGTTTCTGCTGCCGTGTCTGCTGGCAAAAGCACCATTGAGACTGCCTTCCAGATCCCTGAGATGGGAAGTACAGCCCATGCCCAGGATGTCATGATCAGGGATCAGCAACCTCAAGACTCTCCCCACAGAGTGGATGATGCCCAGATACCTGTGATCAATGCTCAAGTACACGGGGCACACTCCCCAAAAGTAAGATGACAGGAATGTTGGAGGAAAAGGTATGGGAAGTCAACATGAACCCTGATTTTGTTTATAAGTCTGTTTCCAAGGTTCTCTATGGTGAAAAGCCATTTGGAGAAAGTTGGTTGAATCTCAAACTTCTTATACGTTCTGAAGGCCTGAGTGAAGGTATTGATCATGGGTTGAGGGCATTTTATGTACTAGTTGCTCTAGGGAATGGGATGAGAGAGAGTGAAATGAAGAATAACAGGGCATATTCCTCTATCACATGATCAAAGATGACACATTTTTAGGGTATAGACGCTTTGATGGGGGATAACATGGAGAACCTGATTTCCCTCATAACATTTCTTTTCTGCTTTCTGCCCTCTTGCCACCAACCAAGGTACATGGACGTCATCAATGTGATGACCTATGACTTGAGGGGCTCCTGGGAAGGCTTTACAGGCGAGGACAGCCCCCTGTTTGAAGGACCTAATGACCAGGGAAACTACTAATACTTTAAAGTGGTGAGTGGGGAAGCCAATCCTAGTGATACATTCAAAGTGGATCTAAGAGTCCTAATTCAGGACTAAAAGGGAGACAAAGGAAGCTAAATGAACTAAAGAAGATACATGTTCGTCAGAGGTGTAAGAGACCCAGGCCATGTCCTCTCTCCTAATTCAGCTCATGCGCCCCTCTTCCTTGTTCCTGCGATCGATTACATCCATTTATCTTTCACATCAAAGTAGATAGGATAGTCGTATGGAGTCATCCAAAACAGTGGAGAAGTTTTCCAACCATGATTTCCATGTGTGCGGGAACCACATTTTATGATACATCGCACTGCCACTCTATTGTCCCATCTCTCTCTCCTCTTCCTCGTCCCTGGGGCTGATCTCTTGGACTAGTATGGCTGCAATCACCATACTCATGTGTTTGGCTAGTAGGTGGTTAAGTGGACTGAATTTCAGTGAAAAATCAAACAGGGATTTAAAAAGTGGCATGGAAAATCTCCCAGATGGGCATTCCATGCTCAAATGACTGAGCTCCGGTATTCAGCCAGGTGGAGAGACAAGTGCTACATGGCTGAATTCCAGTCATGCCCTAAGTGCTAAATCTGTACTGCAGGAGGGAGGATAAAAGAGGAAAATTAATTTCCAGTTCCCAGTTGACACTGGGCTCTGCTACCTGAACAACGGGCCCATTGCCCAAGGATGCCTCAGACACCAATTCCAGGAGACAGAGTGCTCCTTTCCTTTCACCACATTGGATTGTGGAAGGAGCTTGATACTGTATTTGCAATTTCCAGAAAATTGTGCCCAAAATCTAAGGTGTTCTATAGACTTTCAGACACTAGCTCAATTTCTTCTAGATGGTATCCCTTCCTTAACTTGTTTCTACTGGAAGAACCCAGGCGCCCCTGCTGAGAAGCTGAGGGTGGGGTCTGGGGCTTATGCTCCTACCTTCACTCTCACAAACCCTACCAACCCCGGTGGGGATGCACCCCCCCTCCGGCCCCGGGAAGCAGGGGCCTCTACTCAAGAGGCTGGGACTCTTGCTTACTTGGAGGTAATTTCTTCAATGGACCCAGTGATATCCACTCTCAAAGGACTGAAAATATTTCCAAGAAGAATCCATGATCCTGATGAGAGCACCATAGAACTTCCTTGCAAGACGTTGAACTACCTTGCAAGACTTTGAGCCACCTCAAAGAAACAAGCACAAGAAACTCCACTTTAGAGAAGAAATAAAGTGTAACAGTGGGGCCCAAAGCAACAGCTGATCCAAGGAGCCACCACAAATATGTGGGGAACCCTGATAAGACTGGGCTGAGACCTGACTGACGCTCAAAAGCCAGCCAAGTCACCTAAAGCGTGGAGAAACCCGATAAGATTTGACTGGGACAGTGAATACGTCAAAGAGCCAGCCAAGCTGTCCATTTAAACCCAGGTAGAGACACTGACTTTTTAGAGAGCTAGGAACCAAGGAGAATCAACTCCTGCTCTCTCCAACTCTACCCAGGGTGAGTACACCAATGAGGCAATGCTTATTGGGACTATCATGCTAGTATAAAATGTGTGAAGAGTGCTGTTATTATGCCCTTATGCTCATAGTTGTTTGCCCTTAGTAGTTTGAGTAATATTTTAGATTGTTTGATGTGTGTTTGCAGTGAATAAACCGAGAATTCGAAAACGTCTAAGAGTGTAAAGTAATCATTAATCGCGCCGCTCATGACAGATCCCATCTTGAGTAGAGGGCACCCCTTTGATGGGCTGCTCTGGTTGTGTTACTACACTCATGAATGTGGTAGGGATAAAACAGTCTTAAATGTTAACCTCTCAAAAAGCATACGTACGTCGTGAACCCTGAGGGTAGTTCATATGATGGGGCTTCAAGAGGTTAGTGACAAATTGAATTAAAAAGATAATGGGATTTTCTATGAATCTTTAAAGCCCCATCATGTTGACAGAGTGCAAATGGAGAGGCAGGCTCTGTTGTAAAGTGTTGTTTGTGTGTATCACATTCTCAAGCACAACAAACGATAAGATCTTGTTCTGATCCTCATTTCACAGAATAGACCACAGAGGCACTTGGTTAATTACGTAACCAGGCAATTTGCTGAAGGTCACAGAACTAGTAAAAGACAGAGCAGAGTTGAAACCTAAGTTATCCAGCTCCGGAATCTCAGCTCTCAACCATTCATTAGGCTTTGCTATGCCTCTTTGTTACCTCTTTTGAGGCAAAGACTCATTCAAGTGGGCTCTGGTAAGTTCATGTCAAAGGGAAGTTGGGCACAAGGCACAAAGAGGCTGCTTTGTCCCTTGTCACGCAGATGGCTCTCTGCAGACACGGGGAAAGAATTCATGTCTCCTGTCTCCTCTCCCTACCCAGCACACTGTGCCCTGGCTCACGAGCCTGAAACCCGGGCAGTGGAGCTGGCATGAGGCTGGAAACGCGGGCTCTTATTCCCAGCCAGGTGGGGAATGTGATGTACCCTAGGCAGAAAAAGGCGAGATCAGAGAAAGGTGATCAGAACAGAGAGGGGTCTACCTGAGCCATGGCTGTGCCCCTTGTGCCTACCCCAGTCTGCTCTTTCCTGAGAGGAGCCACCGAGGTGTGGAATGGCCCTCAGGAGGTGCCCCACGCCTGCAAGGGGAGCCAGTGGATTGGATAAGACAACTCCAAGAGCTTTATTCTCGAGGTAAGTTCCTTCACACCCTTTACTTGCACAGTCAGGGAGGCAGCTAGGGACCTGCTCATGTAGTGCCCTTAAGCCCAGAAGATGCATGCCTTAGAGAGGCCAGGTGAGGTGAGGCAAGAGCTGAGAGGGCCAAAGGACCACAGAAGCCAATGACGCAACTGCAGCACCTGAACGTTGAGGCTGCGGCGCCTGCCCCATTTGGTAGCAGGTGGCTGCCTGCCTTCCTTTGCTTTGCTCCTGCACGGTCTTCTCTCACTCCCCGAGACTCTCCTTTGACTCCTTCACCTGCTATGTTCTGATCTTGATCTAACGCTCTTGTTTCCACTTCCGGGAGCAGACATTCTGTCTCATGCCAAAATCACTATTACATCACTGTGCTCCTTGTTGCTTGCAGCACATTCCTTTGGGCTCAAGGAAAGCCCGGTGGCAGAGGTTCCCCGTGGGGAACCCTTTCTTTGCTCCATCACTTTGCTGGGTAAAGGGTTGTATATCTCTTATGACATCACAGCCAATCCAAGCTGCAGCTCAGACAATCTCCTCAGAAGGTTGTTTGTGTCCCAGATGGCAAAAATAGGGGTGACTTAGAGTTCCAAGTCTTCCTTCTCCTTGACTTCTAGTACTAAAATATTTCCTTGTATAAAAATATGTTCAGCGTGTGTCAAAGGGGGGATCAGCTGACAAAGTTTTAACTGTTTAGGTCAGGATTGTCCCTTTGATCTTCTATACTCATCTCTCCATTGCACTCTGTTGAGTAACCACTTTCCTCTCACCCTCCATAGGGATAGAGGAAGCTCACTGGAGGCGTATTTCACACGTAGTTCCCATAAATGAAACTTGGCCTCCCCATGGCACCCATAGCCTTCTGTAAACCAGATTTTCACAATTTAGACTCTGATACGAATCCCTTCTTTGACTTTGGGTTATATGATTTACATGACTTTCAACATTTTCTGTATTTTTCTTTGGTCTGTGTTTGTTCGTATTAGGGTGTGTATCTCAGAGGTGTTATGCCAATGGAGGTCACCCTC
>NW_022104341.1:4572337-4577066 GCF_000313985.2 Echinops telfairi | reverse complement strand
GGGGGGGGGTTTACAGTGGTGGTAGGAGTAAAAGGGAAATGATATCAAGGAGTCCAGGAAGAAATCAGTTTTTGAAACCTGTTGTAGCCATTGTACAATTCTGCTTGACACGATTGAACGATTCAGTGATATGATACATATATTAACTCCAAATTAATAAAAATTTCTTTTAAGTTAGATGAGAAATTAAGTCCATTGACCCCTCAAACTGACTGCAAGAAAGCCAGTCTCAGTCCCTCCTCCCCATTGCCCTCCCTTTCCATCTCGCTGCAACAACAGCCCACTGCACCTAGCACAGACACCCCCAGAACCCCTGACTCTCTCCTAGGCTGAGTGGCTGTCAAAGAACAGCTTTGGAGGCCCTTGTTCTGGGCCAGTGACCTGGATGACTTCACAGGAACTTTCTGTGGACCAGGCAAATACCCTCTCGTGAATGCCATCAAATCTGCCCTCAGTGTCTCCACCCCCAGTAAGTAGTGATTTCTGCTTACCAGGCATGACCTATCACATCAGGTTAAGAAATAAAATAAAAAGACAGGCCAAGGCTCTTCCAAGGTTGGGTTCAAAACATTGTTCCTGTCGATAGAGCTGCCACCCACCCAACATGCTTGTGGAAGCTGCATTGAGGACCAGAAGACAGACGTGGTTGACTCCTGGTCAGCTGGTGAGTGGCACTCCTACTGAGAGAGAAGAGAGGCTCTATCGATAGCCCTGGGGGTTGCCCGTGGAGGACCTGCTAATGGAACCTTGATAAAGTTACCTGGGCAGATCAGAGCTGAAGTACCTTGTCTCCTATTCCACACCTGCCCACCTCCAGTCTTTATGCTCTGGTCTTTATTCAGTTTCAACCACAGCAAAGAAAAAGAAAGGGGGGAAACAGTAAAGAAAAAGCAAGGGAGAGATTAAGAAATAAGGAAAAGGACACAGAGAAGGAAAAATCTAAATGTGTCCAGTTTGTACCTTCCCAGAAATGAGGAGTACAGTTATAGCTTGTGTCAACACACAAGTCTGCCCAGGTCCTAAGGGCCAGGGCAAGATGGCCTGGAAAACCATTGGGTCTTTGCTCTGTGCCAGGTTGGCTGGTACTTTGAGACTCCTTGTAATCTTCTCAGGTACTTTGGAAATCAGGTGTTACTTGTCTACTTACAAATAGTAACCCAAGAGAAATGTAGGACTTAGTGTGTTGTATACCATGCACATTGGAAGATGATTGACATGCATTATCTCATTTTAACTTCCTAATAATTCTAAGAGGTCCTACTATTATCCCACCACACTGGTAAGAAAACAGAGGCCCAGAGACGTTCCTACTTCATTCAAGACCACACGGCTAGTCGGAGAGGCAGGCTGTGAGCAGGCAAGAGTATGTTTAACCTCTGGCAGGGCCCACACTGACATGGCACTCCTCCTGAGAAAGGAGTCCACTTCCGAGCCAATGGACACCCTTTCCTTTGACTCTTTAGGCTGCAGAGTGCCCACATCGACCCTGGGCACCAGTGTGGCCCCTGTCGTCACTGCTGCTCCTGGGGGTAGCAATGGTTTCTGTGCTGGAAAGTCCAATGGTCTCTATCCCAGCCTTCTACACCTGTGCAGATGGCACACCTGTGAAGGAGCTTGGCAAGCAGGCCTGGTCTTTCACAGGAGCTGCTCTTGCTGTAACTGGGCTTAAGTAATCAGTTTGGTCCCTTAGGGATTGTAGGAGAGAAGGATGATTAAATGAAAGTTTCACATCAGGATGCCAAGTTGTCTGTTTTGCTTTATAAATCTGGATGGAACGATCTTGGATGTGAAAGAGATCGCTTCGAATCCCCTTTCCCAGTACTCTAGAGATCTTCTTCTGAGGTTGGGTTAGGAAGGAGGAGGGAGTTGGTGACTTGGCCTCCCTTAGCATCTGTATGGGAAGTACTAAATCTTATCCTGAAGCAAGAAGAGAGCAGCAATAAGAGGTTCTGGGGAGCAAGAGAGTTGAGTCCTTTGCCAAAATTATGTCTCCAAAGGATCTTGTAAGAGGAGACCTGGTGGCATAATAGTTAAGAGTCACTAACCAGCAAGTCAGCAGTTGAACCAGAAGCCACTAGCTGCCCTGAGGGAGAAAGATGAGGCATTGTACTCTCTTAAAGAGCTACAGTCTCAGAAACCCACAGGAGCAGTGCTTCGCCGCGCTATAGGGTCGCTATGAGTCAGAACCGACTTGATGGAAGAGAGTTTGGTTTTGTTCTGGGAAAGGTCTTGCAAAAAGACCTAGAAGAGTGATGGGATTCAAGACATTTAATTTAGGGCACCACCCTCTTGGTAATTCTTTCTTCACCAAACGTAGCCGTCGTCCAGCTCTAGGTGTAAACATGAAGCAAGCGTGACTTGGTCTGAAGACAGAGCTCTCCACGGCTTTCTGTGGGATCGTCTCTGCACTCCGTCCCCTCCTCTCCGAGGTCAAGAGCAAACACACACCATCACTACTAATTTAAAAATTATCTTCAGAAATCCCCACAAAACAACAACTTAATTCTCCATAGCTCAGAACAATAACAAACAGGATTTTAAATGATATTTAAATATCCAAAATGCCTTGATTTCTTTCCTCTCTTATGGAACAAAAAATCAAATGCATGCTATTCAGTGGATTCCGACTCACAGAAACCCTACAGAACAGAGTAGAACTGCCCCTTAGGGTTTCTGAGGCAATATCTTTACAAGGGCAGACAGCTTCGCCTTTCTCTCACAGAGTGGCTAGTGGGTTTGAACCACTAACCTTGAGTTAGCAACCCAATGTTTAAGTCATCATACCATTAAGGCTCCTTCACTTTAGGAAAACAAAAATATCAAGCCGACGGCTATTGACTCGAATCTGACTCATGGAGATCCTATATAAAATTTTCAAGACTGTATATCTATTGGGAACAGGTAGACTCAAGTTTCTCCACAAAGTCACTGGTGGGTTTGAACCACCGACCTAAAGGTTAACAGTTCAACACTTACCCAACGAATCGAGAGCATTACCTGTGGAAATTTGGAAGAAATATAGTTTCCATTTCCTTGTAGGAGGATTTTAAGTGTCAGTTATCTTACAAGATTGTTTGAGCTTTATTGTTTTAACTTGCATTAAAATGTAAAATATATATACTTAACACCACAGATAAAAAATGATTTCATTATAATTCTATTGTTACAGTACACTCCCAATGTACCCTTCAATTCCCTTAGAGAATGCAGGAGGAAACTGAAAGAAAAGGCACATTACAATCATGTGGGAGAGCTTCTTACACTTACTATCTCCAAGACAATGGCTCACTTCTTCAAAACATTGATTTAGAAGCTGGGGAGACTGTCGCTCACAGAGGAGAAAGCTATGCAGTTTACTGGGGAGATTTCTGGATTGTACTGCTTCTGCAGATCAGGCACCGGCAATGAGCAGAACCTCTTGAGGCCTCTCCCACTTCCTCCCATCTCTCAGTTGGAGGATGAGCAGGGTGGCTAGAACATCTCAGTCATCCTGGGACACTCCTGGGTGTTTACTGCTGTACCAGAAGTTCTGGAATTCAGCAATTGTGCTGGTTTTAAAAATTTTGTTAGCAAATGTTTTTATCATTGGGTGCATTAAAGTTGTCTAGAAGGGGGTTGATAGACCTGAACTTTATATTTTAAGTTCCTGTCATGCTCTATACATAGAATTCTTACTTTAACACGGATTTAAATCCAAATGTTCACCAGAAGAATTCTTACTTTAACACGTTTGAATCTAAATGTTCAACAGAATCATGTTGTGTTGAATTATGTTGTGCCCCTCAAAAATATACATTAGAAACGTAATGCTAGACTTGTGGGTGCATGCATGCGCGCACACACTCCAAGGTAAGTAAAACAATATTGCTACTAGCGTCCAAGTTCATACCTGCATGAGGTTATTCCAAACAAATGAGTTTCAACTTGTCTCTGTGATCAGTGAGTGAGTGGCTACAGACACGTTCTTTTAGCAATACTGTACACTCGTCTTTGACTCCTTAGGGTGAGCTGTCCAGTAAGAATTTCATTGGGAAAGCTTGTCCATTCTCCCTACTGCCCTGATCTTGGCCCTTCGGCTTCTTTTTGTACCCTCAATTCAAAGATTGAAAAAGAGTAGCATCTGAGTGCCTTACGGGCACCCAACCTGCTGTTTTGACACGGTCTGAATCAAAGCCACCGTGGTATTCCCTTGTTCTGTTTACACAACTGCCTCTAGACCAGTGGTTCTCCACCTGTGGGTCTCGACCCCTTTGGGGTCAATCAACCCTTTCACAGGGGCTGCCTGATTCTTGACAGTAACAAAATTACAGTTATGAAGTAGCAACAAAAATAATTTTCTGGTTGGTGGTCACCACCATCTGAGGAACTGTATGAAAGGGTTGTGGCATTAGGAAGGCTGAGAACCACTGGTTTAGATCCATGCACAGGTTTCACATGAGCACAAAGAAGTATTCCCATTCTTCTCAAGGCTAGCCACAACTTGTTCTGATGTACCCAGTTGAATGCTCTGGCATAGTCAATAAACACAAGTAAACATCTTTCTGGTATTCTCCACTTTCAGACAAGATTCATCTGCCATCAGCAATGATATCCTTTGTTCCACATCCTCTTTTGAATCTGGCCTAGACTTATTTTTTTCAATCATTTTATTGGGGGATCGTACAACTCTTATCACAATCCATACATACTTCCATTGTGTCAAGCACATTTGTACATTTGTTGCCATCAT
>NW_022104341.1:4556548-4570974 GCF_000313985.2 Echinops telfairi | reverse complement strand
TTCTTCCATGTGGGCTTTGTTGCTTCTGAGCTAGATGGCTGCTTGTATACCTTCAAGCTGTTAATACCCCAGATACTATATCTTTTGATAGCTGGGCACTATCAGCTTTCTTCACCACATTTGCTTATGTACCCACTTTGTCTTCAGCGATCATGTTGGGAAGGTGAGCATCATGGAATATTCTTATATGCACTTCAAACTCACCGCCATTGAGTCAATGCTGACTCATAGTGATCCCCTGTGGGTTTCCTAGACTGTAACTGTTTATGGAAGCAGAAATCCAAGTCTTTTCTCTCAGAGAGCTGCTGGTGGCTTTGAACTGCTTGCTGACCGTGGGGGTCACAGCCTGATGAATAACCACTATACCACCAGGCTCTAGTAACTGATATATACAGCTTCTTCTGACAACGCTGTTTCATATGGGCAAACATTTCCATATGGCATTGCATGATTTATCTTTTTGTTGTCTTATTGTCACTGGATTTTAGAAATGTTTGAACCATTAGAAAATTACTTCTTTATTAATTTTAATGTCCCACTATCAAGAATTACTTCCTAATTTGGTGAAATATTCAAAAGAGTCATAAACTGAGCTAATTTACTTGGCACATTTTTTTATTATAAAGATTATTTGTTTTAAAGTGTGCACTGGATAGAGGCAAAAAAACCATGAAAATATTTGAATTGAAGTATTTAAATATTTTAGTAGATAAAAATAGCTTTGAGACACTTTCCTATTTAGCAGTATTTGTTCAGAGCACTTGCTGAGAGGATTTTCTCCAAAAAATTTCTCAATTACAATTTTCTGATCTACAAAGAAAAATAAGTAGCAGATATCAGTGCCTTTGAAATGATTAATCATGAGAAACAGCTAAGAACACTGTAGGCAATATCATGAAATAAAACATCTTCAAAGAAACCTCCATTCTTCAGAAATTATCCCATGGCCCAAGTATTAGAATTAAGACTATATACCAAAACAATTATTCAGAATAATTTTATTTTTCTTCCTGTACAGATATATATTTTAGAGAAATAATTTTGAAAATAATTTCAGTAGAACTATTTTGTAACTCCATTCGAATAGTGAAAGTTTGTCAGTAAAAAACAGCATTGCAAAAATTACATACTTTAAATTATATTTGATACTCCCAGTTTATTCTTAAAGTACCTAGGTTTGGTGAAGGGAGCCAGAACTGGTGATCAAATGTTCCATTATCTATTGAATATTCTCATAAACAGGCAGCAGAAAAGAAGAACTCAGATTGGCACAGAATGCTGGTGCAGACATTTTGTGAGCTAGCTACAAAAGGAGAACTTGAATTTCATTTTCTGTGTGGATTTTACATATTTTACCTATCTGACACTCAACCTGAATATTGGCTAGCTTTTCATTCCTGGGTTTCCTGCAAATGTCACTCTGAGCTTAGTGGCTTGTGCTTTAGCTATGTGGACGTTTCTCTCCTCATCTTGAGTCTCCCACACCATGAGGGCCCCTTACCTACTTTCCTAGACGTGGCTGTCAAAAAAGACTGACAGGAATCACCTTTGGTCTTCCCCGAAGCCCCTTCCCATGCATTTGTATTTCCTGAACAAACAGCTCTATGAGCAATCCTGTCCTGAGCACTTTATAATCATCAACTCTTTAAATGGTCATAACTATCCCATGAGGTTGTTGTTGTTGTTGGGTGCCACTGCGTCAGTTCCGGTCCATGGTGGCCTTAGGCACACCAGAACAAAACACTGTCCCACCCTGAGCCAACCTCACCATTGATCCCAGCTTGAGTTCACTGTTGCAGCCACAGTGTCAATCCATCTCATTGAGGGCCTTCCTCCTTTTGCTCTCCCTCCGTTTTACCAAGCATGATGTGCTTCTCCAAGGACTGGTCTCTCCGGACAGCACGTCCAAAGTATGTAAGGTGAAGCCTTGCCAGTAAGGAGCACTCTGACCATCCTTCTTCCAAGATAGATAAGTGTGTCCTGTTAGCAGCCCGTGGCACTTCCAATATTCTTCTCCAGCACCACAATTCAAATGCATCAATAATTCATGGGTCTTCTGTATTCAATGCCCAACTTTCACATGCATATGAGGCCATTGAAAAGACCATGGCTTGGGTCAGGTGCACCTTAGTCCTTGAAGTAACATCTTTGCTTTTCAATACTATAAAGAGGTCTTGTGCAGCAGATTGACCTAATGTAACTAACTGTCTTTTGATCGCTTGACTGCTTCTTCAATGAGCATTGATTGTGTATCCCAGGAGGTAGTCATAGTTATTATCCCCACATCATCATTGATTGTTACAGCTTCCTCAGGGTGACTGTACTCTATAGAGTGTTCAAGGCTGTAACCTCTGACTAACAATGCTGTTTGCATCTTGACAGAGGAGGAAATGGTAGCACAGCAAGCCTAAAATCATACAGCTGGGGCATGGGACTCAAAGCAGGTAGTCTTATCTTGTTTGGACCCAACTATACTCGGAGACCAAGGAGCCCTGCTGTTATGTGGTGGGCTGCTAACTGCAAGGCCAGCAGTTCAAATCAATCAGATAAAATTTAGGTTGTCTGCTCCCATAAATATTTAAAGTTTCAGAAACCCCAGAGAGCAGTGCCACAGGGTTCCATGAGTCAGAGTCAACCCAGTGGAAGGGGGTGGGTTACACCAGTAGTAGACCACCCACTCTCAGCCCAGCTGCGGGTCTTTGGATCTGAGGGAGGGAAGAGCAGAGTGAAGCAGGTGAGGTGGCACCCCCTAATGTTTTACAAGGCCACTTTGTGATTTCAGTACCCACCCCATCCAGGCATCTATAGACATGACGCTGTTTCTCATCAAAAGGTTGGTGATTCAAACACACGAGCTGCTCTGTTGAGGCTATCTTAAAGATTTACAGCTCAGGGCAACTCTGGCCGCTATGAATCAGAGCAGACACATTGGTAGGGGATTTGCTTTTTTAGTAAATACCTGGTTCCCTCACTGTGGCCACTGGCCCTCCCAGAGGCACACTGGAAGTGGTACAGAGAGAATGAACTTCGCTGGCAGGTCACCGCAGACTGCAGGTCCTAGGAGGGCTTGGGTGGTGCGATCCCAGAGCCAAGGACACCTGCCCGCATTGGTAACTGGGTCGGAGCCATCCCTTCCCCACAGTGGGAATGGTCTTCCCCAGCGCGACCCCAAACCGATGCAGGCGATCATGCTCTCTGGGATTTCCTCGATTCCTCCCTTTCTCATCTTGTTTCTTCTCTCTCTCAGGCTGCACGGTGGATGTCCAGGTGGAGGACCTCAGTGCTCAAATGGTCAGAAGGAACCGTCGAAATCCCCATTATTAGAAGAGGGATCGCCGCCCCTCTGTTTGCGGGATTGGATGTAATGGGCCCAGCTCATGGAAGCAATCTAGTCCCAGGCTACTTCGCGGCAGGAGGGACGCACTCGATGTTGGCCGTTGACCGTCAAGTGACAATCAGCGTGTTGACAGTGTCCAGAATCAATGTGCCCTGTGATTTACAGTTCTCGGAAAGCTGCGTCCACCTGACTCACAGCTAAGGGCTGTTGGAGGTTTCCAGAAACAGCCTATGGTGGGGCAGGTGACATCGTTCAGCTGCCTTGAGGTGACAGGAAAGACAGGCTAGAATCCAAAGGACAGGATCCATGGGATCCTCCAGGCACGGAGTCTGCTAGAGAGGGCGCTTCCTCCTGTACTGGGGACTCCTCAGGGGAGTGTAGTCCTCACAGCACCAACTGGCTGCTTCCTCCGGCAGAAATCCTTGACCTGATTCTGGCCATGGCCAGGGTACGGGGTAGTCGCCACCATTCCCAGCAACACTGGGCAGATGAGTAGTGCCCAAGGTCTTCAAACCTCTTCCTCAAGAAGCTCTGGATAGCCAGATGGCTGGTGGCCTTGTCTGTGAAACCAGACATCCAGACATGGCTCACTGGTCATTCACGTTCAACATCCCTTGTCCATCCCTTGTTCTCCATCTTTTTTATTGCTGTGGGAGTCATCATTTGGTTCTGACGGGTGTCTCCACTATCAGAGAAAACCCCCAAACCAAATTCACTTCTATCAAGTCAATGCTGACTTACAGCGACCCACTGTTGGTTTCTCGACTGCAGTCTTTCTCCCACTGAGGAGCTGCTGCGAGCGTCAGCTGCCCACCATGCAGATCACAGCAAGACACCACCAGCGCTCCATCTCAGAAAATGAGATCTGAGTAATCTTAGTGTTCTGCCAGCCTGGAATCCATTAAACGGATTTGGGGAGACACTGCCCTGTGCTCTTGCTATGCATGGGCCATACATTTGATTCTATCTATCTGGTAGGGAAATGAAATATAATAGTTACACAATTTACAATGTCCAGAAAATCAGAGCAAACAATTGAATGCTTTTAGATGCTATGACCAAAACAATACTTTCATCCAGGATTTTCAGAAAGAGAACATTATAATAATGTAAGGATCAATCTTAGAGTCAACACTAAGATTTATTCTATGTGGATGTTCCTTATAGTATCCCTTAAAAGAAAGTGAACTCAAAGTCCAAAATGCAGTCTGGTAAAGCAAAGCTATGGGAACTCTGTAAAGTAAGATACAGTTTCCCCTTTCGGCTGGTCTCTCAGTGTTGTCCAGTACAATAGCCCCTAGCATCAGGTGGCCCCTGAGCATTTGAAAAGTGTTTAGTACAAACTGAGATGTGTTCTGAATTGGAAATGCATACACAATTTCAAAGACTTTTGTATGAAAAAAAGTAAATTACCTCAAGAGTTTTATTTATTTTATTTTTTAATTAAATACTGTTACATCTCCCATCACAATCCATATATGCATCCACTGTGTCAAGCACATTTGTACATATGGTGCCATCACCATTTTCAAAAAATTTTTCTTTCTATTTGAGCCCTTGATATCAGCTCATTTTCCTCCTTCCTTCCCCTGCCCTCCCTCCCTCATGAACCCTTGATAAATTATAGATTATTATTTTCATATCTTACATTATCCTCCATCATCCTTCACCCACTTTTCTGTTGTTTGTCCCCCTGGGAGAGGGTTATATGTTGATCCTTGTGATCAGTTCCCCTTCCTCGCGGTGGATCACATACCTTGAGGCAAAACCCCAAACTATTAAGGCCATTAATGAGGGGATTGGGATAAATCTGAGAACCTTGGCACAGGGAATACATAGGCTATTGGAAATAGAAAAGGATATAAATACAGATGAGTCACAAATTGACAAGTGGGATATACTGAATATAAAAAACGTGTGTACATCAAAAGAATTCACCAAAAGAGTAATAAGAGAGCCCACCGACTGGGAAAACATCTTTAGCTATGACATCAGACAAAGGCCTTATTACTAAAATCTACAATATTTTGCAAGCTTACAATAAGAAAAAAACTAACTGCCAACTAAGGAGGTGGGCAAAGGACCTGAACAGAAGTTTCACAAAGGCAGAAATCTGAATGGCCAATAAGCATATGAGAAAATGTTCCCGATCTTCAGCCATAAGAGAAATGCAAATTAAAACAACTTTAAGATAACCACCTAACACCCTCAAAGATAGCACAATTTAAAAAATCAGAAAACAACAATTGTTGAAGGGGCTGTGGTGAGATAGGAACTCTCGTCTACTGCTAGTGGAACTGTAGGTATATATACAGTCATTATGGAAATCGATCTGGTGATATCTAAAACAGTTGGAAATTGAGCTACCATACAACTCAGCTATCCTCCCACTGGGCACATACCCAGAAGAGGCAAGAAACAAACCACAGCCTCACATCTATGTTCCAAGGTTCATCGTGGCACAGTTCACAATTGCAAGGAGTTGGAAACAACCCAAATTTCCATCAACGGATGAATGGGTCAAAAAACAGTGGCACATACGTACAATGGAGTACTATGTATCCCTAAAAAGCAGTGTTGAACGCATGAAGCACATTGCTGCATGGGAAGAACTAGAGGAAATCATGCTAAGCGAAGTAAACCAAACACAAAAGGACAACTATAACATGAGTCCGCTGAGGTAAGCTTAAAAAATGGGGCATAGGAAAAAAGCTACTATATATAGTAGCTGGGGTGAGGTCCGGGTACTATGGCAGGGGCCAAACCCAATCCAGGGATATACATGACAGCCAACTAAATAGGAGGGGTAAAGAAAGAGAGAAAATAAAAAGACATGGGTGGTGGGGGTAGCAGGGCACTAACCCACCCAAGGGGAGGGTATTGCTTATATCTCCACAGGAGAGGGAGAGAGAGACCAGGCACCTCAATAGTTTTATATAGGTTTCATGCTAGAAATTATAATTTAGGTAAATCAAGTTAAATGAAGCATATTTTTAATAACACTAGTTTCTACTTTTTAATTGGCCATTAAAAATTTAGGGTTACATCTGTGGCTCAGATTATATTTCTTTTGGGTAAATTTGCAATGTTTTTGGTATACACAAATATAAGAATAAATATATATTGAATAAACATACATTCAAAAATTTGATGAAAACTACCTACTATAACCCTTTCCCAAAGTGTTTTGCAGGATGTTTATATGAGGGCCTTGGAGAAAAAAAAGAATTCATGGATTAAACATAATTGGAAATTGCAAGGTTAAGCATGAAAGAGTTCAAATAAGCAGTCAATGCCATAGACAGGAACAACTAGGGAATTAAAATCAACAACAAGGAGGTCATAGAGCTCTTGGGGGTTTGGGAGCAACAGCAATCTAGCTGAGAGGAATTACTAAGAGGCAGAAGAAGGGTGAGTATGATGGTGGGATGAGAGGAAGGTAAACGGAAACAGAGGAAAGATCTAGGAAGCAAAGCTATGGATAGAGGTAAAAACATAGGTGTGTACATATGTAAATATATTAATTCATAAAAATAGAGATATTGGCCCATGTACACATATTTATATGGTAATACATTGAGGTAGTGGATGGACTTTGGGCCTGTTGCTCAAGCCCTACCTCAAAGCAAGAACACTTTGTTCTAACAACCTGGCATTCTGTGATGCTTACCCTCGTGGCACAATCACTGAAGACAAAACAGATGCACAAGCAAATGCAGTGAAGAAAGCTGATGTGCCTGGCTATCAAAAGATATAGCGTCTGGGGTCTTATAGGCTTGAAGTTAAACTCAAGCAGCCATCTAGCAGCGAAGCAACAAGCCTACATGGAAGAAACACACAAGCCTGTGCGATCATGAGGTGTTGAAAGTAACAGGCATGTGAAAACTCAAAACAAACAAACAGCAACCAAAAAAAGCCTATATTGTTGCGAATGAGGGGGGCTGGAGCAGAGACCTCAAACCCTTCTGTAGATAATGTGACATCCCCCTAACAGAAGGGTCACAAGGAAGGCATGAGTCAGCCAGGGTGTAGTATAGCTCCGATGAAGCACACAATATTCCTCTGTTCCTTGAGGCTTTCTCACCTCCCACTACCGTGATCCCATTCCTGCCTTTAACTGCGCGCTAGACCGGAGCATGTACACTGTTACAGAAAAGAGCTCACAACACAGAGAATCCAGGTCGGATAATAAACCCCTCAGGAACAGAAATGGGAGTAGCAATACCAGGCAGGTAGGGGGAAGGTGGGGAGAGGGAGGAAGGGAGAAATGATCACAATTATTGACACATAACCACACTCCCCCCTAGGGGGAGGAACAACAGAAACTGTCATGGAAGGGAAACAGCTTTCAGTGTAAGATATGAAAATAATAATTATAATTTATCAAGGGTTATGAAGCAGGGAGGGAGGGAAAAAAGAAGAGCTGATACCAAGGGCTCAAATAGAAAGTAAATGTTTAGAAAATAATGATGGTGGGACTCAAGTAGAAAGAAACTGCTTTGAAAAAGATGATGACAACATATGTAAAGATGTGTTTGACAAAATGGATATATGTATGGATTGTGATAAGGGCTATAAGAGCCCCCGATAAATTAAAACTTAAATTAAAAAAAGAAAACAATGATGGCAACATCTGTACAAATATGCTTGATACAATTGATGTATGGATTGTTATAAGAGCTGTAAGAGCTCCTAATAAAATGACCTTTAACAAAAGAGCTCAAATATAAAATGAATGATAATTTTGCTAAGAATGGCATCTCATCTGCAGCCTATTCCACTGACAGAGAGCCCTTCTCATCGTGGACATCCATGAACACAATTCTGAAGGACAGTTGCGGGAACACTGGCCCAGAGGACAAAGCTCGCGGGTCTTACCTGCGTGCCGAAATCTCATTGGGCTTGGATTGTGGTTTAGCTCCCAATCTTTGCCTCTTGCCTTTTGCTCCAACTAATATCTACACCAGTACTGTCTCCATAGTTGAAGCTCTTGCTCAAAGTTATGAATCAAACGCTAAGAGACCACCTCTAAAACCGTGTAGCAGTGGTGTCTAAACCTCTACTTTCACCAGGAGGGAAGGGGATGAAGATCAACATCCTAAGACTAATTCTTAAGAGGGAAAAGGTCAGATGTGCCTCCACTGCCATTAACAAACAAACAAAAAACAAAACAAGTCTAACAACAACTGTCCTTCCCATGACACTTCCAACTTCCGTCATTCATGCAGTGGCTCCACAGAACTCACAGACACTATTCGCGACTTCTTAGGTTATTAGGGAAGTAACAGGCTGTAATTCAGCTTCAGGAACCAGGCCCCTTAGCCCTTTAATCAGGACAGCCTCATCTCAGCAGTGTTCACAGTTACATCTCTTCCTGGTCTCGGGCCTCTGCCCTCCTCAAACAAGTGTATTAGCTGTGCCAATAAGTACTCAGAGGCACCCACGATGCCAGCAAGCCTTCTGCCCAAATCACTCAGCTTTTTAGTCCTTGAACTGAAAGGCCTACTATTCCACTGTGTGCCAGTCTTTGTCTCTGCTGCCTCGCCTGCTGCTTCTCGTCATCTCTCACCATCTCTGGAATCATCACTGTCTCCTGGATTGAGGAGGTTTCTCCACCTGGATTGAGATGGACTCTTTTGTCTTGGTGGTCATAAAATCTTTTCTGCCTCTGGTGGTTCATCTTAATCCTAATGAGATAGCAAAACTGACCAAACCCCACTTTAGAGTGCCATGCCCCTTATTTGCATTATTAACAAGTGTTCCAATCCCTCATATGTGCATAGTCCTTCCTACCCAGTCATTTGGTGGGAGTTCCAAATACTAGGGCTACAAAAGCCATATAAAGTCATTCAAGGCACCGTGCTCCCGTTTTTTTTTTTTGCGTCAGTTAACTTTTGCATTTTTACAAACAGTACCAAGCCTCCCCACACACCCACAAAAAACCCACCCCAACACCCTCATTGTCATCAAGTCAATGTTGACTCATGGCAACTCCATAGGGCAGGGCAGAACTGCCCCTGTGGGTGTTCAAGACTATAAATCTTTATAAAGTAGAAAGCCTCATCTTTCTCCCATGGAGTAAGCTGCTGGTTTCAAACTGCTGGCCTTGTAATTAGCAGTTCAATGTGTAACTCATCATCAGAGCTCCACCTCCAAAAATAGTCACTTAAGCAACCATTTATTAAACTCACAATTCTTCAGCCCAGCAATTTGAGCTGGGATTTTCTGGGGGCCTCTTGGCTATGCTTACGTGGGCATATAGATAAATACATACACATCAACTAAAGGGCTTTGCTTCTTGGGACACATGCTTATCATCATTCAGGAGAATAGCCATTGTCCATAGAATACTTGTCAATCAGCATTCCAAGAGTGTTATGTAAGAATCAGAATGCACATAGTCTATCACTTAAGCAAGGAACCTCAGTGTTGTAGTGATTACGCATGTAACTACTAACCAAAAAGTTGGATGTTCAAACCTACCGGTTGCTCTTCAGAAGAAAGATGTGGCTGTTAGTTTTTGTTAATATTCCAAACCCATGGCATTGCCTCCTGGTCCTTTGACTCATAGGGACCCTACAGGACAGAGTAAAACTGCCTGGAATCTTTCCACACACTGGCCTTTCTCCTACAGAGTAGCTGGTAGTTTCAAACTTCCGAGTTTGCAGTTTGCAGTTTAACGCTTAACCACTTTAGAATCTGTTCATCCAAATGACTTTGCTCTTCAAACTGGAATGCTCTTTCACTTCCTTTTATAGTTACTCTGTACTAACTTCTGCTAACGCACTCAGTACACCATAGCATAACTCATTGTCTGTCTTCACCAATGATGGTGAGCTCTGTGTCTTATTTTCCTCAAATAGACAAACACATACACATATCCTAACACAGTGGAGGCATTCCATTGGTGGTAATTCAAATAAATGAATGGTTTGACACATTATTTATGTGGTGCTAAATATTGAATTGTGATACCCCATCCCAATATATGCCAACTTAGGCAAGCTCTGATTCTCAGTGGTTTGACAGCTATGCACAAAGAGATTTAGGAGTCACGTAATAATGTAATCATCTCCATAATATGATCAGATGTCATTAGTCAACTAGTTGTCAGGGGGTTAGGAAGTGATAACACACCCTTAGTCAGGTAACAATCCAAATGTTAAAGTAAACTGATGAAGCACTGGAAGCACTCACTCATTCAGGTCAAGAAATTTGGAAGACAGCTAGCTGGCCAGCTGACTGGAAGAGACTATTTTTGTACCCATTCTAAAAAAAGGAGACCCAAGCAAATGTGCAAGTTATAGGACAGTATCATTGATATTACATGCAAGTAAAATCTTGCTGAAGATCATCCAACAACATTTAGAGCAGTATATTAACAAGGAGTTGCCAGAGGTTCAGGCAGGATTCAGAAGAGGATGTGGAACAAAGGATATAATTACTGATGTCAGATGGATCTTGGGTGAAAGCAGAGAATACCAGAAAGAGGTTTATTTGTGTTTTATTGACTATGCTAAGTCATTAAGTGGTATGGATAGCTTTGAGAAGAATGGGAATTCCAAAATATTTCATGCGCTCTTGAGGAACCTGTACATCAATCAAGAGGCAGTTGTGGGAACAGAAAAAAAGGAATATTGCATGGCTTAAAATGAATAAGACTTTGCATCAGGGTTGTGTCCTCTCACCATCCACACTCAAACTATATGCTGAGCAAATCATCAGAGAATCTGGATTGTATTAAGACTGCGGCATCAGGATTGGAGGAAGGCTTATTTAACAACCTGCAGTATGCAGATGGCACAATTTTGCTTGCTGAAATTGCGGAGGACTTGAGACACTTGCTAAAGACAAAAGATTGCAGCCTTCAGTATGGATTACAACTCAATGTAAAGAACACAGAAATCCTCACAACCGGACCAATGGGTGTTATCATGATAAATGGAGAAAAGATTGAAATTGTCAAGGATTTCATCTTGCATGGATCCACAATTACTGCTCCAGGAAACAGCAGTCAAGGGTCAAGCTATGCATTGCACTCGGTAAATCTGCTGCACAAGACCTCTTTGGAATATAGAAAAGTAAGGAGGTTACTTGGAGGGATAACTGTATCTGGCCCCAGCCATGTTACTTTCAATTGCTTCGTGAGTATGTGAAAGCTGAACATTGAGTAAGAAAGACTGAAGAAGAATCAATGGATTTTAACTTTGCTGGCAAAGAATATTGATAGTACAGTGAACTGCCAAAATAACAAACAAATATGTCTTGCAGGAAGTACAAGAATGTTCATTAGAAGTAAAGATAGGCAGGCTTTACCTCACATACTTGGGGCAAGTTATCAGGAGAAACCAGTCTCTGGAAAAGGATAGCATGATTGGTAGAGAGGCGGGGAAAAGAAGAAGACAAGATGGATTGAACACAGTGGTTGCAACAATGCATTCAAACATAAGAAAAATTGTGAGAATGGTGGGAGATCAGACAGTGTTTCATTCTGTTGTACTCAGGTCACTATGAGTTGGGACTGTCTTGATGGCACCTGTGCTAGTCTGGGTACTTTAGAGAAACAAATCTGCAGAAACTCATGTATAAGAGAGAGTTTTATATAAAGGGTAAGTGCACATCAAGAAAACATCCCAGGAGACTTCCAGGAAGATGATGAAGGAGTGAACATACCAGAGGGACTCCGCAGAACCCAGCCCAGGAGAGTTGCTTAGAGGGAACTTTAACACAACTGGAACACAGGAGGCGCATCATAAAGATAAGTAGGCACAGACCCACGGGGTTTTGAGGGGCTTGGGGCTTTTGGCTTACCTCAGTGGAAGCCGGCTGAGGCTTGACCTTGGCCCCACCACTGTCTCTGCCGGAGCCAGGACCATTTGGAGCCCGTAGGGGGATTTGGTCTCAACACAGCCACAGTTTACCCCCTCCAGCCTCAGGGCAGGAACTGGACCCTTGCAGCTCCACGGGCAGGGATCGGGGTTCAGCTACATTGTAGCTTTTGTTTATATCTCTGCTCTCTGTTCTCTCACAGTCTGGGAGGCCTGCCCAGGGGCTTTTTCTCGGCACAGCCACAGCTAGCCACCGCTGCCTCGGGGCGGGGACTAAACCTTCGCAACTCCACAGGCAGGGATCAGCGATCCATCGGGGTTCCGCTACAGTGTTGCTTCTGTTTATATCTCTGCTCTCTGTCCCCCCCGCCCACTGTCTTTGAGGACTGCGTGGGGGCTTTTTCTTAGCTCAACTGAGGCAACTGTGGCTTGCCACCACTGCCTCAGGGTAGGGACTAAACTCTTGCAGCTCCACTGACAGGGAGTGGGACTCAGCTACATAGTTGCTTTTCTTTCCCTCTCTCCCCTATATCCCCCCCCCTCAACAGTCTAAATGGTCTTACTTCTTACTTTTATTCTTTCCCCTCTGTCTCTTTCCTGTTCTCTCACACTCCACTGCTGGCCTCCAGACCACTCCAAGTAGCCTAGGTCACTTACACCTGTGCAACACCCTGATAAATGAGCTCCACCCTGTGTAGCTAGTCCCACCCTGTGTAGCTAGCCCCACCTGGTGTAGCTAGTCCAAGGCTAGGGAAAGCCCTGATTCCCCTCCAAGGGATACTCCGCCCAACCTCTCACCGGGGAATTCCTGCCTGTGTACCTGTGGGCATAAGGCAGCTCGGCCAACACCCATCACCATTCCAAACTGTTGCCGGAACCTCTGCCCAACCTCCACAACACCAAAGCAGGCAACCCACCAGCCTTCTGGGGCACTCCCCTGATAGGGAAGCCACAGGAAGATAAAGGGGTAGGTTAATGCTATAGTAATAATTAGCTGTAGGCAGTTCGAAGAAGAAGTCCTACAAGTCTCCTAGGGAGAGCCAGTGCTCTTAGACTCCCGAGAAAATAGCACCTGGCTCCTCTAAAACAATGCAATGCAAACAGCCATCAGCCCCAACCGCCTCAAAAAAAAAGGAGAAACAAAAGGCAATGGCAGAAGATATCCCGAACATAACAGCATACATAAAAGAAGCAGACATTGAGCTGCCACAGAGAAATTTTCAGAATGCTACTTGGAATCATACAGGATATGAGGGAAACAACACGGAAAAGGGATAAAATGATAGAGGAGATAAAGGCCATACACCAAAGGGAAATACAGGAGCTTAGGGAGGAGATAACAAAAACCAATAGCAGAAACACAGAGCTTGAAAATTGACTGGAGGAATTAGAGAAGCGCATCAGTGACTTGGAGGACAGCCAAGCAGACGTCAACAAACGCGAACAAGAATCTAATAAGATCATCAGAGAAGCTGAAGAAAACCTAAGAGCTATGTCTGATGCTATGAAGCAGAACAACATTAGAATTATTGGCATACCGTGGGAAGACACACAAAGAAGTGATCTGCAACAATAGTGAGAGAATTCTTGAAGGAAAACTTCCCCAGCTTAATGAATGAAAACCAGGCAACCATTCAGGAGGCTGAAAGAACACCAGCTAGACGGAATCCTAAGAAGAAGTCACCAAGGCACATAATAGTTAAACTATACAATTTTGAGGAAAAGGAGAAAATCATGGGAGCAGCTAGGGAAAAATGAGCAGTCACATATAAAGGTTCCCAAATAAGAATATGCTCAGACCTATCAGCAGAAACTATGAAGAAGAGGAGAGAGTGGAGTAAATTATTCCAAAAATTGAAGGAAAACAACGCAAGCCAAAGAATACTCTATCCAGCCAAATTATCGATCAAGATAGATGGATAGGTAAAAGTCTTCCCAGACAAGGGAAAACTCAAAGAATACATTAGAAGAAACCCAACCCTACAAAAGATCCTTGCCAACCCAATATGGGCAGAAGAACAACACTCACCAAGCATAAATAAGAGACCGCCACATAGAACAACCTCACCCAGAGAACAACAAAGAGCAAACAGACCCCAAGATAGCATTGGCTTAAGGATCGGAAGAAGTCAAGAATGATACACACACACAAATGCACAATACATTAAAGAGAAAGGAAAGTAGGAAAACACCCAACACAAAAGGTATAAGATGACATCACAGAGTCCGCAGATGGAGATAATAACCCTGAATATCAATGG
>NW_022104341.1:4544668-4546169 GCF_000313985.2 Echinops telfairi | reverse complement strand
CTGCACTGGGGTAGGTCCATGTGGCTTCTCCTCAGGGATGTCTTGCAGGAAGTGAGCCTTGCAAGCTGAAGCAGGGAACTGCTAAGGCAGCTGCAGCCTGGTGCAACATCACAAAGCAAGAGACCTGAGGATTCAAAAGGCAAGGCTCATTGAGCCATTTATCCCTCCGCCCATCAATTAACCCATGTGTTTATCGGCCAGGTTGGAACAATAAACTATCTCGGCACCTAAAAATAACAAACATTGTGGCCTGTGTGGTAGTTACATAATCTGGTGTCAATTTGGGTCTTGAGAGGATTAAGAGTGAAGGAATGGATTCTAGTATGTCAATTGGGTCATAGCCAATGAGGCCTCTGTTTGGGAATGGCCTTCTCCTGAGCATTCTTGGAAGTCGGATATTTCCTCCTTGGAGGCAGGAGATACCTCTCTCTCCCTTGGAGATTGTACTGACAAGACTCAAGGCTCACTCCCTGAGAGAAGCTCTATTGACAAGATACATGATGCTACGCCCCGGGAGCCACATGGACCTATCCTGATGCAACCAGACTTCTGGAGCCGGAGAAGCCAGGTAGAGACCCCTGCCAGCGCTGAGATGCTTACAACACCACTGGATCCAAAGACTTTCTACCCACTGGCCTGTGTTCGTCCTGCACTTGGTGTCATTGCATGTGTTCGTGAGTCTGAAGAGAACTGTATAGATTGGTATCAGACATATGGGCTGATATCAGACTTATGGGCTTGGACTGCACTGGGCTGGGATATTTTCTCAATATTCAGTTGCTCTTGTATATAAACCTCTTTCTTTTAAAAAAAATCATTTTATCGGGGGCTCATACAACTCTTATCACAATCCATACATCCATCCATTGTGTCAAGCAAATCTGTAATTTGTTGCCGTCATCATTCTCAAAACATTTTTTTTCTAGTTGAGCCCTTGGTATCAGTTCCTCATTTTTCCTCTTCCTCCCTCACCCCTCATGAACCCTTAATAATTTATAAATTATTATTATTTTGTTATGTCTTAAATTGTCTGACATCTCCTTTCACCCACTTTTCTGTTATTCATTTCCCAGGGAGGGGGTTATATGGAGATCCTTGTGATCAGTTCCCCTTTCTACCCCACCTTCCTTCCACCCTCCTGATATTGCCATTCTTACCACTGGTCCTGGGCAGTTCATCTATCCTGGATTCCCTGTGTTCCTAGTTCCCATCTGTACCAGTGTACATCCTCTGGTCTAGCCAGATTTGAAAGGTAGAATTGGGATCATGATAGTGGTTGGGGATGGGGGTGGGGGTGGAAAGGTGTATGTTTCAAGGAAAGTTGTATGTTTCATCAATGCTATACTACACCCTGACTGGCTTGTCTCTTCCTGTGACCCTTTTTTAAGGGGATGTCTAGTTGCCTACAGATGGGCTTTGGGTCCCGACTCTGCACTCCCCCTCATTCACAATGATATGATGTCTAGTTCTTTGCTGCCTGAAACCTGATCCCACTGACACC
>NW_022104341.1:4536245-4543654 GCF_000313985.2 Echinops telfairi | reverse complement strand
AAAGTATTCTTGTGTTGAGGGAGTACTTGAGTGGAGGCCCAATGTCCTTCTGCTACCTTAATACTAAACCTATAAATGTAGGCTCGTAGATCTATTTCCCCATCCTCATATAATATATTTGCATATGTACATGACTTTATCTAGAGCACCCACTTTGTCTTCAGCGATCATGTTAGGAAGGTGAGCATCATGGAATGCCAGTTTAATATAACAAAGTGTTCTTGCACTGAGGGAGTACTTGGGTGGAGGCCCAATGTCCATCTGCTACCTTAATACTAAACCTATAAATATATGCACATCGATATATTTCCCCATCCCCATATATAAATATATTTACATATGTACATGCCTGTATTTAGACCTGTATAAATTTCCTTTGCCTCCTAGTTCTTTCCTCTATTTCCTTTTACTTTCCTCTTATCCCACTATCATACTCAGCCTTCATTTGGGTTTCAGTAATTCCTCTTGGTTACATTGCCCTTGATCAAGCCCTACCAGACCTCTTACACCCTCCTTGCCACTGATTTTGGATCACTTGTTGTTCCCTTGTCCCTGGGTTTGTTAACATCCACTTCCTTTCCCCCACCTCCCCCTCTTCCATGCCCCCCTGGAATCATTGGTCCCATTGTTTTCTCCTCCAGGTTGTTTATTCTGCCTATCTTATTTAGATAGACCTGCAGAGATAATAATATGCACAAAAACAAGACAGAGCAAAAGAAAGCAACAAAAGAAAACAAAACAACAGCAACAACAACAACAACAACAACAACAAAAATTACCAAAAAAGAAAAGCCTGTAAATAGTTCAAGGTCTGTTTGTTGACCTGTACGAGTGTTTGCTGGTTGAGTCTGATGGGGTGCCACATCCTGACCCCAAAGTCTATTTTTGGTATTTCCTCGGGACTTCCGTACTCTGTTCCCCTTGCTGTTCTGTTGCGTGCCCTTTGTGTTTTGCCTTGGTGTGGTGGGGTCAGATCGGTCGCAATTCCCACACTGTGTCTCCAGTGTTGTCCCCTGTAGAGCTATGGTTCAGTGAGGGATGTCGTGTCTCCTAGTGGGGCCAGCCATATGGTCCTCTC
Organism: Echinops telfairi; assembly: GCF_000313985.2. Taxonomy (NCBI): domain Eukaryota; kingdom Metazoa; phylum Chordata; class Mammalia; order Afrosoricida; family Tenrecidae; genus Echinops; species Echinops telfairi. Next base: position 4,542,576 of record NW_022104341.1, on the reverse strand, counting down.
TGTGCATTGGCTTCTCTGAGCAGAAATATCATCCTCAAGGCTTGGTGGGCCAGGATGTGCTCCACTCTCTCTTCCTCCCCCCCTCATTCACTCCCATGTGCTCTGATCAGAAATGTCCCTCTCCCTGAGCTGTAGCTTCAGTGCTGTCCTCTGAAGTAAATTTTTCTGGGGGAGGGACAGCTGTCCATGTAGTTGTGATTCAGTCCGGCCCCTCAGACCTCTCTATTGTAAACCTCTTTCTTTTTCACATAGGGGTCTCTTTGAATTTGTTTCTCTAGTCTACCCGGACTAACACAGTCAGTATTACTTTTGATTTTACAAAAAAATAAAAGGAGAGGGAAGCAATCAAGGAGGAGGAAATGTCAGAAGAAATATCAAATGTCAGAAAGTAATGTCCAGGAAAATGTAAGGAATGGAGCATGTCTTTTGAACCCAGAATCTTTGCACCAAGACACTCAGAGGAACACTGATGACTAGAATGTCCCCTAGATTAAACTGAAAAAGGCTGCTTTCCCCTAACTCTACTCACTGCCATGGAGTCAGTGCTGACTCAGTGAGCCCCTATGGGTTTCCAAGATTGTAGCTGTTTACTGGAGTAGAAAGTGTTGACCTCTCACTCATGACTATGTGACCCCACCCCACCAATCCTGTCCCCAGTATGGTGGCCTCCATAAAGGACACATCCAGGCAAGCTCCTAAGAGAGACTGCCCTTCCCTGGCTGGCTGGAGAAGGGTGGAAGCAGTTTACTTGCCAAGGCAATCTGAGGGCAAGATTACCTATATCCTTGTGGCACCCTGCAAATGGATTTTGGGCTGCCATTCACAATAGCCTTTTGAAAACCAGAGTGCTCACAATTTAAGCTCTAATACAGTCTTTTTTTTTCTCATCTAAGTTATGTCTGTTGTAATGTCAGGTGAATTTTGAAAAATCAAAATAAGTAGAGTTTAGCAAGTTTAAGAGCATGTGTGTGTTGGAGATATGGATAAAGAGAGTTTATAGATATTCTTGGAAGAAAGACCCCTGGTGGTATATTTGTTATGTGATGGGCTGCTAACCTCAAGGTCAGAAGTACAAAACCACCAGCCACTCTGTGAAAGAAAAATGAGGCCGTCTACTCCCATAAATAGCACTAATCTTGGAAACTCACAAGGGCAGTTCGACCCTGTCCTATCGGATCGCTGAGTCAGAATAGACTCTATAGTAGCGAGTTCAGTTAGTCGAAAGAAGTAACAGAGTGAAGACACAGGAAAAAGGAGAGAACGTGTTCATCTGTTTCAGGACAGGACTTTAGAAGAATATGCTATGATACGGAGCTAAGGAGACTGAGAAACTTTTCCAGGGCGTTAAAGGATTGACTTTTCCAAGGCCCTCGGAATGTTAGCAGTAGATTTCCAATTCAGGACTTTTGTTCATCTCCATTCTCATGGGTTATAATGTGTAGCCCTCTCCCCCTCCGCCTCTCATGCCATTGCTTTGATCCTAGTCTTTAGACTCTTTTGAAAGGTCAGTGGTAGCACAGCTTTAAAGTCATGCCTGGGATCTCCCCTTATCATTGAAAGAGAGGCCAGAACAAATGAATATTAATAGCCCTCTGTTTGCTTTCCAGAAGTTCACAATTGGGTTGGGAGGTTTTCAAAGTAACCAGTTCCTTTACTGAACAAAAGATTGTGCACTTCCTTGAACTTACCTGAGAGCTTTAAGATTCAGGAGTAAGGGGCAGGGTCAAAATTCTCAATGCCAACATTTAGAACCCACTGGTACCAGTATAGAACTCCAGATGCCACATTGCTAGTACTCCCCAGCAAACCCATTTTACATTTAAGGGGGACAATGCTCAAAAGCTTTCTCAAACACCTCTGAAGAAATTGTACCCCCCAAATTCACAGCTATTGAGTCAATGATGACTCATAGAAACCCTATAGGACCAGGTAGAACTGCCCCTGTGGGGGTTTGAGATTATAACTCTTATGGGAGTAGAAAGCCTCATCTTTCTCCCTTGGCTCACCTGGTGGTTTCAAACAGCTGACCTTATGGTTAGCAGCCAATGTATTCCAGGGCTCCTTGAGAGACTGCACCAGGGCCTGGAAAGGTTGGAGCAAAGATGAGAAGAACATCACTTTATCTTTTCTGCAGGTGACCTGTTGTGCATAGTGCCTCAGTGCCTTGATCTTATGGCATTGAAATGAACAGCAGTCCGTTTCTATTCTGCAAAAGTCAACACAACTAAAGGCCATGCCTCTTATGCTAATTAATACAGGTGATGTGTCTAAGCATCCTTCTACAAAACAGAACTTGAAAGGTATCAGAAAACTCCTTGCCCCAAAGGTGTCTTTACGTGAAATGTTCACAATAGCTTATTCTTACTAAAATCAATTCACGGTGGCTCAGTATAGGCTTACGTGGGGCCCTATTTTGCACAGGAAATTTATTTTAGGTGCAATAAGAAAATCAAGTTTGGTTTGGATTCTTATGGAGTTTTTCCTAAAACAGAGGATATAAAGTTCAGGAACAAATATCTTGTTATGATATAATTTCTAGTTTATTATGTGATAGGCCTTAACATGTATTTGCTTGATGCAGAGAACTGCTGTGCAAAGGAGACATTTGTATTATCTATTTACAAATTAGAAACCAAAAAGTCACTGCTCCTGCGCAGAAGAGACTTGGAAACTTGCTATTAGTAGTAGAATAGCTAAAGCAAGTGGAAGAAAGGATGAAGTCAAGAGGCTGAATAGAAAAATGTCAAAGGGCAGCTCGCAAAGCCAAAGCCAAATACTATAACGAAATGTGCAAGGACTTAGAATTAGAAAACAAAAAGGGAAGAACATGCTCAGCTTGTCTGAAAGAACACAAGAAAAAAATCCGAGCCTAAAATTGCAATTTTGAAAGATTCCATATGCAAAATATTGAGTGATGCAGATGGCATCAAGAAAGATGGAAAGAATACACAGATTCATTATACCAAAAAAAAACCTAGTTGACAGGCCACCATTTCAGGAGATAACATATGATCAAAAACAATGGTCCTAAGGTTCAAACTGCACCAAATGCAAAAACAAGGGTCCAAGAATTGACAGAATATCATTGCTATGTTTCAGAAAGCCGAGGAAGCACTGGAAGCACTTACTTGTCAATGCCAGGAAATTTGGAAGACAGCTACTTTGAAGACAGCCATTTGGAAGACAACTGACTGGACAGATCCATTTTTCTCCCCATTCCAAAGAAAGGTGACGCAACAGAATGCTCAAACTATAGAACGATATCACACAGAAGTAAAATTTTGCTTAAGATCATCCAATAATGGTTGCAGCAGAACATTGACAAGGAGCGGACGAAAGTTCAAGTCAGATTCAGAAGCAGACATGGAACAAGGGATATCATTGCTGATGTCAGATGAATCTGGCTCAAAGCAGAGAATACCAGAAAGACAATTACTTCTGTTTCATTGACTACACAAAGGCATTCGACTGTGTGGACCATAATAAACTGTGGGCACCTTGCAAAGAATGGGATTTCTGGAACACTTCATTGTGCTCATGAGGAACTTGTCCATGCATCAAGAGTCAATTGTGCAAACAGAACAAGGGAATACTGCCTGGGTTAAAATCAGGAATAGTGTGGATCAGGGTGGTGCCCACTCATCGTGTTCAATCTATGTGCTGAGCAAATCATCAGAGAAGTTGGATGATATGAAGAAGAGTTCAGCATCGGTATTGGGGGAGGGCTTGTTAACAACCTGTGGCATGGAGATGACACATCCTTGCTTGATGAAAGTGAGGAGCAATTGAAGCACTTGCTGATGAAGATCAAGGATTGTAGCCTTCAGTCTGGATTACAACTCAATGTAAGGAAGACCAAAGTCCTCACAACTAGATCAATAGGTAACATCATGATCAATGGAGAAAAGGCTGAAGTTGTCAAGTATTTTGACTTGCTTGGATCCACAGTCAATGCTCGTGGAAGAATCAGCCAAGAGACCAAAAGACACCTTGCATTGGGTAAATCTACTGCACAAAACCTCGTTAGGGTATTGAAGAACAAGGATGTTACTTTGATGATTAAGGTACACCTAACCCAAGCCGTGGTATTCTCCATTGCATCATCTGCATGTGAAAGTTGGACATTACAAAAGGAAGAGCATAGAAGCATCTATGCATTTGAATTGTGGTTCTGGAGAAGAATATTGAAAATAGCATGTACTGCTGAAAGGACAAACCAATCCATACTGAAAGAAGTAAGACCAGAGTACTCCTTAGAGGCAAGGATGGCAAGACTTTGTCTTACATATTTTGGACACATTGTCAGGAGAGACCAGTCCCTAGAGGGTGACAGACATCATGTTTGGTAAAGTCGAAGGGCAGTGACAAAGAGGAAGGCCTTCAATAAGATGGACTGACAAAGTGGCTGTAACAAAGAGCTCAAACTAAGAACAGTTGTGAGGATGGCCCACAGCCGAGCAGTGTTTTACTCTGTTGTGCATAGGGTCACTATGGGTCGGGGCTGACTCAACAACAATATTAAGCAGATTTAGACTCATAGTGACTTTGTAAGACAGGGCATAACTTCCTCCTTGAGTTTCTGAGATTTTTAATCTTTAAGGGAGTAGATAGCTTAATTTCTCTCAAGTTGCAGTTGATGCATTCGAACCTCAGACCTTGTAGTTAGCAACTCAGGGTGTAGCCCACTATGCCACCAGGGAGTGAAACTAGAGGACTTTCTCCATTTCTTGAAGTGCTGTAGGATAGCTGTTGGACCACTAATTATAAGATAAGCCATTCAAGCCCTTTAGCTTCTCAGGACAAAGTGGATGTTGCCTACTCCCATAAGTATTTATACTCTCTGAAATTCTGTATAGGGTCATTATGAGTCAGAATTTACTTGATGGCTGTGAGTTTGGTAATAAGTGATAGAGAGAATTTGACCTTCCATCTGTATGGCTCTCTGCACTCCTCCCTTACATATGGCCATAAAACTGAGTAATCATTTGTCTGAATGGTACAAATGAGTTGCCAGAGATGTAGAGGTGAGGGACATAATCTCTTCCAGCTGGGACAAAGGCAAAGGTTTCACGGTGGGAAGCAGTTGAAGTAGGACTTTAAGGAGGATGGTGGGAGAAGAATACGGAAGAAAATTCTGTATTTCAGAAAGAAAGAATGGCCGTAGAAAAAATGCCAAGAGGAGACAATTCTCAAGGATGGAGGACAATGCTTTTTGATATGCAGATTTTACTGAGGGGTGAACAAGAGATACGGCTGTAAAGGTAAGTTGGGGCCAGAAGGTGTTAGATTTGATGACAGGTGGAGAAAGGCAAATGGGGCCATTGAAGTCCCCTCAGGAAAGTAGGGTCATATGTAAAGTAGATTTATAGTCTGGAAACTCTAAGGAGTAGTTCTACTCAGTCCCATAGGGCTGCCGCAATTAGAATCAGTTCACTGACGATAGGTAGTGGTATGGGTTTATAGACTAGATTTAGAAGGAAAAGAAGAAAGTTGCATAGTACGCTCTTGCAGGTGATGAGCCCTCTGAGCACATTCATAGGGGGAGTGAAGTGGAGGGTCTGGAGGAGAAAAGGACAACCCGTTCCTATTTAATATGGTGAGAACCTCAGTGATAATCTCTGTGGAAAGTGGAACTTTTCACAGAAAGATGGGCATCAGAAAGAGGAGGGCACAAGGACCCACCTGGAGGGTGTCACTAGTAGGCCCAGAGTCTGGTGGCCAGGTCCATTCTGCTGGAGGCAGCAAAGCTAGGTTGAGCCCAGGGGCACAAGGGGATTCAAAAAGTTCATGAGAGAACAAATCCATTATCTTTTAATTCTATTTTCCATGAACTTTTAGAAGCCCCTTCATACTTCAGTGAAAGAGGCTTGAACAGAGACCTGAGCAGCTAGGATCACTTCAGGGACAGCAGACTGGGATAGAGTAGCGATTGAATAAGAGGGATGGGCGAAGGTAATACATTTTAGGACAACCCCCCTCCCAGCAATTATGACCCATTATAGCTTTGCTTCTGAAAGAACCTTGGATTTTATAGGGAATGAATAAATGACAGCAAAGAATTAATGAATTCAAAGTAAGTCAGTATCTGCCTACCAAAGAGAATGTGTGAAACAGCCAATTAGTCAGTAGCCTCCCTATGCAAACTGAGACTAGAGTTCACTGTACATAATTAGATTTGAATTATATAAACTACTCCATAATAGAGCTTATTAGGATGGTTCCTAGACTTGAACTGAATCTTTTTTTTTTTTCTTTTTTAACATTTTATTAGGGGCTCATACAACTGTTATCCCAATCCATACACACATCAATTGTGTAAAGCGCATTTGTA
>NW_022104341.1:4506222-4535233 GCF_000313985.2 Echinops telfairi | reverse complement strand
CAATGTCCTTCTGCTACCTTAATACCAAACCTATAAATGTAGGCTCATAGATCTATTTCCCCATCCTCATATAATATATTTGTATATGTATATGTCTTTATCTAGAGCTCTATAAATACCCTTTGCCTCCCAGCTCTTTTTTGTAAAATGAAATCACGATAGTATTGTTTCCCTACTACTAATGGGCTCTTAAATAGCCTTGAACTTTGTAAGTATGGCCAATATCAACATTTGATTTAGAGCCAATCATGATAAAGGCAAATCTGATCCAGCCAGAAGAGGATGGAGGGAATATTAAAGGGCGCTTGGATGAGGGAGGCCCCACCACTGAAGCAGGATGGCCCAGCTCACCCTCCTCACTGGTAAGGATCTGCCTCCACTTTGTGCCTGTGGGGCACTCTCTCCTCCTATTTTCCTGCCCTGGAGAACTTTCTTTTGCTTTCTAATCCAGACCCAAACCCTTGAGATTATGGTTATTGGCGAAAGTATGGGGACTCATATTGCTTCTTTAGTGATAGATTTTTCAGGACCCTGCCTCCTGTTTGCTGAGCCTTAGAGAAGTATGTTACTTTTAAGGGTCTTTTGAGTGGGGACAGAAAGCTCTGAGTTTCCAGGAGAACTTCTGAGCTGATCAGTAGGAATTGGGAGTCTTCAGAGGCTCCCCAAAGGACCCAAAGAGTAACTGCACAAAGAAAGCTTCCTAATGCAAAGGTGAAGTCAATTGTTCACAGGGGTTACTTTGTTCCTCCAACTCACCATTGTCTCTGTTGCTTTAAGGTCTGCTGCTTCTGCTGACAGCTGAGTTAGGTGAGTGTTCTTCTTGGGATTAAATACCGTATTCCCCCACCCCCCACCCCCGCTCTTTTTTTTTTTTGGCTGCTTCTTAATTAGAAAACTTAGCATGAGCCTCTCTTCTTCCTCTACTAACAAAAAATATTAAATTGATTTTTAAAGAGGGCTGGCAATTCCCTAACAAACAATTAAAGGATTGGGGCCACTTGCCTAGGAAATGTCAAATTTGAAGCCAGCTAGGTCGTTATCTTAAAGAGAAATGTTAGCAATAAAAGTTCATAGTGCAAGGCATTTGCATGGTGCCTTTAGTTCTGTGAAAGCCTTTTGAAATCAATGATCTTAAGTCTTTAAAACAACTCTTCTTTTTGAGGTGGACAGTAAATGTGTTAACATTTCATCTCAGAGACCGTTAACCTAAGAGAGAGATAGGTTGACTTGCCCCGGATAATGAGAGGAAGTCATGGCACAGTGTAAATGAGGGGTCAGGAGTCCTGGCTCCTGCTTGATGAGCCTTTTCATTCTCCTCTGGGTAGAATTCGTATTCAGTTTCTCTAGGAAAGGGGTCCCGAGTGGTGCAAAGGGTTTGCATTTGACTGCCAACCTAAAGGTGGGTGATTTGAACCCAAACAAGAATACTTGCGGGAAAGAAGCCTGAGTGACCCTAGAGAGTGGTTGTACTGTGTAACACATGGGGTCACCATGGGTAGGGTCACCCCAATGGCAGCCACCGATACCAATAACAATGGATGCAGATACAAGTGCTAAATAGGTTTATATTATCAACCTTTCTGTACTTGTGTTTCCAAAAAGGTAAAATAGACTCATGGAATTGAAGTGAGAATTAAGGAGTAACTCTAAGTAATTAGGATTATGTACATAACAAGTGCTAATTAAGTATTAGTGATTGTGATTATAAACATCTAGAACAGTGGTTTTCAACCTGTGGGTCATGACCCCTTTGGGCGTCGAACAACCCTTTCACAGGGGTTGCCTGATTCATAACAGTAGCAAAATTATAGTTATGAAGTAGCAATGAAAATAGTTTTATGGTTGGGGGTGGAAGCCACCCCAACATGAGGAACTGTATTAAAGGGTCACGGCATTGGGAGAGTTGAGAACCACTGGTCTAGAGGGAGCTAGAGTACATCTAAATATGTTTACTTGAGGATTTTTCCATCGGGTGAACGGTGTTGCTTTCTGTCGTTCTACAAGTCTTGCTAGAGGGATGGAACTATCTCCAGTCCTCAAGTACTCGCTCATCGTGGATTTGTTGGAACACACAAGGACTACAAAGACATCCTCCGTTTAAGATTTAAATCTGTGCTTTCTTAGGCAGCATTTCACTCCCTTGGGATCGTTCCTATGATAGTTTCTCACCCCCTTCCTCCGGGTCACAGGCTCTGCCTACCAGCTGACATGCTACTTCACCAACTGGGCCCAGTACCGGCCAGGCCTGGGGCGCTTCAAGCCCGATGACATCGACCCCTGCCTGTGCACTCACCTCATCTACGCCTTTGCTGGGATGCGCAACAACGAGATCACCACCATCGAGTGGAATGACGTCACTCTCTACCAAGCTTTCAATGGGCTGAAAAACAAGTGAGTGATGAAAGAAGCAGCCAACCAGATGTACTGTGTCGATCCTGACTCCTGGCCCATCCCCATGTGCATTGAAGTAGAACTGTGCTCCAGAGGGTTTTCCAGGGCTGATTTTTCAGATGTAGATGGTCAGGTCTTTCTTTCAATGTTCCCCTGGATTTGAACTGACACCTTACTTAGCCATTTTCACCATCCAGAGACTCCATGTGATTAAAATGGTCCAACTACTCATGGACCCAGATTAAAATCATCTCCTATTTGGAAGCAATCCAAACTTGACACCTATGAGGCACTCAATCTCCTAAGACATGGACTTCATTCTCAGGTCAGAAATGAAAACTATGGAGATGCTGATCTCTATCAACCTTAACTTACTCCTCCCATCGCTATCACAATTTAGGAAATGGGGAGGAGAATAAGGATAGAATGGCTTGTTGCTTTTCTTCTTAGTTGCTATTGAGTTGACTCTGATTCCGGATGACCTTACATGTAACAGGCGAAACGTTACCCACACTGCATCATCTTCATGACTATTGGCATGCTTGCATCTCCCAGCAGCTCTGCAGCTGACAGTGTTGTGTGGTGATCCGTAACGCTTTCATCGGCTGATCTTCAGAAGATGATGGCCACGCCCTTCTCCCTAGAGTGTCTTATAGTCTAGAAGCACCCCCCAAAGCCTGTTCATCACCTGTGACCTGCGGGGATTTGAAATACCAGTGGCACAGCTTCCAGCATCGCAGCAACATGCCAGGCACCGTAGTATGAGACGCTGATAGACTGAGAAGCTGATTAGACATTTCCTGACTTCTCACTCAACATAATAGCTAATGCTGAAATATCTTATCTTTCTTCCTATTTTCCCCGCAGACATTATACTTTGCTTTTTCACCCTTAGGAACAGTCAGCTGAAAACTCTCCTGGCTCTTGGAGGCTGGAACTTTGGAACCGCTCCGTAAGTGCTTTTGTTTTGGTTGTTTGAGACGACTCCCTAACCAGCTTTTACTACAAGGTGCGGGGACTGCTGAGGCTTTCCTCGAGCCTGCCTTCTTTGGGTCTCCCTCAGTTTCACTGCCATGGTTTCCACTCCTGAGAACCGCCAGGCTTTCATTGCCTCCGTCATCAAATTCCTGCGTCAGTATGAGTTTGATGGGCTGGACTTTGACTGGGAGTATCCTGGCTCTCGTGGGAGCCCTCCTCAGGACAAGCACCTCTTCACCGTCCTGGTGCAGGTGAGCTGAATGTCACATCATTGATTAAAAAGCTTACAACCATTTTCATACAAAAGATTACCGTGGCTATATAGAAAGCCTTAAAAAATAACAACAGAAAATAAGCAGCCTCACTTGCCGTTGAATCTATTACAATTCACAGTGGCCAGATGGGGCACAGTAGAGCCCTAGGGCGTTTGGAGGCTGTAAATCTTTATGGTAACAGAAAGCGCTATCTTTCTCCCAAAGAGCTTGTGGTGGGTTTGAACTGCTGACCTCATAGTTTGCAGCCACTAGGGCTCCCCCAAAATTTCAGCTGGTGACAAAACACACGGAGACCACTTTCTAGTGAGGATGGTGAAGAAGGAAGGATGGAAAGCATCATGGCAGCCAACTTGCCATTGAGAATCACAGACTTTCTCCTATTCTTGAATAGGAAATGCGTGAAGCTTTTGAGAAAGAAGCTAAGCAAATCAACAAGCCCAGGCTGATGGTCACGGCCGCTGTAGCTGCGGGCATCTCCAACATCCAGTCTGGCTATGAGATCCCCCAGCTGGCCCAGTGAGTGATGTCCCCTTTGAGCATCAGATGTGACTTAGGCGGGAGTCTTAGTTGCCTTGGTGTTCAGACTTTGGACATGGTATCTTTTGCCTAACTCTGAATCCTTTATCCCACCTCAGATACCTGGATTACATCCATGTCATGACCTATGACCTCCATGGATCGTGGGAAGGCTACACAGGAGAGAACAGCCCTCTCTACAAGTATCCTACTGACACCGGCAGCAACGCCTACCTCAATGTGGTGAGCCTCTGTCCAGATTCACATGCACATCAGAGACAATGTTGTAAATCAAATGGAGAATCAGAAACAAGAGGCATCATAAACTCGTATTTCTCAAATGGGAAATTAGATAGCTATAATCAATTGGCTAGTTACCATTTATTAAAAAATCACCAGATTATTAACATTGAACTGACAATTTAACCAGATAGTAAAGGAGGTTAATAACCATTGCATTATTTCCAATAAAAGAATATGAGGTCCTATTCTTCATATTTTGATGATGTAGAAAACGATTCACTACTTTTCCTTTTTTTCCCTATTCTCTTTGTGTTTTCTACTATTCTAACCTCTTGTACATTTTAATATGCAGAGTTTTAATTATTTACTAATGAATCATGCCAGGAAAATCATGAAAAAGAACAGCTTGATAGCTTGATTCTTCTATCATATTTTTTGTAATGTAAAGGGTGTATGTAAAGGTTCCACATTAGAATACTAGTAGTTGAGGTAGGAAGGTAGTTAAGATAAAGACATACCACAACAGAGATAGGTCAATAAGGTTCTAATACATGTTCCACATACTTCATACAGCACGCACAACCATGCAATGTTTAGCTGATGATATTAGGACATCCGCTGCACGGGGCCTCTAGCTATCCCACTGCCGTTGCAGGAGTACGCCATGAACTACTGGAAGGACAATGGGGCCCCCGCCGAGAAGCTCATTGTTGGATTCCCAGCCTACGGACACACCTTCCTGCTGAGCAACCCCTCCAACCATGGCATTGGTGCCCCCATCACTGGCCCTGGCCCTGCTGGGCCCTACACCAGGCAGTCTGGGTTCTGGGCTTATTATGAGGTATGTGCCCAGAAATTTTAGTGAGAGGGAAGAACAAGGCTTTCTCCTCGTCTTGTATTTAACAGTGTCATGAACCGCATCTTTCAACACTTCTTTGCTCCATTTAGCATGTGGTTGGAGTTGGAAGGGGCCGATTATGGCTAATTTAGAAGAGAGACAAGACAAGCACTTCGGTTGCACAATTTGGGTTGGAATCTCACTAGAATTCTTTAGGGCACATGAGAATATGAAATCTCATCAGTGAGGTCCTATCACTCTGTGGAGACCAGGGCATCTCTTGATTTCAGAGTTTTACCACACATTGTAAATAAGTGACTGAAATGGGACACAGAATCAGGATCCCCAATACACCAAGACATTTGCTGCTGGATTTGCAAGCCTTTCTTGCCACGTAGCTTCCATGTCTCTCTTCTCGACGTCCTCTCCCCAATACCTTTTTACCCCTGCCACGTAGACGTTTTGACTCTCTTGACCTCTTCCTTCTATCCTTTTAGATCTGTACATTCCTGAAGAGTGGAGCTACTCAGGTGTGGGAGGCTTCTGAGGATGTTCCCTATGCTTACAAAGGCAACGAGTGGGCTGGGTACGACAACACCAAGAGCTTCCACATTAAGGTAAACACTTTTCTGTGGAGGGTTGTTGCATTGTCCCTATGTGTAGCCCTGAAATCAGAGTCTGGCCTTGATATCTGGACTTAATTAAATTTCTTTTGACCGCAGGCTGATTGGCTGAAGAAGAACAATTTTGGAGGAGCCATGGTCTGGGCCATTGACTTGGATGACTTCACGGGCACTTTCTGCAACCAGGGCAAATTCCCACTGATCACCACCCTGAAGGATGCCCTGGGGCTGCAGAGTGCAAGTGAGTTACAGTTGGACAGGCATCCTGAGTCTCGGGCTTGAGAGAAGTTTTAAGGCTTAATGAAAGTGAGAGATCCCTTCTGCGATTGATTTTAGAGTGACTTGGAATCAGTTAGCCAGCCAGTGGGTCCGATTGGATGTGGTTAATTTGGCTCCATTGATATTTGGTAGCGTTTCATTAATGGTAGGGAGAACAAAGAGGGCACTGTCCTTTATACAATGTTCATCTCACAAGCGATTTTTTGAGCCTGTCTTATATGTGCAGCACTCTGTGAATACCATGTTGTTTCCATTGAGTTGACCCGAGTCGTTGCAACCCCATGTGTGTCGGAGTAAAACTGCTCCAAAGACTCGTCAAGACTGACCTTTTGAAAGCAGATCCGCAGGTCTGCCTTGCAAGGAATCCAAGGGCGGACTTAAAGTGCCAATCTTTTGGCTTGTGACCAAGTGTTTACCCATTGTACCACCCATTATTCCTAAAGGATCTAAATTATTCAAGTCACAATTTCTGTAGAAGCTTACAAACTTCTATGGAAGATAATATAAACATATAAGGATATAAGTACATACGTGAGTGTCAAGAAAGGAATAAGAAAGTTACTTGTGGGTTTATGGAAATGAGAAGTCTCGAAGCATTGGGTGACCAAGAGAGGAGAGAGAAATGAACTATTCCCTGACGAATGATAATGGAGAGGACAAGCAAAGAGAAGGAAGGATGGAGGGCTTACCAGACTGAGGAAGAGCCACGATTTAAAAAAACAACATACCTCAGGCATGATTGAGGAAAACCTGGGTGGCTCATGATTTGGTTTATCTCCTTTCAGGTTGCAAAGCCCCAGCCCAGCCCGTTGCTCCCATCACGGAGGCTCCTAGCACTGGTGGAGGCAGCGGTAGTGGTAGCGGCAGCTCTGGAGGCAGCTCCGGCAGTAGCTCTGGGGGCAGCCCCAGTGGCAGTGGATTCTGTGCCAACAGGGCTAGTGGTCTGTACCCTGACCCCACCGATAAGAACGCCTTCTACAACTGTGTGAACGGGCAGACCTTCACTCAGCACTGCCAGGCTGGCCTTGTCTTTGATGCCTCCTGCTCCTGCTGCAACTGGTGATGAGTTTGCTGGCTCCCGCTGCCCTCTTTCCATCCACAGCTCTTGTGCAATTAAAGGTTACACTTTGCTGGATAATGGCTCCTTCTTTTTTACTGAAGGATCTTAGATGAATCAATGACAGTCTCCCAATGGTACACGATTGCTCCGCCAGCCAGGCTGTTTCTGTGGTGCCTACTTTACAGTGGGGACAGCCCTTTTCTAAGTGCTGGGGAACAGAAACAAAGTGAAGATACCTGGTTCTGTCACTCAAGACGTCTGCACTCAAATGTGGGTAGAGGAAATGAAGACTCGTGTAGTAAGGGCCCATAAACAAATGCATCTAGTATAGTCTCTTGGAGACGCTTTTAAAAATGTTCAGGGGTGCTGTGATACAGAGTTGAAAACACTATATACATGAAAATAAGAGAGGAAGTGATTTGAGCAAGAATTTGAAAAAGTAGAAGCTTGAACAAGTGAGTGAGCTGGTCTGTATAAAGTTTGGCGACTCCATTCTTTAGGATCCTTAATATTTGATGACAAATTATAATGTGCCTAATTTAAGCAAATTGGTCTTTATTAAAAGATCTATGAAAAAAAGATCTATATTATCTCATGTTGCTGAGATGTTCAAATGGTTCTGCTGCTAACTGAAAGGTTGGAATTAGAGTTTGCCCAGAGGGGCTCAAAAGAAAGGCCGGGGACCTCTTTTCAAAATAACCACCATTCATCAAAGACCCGGAACAAAAATCATATCAAAGTTAATGAGGGGGAGTGTGGTGGAGACCCAAAGCCCATCTGTAGACAATTGGACATCCCCTTACAGAAGGGTCACAAGGAAGAGATGAGCCAGTCAGGGTGCAGTATAGCACCGAGGAAACATAAAACTTTCCTCTAGTTCTTTAATGCTTTCCCCCACACACACACTATCATGACCCCAATTCTACCTTACAAATCCAGCGAGACCAGAGAATATACACAGGTACAGATAAGAGCTGGAAACACAGGGAATCCAGGACAGATAAACCCCTCAGAACCAATCATGAGAGTAGCGATACAGGAGGGTAAGGGTAAGATGGGAGGAGAAGGAGGGAACCGATCACAATGATCTACCTATAACCCCCTCCCAGAGGGATGGACAACAGAAAAGTGGGTGAAAGGAGACATCGTTCAGTGTAAGACATGAAAAAAAATTATAAATTATCAAGGGTTCGTGAGGTAGGGAAGGTGGGAGAGGGAGGGAAAAATGAGGAGCCAATATTAAGGGCTCAAGTAGAGAGAAAATGTTTTGAAAATGATGATGGCTGCAAATGTACAAATGTGCTTGACACATGGGTGGATGTATGGATTGTGATCTGAGCTGTATGAACCCCCAATAAAATGATTTTAAAATATGTATATATACCAGCCATTAAAAGCCCTATGTAGCGTAGTTCTACTTGGACACATGTGGGGTTGCCGTTGAACTCAATGGCAAGTGATGATGCCTTACATACATTGTATACAATAATATACCACTGATCAGAATTGACTTGATGAAACTGAATTTGTTATCTCACAAAATCCCTAGAAGGGTCATAAAGTTGGTAACATTTCTGTCTTTACTGTAAGTTTATTCTAATTAAAGCACCAGAGGCCACTGTCTAGAACCAATAATACTCAGGACCGAATGCCAGAAACCCTTCACTGCTGCCCTGGAAGAACAAGTTGCATCCACCATTGCACTTTCCAGAGGGTGGATTCCCTCACATGTGTCCACCTCTTCACAGCGCTAGTTCTGAAACCTGAGAGTTGCTAAAACTGTGAGGCTCGGGGTCATAGGGCTGTCCACTAGTGGGTAGAAAAGCAGGACATGTGGGTGTTCTGACCTATCCTTGGGGAAGTGGGATTTATAGGAGGAAGTATCTCAAAATATAGGTAGGATGTGGAAAGATACCGGATGATCACGAAGGACGACACTAACTATAGCAATAAAAGTATTTGAGTTGTGCAAATATTGGTCTCTCTCTGTCCAGACTAAAGAAAAGTGAAAACATTCATGGAAACAATTAATCCAAGAGATCAATGAACCACTCAAACCATAGCCTCCATGACTCTGAGACCAGAAGAACTAGCTACTAGGCCCAGCTACCATGGCCTACCTTACCCAAAAGGATCACAATAGGAGGTCCTATATAGAGTGTGGGGGGAAATATGGAATTACATTCAAAATCATAAAAAGTTCAAGCTGACTGCAGAAAGAGACAGGTGGAGCCCCCAAGACTGTGGACCTCAGTCGCCCTTCAGAACCGGAACTGAACTCACCGCATGGCTTAATTTTCAGCCAAACAACAAGCAAGTCTATATGAGGAACAATAACATTATTCAATAAGTGAACGTTTGGGATTAAGGGGGCAGAATTTGTCCAAGAACAAAGTTCAAAATGTTTAGACGAGAAGGCGGACTAGAGGTGGGAAACAAAGGGAGGAGATGGGATGTGTGGTGCTGCATTGAGGAGATTACAGTGAATGCGATGGAGTAAACTATGAACTGTTGAATGTAAAACTGATGATCTGCTCTGTGATTGCGTCCTTCATCCAATTCACAATAAAAAGCTTTTTTAAAAAATTATAAAGATCAGGCTTACTTCTCTGCTAGAAACCCCAAACTATGGCTCCTAGATATCCTTCAATCCTTGAACTGAGCTCAGCTCGGTGACTCAACCAAGTGATAGACAAGTTTATGCAGTGGCCACCAGGGAGGTATGTGTTCCTTAGAACGATCAAGCACATCAGCATTTCCCGGGACACGAAGCTGAGCACGCAGGACCGGGCGCGAAGGAAGTGTAAGGGAGCTGAGGAGGAGGGAGAAGAGCGCCTCTCCCTCGTGAGCATCAGTGCCATGAGTGAAATGTGTGCGGACTGCGGAAGGGAAAATCAACGTACTCTGCCGACTGTCCCCCCGCTTCAACTAAGGGATGTTGAAAACAAGAAAAGTATTTATTAAACTCTGATTGTACAGCTTTGCTTGATATGATTAAATTGTTGAATTATAAGACACACGTGGATGAAGTGCCAATAAAACAGTTAAAAAACAAACAAAATTGATTACCTGAAATGTAAATCCCCACCAATTTGCAATTAAAATAAGAAATTAAAATTTAAAAAACAACACAGCACGTTAAAAAAAATCTGTGCTAATCCAATCATTGCTATATCCTCCCCAGCCCCTCCCCCAATGTTTGATGCTCTGCTCATCCTCTGTTTCAGTAGGTGTTTCGTTTGTGATTAGATGTAATGTGTTTCTCTTTATTCTATTTAGTACTCAATGTACACTTTCCAGCGGAGGACCCCTCTTTTATCAACTCTCCACCTTTATCTCTTTTTAAATCTCAAATTTAGTTTGGGCCAAAATAATTTTAAAGGCAAATAAGACTACATGACTTAAAAAAATTAAAGCAGTGGTTCCCTAAGGGATTAGTTTTATTAGCCATATCTCTTAGCATTAGTAATATTATATAACCATTACTCATTATATATACAAGTGAAAGAACAGATAGCCAGAGATAAATAATTTTATAAACCTAGTATTATAGTATAAATGTGATTTTTAACAAAAAAATATTTAGTTTATTTTAGTTTAATGAGCAGATGTCTGGGCAGGATGAGTTAGAGGGGTATGAAACCTGTGCACTCAGTTTAATGCTCTGCTGCTGTTGGTCAAAAGGACCCTTTTGGGCATGGAAGTCTCAGAGAAGGCAATTATACCTCCATTGGAGGAAAACAGGAAGACACAACTTCCCAATGGGAAAAATTGCTTAACAACACTTAGTGTAACTCAAAGGGAGAATATACCTGGTACTAGTTTCCTAATTGGATACATTCTTTTTTTTTTTTAAGATTATTTTATTGGGGGATCTTAAAGCTCTTACAACAATCCATACATCAATTGTATCAAGCATATTTGTACATATGTTGCCATCATCATTTTCTAAACCTTTTCTTTCTATTTGAATCCTAATTGGATACTTTCAACCTAGCTTTTATGTAACCCTTGGTGACCCAGTCCATGCTCCATAGACTAGTAGGACTGTACATTCTTTCAAGGCGCACATCTTTCATAGATGTATCAGTCTGGGTAGACTAGAGAAACAAATCCAGGGAGACTCACATGTGTGTAAGAGAGAACTTTATATCACAGAGCAATTTTACATTAAGAAAACAACCCATCCCAGTTCAGATTAAGTCCATAAATCTGATATTAGCCCATATGTCCATTACGAGACTATAAATTCTTCAGACTCATACGGCACATGCAATGACACTGAATGCAGGAAGAAAGATCACAGGCCAGTGGGTGGAAAGTCTTGTGGATCCAGTGGCAGTGGAAGCACCTCAGTGCTGGTGTGGGTCTCTATGGGGCTCCTCCAACCCCCGGGCTCTAGCATAGCTCCATGTGTCTTGTCAGCATGAAGACGAAGCAGAGTCTACCTGTATCTGGTCTCCAGTGAGCTAGTTATCTCTGTGGCGCCTTCAAATGAGATCATCAAGCTGTGACCTGATTGACAGGCTAGACTCCACCCCTTTACAAGTTGATACCAGATTATGGAACTACCACAGACCACACCCAAAAGACTTGATGTGGAAACCTTACTAAGTGAGCTGGGTTTTACCTCAAACTCACCTGTAGCCATTGGACTTAAGGCTGAAATACACTAGTATGAGAAGAAGCAGGTGGACTCTGGTTTGAATCTCTTTCCTTGAGGATGCCCAGTGAATAGAGGCCCAGAATCACTATTTACTTTCTATCTTAATGTCCTCCTTGATTCATTATGACCTCCATTAATACGATAGGCGTGACTCTGCTGCTGTGAATTAATATTATTGGAAGATTTGCCCTATCCACAATCCCCACTGTTTGTGCAAATAGTTTCCAGTCACCTATTAGTTCAATCTGTACAAGTCAACAATTCATGGTGTTGTGGGTTAAATAAATGACAGCCACTATAATGTCTTGATAATTTAGAAGAGACTTTATCCGGTTATAACCGGACTGCCAGAATCTAAAAGCGATTCTTTGATTGCCACCCAGAGTCCACATTTCAGTTTGTCTTTAAGGCCAAAAAACTCATTTATCACCTGTCTAGGGTTCAAGCAAGCATGAACAGAAGCAGAAAGCAAACTTAGTGGATTAATTGTAACTTCAAGAAAAGTAAGCATGCATTACAAGGGACATTTCTTATCATAAAAGAAACAACATCAAAATCGATTATAACAACCAGGTCACCAGAACAAAATGATATTGTCACATCCTGGTTATCCTGACAGGATTAACTGCACCATTCAGATCACAACATCCAAGGGAACAATATTGACTCCGAGCAAACAATATGTTGAAGAATAGTCAAAACTATTTGTAGTGTCCAGAACCTGAGAACATGGGAGTATGTTCTAAAGTTAAACACCAGCAGAGATTTTCCCATCAGGGGACGGAGAACAGGCAGGTCAACTAGCAGTCAACTTTCTGAGCTGGGAGGGAGGAACAGGCAGGTTACTTAGCAGCTTACAAAAATGGAGTTTCTTTTGCTAGTCTGCCTCAATGTATTGCAGTTCATAACGCGCCTTATTCATATAATAGTCTTTTCTCAACAGTGTTTTAAATTCTATACTACTGGCTAAACTAGTGACACGATCATCGATGCATAGTGCTTACTCATTGGACCGTGAACAGTAAGGTCAGCAGTTCAAAACTGCAGGGGAAGGAGGTTTTCTACTCCTGTGAAGACTCGCAGGCTCAGAGCCTTACAGGGGCAGTTCTGCCCTACCCTACATGGTCACTATGAGCATCTACTAGATGGCCATAGAAGTGATGCTCCAGGGGGATGACTGATAATATTCTCTAACATAAAACGGCAATGAAATCTCTAAGATAAACCGGAGACATATATAAACCATAGGTGCATGAGATACATGAATGGATTTTGGGCTTGCACTTAGTTCTAACTTTGATCTTAGAACTATTAGTTCTTATGACCTGGCCCTACTTGATGCTTAACCTCATGAGGAGATCCTTGAAGATCTGGGTGCTATAGCAAAGTGTGGTGAAGAAACCAGATGGCGGCTGGCTATCAGAAAGGACAGCATCTGGCATCTGAAAGGCTTGTTCTCAAACAAGCAGTCATCGAAGTGAGGCATCAACTAAGTCCACATGGAAGAAGCACACCAGTCTGTATGATCCAAAGATTGTAAATAACTCATCCAAATCTAGAAGAGGAAATGGCTTAAATTGTAAGTACGTGGTTCACAGAAAGATAGGAATGACAGCAGAAGCTCAATATCTATTTGCAGGGTCCACACATGAGTTGAGTTCTCTGGTGAATCCTGTCTGATCATAGATGAGGGATGTGAACAGCTCTGTTATCAGACAAAGAGCCATGTAAAGTCAATTATGGCAGACATAGGTCAAAATGTAACATCTTATCATTTGATCGCCCTTTTGGCCCATTTTTAAAGCTGTTCAGTCCAAAAAAAAATGTGAAGAGGAAATTCACATGCGTTAAACTCCTGGTGAATCCCCTCTGACCATGGAGCAAGGATGTGAATAGCCAGGTTAACAACATGCAGACTACATTGGAAAGTGAATTGTTGAAGATGCAGTTAGGTTAAACTTTGGCATCCTAGCATTCGCTCTCCCTTGTGATCCATTTAAATTTGTTCTAGTTTTTAGCGTTTTCTGCTTTCTTTTCAATTGAGGTTTTCGTCTGTTTTACTTTGTTATTCCTGTTTGTTTGGTTTTTAATATTTCTCTATATGAAATCCAGGATAGGTTAATCTATAGAGACAGTAACTGGATTCATAGATCCTTGAGGGTATGGCGGGGAAGGTGGGGGGAATTGCGGAACTAATAACAATGCATACTAGAATGCAGAAGATGTTCTAATACTGTTTGGGGTGGTGAATGTACAACTCTTCTTGATGTAATTGTTATTGAATCATATGATATGTGAATTATATGCCAATAAAATTGTTGGAAAAGAAAATAAAAGGACCCTGATGGTATAGTGTGTTGTGGGAAACAGAAAGATTTCTCCCCCAAATAAGACACTGCTTGCAGCTAATGGTAAATGATTGTCAAGTTACCTCCCTGAAGGCAGTCAGTTGCCAGACTACTGTCTGGACTGGTAGGGCCAGGTCTCTGCTCTTAAGGACAATGAGCTACTTCTCCCTAAAGGCTTGCAGTCATCAATTTGGTTCTTGTAGGTGGAGTTCACACCCTGCTGATAATGATCTCTATAGTTCAGCCACAGAGCAGGTCAAATTGGCTCAAATCGGCTCAGTGACATCCAAAGTTAGGCTGCCATCTGAATCTAGGATCCACCCTTCTTGTCACATATATACCCCCAATCCCTCCTCTTCCTATTGCATGTGTATCCCTAGATTGTCCCCCTGCCATTGCTGTGTAATCTATAGTGCAACCCCTTCCTGTGACGTATGTCTTTACCTGTAATTAGTGAGCTTGCACTCCACCCAAAAGTATATAGGACTGGGCTAGCAATAAAGAGCTTTCTCTTGGGCTCTTGTCGGTTCCCCCTCTCCTCTCCTGTCCTTGCTCCCCTGTTCCCTTTCCCTTTGTCCTCATTCCCTTCCCCCTCTTTCCACATGGACCACCAAGCAGGGCTGAGGTGAGCATGCCACTATGAAATGTGTCTGACTCCAGTATTTCAATCTCTCTTCTATCTCTCATGCTCTCTAGGACTTTACTATACTCTTTATATATCTCAACCATACAATTGTGCCTCTCTAACCCGTGATTAGTTGTGGGGGGGCTGGCCCTTCCCCCACAGAGTGTGAGCTGTGCTGCCAACTACAAAGGCAGCAGTTCAAAGCCACTAACCACTCTGGGGGAGAAAGATGAGGCTTGCTAAAGATTTACTAGCTTGGAAATACACAAGGCGTACTACCCGAGTCTATAGAATTCATATCAGTTGATATCCTTTCAATGACAGTGTTCTTTTTTTAATTGCTGTTTAGGAATTCTTCATAATTTTTGAATATTTTTATTTGTTCAGGGCCACACAAATTACACGAACAAACACATGAAGGCAGTGAGGAGATCAGCGGTGTGGGTCTCCCGGGGATGGCACCGGCAGAGATTGGTGCCCAGGGCCTGAGGAAGGGGGTTCATGAAGAAAACAAAGAGGCCAGTGTGGCTGGAGCAAAGAGAGCACCGACAGGGGTGGGACGTTACAGGCAGTGTAGTCAGGGGAGAAAGGGGGTTTTTGGGTAGGAATCTGCACATTTTTTTCCATGAAGGGTTAGGCAGTGACTATATTAAGCTTTTGTGGCCATATGACCTTCATTACAACTACGCAGTCCTGCCATCAAAATATGCAAGCAGCCAGAGACAATACAGACAGGAATAAGTATGGCTGTGGTCCAATAAATCTTTATTAATTAATTCTGAAATTTGAATTTAATATAACTTTCACACATCATGAAATATTGTTCTTTTTACCTCCCCTCCCTTACCTATTTAAAGGTGTGACACTTTTCTTAGTGCTCAAAAACAAATGGGGGGTCAGATTTGGCCCATGCTGGGCTCTGGTTTGTTGATCCCTGGTTTGGCTCCTCATAAGGCACTGAAGCAGTGATTCTCAACCTTCCTAATGCCACGACCCTTTAGTACAGTTCCTCATGTTGTGGTTACCCCCCAGCCATAAAATTATTTTTGTTCTACTTCATAACTGTCATTTTGGTACTGTTATGAATCGGGGGACCCCTGTGAAAGGGTCATTTGACCCCCAAAGGGGTCACGACCCACAGGTTGAGAACCGCTGCATTAAAGGGACTTTTGCTGATTTTCACTCTGCAAAGACAAAGAGGCATTGCAAATGTTAAGTGATTGAATAATTTGATTTGACGTGTTTTTTTTTTAACTGGAGGATTTTCCAGGCTGTGACCTTTTCTCAAATATTTTTTTAAATGTTGACTCGTTTGATTTGTGGAGTATAACGTTTGCAAAGAAAACCCTATCATGCATAGTTGCACAACTATTGAGTCAGGCTTGTGACAGTATCCTAGGCAACCCTCTGGAGGGGGCTCTCTCTTCTTCTCCTGCTTTCTACCCCTTTCCTCCTGCCTCCCTGCCCTCCCCTCTACCCCTCCCGCATCTGAGGCCTCATCATAGACTTCAAAGTCTTTTCCTTTGGTGTGAAAACCACTTTTATTTGTTTTTCCCACCCTTTTATAATAATAATAATGGTATCATGAAATACTTATCTTTATGAATTTAGCTAATTTTGCTAAGTCAATGTCTTCCAAATTTGACCCTGTCACGAGATGTTTGGCAGTTTCACCATGATTTTTTAAATATGTGTAATAGTCAATTCTGTGTGTGTACCAGAGTTATCTGTCCATCCCTTCACAGACTGGGTTTTTTGTTATTTCCATCTTTTTGCTATTAAAGAGATGTCTATGATAAACATGGATGTGCACGTATAAAACACACCTATAAGACTGAAAACAGAGAACAAGAGATATCAGTTTGTAATGCTATCTAGTCCACATTTCAAGTAACTAAGATAATCCCAAAGGGTCAATGGAGTGCACAGAACTGGTATCTGAATTCTCATTGAGGCTCTCTCTTGAAAGACTATGTTGCTATGAATTTTAATGAAGGGTGCGAACATGATCGGACTGGGTGCAAATGAATAAGTACCCTAGTGTATAAGATAAAGGTAAGATTGAAGTACAGCATAGGTAGAACACATGACGATGATGAACTAAAGATTGTTCCCTGTTTCCTGAAGATAGAGAAGATTCATTGCTCAAATGGGGCAGCACTAAGGGGTCCTCCGAGGTAACCATCCTCTGAGACCCCTGCCTTGATAAGTTAGGGGTATTATCTACTTAACTGGAGATACCTCCCACATCAGCAATGCATTGAAGGAATAATTCTGTTCATTGTGATAATCCCTGTGTTATTCTGGGTAGACAAGAGAAACAAATCCACAGAAACCCATATGTATATAAGAGAGTTTTATATAAAGGGTAAGTGTACATTCAGAAAGCATCCCAACCCAATTCTGTCCAAGCCCATAAGTCTGACATTAGCCCATATCTCTGGTACCAATCCACAAAGTCCTCCTCCATCTCACAAACACACGCAGTGACTCTGACTGCAGGAGGAAAGCCAAATCAGTGAGCATGTAAGCATCTCAGCGCTGGCAGGGCTCTCCACATGGCTGCTCCAGCACCCAGGGCTGCATCAGGGTAGGTTCATGTGGCTTCTACTCAGGGATATCTTGCAGGAAGTAAGCCTTACCAGCTGAGGCAAAGAACTAGCTACGGCAGCCGTACACTGGTCCGACCATCAGAGAACAAGACAGAAAGGCAAGTCTTGCTGAGCCATTTATCTCTCTGCCCTTCAATTAATCCCACATGTGTTCATTGGCCAGGTTGCCACAATAAACCACAACTATAACAATCCCCAAACCGAATCATGCTATTTCATGTCTTTTATTACTCAGAGAGAAATGGGAGCAAGAGCATGCTGGTGAAGTCAACGGGAGCCCAGTGCTTGGTTCCAACCGGTAGGCTGACTGCATTGCTTACTCAATACTACAAATGACCTGAATCCAGGCATTCCTAGCAATAGACCATCTGTTCTCAGCCATCTGTTAGGAACCTAGGTGTCTGAGAACAGGAAACTCCCGGGTACTAAACAACTGTCACTCATGGATTCAAGCCAGGTGCACCATCGTACACCCCTCTTGCTTCCTTTCTTCTCCCGCAGCTCACAGTGTTATATCCTAGTAGCAGGTGCTGGCAAGCCAGTCCCAACTGTTAGCAACGCTCTGTCCAACAGACCAAAGCCCTGTGCCATCCTCTCCACGGTTGCTGCGTTGGAGCCCCTTGTTGCAGCCACTGTGTGAATCCATCTCACGGAGGGTCTGCCTTTTTTCCCCTTGGTCTTCTGCTTTCCAAAGTCTGATGTCCTTTCCCAGGGACTGGTTTTTCTTGATAACTTGTTCAAAGTGCATGCGATGAAGTCTTGCCATTCTCACTTTTAAGGAGTGCAGCCATACTGTACTCCTTCCAAGACAGTTTGATTGTTCTTCCTGGAAGTTCATGGTACATTCAATATTCTTTTCCAACACTATCGTTCTGATGAATCCGTTTTTTGTTGATCTTCAGCCTTAGTACTTTGAAGTTGGTACTATGCCCTCTGCTAAAAAGTAAGTAAGGATGTTAGTCTGGGTATCTTTACTGGGCTGTTGATGCTCTGTTCAACTGCCATGTGGACACAGAGTAGCTATTCTTGCCCTGGCATGGAGAAAAATGATGTACTCTCTCCCATGATCATGCAAAGGAAGAGCGGCGGTGCTGGATTTCTACCTAGGCAAAGGCCCCAAGTATTGGGGATAATGCAAATGATACTCCTGGAAGGAGAAAAAAGTCCTTTTACTTTGTAAGAAAGCAAACACCTAAAACCCAGGGAAGTGGGAGGTGATGCATTCTCATTGTGTTACAGTTAGATCCCCTAGAAGAATTTTTGCTCAAGCTGCCCAAGGTTGTAGACACAACTCTCTTTGGTGGTAGTCTCCTCTGATCATCTGTCATGATGCTGAATTTACCATCCAGAATTTATTCAGTGAAGTGAGCACTAGTGGCCATTCTAGTGTTTCCTAACATCACTATCCTCCTAGCACATTCCACTGAGTTATACTATCCTGTAATTGCCGATGTAATTGACTGTCAATAAAGGATTCTAGGTCCCAAAGCCTAGTGAGTCATATAGGTTAGCTTTTCTTCCCTCTGGGATGACACAGGTCTCTTGGATATTGGGCTAGACTTAGAAACAATATTGTAGTCTTTAGTCTTCTTAGTTTTTAATTTTAACCCTTATGTTTCAGCCATAATAATGGTCTTGCTCAACTCCATGTAATGCTCATACCTATTGAGATAGTTTATTGTGCCAGCCTGGCTGATAAACACAAGTGGGATTAACTGAAGGGCAGAGAGATAAGTGGCTTGGTGAGCCTTGCCTTTCTTGTCTCTCGCTCTTTGATCATCGGACCAGTGTGCAGCTGCTTTGCTTGTTCTGTGCCTCAATTTAAAGGCTACACTACCAGTGGGACGCCTAGCCTGTGGACTGTGTTGCTGTAAGTTGAGGTCCCTTTAAGACATCTCTGGAGCTGGGGACTGGCGGTTGGTGATCTGCCTTGTGATTGGCTGCTGTGCTGACATAGCCTAGCTCTCTCTACAAATAGAGGAAGATCTGGCAGCAGACTAGATTTGAAGGACTGCTAGTCTCTCAACTTTCTCTCACAGACGTGAGTTGCACTGAGCCATTTGTAGTGCTTTATAATTTAACTGTTTATTTCTTGTATTATATATTTATCTGTATATGATTTGACAGTTCATTTCTTGTTATATATCTAATTATCTTTATAAATAAATATATTAAATTATCAGCAATTTGGTTTTATCTCTCTAGAGAACCCTGTCTACCACACAATTTAAAATAGCTTCATTAAAAAAGACTTAATTTGTAATAGAGAGAAAATAATTTTAAGGGATAAGAAAGACAATTAGAGAGAAGCATTTATAATTTTATTAAGAGAAATTAGATATTAAGAGATTTTGAAAGACCTAAATAATTTTTGGGAGGCAAATCAAGTTCATGGATAAATAGACTTTACTACAAAGAATCAATTATCACCAAATTTATCTAAAGATTCTATGTAATTTCAATCAAGATTCCAATGAGATTTCTCATGCAAACTTGACAAGTGAATTATCAAATTAAAATGGAAGCATAAACAGGCAAAGTGGCTAAGACATTCCTAAAGACAAAGAGCAGTGGAAGGCTGGGTGTGGGAAGGGGAACATAGGGTAATCGGACCTACTGGGTGCCCTTACATATGACAGTCTAAGGTATGTTAGAAATGGTATTTCAGGTTAGTGTGGAAGAGATGGATTACTCATAAATGATGCTGGGACAATTATCTACTATTATAAAAAATACAAACAGATCAAGTTCACACTGTAAACAAAAACAAACTTTATTAAAGAGTTCAAATTGGAAAGCTAGTATTTAAATTTTAAAGAAACTTATGTCCTCAGGGTAGGAATTTTTTTCTCCAAAAACATACAAAAAAGAAGTAAATCACAAAGAAAAGTTATATCTTTTGCTAATTAAAATGAAGAATTTCTTTTCATCATAAGCTACAATAAAGAGTGGGGAAACAAGGTCCAGAGTGGGAGACTATATTCTAATACCAATAGTGGACAAAGAATTAAAACCCAGAATCAATATAATGTCTATAAAAGATTAATGAACTTGTGAGAAATCCAATTAAAAGCTGTGTACCAAGATATAGGCCAAGAAAACTCGTAGAGGTATGCAGGGGGGAGCTGGAACGAACTACGTTGTTCCGTGTAGAAAGGCCAAGGTCATGCAGCATAGTCATGTCGTACAATGCCATACAGCTGGGAAGATAAACTAGCAGCTGCTGCTTGTAACAGCTTGAATGTTCTCAAGAACAATACTGACCTAAAAAGAAGAAGTACGCACAGTGATATTTTATTTAGAAAAAAGTCAAAACTCAGACTCATGGAAAAAATGCAGCAGACTACTCACTGAAGCTTCAGCATCCACGGTCCTGAGACCAGAAGAACTAGATGGTACTCGACCACCACTACCCACTGTTCTGGAAAGTTCCTGGATAGAATGGAAGGGAAATATGGGACAAACATCAAAATCATTAATAAATAAATAAACAAACAAATAAATAAATTAAAAGACCAGGCTTACTGGTCAGTGAGAGATGGGTGGAACTCCCAAGACTATCGCCTTTAACCTCCCTTCCGGTTAGTAAATTCAGGAACTGAATTTACTCCCAGGGGTCAATTTTCACTCAAACATTAAACAAGTTTATAAGGGAACAATACCACTACAGAGAGAGGTGCATACTTCCCCGAATAATGCGCCATTTGAGACCAAAAGGACAGCGGTCACCCAGCGACAAAGTGCAGAAGGCAGAAAGGGCTGGAAGGAGGAGGAATGGACACGGCACAGACACGGGGAGGAAGTGAACCACGTGATGCGACGTTGCGGGAATTGCAGTAAACAAAAGGTGTTATAAATTGTAGAATGAAAACTGATATAGTCTACAAATCTTCACCCCGTTTACAATAAAAAGTGTTTGTTCATTTTTAATGCACTCAATGAAAATACATTAGACCTGGCTGTACTATTCTTGTAACTACTAATGAGTCTGTAATTTTTCCAAAAAAATTTTTATAAAAATAAAGAAATTATCAAGGGTTCATGAGGAAGGGAGGGCGGCGGGGTTGGTGGTGGTGGGAAATGAGCTGATACCAAGGGTTCAAGTAGAAAGAAAATGTTTTGAAAATGACAGTGGAAATATGTACAAGTGTGCTTGACACAATGGATGGGTGGATGGATCATGATAAGAACTGTAAGAGGTTCCAATACAATGTTTGAAAATAAATAAATAAATAAAGGAAAATGAATATGCTAAACGGATCACATTAACTAATATAAAATTAATGGCATACAGACATTTGTGATAAAATTATAAATAAAACAAAGACATCTTTAGCACAAAACACAGAATAATATTTACTCCAAGAGGGTGAGGGGCATCTAAATGAGACATACAGGGCATTTCAATGGGAATGTTCTCTATGTTAAGCTAGATGATAGGACAGAAGTTTTCATGTTAATATTTTCTTAAATTTATCATCTTAATTCATATGTGTGATAAATCTTACAATAAAATGGAAAGGTACCAAAAAGAATACAGGCTAATTGAAAAAAGTTATGCACAACAGAAGGCTCCATATGCCAACAAGTCATTACTTGTTCTACGAATGCTCAAATGGGCGGCAAGTTTGATGTGGACTTATCTAAACCTAATAAGAAGCTCTTAAGATAGGATGTTTTATCTGCAGATCATTTATTTTGGATGGAGTGCCTAATTCAATGGAAAATACCTCACCAAGTATAAACAGCACCTGGATGGTATTGAATAGGATAACTTAGGGCCACTGGCCTCAATGTTCAATTTTGTGTGCCCTTGACTTAACCTTGATTTATATAATCCTTGTTCTTTCTTCCAACTATAGAAGCCCTGATGATACAGCAACTAAGCATTTGGATGAAAACCAAAAGGTCCATGGTTCAGACCCACCGATCATTCCACAGGAGAAAGATAGAGCAGTCTGCTGTTGTAAAGACTTATACTCTTGAAAACCCTATAGGGCGATTTTTAGTAGAAATTGATTCACAGCAATAGGTTTGGTTTTGTTTGATTTGGTCCGATCTCACCATATTTCCTCACTACACTACACTGGGAAAGGCTTCTTCCAGGGAACATATTAAATTTTCATTCTGGAAACTGCTTGTCTTGGAATTGGGTTCTTTCTGGGTTTAGTGCTTAATTATTTTTATCAATTATTTTCAACTGCCAAGTTGGAATGATAGCAATAATGCTCTTCATAGGCTAAATAAAATAACAAAGTAGAATTTTCTAGTAAGCAGTCACTATTTTGTGTTCAGTCAGCATTCAGTCTCCAATTGTTTAGAATTTCATCCAACTGCCCTGCCCTTTCCTCAGTCAAGGGCATGGTACAAGCTCAAACAAACAGAACACTTCTCCCACAACTTAGATTCTTGTGTGGAGTGATGATGTATGGATTAAAACATGATTATTAATCCCAACACGCTCCAACCCTCACCATGAATGTTGTTAGAAAAGGTATTTCCAATTAATAGGTTGTTGATTTTGTAATATTCTATCATGCAAACACCTGTATTGTTTGTATTACTGTATTTTCTGACTACCAATCTTTGTTTCCAATTTTCACATCCTAATAATCAGTAATTATCAATGCATATTGATTGCATGTTTGGTCAATTTCAGACTGCAAAAGTCAGTAAAAAATTTCAATTTCTTACTTTTGGGCATTAGTGATTAGTGCATAAAGGTGGGTAATAGTCATATTAACAAATCTTTCTTTTGGACCATGAGTATCATCCTATCATTGACAGCATTGTACTTTAGGATAGATCTTGATCATGAATGTGATGCTATTCCTCTATGATCTATTATTCCCAGCATAATAGGTCATCTGCTCTTTTGATTCACAATGGCCAATACTTGTCTGCTTCCGCTCACTAATGTTTCCAAAGAGCAAACTCAAACTCACTGCCATTGAGTTGATTCTGACTCGGAGGCACTTAACTGGACAGAGTGGAACGCTCCTATAGGTTTCTGAGACTAACTCTTTGTGGGAGTAGAAAGCCTTGTTTTTCTCCCAAGGAATGACTGACTGGTGGTTTCAAACTGCTGACCCTGAAGTTAGCAGCCCAATGTGTAGCCACTATATATATCACCAGGTCTCCTTACTGATGTCATCAAAAATTAAATGGGACATATGATAGATACGCTAGGCACTGCCTAACCAGAACTGTCAGTGAGTAGATTCTGACTCATATCGACTCTATAGGATAGAGTAGAATTGCTCCTGTGGGTTTCCAAGACTGTACACCTTTACAAGAGTCGAAAGCCTCATCCTTCTCGCATCTTAGGCATTAGCCTCATCATTTCATGCTAATGTTTAGACAAGTGAATTTGGATTAATTTTAAATACAAAATTCGGCAAATGATCAAGTTTCAAATATTTCTATGAAAAGAGATTCTTTTCAATATTATCACCACTATTTCTGTACCTCAGGAATAAGAGTTTTTATTTTTAGCATCTCCTGGCTATAATTTGAAAATATGGAACACTAGAGCATTAGTTCTTGGTGATTTTTAGTGAGGACACTTTGGGAGCCACACGTTTTTGGATAAGTTAAATATAATCATGACTTGAAGGCATTCCAAGCAACAGGTGTGGCTAGAGTACTCAGCAAGTAGTTCCTAGTGAGGAAAAATTTCTTAGGGACTGATTGTACAAATTGCATTTGGGGAATTCCATAAAGAAAAAAGGTTTAAGAACCGCTAATAGCTTTCAAGATATCTTATTATTTACTTTTCAATAAAGTCCTGCTTTGATGCCAGGCACGAAATGTCTACAGCATAAAACTCAACCATGGCATCTAAGCTGATGCGTATCAGTTCTGGGGACTGCCAAAAAGGCCATTATGCTGGTGCTTGTCATGCCGACAGTCCCCAGCACTACGTTTGGAGCCATCATACTGCCTTGTCTTTGTTTGCTAGGGACAATAGTGACCCTGGCAGGAAGGTGTAAGTTGGAGGTCCTAAAAGTGATGTTTATAGGGGAGGAGTTCTGACTTATTAATTAACAAGGTACACATCTGGGTTAAGTGCTTTTCATGATAACAATAGCGTTAATGATAAACAGGAGCTCAGATGGTGGGTATAAAAAGCAAATGCAGGCTTTGCTAGACCAGTGCAGACGGCAACCATGGCAAAGGTTCTTCTCCTGGCAGGTGAGTTTGTCATCAGAGACCTTGCCTCCCTGTCTGATTTCTTCTTCTCTCTGGATCTCAAATCTTGAGGCAGACAACCCCACGCTTGTCCATCTCTCTCCTTGGCTAGCAGTATGTTTCTTTTAATCTTAGATATCAATAGAGAGATACTCAGGTGTGTTATGCATAAATTCCTTTAGATTATTGCAAGGTAGTCATTGTAAAGTATACAAGACTTCAGAACATTCTTTAATAAACTAGAAAAATGAACGAACTGTTACAATCACAATGTTATTTCACTGGTCAGAGTCCAAATCTTTTGATTTCAGGTATTTGTTCTTGACTCAAATTCTACAGAGGTTTCTTGCAGCTAGATTGACAGCAGTGAGCAGTGTCATCCTATGTCTCTGTTAGGGCCAGAGTCCAGAGGTTGTCTCTGCCTCTGTCTCTGCCTTCTCTCAGCGGGAGAACAGAAATTCAGGGTTTACATGTGAATTTCACACCTTTGCTTCCTATGATAAGGCAAGTATGATGTCAAAGACTAGCACTACATATCTTTTCTCCAGAATTAGAGATTAGCCAAATCTCACATCTTTTCTTCAAGGCTGCTTGCTTAGATTTATGTCTCAAGGCTAGTTTACAAAGATTAACTGTGCTATGTTTTTGGTTTGTTTGTTTTTTATCATAGTATACTTGTTGAAGTAAACTTCAAGTTTGTTTATATTGTTCACATACTTCACATGCTTCAGAAATTTTCCAAAAAACTTTCTAAGGCCTTTTGTTGCTGTTCGTGGCTTTTGAGTTGATGTTTGGCTCATAGTGACCTTGTGCAGTGACATAGAACTGCCGGTGGGATTTTCTCGGCTGTTATTTTACAGGAGCGGATTATTACAGTCTTTCTCTAGCAGAGTCACTGAGTAGATTCAAGCCGCCAACTTTTGGATTATCAGCCAAGTGCTTAACCATTGCATTATCAGGCCCCCTTTACTACTTACTTGCAGGCTTATAATAATTTATCATTAAGGTGTCCTGTTTTTAAGGTAATATTATAAGTGCTTAATAGATATGTATTTTGAAAGCATAATACTGACTTGTACCTTATGTAATTTGAGATCTTCATAGAAATATTATCACCATTAATCATCTAAAATTTTCAAGATAATCCCAACATACAAGCCTCTGGTTCTCGTAACCTTAGTGAATGCTGGTAGCAGGTTTCCTTCGTTGAGCCCACTGGCCTGGTCCTAAAAGAAAGGTTCGTTGCTTCCAAACTTGCCTCCTCGCATTTTGTTGGATTGTTCCTTTTCCTCCGCTCGTCTTCCCGCTACCCCTCACTTTAATTTGCATTATTTTTATTTAGAAGTTTGTGTCCTTGGCCTATATTTGTCAGAAATAAAACTAAATAGGAAAACAGAGGTTGCCTATATAAGTTATCTTTGTTTTCTTGTTTGTAGAATTGTTTCTTGTTCAACTTCTATGGACCTACTATAAAAATGACACTATTAGAAGTACAGTCATACATGGACTTAGTAAACTTTTTAGAGCCAAATAGTAGTGAGAGTTTATGATTTGCTCGAGGCCTGTGGTTTACAAACTTTTTAAAGTTTCTGAATCTTTTCTAAATACAACCTCAAGTCCAATTTGTAAAAGAATCAAAGCAGACGTGTTCTGGTAAAAGCCAGGATGAAATAGCTAGAAACTCACGTCGTCTCATAGTGCTCAGCATCCTCTCTCCTCCGAAGGTCCTGAAGAGTGGTCCAAAGGAAGAAAGAACCTCCCACAAGCTCAGGAGATATCGAATTCATGTTTTAGAGCATGTCTGCTGGAGAGTTGGGCGAATCCCTGCTCAAGGAGATAAAAGGCATGAATGGACCTTCACTGAGTAGAGTGAATTTGAGATATTTTCAGCAAGTAGATTTTCCATTGACAGTAGACTTCTGACTCTGCATCAGGAACATTTCTTACTGAATGGAAGAAGAGAGGAAAAGGTGCCCCTGTTTTACTAAGGGGAGGAAAGGGAGTTCACTGAACAGCTTGCTCTTTGTCACAGTCCAAAGTTCCACCGCAGCCGGAGCCATTTAGCCAAGGTCTCCACGTTAGGTTCTACGGGGAATTGACCACTGACACGGAGTATGCTTTCTCTTTCTCTCCTAGGTCTGGTCCTTTTGTTGAATGCTCAGCTGGGTAAGTCATGGGTACTGTGCGTTAACCTCTGACATTATCATTTTCTACCACAAACCTCAAATCCCTATCAAGTATCTAGATGAAAGATCTCTGCTTTATATACTATTTGGAATTTATTTATATCCCAATATTACTTATAAAAGAAATATATCATGAAATAAATCATACCAGAGAGAGAGAGATTTAACTTTGAGGGAATCTACTCTCTTGGATCCCTTCATCCCTTCATCCCCTTCAGTGTGACCATCTAGGAGTGAGAAGCTTGTGTTTATTGAGCTGCATTGGGACTACTGGGTTGCTTTTCTCAGAAAGTGCCTAGATTTATCCAAGATCCTAAGACGATGTGTCAAAGTTAAAAAGAATCGAACCAGATCACTGACCAGTCCGCAAGTTAAGATCTTGGAACTCAGCGGCAAGACTGGTCACCCTACCCACGCCCACAAGAGACCAGACCCGGGGCAGAGGGAAGGAGAGAGAGGCAGGACCCAAATTTGCTACACATTTAGTGGCACCTGAATCAGGGCCACTGCCCTTACTCCTTACTCTCCACAGGCTCTGCCTACCAGCTGACATGCTACTTCACCAACTGGGCCCAGTACCGGCCAGGCCTGGGGCGCTTTAAGCCCGATGACATCGACCCCTGCCTGTGCACTCACCTCATCTACGCCTTTGCTGGGATGCGCAACAACGAGATCACCACCATCGAGTGGAATGACGTCACTCTCTACCAAGCTTTCAACGGCCTGAAAAACAAGTGAGAGAAGCGGGGGACGGCTATTTGATAAACTCTTGTCATGACGTCTCAAACGAGAATGGCAAACAGACCACCTAGGGCTTGTCTTAAAATGCAAATTAGATTCAGTGGGTCTGAAGGGCAAGACTGCGTTTTTCACAGAACCCCAGACGGTGCTGATGAGTCTGGTCGGGGATCCGCCAGCAAGAACAGAGCTGGTATAGCGTCATTGTTGTCAGGTGCTGTACAGTGGATTCTGACGGGTAGCAACGCTACCTACAACAGAACGAAACAACGGCCAGGCCTGCATCTTGACAATCATGAAATGTCCATGATTTTAAGCCTCTGTTTCACAGGAATAACCAATCATTGCCAGCCTTTTCCCCACCCTAAACCTCAAATTCTGATACATTAACCACATGCAAATTATCAGCTTTCTAGATATCAAATGTTGATTTATTTATATACCAAGAAGACTTTTTAAATTATATGTATGAAGAAATACACCATACTAGGGTAAGAGATCCGTGATTTTTAAAAAATCATTTTATTGGGGTTTACAGCTCTTATCACAATCCATCCATCCATCCATCCATCCATTGTGTCAATCACATTTGTATGCTATCTTTTTTATAGATAGATGAGTTTAATTTGGGAGGAATCTATTGTTTTAGTATTAGTAGATTTAGTAGATTTATATTTAGTGGTAGTAGATTTAGGATTAGTAGATATTAAAAAATATTGGTTCTGTTTCTTTCTCTGTCCAAATTTTTTTAGTGACCTAGGAAACTAGTCACTACAGCTCCTTGTATTAGGCAGTGGGAGGCAGAGAAAACTACATGGCATTGAACTCAAATATCATATGGGTTTGGTCTATCTTGATAGAATTTTATTTTCTATGTTGAAAAAAATACTGGTACTCTTTAATTTCTAATTTATTCAGATTGTTCAAAATTGTTTCAATCCACTGATATCTTGAATGTAGCCATGGGGACTTAAGTTATGAAAGCTGATAAGAAACAGGCCCCTTTAGAATGGTGTTTCTTGACATATAGTCCTTAGACTACTCGAATCAGAACCACACGGAGCACTTATGAAAAAAAGCCGATCCCTTAGTCCAAATCTGAGGAAAGACCTCAGATAAGCCCAAAATCTTAGTGCCATCTTCCCACTGTGACCTTGTGCAGAATTCTCTCTGCTGTTTGAAAACCACTATGCCAGGAAGAGTGTGTTCTTTCGAGCCAGCCAATTCATGTCAATTGCCACAGACACTTAGAAAACAATCAAGCTCAAGCAATCTTTGCCATTCATCTGCTGAGATAGAATTAAGAGGTAATTTTGCTTAAGTCATGTATATCAGAAATATTATCAATCATCACAAGAAAATGTGGTGAAGAAAGCGGATGGTGCTTGGCTACCAAAAGATATAATACCTGAAGTCGCTGAAGACAATGGGTGCACAAGCAA
>NW_022104341.1:4502141-4505283 GCF_000313985.2 Echinops telfairi | reverse complement strand
AAATGAGGAGCTGACACCAAGGGCTCAAGTGGAAAGCAGGTGGTGTGAGAATGATGACGTCAACACATGTACTAATGTGCTGGACACAGATGATGTATGTACGGATGGTGATGAGCTGTATGGGCCCCTAATAAAATGATTATTTTTTTTAAAAGCTCCATGATTTCAATTTTCCTATGAAAACTAGAGGGTTTTTAAAATGATGACCTACAGATTTTATGAAGAGAAATTTCAGCAGTTGAAAAAAAACGGTCTCCAGCAAAACCAAGTCTGGTCCTAAAGCAATGTAATTTTAAATAAAGGAGCATGTGCAGAATTTGAAATGCCCATGATTTTAAACCTGTGTTTTACAGGAACAGCGAGCTGAAGACTCTCCTGGCCATTGGAGGCTGGAACTTTGGAACCGCCCCGTAAGTCCTCTACGAGAATGAAAACCATATCCCAAGGCGATCTCTATTCTTTCATAATCGGCACAATCTAAGACAGCACTTTTAAGGATGTTCATTAAGAAATTGTGCTAATTTGCTTAATATGAACCTTAATATAAAGAATAAGAGAAACTCAATATGAAATTAAACACAATTTATTTGATATGCTCACAGAGGCTTAGTTTCTGGGACGCTAAAAACAACCTCTTCTCACGGTATTTCAAAAGCACAAACCCTGAGGAGGGTGTTCCTGCACTTCTTCCTAATTACATTTTGGGAGAAGAAAAGAAAAAGTCATGCAGACATTTTGAAGGGTATGTGATCTCGGGGACACTTTGGAGAAGAGAATGCAGTGGGCTGAGTTAACTAGGTGTTCAAAGCACCAGGTACGATTTGGGAGAACGATCAGCGTTGGGTGGATAACAAAATAAGGGAAGATGAGGGGCTCTGGTGGCAAGCGCAGTGTTAAATGTGAAGACAGGGGAAACCAAGAACATCCTTTCATTTGGGCGGTGAGTGCAATGAAGGTCCAAGGCAGACACTGCAGGCTGTGAGTGGAGCCACAGAACAGAGTGGCTCAAGAAATGTGGTACCTGGAGCCAGAGACCACTGAGGGAGATGCTTGTCCAGGGAGGGTGATTGCAGAGACTCAGAGCGGACCCTCCAGACCTGAATGATAGAGAACAAAGGGTACTTATGGATAGACCAATCTGCAAAACAGCAAGATCTCATGATAGCTAAAGTCAGAAAAGGAGAGACAACCATGAACTTAAGATAAGCTAAAGGGTTCTCAATAGAAAGAAATTATACAGTGACTTGCTTCTCTGAGAACTCTGAACATGCAGCTTCATGAGATGTCATGAACATGTAGAGGAAGGCAGAGGTCTCACTGAGTATCCACTTGAGAAGGGACTCAAGGCATCGCATCAGTAGAGAGTGGCACGGGTCCCCGGAGGAAGTTCAGAGGACCACAAGCATGGATGTGCCGTGCCCATATGGATAGGATCAACAGTAACGACTTTTCTTCCGTCCTCCCAGATTCACTGCCATGGTTTCCACTCCTGAGAACCGCCAGACTTTCATTGCCTCCGTCATCAAATTCCTGCGTCAGTATGAGTTTGATGGGCTGGACTTTGACTGGGAGTATCCTGGCTCTCGTGGGAGCCCTCCTCAGGACAAGCACCTCTTCACCGTCCTGGTGCAGGTGAGCTGAATGTCACATCATTGATTAAAAAGCTTACAACCATT
This sequence comes from Echinops telfairi, assembly GCF_000313985.2. NCBI lineage: Eukaryota > Metazoa > Chordata > Mammalia > Afrosoricida > Tenrecidae > Echinops > Echinops telfairi. Next base: position 4,503,607 of record NW_022104341.1, on the reverse strand, counting down.
TTCATACAAAAGATTACCGTGGCTATATAGAAAGCCTTAAAAAATAACAACAGAAAATAAGCAGCCTCACTTGCCGTTGAATCTATTACAATTCACAGTGGCCAGATGGGGCACAGTAGAGCCCTAGGGCGTTTGGAGGCTGTAAATCTTTATGGTAACAGAAAGCGCTATCTTTCTCCCAAAGAGCTTGTGGTGGGTTTGAACTGCTGACCTCATAGTTTGCAGCCACTAGGGCTCCCCCAAAATTTCAGCTGGTGACAAAACACACGGAGACCACTTTCTAGTGAGGATGGTGAAGAAGGAAGGATGGAAAGCATCATGGCAGCCAACTTGCCATTGAGAATCACAGACTTTCTCCTATTCTTGAATAGGAAATGCGTGAAGCTTTTGAGAAAGAAGCTAAGCAAATCAACAAGCCCAGGCTGATGGTCACGGCCGCTGTAGCTGCGGGCATCTCCAACATCCAGTCTGGCTATGAGATCCCCCAGCTGGCCCAGTGAGTGATGTCCCCTTTGAGCATCAGATGTGACTTAGGCGGGAGTCTTAGTTGCCTTGGTGTTCAGACTTTGGACATGGTATCTTTTGCCTAACTCTGAATCCTTTATCCCACCTCAGATACCTGGATTACATCCATGTCATGACCTATGACCTCCATGGATCGTGGGAAGGCTACACAGGAGAGAACAGCCCTCTCTACAAGTATCCTACTGACACCGGCAGCAACGCCTACCTCAATGTGGTGAGCCTCTGTCCAGATTCACATGCACATCAGAGACAATGTTGTAAATCAAATGGAGAATCAGAAACAAGAGGCATCATAAACTCGTATTTCTCAAATGGGAAATTAGATAGCTATAATCAATTGGCTAGTTACCATTTATTAAAAAATCACCAGATTATTAACATTGAACTGACAATTTAACCAGATAGTAAAGGAGGTTAATAACCATTGCATTATTTCCAATAAAAGAATATGAGGTCCTATTCTTCATATTTTGATGATGTAGAAAACGATTCACTACTTTTCCTTTTTTTCCCTATTCTCTTTGTGTTTTCTACTATTCTAACCTCTTGTACATTTTAATATGCAGAGTTTTAATTATTTACTAATGAATCATGCCAGGAAAATCATGAAAAAGAACAGCTTGATAGCTTGATTCTTCTATCATATTTTTTGTAATGTAAAGGGTGTATGTAAAGGTTCCACATTAGAATACTAGTAGTTGAGGTAGGAAGGTAGTTAAGATAAAGACATACCACAACAGAGATAGGTCAATAAGGTTCTAATACATGTTCCACATACTTCATACAGCACGCACAACCATGCAATGTTTAGCTGATGATATTAGGACATCCGCTGCACGGGGCCTCTAGCTATCCCACTGCCGTTGCAGGAGTACGCCATGAACTACTGGAAGGACAATGGGGCCCCCGCCGAGAAGCTCATCGTTGGATTCCCAGCCTAC
>NW_022104341.1:4488234-4502041 GCF_000313985.2 Echinops telfairi | reverse complement strand
GGGCAACAAATGTATAGATGTGCTTTACACAATTGATCTATGTATTGTGACGAATTGTATGAGCCCCAATAAATTGATTTAAAAAAATAAATTAATTAATTAAAAAAAATAATAATGGTGATAATAATAACAAGCCACATGTTTACCATATGCCAGGAATATAGGCATTCCGTGATATTTTACAAACTATAACTCATTTCATCTTCACATAATTCTGAAGGCACTAATAGATACTATTACAGATGAGGACACTGGGTACTAAGAAGTTAAGTAACTTGCCCAAACATCACTCAACTGGTAGGTGTCATGCAGTTTGATAATAGGGTCCTGTCTATTTTTTTCCCTGGTTTTGATTTTATTTATTTATTTTAATAAATCATTTTATTGGGGGCTCTTACAACTCTCATAACATTCCAAACATCAATTGTACTAAGCATATTTGTACATAGGTTTCCATCATCATTTCCAAAACATTTTCTTTCTACTTGAACCCTTGGAATCAGCTCCTCTTTTTCCCCTCTCCCTCCCCCACTTTCCTACCCTTGTGAACGCTTCATAATTTATAAATTATTTTTATTTTCATACTTTACACCATCTGCTATCTCCCTTCACCCATGTTTCTGTTGTTCATCCCTCTGGGGCCGGGGGGGGGGTACATTGCAATTGGTTCCCCTTTCTCCCCCTGCTCTCCCCACCTTCTCCCTACCCTCATCGTATCACTACTCTTGTTATTGGTCTTGAGGGTTTTATCTGTTCTGGATTCTGTGCATTGAGAGCTCTTATCTGTGCCAGTATACATGCTCTGGTCTAGCCAAATTTGTAAGATAGGACTTGGGTCATAATAGTGAGGGGGAGAAAGCATTAAAGAACTAGAGGAATGTTGTACGATTTGTCAGTGCTATACTGCACCCTGGCTAGCTCGTCCCTTTCTTGTGACCCTTCTGTGAGGCGATGTCTCATTGTCTACAGATGGGCTTTGGGTCTCCATTCTGACACCCTTATTCACATCTAAATGGTTGTCTGTCTGGGGTCTTCTGATGCCTGATACCTGATCCCATTGACACCTCGTGCTTCTTCCATGTGGGGTTCTTCCATGTGGGCTTTGCTGCTTTCCTGCTAGATGGCTGCTAGTTTAACTTCAAGCTTTTAAGACCATGGACACTATAGCTTGTAATAGGCAGGCACCATCGGCTCTCTTCATCACATTTGCTTATGCACCCATTTTGCCTTCAGCGATCATGTCAGAAAGGTGAGCATCACAGAATGCCAGATTACTGGAACAAAGTGTTCTTGCATTGAGGGAGGACTTGAGTAGAGGGCCAATGTCCATCTGTTACCTTAATACTTAACCTATATGTACTTAGACATAAAAAAAGGAAAAAAATACCCTATCAATAGTTCCAGGTCTGTCTGCTGCACCTTGTGAATGTTTTCTGATTAGATCTGCTGCAGTGCCAAACCCTGCTCCCCAAGTCCAAAGTCTATCTTTGGGAATCCTCGGGGACTTTGTTGCTTTGCTCCCCTTGCTGCTCTGTTGTGCTCCCTTCTTGTTACACTGTGGTCTGGGGTGGGAGTAGGGGGCCAAGATGGGCGGGCAGAGTGTCAGACCGGGTACAAGTCCTGCACTGTGTCTCTGGTGCTGGCTCCCCATAGCACTCTGGGTCAGTAAGGGAATGCTGTGTCTTATGGTGGGGCCTATGGTGGGGCCGATCCTACAGTCCTCTCTGTGCACTGGCTGCTCTGAGCGGGAATGTTGTCTTCGAAGCTTGGTGGGCCAGCATGCTGTTCTCTCTCTCTCTCTCTCTCTCTCTCTCTCTCTCTCTCTCTCTCTCCTCTCTCTCTCACTCTCTCGCTGCTCTGAGTGGGAATGTCATCTTCAAAGCTCGGTGGGCCAGGATGTTGTTTTCTCTCTCTCTCTCCCTCTCTCTGTCTCTCTCTCCCTCTTAGTTTGCTCCCCTGTGGTCTGGGATGACCTGGCCCTCCCCCCTGGCTGTGTCTTCAGTACTGCCTTCTGTAGTCATTCTTGGGGGAGGGGGGGGGTGGCTGACATAGCTGGGATAGGGACCCGCCCTGGCAGCAGACTTCTCTGTTAGTTCCCTGCTTCATGCCAGTATGTTGCCCTCAAGGCTTGGTGTCTATTATTGTGTAGCAACTGTTGGACTACTTAGTGAAGTTCTGGTGGCGTGGTAAATATGTGTTGTGCTGCTAACTGCAAGGTCAGCAGTTCCACTCCATCAGTCAACTCTGCAGGGGAAAGATGAGGTTTTCTACCCCTGTGAAGACTTACAGCCTCAGAAACACAAAGGGCAGTCAACTCTGTCCTGTAGGATCACTATGAGTAGGAATTGGCTCCGTGGCAGTATTGTTTCTGCTAATTATTAACAATTATTATGACTTAGCTTTTACTCTGTGCCAGGTACGGAGTTAGATGCAGGGGGCTAAGATAAAAATAAAACATTCGGTCCTCGGCTTTAGGAGCACGCAGTCCCCAGTGGAAGTCTGACTCCCAAGACAGGCGTGTTGATCAGTGTTGTGACGGAGGTAGGCAGAGAGTGGAGTTCCATGCTGCTCTGAGGCAGGGGCCCCAGAAAGGACTTCCGAAGAAAGAGATGCTTGAACGCAGCTTCTAAAGAAACAGTGTTAGCCAATTCAATGAGGGATGAGACCAGCACACACAACGTATGGACTCGCATGGGCAAGTGGATGAGTGATTGATGAGGTGCCATAGGCGGCCAGAGTTCCATCGTATGGGGCCTGGTATATTAGGTTAAGAAATGTGTGGGTTAGGTAGGTATAAAACGGATTCATAGTATCTCTCTTAGCTGCTTTGTAAGGGTGCTAAAAGACTAAATGAAGTAAGCTAAAACATGTGTAAGTACTTTGAAAACACACATATAGTTATTTTTATTTAGGGAGCTGAAAGCAGCTTCACTGATATCCTGCTATATTTTATTATTCCAGGAAATGCGTGAAGCTTTTGAGCAGGAGGCCAAGCAAATCAACAAGCCCAGGCTGATGGTCACGGCCGCTGTAGCTGCTGGCATCTCCAACATCCAGTCTGGCTATGAGATCCCCCAGCTGTCTCAGTGAGTGGTGCACCTTATCCTCAAACTCCTCTGGGAATCCCCTAGGCAAGATAGACTTGTCCTTGTTCTGTCTTGCTGTTTGGGGACCTTGATTAAGAGTCTTTGGAAGTAGTATCTTTTGCCTGAATGAATGTAGAGTGTGACCATCAGAAAATTTCAAATCTTTTATCCCACCTCAGGTACCTGGATTACATCCACGTCATGACCTATGACCTCCATGGATCTTGGGAGGGCTACACAGGAGAGAACAGCCCCCTCTACAAGTACCCTACTGACACTGGCAGCAACGCCTACCTCAATGTGGTGAGCCCCTGTGCAGATGCACATGCAGACGATGGAAGTTGTTGTAAATTACATGAAGAATTACTTGGAAAATCAAAATAAACTCTGATAATGGATCACTTGGACCCCTGCCCTCCTAAGGGGCCTGTCATGTTATAACAACTCTAGTTCCACCAAAATATTTGGGGGAGAAACTAATAAATCTATCATCAACATCATAAATTTTGCCAGTCGGCACACTGCACTAACATAGCTGTGAATGGGGCCATCCGCTGGCTGGGACCTGTAGCTAAGCCACTGCCGTTGCAGGAGTACGCCATGAACTACTGGAAGGACAATGGGGCCCCCGCCGAGAAGCTCATCGTTGGATTCCCATCCTATGGACACACCTTCATCCTGAGCAACCCCTCCAACACCGGCATTGGCGCCCCCACTTCTGGTGCTGGTCCTGCTGGGCCCTACACCAGGCAGGCTGGATTCTGGGCCTACTATGAGGTAGGTGAAGGAGTCCTGGTGGTCTAACATTTAAGCACTCAAGTATTCACCAGAAGGTTGGCGGTTGGCATCCACCTAGCAGGGAGAGAGATCTGGTCATCTATTCCCATAAAGATTACTGTCTGGGAAAGCCTGTGGGACAATTCTACTTGATCACAGGGAGCCAGTATTAATAGAAATCCATTTGTCAGCACTTATTAACATGAGGTAACATTGACTGATTGGTGTTCTGTAAATGTTCTGCATGGCGTTAGCCAGTAGACTCTGTAGAAACCTTGGCTCTTTGTTCTGTCCCCTACCTGCCTGAGTAAGACTTCAATAGTAAGCCTGGGTGGTGTAGGGGTTAGGTGCTCAGCTCCTTACTGAACCCTCTGTGTACTCCATGTGGAAAAGAGGCAGTTTGCTTCTATAAAGACTGTAGCCTTGACTGTGGCTAGTTCTTCACTGCTTTATAGAGTTGCTGGGAGTAGAATCCGACCATTATGGGAGAAGGATCCCTCAAATGCATAAAGTATTTACATTATTTGCTCACTTACCGAATCTAATATAAAAAGCACTTAATGATGTGCAATATCCCTTCAAGAAAAGCACATACACTTAAAGTCATTTATATTAACCCACGAAGGAATGAAATAAATATACCCTTCGGGTGACTGTGGGTTTCAAAGATCAAACATTAAGCATAAGGGCAGCATGAGAGCATTTGGGGAGCAGATTGATTTCCTTTATTGAAGATGTAAAATCCATAGTCAGAAATCCAGGGACAATCTCAATCAGGCATATGAAAGAACATTAAATGAAAGGACAAGTGTATGTTTGGTTCCTCCATTGTGGTTACATGAGTATTTAACGAATCTGGATTTCTTGGCTTTTTAAAGATCTGCACCTTCCTGAAAAATGGAGCCACTCAGGAATGGGATGCCCCCCAAGACGTGCCTTATGCCTATCAGGGCAATGAGTGGGCTGGTTATGACAATGTCAAGAGCTTCAATATCAAGGTAAGATCAGCTCTTCAGACATGGTGAGGTCCCAGCCTTGAGTCCCAGGAAATAACACAGCTCCTGGTGCTTTCTGTGCTTGAACAGGCTCAGTGGCTTAAGCAGAACAACTTTGGAGGTGCCATGGTCTGGGCCATTGACTTGGATGATTTCACTGGTACCTTCTGCAACCAGGGCAAGTTCCCCTTGATCTCTACCCTGAAGAATGCTCTCGGCCTGCAGAGTGCAAGTAAGTGACAGCAAGGAATGCCCAGGACATAGAACTTCTCCAACTCAAGACACAAGCTTCCCTTTTTTCCACCTCCATTGACCAGAGAACATCTTTCCACTGCTCTGGCTGACCTGACAGACAGATGCTACATGCTACCCCTAAGCTTCCATGGTAGGAGCTTTGTGCTCTTCTGGGAAACCAGCTCTACTTGGGTAGGCTTTCTAGTCTGCTAAGTCTTAAGGGTGCAGAAGAGCTAAGCATTTCTCTGCAAACACTTTGATTAAAACTCTTTCAGTCCATCTGAGGAGATTTAATAGGAAACCCTCACCTATGCTCATATCTCTAATCTGCAATCAGGGTTAAGTACCAACTCCCTAGTTTCTCCCAGCTGTCTCAGAGATTTCCTCTTATGTGCTCACAACTTATACCCAGATCCTAGAAAAGTTGTTTGGCACATACCAGGTGCTCAGTCAATATTTGTTGGATGATTTTGACAGTGTTAAAGGGAGAGAGAGCTTCTTTTTAAATTTCAGCTTGGCCTGAAATAGCTTTTTCAAATTCCAGAGGATGGAACTATCCTATGGTCCCCTCAATGTCAAAGATACAGAAGCTAACTGCACCCCAACTCCACTTTTCATCTCCTTCCAGGTCTCTTCACCTCGGGGCAAAGCTCACCAGTTTGCCTTTTGTGTTGTATGTTTCAGGTTGCACTGCTCCTGCTGAGCCCGTTGCCCCAATAACACCCCCTCCCAGCAGTGGAAGTGGAAGCGGGAGCGGAAGCGGAAGTGGAAGCAGCAGTTCAGGAGGCAGCTCTGGTGGCAGTGGATTCTGTGCTGGCAAAGCCAACGGACTGTACCCTGTGGCTAATAACAGAAACGCTTTCTGGCACTGCCTGAATGGGATCACGTACGAGCAGCATTGCCAGACAGGGCTTGTCTTTGACACCAGCTGTGATTGCTGCAACTGGCCGTGAACCTGAGCTGTACCTTCATTCTTTATAGCGCTCAAAGTCTCTTTTGCCTAGGACTCCTTAGTCCTACCTAGAGTTCTGCAATAAAAATGAACCGTAAAAAACAGGAGTATCATTAGTTTTATGTGATTTGGGTAGTGTGATGGAATCCATTGTGCTCCTGAAAAGTATATGTTAGGGTCCTGCTCGTTAGACCTGTAGGTGTAAGCCCACTTGGAAATCGGGTGTGTCTTTGCTAGGCTACTAAGGCCATACCAGTATGTCCTAACCCTAATCACTTCTGCATTATAGAGAGAGAGAATTAGACACGCAGTTGAGCAGAAATGGGAGACAGTGGAGGTCAGATGCCACATGAAGATCTCCAGAGAAGCCGAGGATGTCAGAGCAACAGAAACGGAAAGAACCAGGACTCCCCCGAACCAGACCAGAACTCGCTGCCAGACTCATAGCAATGCTGAGAGGCAGGGTAGAATGCCCCTGTGGGTTTCCAACACCCTAAATCTTTATGGGAGAGGAAAGCCTCATGCTTGTTTCAAACTGCTGACCTTCTGGTTAGCAGCCCAAGGCATAACCCACGACGCCATCAGGGCGCCTTCCTTTTTCTGAAAGCCGTGCCCAGAAGGCGGACATTCAGGGTATGCGAGTTACAGCAGCACTAGCAAGCTAAGATGGGTAGAGACCTCCAGATGTGAGAATCCAGTCCGTCCATGGGAGAAAAGTGATCAAAGAGAGTGTGTGGTGAAGCAGCAGAGCCAGCAGCCCCATAGACTTCAAGGTGCCTGAACGATCTCCCGGAAGGTTGAAAGTCTGTGAGGAGAAAACGTTTGAACGCGTGGCTCAGGGATTGAATGAAGGGCTGAAGAGGAAATGTGGACAGCCTGGTGAGTGTCCCCAGAGAGGAGACCAGCGATTAGTAAGATCGGAGGCCCTGGCCCCTTCCGAGGACGAAAGCTGGTCCAGCACCTCTCGTGTTGGAAGCTTTGGGAAGATCTGTGCAGTGGCCTCTTTTGGGGGTGTCTGCCCTGGTGTAGGGGCTATGCATTGACTGCTAACTACAGAGTTAGCAGTTTGAAACTACCAGCCACTCCCCTGGAGAAAGACAGGGCTTTCTATTGCTATAAAGAGTTAAAGTCTCAGACACTCTTAGGGTCGGTTCTACCCTGTCCTATAGGGTCACTACACCTTGAGGTCCAACAGAGTCAGCAGCAACTCGGTGGCCACGAGGTTTGGTGTTTTGTTTGGGCCTGTTCATGGCGCATGGATGTCCCGCTGGGTTCAGCGCCAGCTGCTGGGTCTGTACTATATAATCTCCTCTCGTTGGGCTGATGGTTGACTGGGGTGGGCGTCAGACTCCAGCAAGCCAATCAGATGATCACTCCTTGGAATTTTCCATTGAAGGCGAGGAATTGTCACTTAGTCCTGAGATTGCCTGGGTCTGTACTATGTAAACTTGGGAGCTTCCCTGACTGACGCTGTAACTTCCTTGAGGTTTGAGGAGACTAGAAAGCTCCCTGAGTCAGAACAAGAAGGCTAAAGCGGACCTGCAGGGAAAAAAATAAAACCACCATATATGATGGGCCACCTCACCAATGGCTTTCAAACTGCTGATTCTAGTTCTTTCCTAAGACAAAGTGCCTTTCTAACTTTGAATTCTGTGAAACATCTTTAAAATCATGGAATAAGTTTAAAATCATGGAATAACTTATGCTGCATACGTTTGTTCAATGTTGGTTTATTTATTTGCAATAGATGGGAATCTAGCTAAGATAATCAGAGAATAAAGACTAATATGTTATGGCTTGCTTATGGCGTTTTATGGGCCAGACTCTTCTAAGTAGCTTACGCATTTTATTTCTTTTATTTAGTTCTTACAGAAATCTTACTACTATTGCTACTACTACTACTACTACTACTTCTCACCTATCAAGTCAATTCTGACTCATAGCGACCCTATAGGACAGGGTACAACTACCCCTATGGATTTCTGAGACTGTAACTCTTTAAGGGAGTAAAAAGTCTCATCTCTGTGGAGCAGATGGTGGTTTTGAACTGTTGACCTTTCATTTCGCAGCCCAATGTGTTACACACTTTGACACCAGGGCTCCTACAACAAGCTTAGGAGGTCAAAAATATTATTAACTGCAAGAAACTGAAGCGCAAGAGGGCTGAAAAAACGCCTAGCATCACACAGCTAGTGAGTTGCAAAGCCAAGTTCAAACCCCGGAGTCTGGCTCCAGAACTCAGAGTCTTAACTGTGATGTTTTTACAGGCTGTCCTGAAACAAATTTCAATGCTTTCATAGAAGATAATAGAACTGATGGCAGTGGTGAAGTCTTCACAGCTTTTTGGATAATGACCCTTCACCCATTAATTCACTTACTCTTTATTACCGGACAGGTAATACTCCGTGGGACACAGTGGTGGCTCAGCAATGGAATTCTCATGTCTCCTACAGGAGACTCAGTTTGATAGCCAGTCAATGTACTTCATGCACAGGCACCCCTGATTGGTCAGTGTAGGACTATGTGGTGCAGCATGCTGAACAGGCTTCACTGGCGCTTTCTGATGGAAACAGAATAGGTCTAGAGACCTTCTTTCAAAAGTCAGTCCGTGAACACTATGAATCTCAATGGTCCAATTTGCAACTGGTTATGGGATGGCAGGAAACTGGGCAGCATTTCATCTAATTGTGTATAGGGTCAACCTGAGTTGGGGGCAGTTAGCAACAAGGAAGCCCTAGGAAATGAAGACTTAACTCTGATGAAGACTGGTACTGAATTATGGAGTATGATTTTTCTATCTATAGTCTTTTTAACTCCCTCCAAATGACTTTTTTCATGGGTAAGAGAAGGTGGGGGAATATACTTAAAGGAGTATCAGATTCAGTTGTGATTGTTAACAAGATTAACCGTGGTTGTAAAAGCTTGCAGCTCTGATGTGGAGAGTGATCAATGTTGCCATAATACTAGGCATAAAATGAGCCATTTAAAATAGAGGTAAGAACTAGGAGGCAAAGGGTATTTATAGAGGTCTAAATATAGGCATGTACATATGTAAATATATTTATATATGGCAATGGGGAAACAGATCTATCTGCATATATTTATAGGTTTAGTATTAACGTAGCAGATGGACAATGGGTCTCTACTCAAGTACTCTCCCAATGCAAGAACACTTTGTTCTGTTAAACTGGCATTCTATGATGCTCACCTTCCTGACATGATCGCTGAAGACAAACTGGGTGCATAAGCAAATGTGGTGAAGACAGTTGATGGTGCCAGGCTATCAAAAGATATAACATCTGGGGTCTTAAAGGCTTGAAGATAACAAGCAGCCATCTAGCTGAGAAGCAACAAAGCCCCACATGGAAGAAGCACACCAGCCTGTGTGACCACGAGGTGTCCATAGGATCAGGTAGCAGGCGTCAAAGAACAAAAAAATCATATCATTGTGAATGAGAGGAAGGGCAGAGTGGAGAACCAAAGCCCCTCTGTAGTAAATTGGACATCCACTTATAGAAAGGTCTCAGAGAGGACATGAGTCAGGGTGCAGTATAGCACTGATGAAACATACAACTTTCCTCTAATTCTTTAATGCTTCATCCCCTCCCCCTCACTATCATGACCCCAATTCTACCTTACAATTCCAGCTATACCAGAGCATGTACACTGGTACAGATAAGAGCTGGAAACACAGGGAATCCAGGACAGATAAACCTCTCAGGACCAACAATGAGAGTAGCGATACCAGAAGGAGAAGGGGAAGGTGGGGAGGAAAGAGGGAACCAATCACATTGATCTACATATAAACCCCTCCCTGGGGGACAGACAACAGAAAAGTGGGTGAAGAGAGACATCAGTCAGTATAAGACATGAAAAAATAATAATAATTTATAAATAATCAAGGGTTCGTGAGGGAAGGAGGGCGGGGGAGGGAGGGGGAAAAATGAGGAGCTGATACCAAAGGCTCAAGTAGAAAGAAAATGTTTTGAGAATGATGATGGCAACAAATGAACAAGTGTACTTGACACAATGGATGGATGGATGTATGGATTGTGATGAGTTGTACAAGCCCCCAATTAAATGATTTTTAAATAAATAAATAATAAAAATAAGCCATCTTAGAAGCAAGGGGGATCTCATGACCACCAGAAATAAGAAGAGGCAGGAGTAGAGCACATCCTTTGGACCCCAAGATCCTTGCACACTGAACTACCTTGGTCAGGCAGAAAGCTGTAACACAGAGCATGAGACAGAAGGCTGGACTTCCTAGTCCATGGAGCAAGTAAAACTGAGTGCCTTTGGGCAGGTGGCTGGCTTGTGGAGTGGAGTGTCTCAAGCCACTTGATTAGGGGATATAGGTTTACTGACACCTGGAGCTAGAACTGCATGTCTCCAAGATGAGTTTAAGGTGGAGTGATATACCTTTGGGGGCACTTATTGGCAACCCTGAAAGAGTTTTGTAACATTGCCTGAGCAGGACAGAGGTTGAGAGACTATGGGACTGAAAAACCAAGGACCAGAGAGAGGCCTCCCTGTGGCACAGCTCAGAAGAGGTTTTTCTTGTCCAAATAATTGTATCTTGAACCTTTGTAACTTGTTAACTTTGGGCTTCGAATGTTATCCACAGCCTTCTGCAAACTGGGTGCTCACCCTTTAAGCTCAGGCATGAAATTTGGTTTTTGTTGTTTAGTCCTTAGCTCGCACAGATTGGTGCGCTTCTTCCATGCCGCCACCGCTTGTTTGAAGACAAGGCTTTCAGACCCCAGCCATTATTCTTTCTAATAGCCATCTATTTTGTTCACCACACGTTGCTATAGCATCCATATTGTCAGTGATTTCCTCAGGAGGGTGAGCATCAATCAGCGTTACGTCATAAGAACTAATTGTTCTTAGATTGGGCCTAGGATTAAGTGCAAGCCCAAATCCTTTCATATATCCCAGTACCATTGGTTCTTGATGTTACCTCTTGAACGATTGAGGGTCAACTGTTCTTTGTGGTGCGGTGATTCCATGTGTTCTTTCCATCTTCTGTTGGCGCTCCCTTTATCGTTCAATATTTTGCACATGTTGTTGCTAGGTGCCACCGAGTTGGTGCCAGCCTGTAGCTACAACAGAAGGAAACACGGCCTGGTCGTGTGCCGTCCTCACAACTGTCTCGATGCCTGTACATTCCATGTTCTGGTTATAAATCCATGTCTACAGTTGTTTTCCTTATTGTTGAGTCATGCCTCATCAGCAGCTGAAGATCCAGAAAGTTTTGCACCATCCATGTCATTATGGTCCACTCCACTCTGAGGAGGCAGCTCTTCCTCGGTCAGCTTTGAGCGGCTCCTCTTCCCGCACTCTGTCTGACAGTGACCTGCGGCTATTCACGAGGCGTTCAGCACCTGACTATGTTCCACTGCTGTTCATCAGGTTTCCAGGGGCTAATTCCTCAGGTGTCCTCGTCTGTTCTTAGTCCGCAAGCGCCACTGAAATCCGTTCACCTTGGGTGACCCTGCTGGTGTTTGAAATACCAAGGACATAGCTCTCAGCAACGCCTAAGTCTATGGTGTGGCAAACTGACAGAAATCCTGCTACAGTTTCACAGTAATGAGTCGCTCAAACAAGTGTTGGTTATGAATCCTATATGTGCAAGGAGAGGATGGGTACAGCCGAGATTCCATGCCATTATGACCTCACCTCCCACAACTCCTCTCTCTCTGCACTTCACCTGGCAGCCTCCTTGCTGGCCCCCACTTCTTTTAGGCCTTGGTTTCTTAGTACACATTATGACTCTCCCTCATCCCGTTCCACCTGTCTCTCTTCTTTACTTCCTCTGGGACTTTCCTTAATGCCATCCATCTCACAATGAAGCCTTTTCTGTCCACCCCATGTAATATTAAAAGCCTCTTTTTCTCTTCTCCTTCTGTGTGTTCCTTTGTTCCCCCTTGACATTGACCGCTACCTAGCAACACACATGTTGCATGCGCTCTGTCTCCTCCAAGGAGGCCTGGAGGACTTCTCAAACTTTTTCTACTCCTTTTCCCATGAGAAATTTGACACACGGGCAATTGCTATCAGAAACACCTCAGACTCATTTACACATTTGACTTTGAATTAATGTTCAGTTGTTGCCTATTCAGAAACCTCTTCAGCGTTGCGAACTTTTTTTACACCCCCCACATTCAGTGTTGCAACCCCTTCCAGGGTTGAAACTCCTATTTTAGAAGCCTTGGAGGGGGTTATGAATTGAACTGATAACGGCGAGGCCAGCAGTTGAAACCACCAGCCATCCCGAGGGAGAAAGATGAGCTTTTTACTCCTGTAAAGATTTGTGGTCTTGGAAACCCACGGTGGCAGTTCCATCCTGTCCTATAGGGTCATGAAGAGTTGCCATCAACTTGGTGGCAGTGAGTTTGGTTGGGGTTTGGGGTCTGTCTCCGCCACTAGAATGACCGTTCACGGCAGCAGGGGTTTCTGTTCACTACTATGTCCCCACCTCCTAGGACAAGGCCTGGCCTATTGTGAGAATTTAATAAATATCAGTTGAATAATACATGAATAAGAGCGAGAAGGGAAACAGGAACTAACAAGTTGATTATTCTAAGCATCAGATTGTCCGTCAAACACACTTTCTGTCTTCGATGTGGCGGATACTGTCTGTATCCCAGTGAGGGAATTGGGACCTTTTCAGGCTACATCACTTGCCCAGCAGCATGTCATCGGTAAGTAGCAGGGCTCATTTTTAGAGTTAAGCTCTTCTGGTTCTCGTTCCGCACAGCGCTATGGTGACAGCAATGTCACAATGACTTGAGTGGGCACCATCTAGAGGGGAGCTAATGCTTAGGAGCAGCCTGTCTTAGTCACACCCTTTTCCCACCTTGGTGAGAGCTCATAGGCGAGGGTAAGGAATCATGGAGGTAGAATTTGAGAGAGCCAGGATAATTGAAAATCCTCTGGAGGACCTTCTCCTCCTTAAAGCGAAACAGAAATATAAGAGGTCTACACAGTCAGACATACTGACGGAAAGCTTGAAGAACAGGAGAAGCGTGCAGTACGGAAGTTTGTTTGCCCAGCCATACCTCTGGGACTTTGTAAACGGTAATCACAGTTTTGGATTCTAATTCATATCAGGGTATTCATTCCTTTAAGTTCTGAAGTAAAAGGGGAGAGGGGGAATAGGTTCTGGATCAGAATATGGGTGGACGAAGGCTCTGCTCACCGACTGTTGAACCTTGGCAAAGGCCAATACCTATTCAGATGTAGGCCCACAATCTTTGAAACCTATTGTCAAAAATATATGCAGCAAAGCACAGACCCGTTCGACAACTTCCTGTGTACAATACAGGGACTGCGATTGCATTCTTCAAATTAGGCTGCCCTTCTCACCTTTTCCAGTTAGTTCCTCCCTTGTTGCCATACAGAGGCGATCTGGTGGTGAAGGGGGTTAATTACTGGGCTGCTAACTGAGAGGTCAGCAATTTCACCCCCCAGCACATCCATGGGAAACAGGTGTCACAGTCCGTTTCCATAAAGATTTACAGTCCTAGAAACGCCGTAGGGCAGTTCTGCTCTGAGTCCGAATGCACTCCATGACATTGGATTCAGGTTTGTTGACATAAACCCATTTCTCTCTAGGATCCCTATCTTACCTGTCAGGTGCTGTTAACAACTTGATGGAGAGGGTACCATTTTTTCATTTGCACAAAGTGTGTTAGATGCCTGTTTTTTTTTAAATCATTTTATTGGGAGCTCATACAACTCTTATCAGAATCCACACA
>NW_022104341.1:4447687-4487605 GCF_000313985.2 Echinops telfairi | reverse complement strand
AGCATCTGGGGTCTTAAAGGCTTGAAGATAAACAAGTGGCCATCTAACTGAGAAGCAACAAAGCCCACATGGAAGAAACACACCAGCCTGTGTGATCACAAGGTGTCCATAGGATCAGGTATCAGGCATCAAAGACCCAGAAAAAATCATATCATTGTGAATGAGGGGGAGTGTGGAGTGGAGACCCAAAGCCCATCTGTAGACAACTTTCCTCTTGTCCCATTATCATGTTCAGCTTTCATATGGGTTTCAGTAATTCCTTTCGGTTACATTGCCCTTGATCAAGCCCTATCAGGCCTCCTACACCCTCCTAACCATCAATTTCTCAGTATTTTAACTATGATAAGAACTGTGCATAATGGGAACTGCTTAATTCCTTATATAAGGTCTTGATCAGTAACCAAACCACAAAAACAAACTCACTGCCATTGAGTCAATGCTGACTGATAGCACCACCCTTGTGGGTTTAAGAGACTGTAACTCTTTTTAAAAAAAACTAATTTTATTGAGGGTTCTTACAGCTCTTATCATAATCCATACATACAGTCATTGTGTCAAGCACATTTGTACATATGTTGCCATCATCATTTTAGAAATATTTTCTTTCTACTTGAGCCCCGGGTATCAGTTCATTTCCCCTCCTCCCTCTCCTCCCTCATGAACCCTTGATATATTTTTTTTCATGTCTTAACCGACCGCTGTCTCCCAACTAAGTTTTTTGTTTTTGTTTTGGTAACTCATAAAGTGAGTAATTCTTTATGAGAGTAGAAATCCCAGTCTTCCCACACCCTACCGCCATAGAGCCACTGGTGGTTTTGAACTGCCGACCAGGAGGATCACAGTCCAGCTCATAACCACTACACCACCAGGGCTCCTTTTTGATCAATAGTGTCTGTGTTATTAAAGCTTGGCTATGTACTCTTCTATACTGAACCTGCATGTTTCTGTGTGCATTGTCATCATTCAAATATTCTTAAAGCTACCTGAAATACTAGCTAATGCCTCCTTATTTTAAACCAGTATATAATTTGTTATATGGGTGGTACACATCAGGCAGGATGTATTTGGGCCCAGTTGCGTGTGTTAAAATGGCTGAATGAACAAGAAGTCAGTGGAGGGTAAGGTTCTCTTTCGTGAGTGCACTGAGACTTTTGACTTTATTTCTGGCATCTTATCTTTTTTTTTTTTTTTCAATCTTCTTACCTAGAGCCAAGAGTCTGCTTAATGATTACATATCTCCTTGCTTTCTTTTGTTTTTCTATGTTTGCTTGACAGTCTTACATCTTTCAGAATTTTAAGCCAATTGTAATTACTTTGAAGTCCAACTTCTGAATTTCCCTGGAGTCTATTTCCACACCTTCTGTTGACTGGTTATTTATTACTGAATGTCAAGCATATGGTAAAGAAAAGTTACAAAAATGAGTTGAAGCTCTTGATGAGACTCTCTTCGGAGGCTGCTTCCCTTTTGTCTTTGGCACATGGTAAGGGTAGAATCAGAGGGTGAGACTGCACTTGGAACCGGGGCACGCAATGCTGGAAAGCAGGGGGTTTTGAGAGGTGCTATGTTTCTCAGGTACTCTAATTTGTAGGACGTATCCATCCCTTTGGAAACCTAGCTGAAAGTTCAGGGGCCTTACAGTGGTTCTCCGCTCCCATGGCCACTGGCTCTCAGACACTCTTTAAAGTTCTGCTCAAATGCTATACTGTTCAACCAACCAGCTTCTTCTCAGCAAATGCTCAAAGGGAACAGTGGGACCAATTGTTGAGCTCACTACTTTGAACTTCAGTGAGATACTGGCCTTGCCTTACAAGTCTTTTCTTCCTTCTTAAAACACTGATGTCTGCAAATCTCTTTATTTTTTATCCATTTCGTTCAGCTATTCTCGTTAGCAGATTAGTCTGAAGCCAGCCAGTGTACCATGGCTGGAATGTGTTTCATAGCACTAATCATGTAAACACTACTTTCAAAAACACTCTGGGTAGCTTAGCATATCAATGAAAGTGAAAATTATCAATGAATATCCATAGCTCTTCTCATTTGATTTAGCAATGTTATTACAGTTATATTTTGAGTAGACAGAATGCTTGGAGTTAACTATACAGTAATCATGAACCCATATCTTTATTTACTCTCCATAATGACCTCTTATATTGCCTGACTTTTGGCATTGTTTTTATATAAAACATTTTTTAATGTCCACATGGACATTTGAATGGTATATGGGATGTGGGTCGATTGTATGAACCTGGGCAAGACAAGACAGAATATCTAGCGTCCCTGGTCCATTGACCAGATAGATGTATCCTCCCAATGTTTTTTAGCAATCAAAACTGTTTCCACGCATTCCAAAACTACCCTCTACGTCTCAGTATTAACTCTGCTCTACTTCGATCAACGAAATTCTACTGTAGATGTATAAAATTAACCCTCAAGACAATGCTATATTTCCCACACCTAGCAATTCCTAGAACCGTCCTAAAAATTAATAAAGAGCCCAGGACAAAAGTAAAGACGTCAACGCATGCCCTGAGGGATTTTCCTAGGTCTAGATGAGGTACTCACAAACGGACTGGATATTGTCTCAGTAACCATGCCTACAGGAGCCAGGGGGGCATAGTGGACTAGGCTGGGCTGCTAACTTCAAGGTCAGCAGTGTCAAACAAGTTGCTCTGAGGCAGAAAAATGAGACTTTCTAGCCCCATGGAGTTACAGTCTCAGAAACCCCTTTGGTCATTTGCACCCCCTTTAACAATCCCAAACTCACTGCCATCCAGTCAAGTCTGACTCATATGGACCCCATACGGCCGGGGTAAAACCACCTCTGTGGGGTTCCGAGACTGTAACTCTTTAAGGCGGAAGAAAGCCTCATCTTTCTCTCGCAGAATGGCTGGTGGTTTCTAACTGCTGGTTCTGCGAATCCCAGGCCAGTGTGTAGCTACCATGCCACCAGGGCTCTGAACCATCCTATAGGGATTTCCAGTTTAGAGATTAGGAAGCTGAGGTTTAGATGTGTTAAATGACTGGCAAAGAGTTTAAAATTGATAAGCCCTTCTGTGATGCCTGAGGCTTTCAGCTCTGTACAGATGGGTTGCCTCCTGCATTAGGCCGGTTTGACTACAGAAACATGCAGCGACACTCCTCCATAAGCATCCCAGCCCAACTCAAGTCCATAAATCGGATACGTCTGTAAGTCCCTCTTCAGACTCACACAGCCACACGCAATGATGCAGAGTGCAGGAAGAGCACAGGCGGGTGCGTGCAAAGCCCTGTGGATCCAATGACGGTGGCGCTGGCAGCCATCCGGGTCAGCCAGGTGGACGGTGAAGACCGAGATAGGGGAGTTCCCCAGAATGCTCCTTAGGAGATGGCGACTCCCGCGAAGGCAACATCAGGCTGTGACCTGATTGACAGGGTGAATACCATCCCTACACTATCACATCGCTTCAAGTTGACATGAAATGATGTCACTACCACAGCGCCCCTGCCAAAACAACAAAGACCGCAACACCGGATCAGAATAGCTTAAAGATGTAGCCCGGGGAGCTGACTACTGGCCAGAGTAGAGCAGCCTCACGGAGTTTCCTAGGCGGAAATCTTTATGGAGCAAAACAGGGTTTTTCTTCTGCAGAGCAGCTGGTGAATTCCAGCCGCAGACTGTGAGGCTAGGAGCCAAGCTGCGTTGCACGTGGTACACCAACAGGCCTCTTTGAAAGACAGGCCTAGGAAGCCTTAGCGCCTCGCTGGACTCCTGGTGTGGGGGGCCCTCATCTACCAACTAAAAGGGCCCAACTAAAAGGGCCGGGACTGGTGTCTCCCAGGGGAACTTTCCTACTCTATTGGTGAAAACTCAGCCATTGAAAAGCCATGGCAAAATAACCATACTTTATAAATTATCAAGGGTCATGAGGGAGGGGAAAAATGAGGAGCTGCTACCAAGGGCTCAGGCAGAAAGCAAATGTTTTGAGAACGATGATGGCAACACATGTCCACATGTGCTTGAGACAATGGATGGACGTGTAGATTGTGGCAAGAGTTGCACGAGCCCCCAGTAAAATGATTTGTAAAAGAAAGCCCTAAGGACCACAGTTCAACTCTGACGCCCAGGGCATTGCTTTGAGCCGGAGGGCACCTTCAGCAACTGTCTAAATACAGAGCTAAAGGCGAGGCTTTGGGCTCTTATTAACCAGCTGCCGTCTGGCAAACCCGCAAGGGCAGTTCTACCCTGTCCCATGGGTGGCTAGGAGTGGGCATTGACTGGAGGGCAGGGAGCTTGCTTTCCTCGTGCTCCCCGCTTCCCCGTCCTCGGCTGACGCCCAGGGCATCCCATCCCTGCCGCTGGATGGTCAGTCCTCACTGCCGGCTGCCCGGTCCAGTTGTGGGTCCCAGCGGTCCAAGCACGTCTTTTCTCCACAGCCAGGCCACTCTGCAAAGCACTTCTGCCCACCCTCTCGCTCCATCTGCTCGCAGCCACCAGCCTAGGCGTCCCTTTCGCAGCCCAGTGGCCCTCCAACTCACTCCCGGCCAAGGAGGAGACTGGACTCACAGTGACTCCCCGGAGGTCAAGGGAGAGCTGCTCCCGCGGGTTTCCGGGGCCGACACTCACTCGTGACTGCGGCAGAAAGCCTGCTCTCTCTCCCGGGCGGGGGTTTCCCACGGCTGAGCGCGCGGCGCCCACCCGCCGAGCCCCCGGAGTCGGGGAGACTGCGCTGGCTGCTGCGCCGGGGCGCGCGTGCCCGCCCCCAGCGTGCGTGCCACCCGGGAGCCCAACGCTCCCGTGTTCCCTTAGCAACCAGTCCGCTGGTGCTAGTACAAGTCAGAGAGGCGAGGGCAAGGATGTGTTTCCTCCGGATGGGTGAGTGTCTGTCCAGCCGCCTGGGGTCAGGGCAGCAGGGAGGAGAAGGCTGGGAAGCCGGCCAGATGAAGGGAAAGACAAGGCTGATCGTCGGCCTCCTTGCAGTTGGTTCTGTTTTGTTTTTGTTTGGTTTGCTTTTAACCGCAACAGAGTGGGGCCCTGGCCTCAGCTGCACACTCACCCCCAAACACCTCCGTTCCCCCAAAGCAGGAACGTAGCCCGAGGTAACGTCCCTCACTAGGAGTTTCTCCTCTTTCTTGATCTTCAGAGACGCTGGCTAACTATTGCTTTGGAACATGTGGAACGAGGAAAACCTTTCCCGACTACATTCCCTCAGACTTAATGGGGATCAAGTTTCTCCCGGGGAGGGGAGCTCCCCACAGAGGACCTGGCCTTTACATGGCAGAAGATGTAAGTATTTACTTCCTCATAGGGGGGGCTCGCTTCCTTTGGCTGTTTAAAGACACCCAAGTTTCTTGGAAGACAGTCTCTAGGAGGGTTTGCCAGCTTCGGGGTTCCCAACATGAGAATGTGTCCCGGACTCCTACAATCAGTTCATTATCTGGGGCCAGAGTCAGCGTCCGGGACGATTGCTCCCCCTTTCATGCTCCACCAAATGCAAACCTTTGCCTCATATAACTAAAACAAACAACAAAGTCATTGCCATTGAGTGAATTCAGATTCAGAGACCTTATGGAAGGTCCCCGGGGCTCTAACTTTTTTCAGGAGCACATAGCTGCCTCATCCCATGCCTTGGTCTGCAGGTGGGTTTGAACCACTAGCCTTGCAGTTGGCACTCCAACGCTTACCCAACAGCACTACCAGGGTTACTTTTGCCTCCTTTCTGTCCCCAGGATATCCCCCACTCCGTTGGCACCTCCAAAGACCACTGGGCCAGTGCCAGTTACCCTCCCATTATTTCCAACCTATACTGTTGGCATATAGGGAAGCAGATTTATGATATAACATGATAGTCGCTGACATTTGCGTTAGAACTTCCCATGTGGTCCCTTGCATCTCAAGACAGCTTTCGTTGGAATGCACAGAAATGTTGCTTACCCTTCCTGCCCGGCCCTATGCCTTTGCAAAGTCACCGCGTTATTTGCATAATTGTGGGGTGTAGTGCTCAGACAAGAAAGAGCAATTTCTTGCAGAGAGGGCTCAGATAGGCCATTCCAGGTTCCACTACATGACGGCTGTAACCTTCTCTCTGTATTTTTCCCCATGCATTTGTTTTGATATATTCTACCGGAAGAAATATAGCTTCGTGTACAACCTCTCTAAGATCCCAACCAGTAAAAAAGGATACGCTTTTGGAGCCAGAACAAGCCCGAGGTTTCAACCCATCTACAAGGTTAGAAACGGCTGCGCATGCGCAGATTTTGATGTGGGCCTTCTTGCCGGTCTTTGTAATGGCAACAACCGGGGCTGAGGGGGGAGGCTATCTAAAAGAATATGCCCAGTAGTCATGTCCAGTTGTCTGGGCTGCCTTAGGGAAGCTCCTGGGCCGATCTTATGAACTCCTCCTCTACCACAATATGCATATCCCTATTAGGGCCGGGGCTCCGAGGTTTTCATCCCACCTGTAACTGTGATGTATTGATCTGCCACCAACCACACATTTGTGATAGCTCTCCTGGGCCCTCATGCCCTTGTAAAAGTGCGGTGTATCAGCAAGCCCCTGCACTCCACGATGGCCTCAGACTAAGTGGCCCCTCGTCTGGATAATATATCTCTGGCTTGCTCTTGTCCTGTTTACAACTTTATAAAACGCCTTCCTGAGAAAAGAAGAAATAGCGGAAAGCAATGAGCTCAATCGTATGAGGCACGTGAATGGACTGAATAATCCCTTATGAGAGAGGTTGTGTGGTGAGAGAGAATAACGCCATGTGAGAGATTCTTGTGTTGCCCATAGATACTGGTCTCATTAATGTATCACCAGTGTGCCTCGTTGTTCCCACGTTAAATGATAGAACAGTAGATGCAGGATGAGTGTGATAGGATGACTCAGGACAAACAAGTGTCAAGTTCATGTATTCTCCGTTTGTTTTTAATAGTACCAACAGCTTCAGAATCACAACCACCTCTTGAAATACGTTACAAGTTCTCTGTTTCTCAGAAAAAAGCCAAAAATCAAACTCGCTGCCCTCGAGTCAATGCTGATCCATAGCATCCTCTAGGGCAGGGTGGCACTGTCCCTGTGGCTTCTGTAACTCTAACTCTTTCTGGGAGTGGAGCGTCTCATCTTTCCCCCACCGAGGAGCGGCTGATGTTTTCTGAACTGCTGACCTTGACATTAGTTGCCCAGTGTGTAACTGCTATGCCACCAGGGTCCAATCCCACTATATTAAGAAAAACCAAAAGAGGGATCATTCCCTGAAATTCAAGCAAGGTGGGCAGTTAGACAAAAGCTATTAAGGCTATTGTGTGACAAATGTGGATCTGAGTATTCGGGGATGGGATGATTGCAAAACAATTCATGGGAAGACATCATCCCCAAACAGGTCTTTGTTAGTGAGGCACCTGAGGATATATAGAAAGCTATGTTAAAGACATTGAACTCTCTTGTTAGTCAGAAAACAACTCCAACATGTCCATTCTTTTGTGCGACTGAATCGCAAGCCTAAAAGTAGTCAGCATAGGATCCTAAAGGTAGTGTAAATAGATTATATTGAACTTTTAACATAAAGGTTGGCAGTTCTAACCCACCCAGCCATGCTATAGGTCAAAGACTTGGTGATCTACTTTCATAAAGATTACAATGAAGAAACCCCTAAGAGGAAGTTCGACTCTGCCACACATGGACTCTTCTCTATCAGACAATTTCCTACCACTTTAAGCTCAGGGAATGAGGCAGCAGGAGTGAGGCTGGCCCTAAAAATCTCTGAGTGGGGCTATAAGGCTGAAAACTACCCTCCCCCCCTCCACCCCATGTATAGTGGCTACAAGTAGTTACGTAGGCATTCTACCGACCCGGGTTTATTTCTAAATCCCCAGCATTTTATGTTTTTAGAGAACTGAATTATACCCATAGCTTGATTTTTCTACCTATCCTAGGCCTATTTTGTTCTAAAGCTTCAGGTGGCTGAACCGAGAATGATTCTGATTTTTTTTTTTTGAGAAGACTTTATGCACAGATGTATCACCCGACACATGGTGTTGTTCTTTTCCTTGGACGCAGGTTTCATCGATTTACCCAGGCATGTACCAGAAGATACAGGATCCAGAAGAAAAACACAAGCAATCTTTTGTTTCGTTTAACACCATGGCGCCTCGGTTTAGGAGGATGGATTTAGGAGGGGACTTTCCTCCTGGGTAGGTCGCCTGTCCCTGGTTCCCGGTCACAGAAAGCCGTAGACAACGACCCCTCGCCCTTTACAGATGTGTCCTCTGGCTCCCTAGGTCTCTGCCATTGTAGAATCGTAGACTCCAAGTCATTCGTTCAGTATTAATGTGCCAAACGCTTGTGTAGGTTTCAGAGATTTAGCCGTAAACCTTGATATCACATTCCTGATTTCTTGGAGTTTACCTTCGGTGCGAAGCAAACACCGATGCAGTAAGGAACGACTACGTAGTTTAGTAGCCACACTGGGAAACTTCTGAACGTGAATGGGAGCCTTGCTAATAACTCTGCCAGGACGGTCACTGTAAGCTAGACCTGCCGGGGGACAAACCAGGAAGTACAGGGCCCTAGACTGCGGTGCGCTCTGAGGACCATGGAGCAGGATGACGGGATGATGGCGGGTGGGGGCAGCAAGGATTGTCAGCAGAGATCTCTTTGAGGAAATGACTTGTGATCTGACATCTGAATCACAAGAATTAGACAGTCCTATGAAGAGCTAGAGCAGAGCTTACCCAGCAAATGGAGCAATAGGCGCCGAGGCTGGAAGCTTGAAAGGAATTTGGTGTGCAGCACAAAAGAGAGCATTATACAGCCAGAGCGTGGGGATGAAGGAGGAGGTGAAACCCAAGCAGGAGGCCTGGTACAAATCATGTGGCCCTTGCAGGCCAAGGGGTTGAATCTACATGTTTTAGGGAACCATTTAAGATTTATGGAATTATAGGGAAGGGTCAAGGTCTTTGAGGAGAAATCTGGGGCTCAGAGAGTGTGTAATGTTCTCAAGATTCCATTAAGGAGATGTAGTGTGAATTCTGACATACACCCCATGCGCACTCTTTCCTCCACACCCAAGAGTTTTCACTAAAAGACCAAGTATCATTCACAAAGTCTGTCTTAAAATAGTGCCATCAGCTAGAAAATCTACCTGGTTCTGCTTTGCTGTGCTTGGTGGAACTTTTCCACTGCTAATAGTAGACTAAATTAAGGCCTCACCTCCACCCCCTGTCTCTGATCATAGGTAATGCTAACTGCCGTCAGCCTCTCTCATGATCCGTCCCTCTGGGATCTTCTGGTCTCTCAGCGAGGCATACTGAATTGCAAACATATTTTGAAACTGGGGTCAACCTTTACCCTAGCTAAAGTCAAAACTGGATATGGTTTCTCTTTTTCATTGGGGCTTTAACAAGCAGATGTCTATTTTCTCATGGTTTGAATTCAGGGTAGTGACTGCTAGGGAAGGCTTTCTTTCCCAGTTCTCTCTGGAGAAAGGTCTCCTTTTAAAAGCTATGGGCCAAGTGCTCCTGGGAAACTGATGGATCTTAGCATCACTTTTCCCCTGGAAGACTAGGTGTCATCAACAACTACTTCGAAACCCACTAACAGGCAAATGGACCTTCTGTCTGTTGAGCATTAAACCAAGGGGGGGTGAGGGTTCAGGGGAAGGGTATGGTGATGGTGGGATTGGTGGATGGACATGGATTCATTAGGTGATGTTTTTATTTTTATTTTAGCCCTGGCACATACAATGTAGAGATGAAACCACCCAAAAAAGTTGCTTGGCCAATGAAATTTGGATCTCCAGACTGGGCTCAGGTCCCGTGTCCACAGAAAAAAACCCTGAGAGCAGAGGTAACACGATTGGCTCTCTGGGCTGTGGTGCTGGCTTGGGGGAGGAGTTCTCACTGTGCATAATGGGTTCCCAGCAGCGGTAGTTCAAGTGCAGCCCTCACTGGTCGTCATTGGGGGCAGGAGGTAGGGGTGGGATCAAAAAGGTCGGATCCGGTTGTGCCTGGGCTCCCCAGAGTCAGGAACTTACTGACTGGCAACAAGCAGCAGCTACAGAGCCCTTTGTCAAATATTTGACTGTCTATTATAAGAGTTAACCAGAAATCTGTGGATGAGCTTCAGGAAGTCCGTGAACCCTTAGAGGTATATGCTGAATTTTATATGTGGAAGCATATGGGAATCTTTTTGGAGAGTTGCACAATTTGATCAGATTTTTCAAGGCATGTATGACATAACAAAGGTCGCATTGTTTATTTGATCTTCAAAATATCTTCTGTGGTAGAGAAGGATCCTTGTGCGACCGGAAGTAACTGAAGCTCAAATGGATTAAGTGGTCAGTGGAGGTTGCATAATTCAAGTTCACTGTGGCTTCTCATTCAGTGCTCTGTCCATCGCATCCCGAGAGGGTCAGATTGTCAGGGAGCGCTACAGCAGTGGTTCTCAACCTTCCTAATGTCACAACCCTTTAATACAGCTCCTCATGTCGTGGTGACCCCCAACCATAAAATTATTGTTGTTGCTATTCAATAACTGTAATTTTGCTGCTGTTATGAATTGTGATGTAAATACCTGATATACAGGCAATATTAGGCGCCCCCTGTGAAAGAGTCGTTTGACACCCAAGGGGTCTCGACCCACAGGTTGAGAACCGCTGCTCTAGAGCACTCCGGCTAAGACCATCAAGTCTGGTGATAGACTTCCTGTATTTACTAGCTTCGGTATTTGCTTGCTGTGTGATCCTGAGCAAGCCCCTTAACTTTTTGAAGGCTCAGTTTTCTTATCTGTACAAGTATAGTGCCATCTATCTGATAAAACTGTGGAAATTAACTGGGGCAACGAAGCATTTAGCACAGCATATAAGTGAAATACTCAATCCATACTCCAAGAAAAAAACAAACTCACTGCCATTGAGTCAGTTCCTACTCATAGTGACCCTAGTGGACAGGGTGGAACTGTCCCTGTGGGTTTCAGAGACTAACTTTTGACAGGAGTAGAAAGCCTCATCTTTCTCCCACAGAGCAGCTGGTGGTTTCAAACTGCTGACTTTGCAGTTAGGAACCCAATGTGTAACCATCATAATATTCCAGAAGTGCCCATTGTTTCCCCAGTGAATACTGGGTTAATTTAGCAAGTGTTTATTAAATACACAATAAAGCTCTGGTGTGAAGTGGGTTAAATGTTGGCCTGTTAACCACACAATTGGTGGTTCAAACCTACCAGCTGCTCCACAGGAGAAAAATGAGGCTGTTTACTTCCTGTGTTAGTCTGCGTGGACTAGAGAAATAAATCCAGGGAGACTCATATGTGTATAAGAAAGAGGCTTTATATACAAGAGCAATTGAGTATTGAGAAAACATCCCAGCCCAGTCTAGATCAAGTCCATAAGTCCGATATTAGCCCATATGTCTGATACCAGTCTATAAAGTCCTCTTCAGACTCAAATGAAACACATGCAATGGCACCAAATGCAGGAAGATCACAGGCCAGTGGGTGGGAAGTCTTGTGGATCCAGTGGTGGTGTAAGCATCTCAGCGCTGGCAGCGGGGTCCCCATGTGGCTTCTCCAGCTCAGGGCACTAGCGCAGCTCCTTGTGTCTTGTCAGCTGCTATGTCTCCCAGGGAGTGATCCTGTGTCCTGCCTCCAACAAGCTATCTCTTTAGCACCTCCAAATGAGGTCATCAAGCTGTGACCTGATTGACAGGCCAAACTCCTCCCCTTCACTCATAGGTCTCAAATTGACAATAGATTATGTAACTACCACACTTCCATAAAGATTTACTGACTCTGAAACCCTATGGAGCAGTTCTACTCTGTCCTGTAGGATTGCTGTGAGTCAGAATCAACTTAATAGCAATGGGTTAGTTTTTGTTTTTAATGTATCAACAGGATTGTACTAGAACCTTCAGGTGACTTTCAAAATTTCAATGCATTCTTTTTGTCTTCAAGAAGCATGCCAGCTCTTTGGAGACAGAATTTGTACACAGAATTAGCAATTCCTAGCATGGTATAAGCCAGAATGAGAGAGTAACAAGTGGCTAAACATGCAAATGGGAAACATCCAGAAGACTAGAATACTATGGGTCCCTGAGTGGTACAAACTGCTAATGTGCTCCTCTGCTGAATGCAAGGTTTGCCGGTTCAAGTTCACCCACAGGCACCTCAGAAAAAAGGCCAGGTGGTCTACTCCTGAAAAGTCAGCCACTGAATTCCCTATGGGGCATAGATCCCTTCTGGCACACGTGGGTCACATGAGCAAGCGCCAGCTCAGTGGCATATGATATAACTGGTAGATTATTGCTGGTTAGATTTCAGCGGGGTCTCCAAGTTAAAATGGACAGTTGGTGAGTGGGGCGTGGAGTTTTCATTATACTAATGAGCTAAACTATGTTCTTTCACTGCAGCTGACCACAGACAAAGACTTTAGAAAGCACCGGAACCGCGTGGCCTACCTAAGTTTGTATTACAATTGAGAGGTGGTGACTGCATTCATGGGCATCCTTCTGGCCACGGAACTTCCAGGATTGGGGACACTCACTTTTCTCTCGGTGTGCATCACCATGGCCCTAGTGTCTGCTAGCACAGGGTCTGGGAAGGGAGGGATTTATCTCTGCCGTGCAAGAGTATTAAAGCCAGCTCAAGTTGTTCGATCTTCATGTGCTCATTTGCAGTGCGGACGTGAGGAGCGGAGTCCTGGAGTGTGGGCTGGTTGTTCAGTGGGGTTGGCGGTTCAGTGAAATACTGATGGGTCCCGTGCTCTAGCTCTGACTCCCACGTTCAACTTTCTATGTTCTGCTTCTAACCCTGGCCTGAGGACGCTGTTAGCTTAGCGCAAGCAAAGTCAAAAGTATTGCTAGGAAATCATAGAAACCCTTATGAGACGCAAACAAAAGATGAAGCTATGGTTTGTCCACATGGCCTCCATCTGGGTCTATATACTTCTGATGGTGGTGTTTTCTCTCTCAACCCTCCCCAGAGAATTGTGCACTCCAAGAGCCCTGGAGGTGTAGTGGTTAGGAATTGGACTGTGAGCTTCAAGATCGGCAGTTTGAAACCACCAGCCCTCTGGGGGAGAGAGAGCTTTCTATTCCCCTGAAGAGCTATCATCTCGGAAACTCAACAGGGGCAGCTCTCCCTGTCCTATACGGTCCCTCCGAGTCGGCACCGTCTCGGTGGCAGTGAGTGTGGTTAGGGTGTGGATTGACACCACATTAAAACCACAGTTTGGGCATCCTGGAAGGACCCACGCTTCTTCTAAATGTTCTTTAAGTTTCTGGAACAAAAAAGTCTCAAAGGGCAATGCCAGGGCTTCGGGGTGGATGGGGTCAGGCTTCTCAAAGAACTATTCATGGGACAGCCCCTGAAGAATGAGCAGGTGCATTATCATGATGGGCAAAAATTGCTCAGGACAACCTTCTGGGCCTTTGGTAATGCAGTCTTTTACAATGCAGCCTTCCATTTTCCCAGAATGTCTCTCCAATAAGTCCCCATGTTTGTCCTTTGGAAAAAACGGCCCAGATGACCCCTCTGGAATTCCAAACAACATTTGCCAGCACCTTCTGAGCTGACTTCTTTGTCTCAAAGTTAACTGGCCAAGCATTTCCCCTTGGAAGCCGCTGCTCTGACTGGAGCTTTTTTGAAGGCACCTTAATCAGACTAAGACGTGTATTGCTGGGAGAACTTGTCTGTAGCCGTCCAGTGACTACGCAGGCATGCGTTTTGTTGAAATAAACCCATGCAGGTGTGCACTGGAATCCCAGTTACACTATTAGCGTTTTTTAACTCACCCTTGTACCTACCAAGAGTTTCCGTGAAAAGCGACCTGTCTTTTGCATCTGGACTTGTTAGGTACAACCGATGTTTCAGGAGCCCTTCCAGGTGGGTGAGTCCTCAGCACCAAGCGAGAAAGTCCTGGTTTCACTGAGCTTTCAAAATTAAAACTCGCGGAACCAAAAATCTGCTCCCCTCTTTCCATTACATTATCTATTTGACCTGTCAGTCAATATATATGAGGGGGATTCAAAAAGTTCATGGAAGATGGAATTAATAGATAATGGAGGGATGGCTATGGAAGATCATAGGGTAAACCTGATTTTCAGGGTTAAAACCTTGTCAGTTGATCCCCACCTCTGATGCACTTAGGCCTGACCTGGGTCTCAATATTTTCTGTATTTTTTTGGTTTTTGTTTGTTCAGATTGGGGTTATCTCAGGTGTGTTGTGTCATTGGGTCACCCTCTTGAATTTTTGTTATGTGTTCTTTTCTGTTTTTCAGTATATGAAACCCAGAATGGCTGAACCTGTAGGGACAGCAAATAGAATAAGGGTTTCTGGGGCAAGTACAGTGGTAGTGGGGGTGGTGGTGGGGTATGATAAAAGGGAACTGATGTCAAGAGTTCAGGAAGGAAAAGAAGGTTTTGAAACTGATTGTGGTACAATACTGCTGGGTATGATTGAACTGTGGAATGATATGTCTATATTAATTTCAAATAAAATGCTTTTTTAAAATAATAATAATAGAACCTAGGGCTCTGAACCACTGCTATCAATTTGTTGCACTGTGGTGGCTTGTGTGTTGCTGTGATGCCAGAAGTTATGTCACTGGTATTTCAAATGCCAGCAGGGTCCCCCAAAGTGAATAAGTTTTAGCGGAGCTTCCAGACTAAGAAGAAGGAATCCATGCAACATTGTCAAAGATGGAGGCCTCGTGAATGGCAGCAGAACAGTGTCGAAGACAGTGCCAGAGGATGGGCCTCTGCGGTCAGAACTGACAGGCACTATGGCGCCTAACGACTTAACAAGTGCTCTGAGAAGGATCACTTGAGAGAGTTCTAGAAGGAAAGTAGCCCAGGGCCATAGTGAGCTGCGCACAAAACTGCTAACCATAAGGTCATTGGTTCCAACTCACAAGCAGCTCCCAGAAAGTACGATAAATGTTCCCATAAAGATTTAAAGTCTCTAAGATTCAAGGGGACGGTTTTAGTTTGCCCTGTAGGATCACTATGAATTGGAATTAACTAGATGGCAGCGAGTTTGGTTGGGGCTTGGATAGAATGGGATTAAAAACATGGAACAAAATTCAAAATCACAAAATAAGACCAAGTTTACTGGCCAGACAGAAACTAGTGGGGACCCCCAAGATTACAACCCTAGTCTTCCTTCAGGCATGGAACTGAACTCCCTCCGGCCCTGTATTAGGATAATCAAGCATTTAAGATCAAAAGGTCACCATGACCCAAGAAGAGGGGTGAGCACCGAAGGAGAGGAGGAGGGAGGAAGCAGGAAATGAGGGAAGGAGTGGCAGCAAGCTGGGACATTTGAGGGGAGTGCAGTGCGTGCCGGGAGCCTATGTGGGTATGGACTGTCGAATGTCAAATGGCTGATCTGTTCTGTAAACTTTACCTCCTTCAAAAGAAAAAGTTGAAAAATAATCAAATAAATCCACAGAAAGGGGATGGAATTTTCCCACAAACTATTTGGAATGCCTAATATTTATTGCATCTCTACCGTGTGCCAGACAGACTATTAAGAATTGGAAATAAAGCAGCAATCCAAGTAAACTCATCTACTGGCTTCCCAGAAACCTGCAGTGTGAGGGCCTCCCAGCCCCCATGCCATCTCCCCCACCCCCACCCCCACCACCCCCGAATGCCTGGTGGCTTGGACCTGCCTCCCTAATCTCAATGGCTGTCCAAAGCCTCATGTCCCCAGGTGTGAAAGTCAGAAGTCACAGCAGCCACAGAGTCGTTGTCCAGATATTCTGGCCGGGGAGATTCATCCCGTTCCTTCAACATTAACTGAAGTCAGTGGAGTTCCTCCAGGATGGGCACTGTGCATGGTCTACTTTATATTTCTGTGGCTAGGGCTTTGGGTCTTTACTTAGGCTTCCTAGGATTACCAAGAAGGTAGCAAGTCTCCCTCTATCGCGATACCAAAGAGTGAGAAGCTGCAGAAAATGCCTGCACTTTGTCACTCCTGGCTAATTTGCAGGCCCGTGGGGCTCTAGCAGGAGTCCTGGTGGCATGTTGGTGGAAGCACTGGGTTTGAATTCGTGACTCTGGCCCACTGCAATCTCAAAGGCCACTCCATGGTAACTGGTAACTGGAAGAAGAGAGGGGGGCCTCTTGAATCATGGGACCTAATTCCTTCAGGGCACAGTCTTCGGACATAAGCAGTGAAGAGTGAAAAAGTCTCTATTGGGAAACATTAATTGGAATATTAAGAGAATGCGAGAGATGCCTCCGGTTAAAACTTTTACCCAATAAATGCAGTCCTGTTGCCATAAAGTGGACTCAGGGTGACTCCTGGTGTAGCATAATAAAACCGTACCACTTACATACTCGGGGATTGACACATTTTATTTCTATTATCTTTTAATATATTTTATTTTGGTTATAGTTTAATCTGATGGCTTCTATTATCTTGTCAGGAAGAGTTTATGACTTAAGATAAGTTGGGATTAATATAACACTCCTCTCACACCCCTCTAACTCTTTTCTTTCTTGCATCAATTGTGTATGTATGGGAGTTAATTTAGCATGGATTATCTTTTTCTGACTCTGGGCTCTTTCATTGGAAGATGTCAACGGCCAGAGAAGATCTTTTACACTGGTGTTTGGCACATGCACTCAAGCTCTTTCCCAGGGAAGGGAATTCTAATTCTATTTTCCAAAATAAGACTCTGATTTGATTTTTTTTAAATAAACTTTTCATATGTCTTCGGTTACCTTTCAGGCTGTTTTAAAATTCTAAATCGGATGCACAAGCACTTTCTGAACACTCACTGCGACTGAGTAGATCCCATCTCATAGTGAGCCTGTAGGCCCGAGTAGAATTGCCCCCTGTGGGTTTCTAAGACTATTACTCTTTAGTGGAGTAGAAAGCCCATCTTTCTCCCTTGGAGTGGCTGGTGGTTTTGAACCACTGACCTTGTGGTTATCAGCCCAATGCATAACCCCACACCACCATGACCATTTTAGAGGGTGCAAATGAATACAAAGAACAACGCATGCTGTGTCACGTTTATTTTACATCTGGCTTTGGTTCAAGAGGTTAGCCTTTCTTTTAGGTCTCATTAGAATAAAATCGTATTGTAATGGTATTTTAGGAAGGCAGAGTCTCAAGCGACAGATTGATATAGCACATAGACTCCGTGAAATCGTTGGAGGATGTGGTAGGACATGCAACACACGAGACTCTGTGACAGAGCATGGTGTTACCACACTTCTCATTTAAGGCCAGTTACAACACTTGCAGTTCTCATCAAAAATCAGTCCTTGGGCACACTGGAGGTGGAAGGTGTTGCCTCCAGCACACTGGTAGAATTTGGTGTTATCTTCGGGATCACTATAGGTGCCATCTGCTTTGCCAGAGCAGAAACTTCCATCTCCTCCACTGCCGCCATCCCCACCACCTCCACCACCGCTGCCGCCATCCCCACCGCTGCCGCCACCTCCACCAATGTTGGCACAGAACCCTTCGCTTCTTGGCATCATGGGTTGGTTATACCACGTCTTAGTGGCTGGTGGAGTACATGCTAAAGGGATAAAAAGAGTAGAACATTCAACATAAGCTACTTTTTGAAATGTAGAAGCAACAGGGTATAGAAACGGCCCGATATCAATTCTGTTCTCAAAAAAACTTGAACCCTGAGAGGGTTCCAAGCTGCAGTTGGTAAGAATTCCACAAGGAGACCAAAGGTCAAAGCAGCAGGGAGGAGGACCGGGACCCCTGAAGTGCTGGTAACACGGCAGCCCTGGGGTTCTCTTCCAGCTCCACTCTGGGAAAATGGGAGCGACGCTGCAGTGCTAGCGCAAAGGGCTTTGTCTGTATTTATCACATGTTTACTTGGGTTTGCGTCACCTTCTATGTCTCTTTACTAGTCAGTTTTCAACATGGTTGATTTGCTCCTGTGTTCTTCCTCTGGTGATTCAGAAGTTTATTTTA
Source organism: Echinops telfairi (assembly GCF_000313985.2). Classification (NCBI taxonomy): domain Eukaryota; kingdom Metazoa; phylum Chordata; class Mammalia; order Afrosoricida; family Tenrecidae; genus Echinops; species Echinops telfairi. Next base: position 4,469,685 of record NW_022104341.1, on the reverse strand, counting down.
CTACTTAGGAGCCCATGGGCTCAAAGCCACCACCAAGCTGCTGCTCGGGAGAAAGATGAGACTTCCAGCTCTCACAGCGCATTACCACCTCAGAGACCCCAGAGAGCGTCATCATGAGTCCGGTTTGGCTGGGCGGCCATGAGTGAGCTCAACTACAGGCTCACACATAACAGCTGTCAGGATGATGCAGATCCGGCAGCACCCCGTTCTGTCGCACATGGGGTCGCTAAGAGATAGCCAACTCAGTGGCTAACAAACAGCTCTCAGCCACTAGAATTTGTTGGCTCTGGCTAGCTGTCAATTTGAACAAGATAATTTTATAATCATCCCTTGCAGATTTTTACAGTTCTAACAATTAATGATTCTAAGAATCTACTTAGAGTGGATTCTAAGGATCTCATAATATCAGACATCCTCTACTGTTCCACCTTTGTTTTTAAGCAAGCCCCCAGGGATGCTCAAGCAAGGAATGGGTGAAGACCACAGGAGGAACAGAGGTTTCTTTCGTCCACAGCCTGCTGAGTTAACTGACTGAGATGAATTTCTTTTCCTGCCCTTCCACGTGACCTCCCTCCGATCCTTCCCATCAGCAACCATCCCATGAAATCTATGCATCTGAGGAAGGATCCCTGGTTGGTTGGTTTCTGAGTTAGAGCATGGGATGCTGCATTGGGAGGAAGGTGGGCTAGCTTAGAGACGCATGTCGGTGCATATACCTGATTGACTTTCTGAATAATGAGCTTCCCTAATGTGCTGTGCCTTAGGCATTGAGTTGCTAACCTCTCTGCCATTGGGGCTCCTTGCCATCAAGTTGTTTCTGGCCCACGGCATCTGCGTGAGTATCTGAGTAGACCTGTTTTCATGGGGTTTGCAGTGGCTGAGCTTTTTTAAAGGTAGGTTGTTCGGCCTTTCTGCTGAGGTGCCTCTGTGCAGAACCTCCAACCCTTTCAGATTGCAACCAAGCACATGGACAGCTGTTGACACCAACAAAGGACTCTTCTAGACTATTGGGACTCAAGGGGTTGCTATGTCAGAGCTGTTGAATGTAACCCTGGCCCTGTAGCTGGAAATCAGATTTCTGATAAAGGCATTTTCTATCACGTGCCTCGTTTGCATACATGTGAGGGTCTTGAAGTTCTATCGCTACCTCCATGCACACTGCCCCCACTATGTTTGCCTTTTTTATTTTTTTTGAGGCTCGGTCTGCATCTTCTGTAGCACAAAGCATCTAACCCAGCAGCGACATACGTGAGGACAGGTCCAGAAGTGACTTCAGCTTGTTGATGAGTGGGTGTTTGCCCTCATTGCAGAAGGAGCCTGAGAAGTCATCCAGATCAATGGCCCAAACCATGGCCCCGCCAAATTTGTTCTCCTTGAGAAAGTCAACCTGTAGACAGCAAAGAGTGTTTGGCAACCAGAACCAGGTAGACTCCAGGCAACGAGCGGGCAGTCGGATGGAGCTGCCAGGTGAGAGTAGGAGGGAGCTGTTGGTGATGCTGAGCCCTCTCAGTTGTATGAAACTACATGTGCCTTTTGGACTTAAAGCATATGATGGACCAGCTCAGCTCAGTTTTTCTTTATCCCAGCTGACAAACCCTTGGGTATCAATAATGAATAAAGGAAATATTTATGTCTTGATCCTTCTGGATGAATCATGCTTTATACTTAATCCCCACGTGAACACAGTATTTTTTCACAGCTTTATTTCAGACCCCAGGGGTTTTGAACCAAGTGTATCTGACGTCAGAACGTGAGCTTTAATAATTGCATCTTACAGCCTCTGTCTTCCTCCCCCTACGACTTTCCTTCTAACTTGTGTGAGGCACCTTTTATTAGGGACCTGTGACTAGTCGCAGAATCGATGATTCTTAGCTAAATACCCACCCAGGGAGGAGGCTGTTTCCTACTGTGTAGAATCAAATATGAAGTGATTAAAACATTCAGATAAATATGCAAAGATTATTATTATTGGCATTCGAGATGATGGCCTCAGGCCAACCTTACTACCATTCATGGCAATTAATAAAAATTCCTGTGGGATAAAAATAAAATTTAATATGAGCCCTGGTGGTTACAAGTTGGCTACAATCCACAAGGCTGGTGGTTCAAAACCACCAAACACTCCAGGGGGGAAATATGGGGCTTTCTACTGCTGTGAACAGTTCCAGTCTTGGAAACTCTACCCTCCCCTATTGAGTCACTACGAGTCGACATGGACTTGGTGGCAGTGAATTTGGTTGGTTTGAGTTTTCACTAAGCATTTTTTTATACCCTTCTTTATGGTCACTGACAGGATGTTGTTGTATTGTACGTAGATGAAATAATTCATGTACTCAACCCTCACCATTGTTGGAAACTTATGTGGTTTCCAGTTTTTCACTGTGCTGCAACCAACATATTTATCTTTTAAAATATTTTAAATCATATTAGACTATTTCAATATATGTCCATCTATTATGGCATATATGTAGCATCGGATTATTAATGTTAAATCATATTTAATTTTATTGCTTTTCCTTTGGAGGAAAGATAAGTCATATTAAGGTTAATCTACGCTCTACTATGTATGTTTAAAATCTTAAAATCACAGATCTTAGTAAACCGGCTTCTGATGAACTCAAGACTCAGGGACAGAATGCTTATTTCTTACAAAAATTAAGTATGTACCTTATACTCAAAGCTCTTAACATTGTCGTAGCCAATCCACTCAGTCCCTTTGTAAGCATATGGAACCTTCTGGTCTTCAATCCAGGCACTTGTAGCTCCACTTAAGAAAGTGCAGATCTAAGGGGGGAATTGAGAAGGCAATGATGAGCACATCATAGAGCATGAGAGGAGCAAGAACTTGAACCAGAGGAAAAACAAAAAGAAATGGGAAGGGTGAGCAAAGGAGGACAATATGGAGTCTACATGAATTATGCATTTTCAAGAAAGTGATTTTCTTCCCCAACACACACAAGTTTCTACACAAATTAGGCTCTTAAACATAAAAGGGATGTTCTAATTCAGTTCAAAGAGGTTATTTAAGAAATGACAGATAGAAGCATCCACTACCCATCTGTTCAATTGTGGGGGGGGTGACATGCATGTGGTTCTGATGTTGGAACCTATACCATTACTATTTCAAATACGTACCAGCTGGATGACACCTGGTGGGCAGGTTTCTGCACAACTCCCCGAGTAAGAGAGCCAAGGAATAAAAGCCTGATGATCTATGTCTGAATATTAGCCAATGAAAATGCAGAGCATAATGCTGGACGATGAGACCCCCTGCATTGGAACACACTCAACAGAGGCAGAGGCAACGGCAATGGACTTGAGCAGACTGCTGATCAAGAAGATGGCGCAGTGCTGGGCAATGTTCCACTTGGTCAGCCGAAGTCGGAACCTGCTTGGCAGCAATTAACAACAAGAAGCCTGACCACACATGTGCTAATCTTCCTTCTCTCGAGGTTTGGGCAAACAGCTCGTCGTTCATGGATCAGTCTCAGAATCCTCCCCAGCACAGTATTCGAATAAACTATCAACTCAAGTTGTCAGGGAGGTGACATTCTTTGAAATCCTTCTCCAGCTGTGTCTATGGAACAATTCAGTGTTGGTTGGAGAATGTGGTGAAGACAGTGCTGTGTGTTTCAAAACCAGCAAGGGAGAGGCAGGTTGAGTTCCTGATCAATTGAAAACTGGTTTTGATCCCTCCACCTGTCTTTCCCAAGTGTCTGCTGAGGGCCAGGAGATATCGAGTGCAGGAACTCAGTGGGGCGGGGTTAGCAGGGTGACTTGTGAGTGCAAGAGTTTCCCTGGGTGCATTTGAAAGCCTGGATCAGCCACACGAGTTACCTCATAGTAAGCCCAAAAGCCAGCCTCGCGGGTGTAAGGTCCAGACGACCCGGCTCCAGACACTGGGGCACACACTGAGGTGTCGGAGGTGCTGAGTCGGAAGGTCCTCCCATACGTGGGGAAGCCCATGATGAGCTTCTCTGAAGGGACCCCGTTGTCTCTCCAGTATTTCATGGCATATTCCTGAAGAAGACAACAACGACATTATTTCCTCACCAGCACTTGTTACCTTTGAGTGACAATGTCGGTCATGGTTTCCTAATCAGAAAGCCTTAATACACAACCAAGGCTCTCCCCAACCCCTTCCCCATCTCCCTTTTCGATATGATTTCGGGCTCTTCTTTCTTACACAGTTGAAATAACGGAAGTCGCCTTGGTCCTTGGAGCCGACATGCAGGGGACTGTTGTGTCCTGTGCATGTGTCCCAGCCACCATGGAAGTCATAGGTCATCACACTGATGAAATCCAGCAGCCTGGAACAAGAGATTTTAAGCCAGCATGACACTGGGGGCATTTCTTATAAACTAAAGAGCAAGAGATAGTAGCAGTGGAAGCCCCTGATGTCAAGCAGATCTCCCTTTGGCCCTACTAATGGTGCCTCCTTAGGGGAGGAAGACACCACGGGAACTGGATGGTCTTTTGTAACTTCCATAGGATGGGACAGAAAGTCTCTAGCTTCCTCGGCACAGAGAAGACGTCTCCATGGCCATGGGAAACCCAGGTGAGTAGTTCTCCTATTGCTTTGCCAATAATAATGATCTCCATTTCACCGCATTTCTCAAAAGAAACTGCTCATGAGGATTGCTGTTACAAGGATTGACCAATGGTCTTGAAGCCTGAAATCTGTTCCTCTTCTGCCCACAGCCCACCCAACATTAGTGGCCATTTAAAGAACTCACGACCTGACCCCAGAGCCACCAACTGCACAGATCTCTGACAATGGAAGGGACCAGCATTCCCCAGTCCTGCCTGCTCACATAGCCATTGTTTGTGAGGCTGTCCTCCCACAAGGTTTGGCAGGGCTGCTCTAGGCTTTGAGAGCCCTGCACGGCTCCAGGCACTCACTTCCCAATCTCTGCGATTTCATATCCTGCATCAATGGTCCCTTTGCCGGCAGACACCGCTGCCGTGATAAGCAGCCGGGGGTTTCCAGTGTCTCTCGCCTCTTCCTCGAAAGCCTCGACCATTTCCTGAAGAGAGAGGAGGGTGGACTTGAGTGGCGTCTTCATGGTTCACTCCCTATAGTAGGTGCCTCCTGGGTTCGTTTCCAGTTTATAGCGATTCCCTCCTTTCTAGAAACAGCGTGCAATGCGCAGGAGCAGGTCCCAGCCAAGTTTAACTTGGTACAAAGAGAAACAGAGACGAAAAGCCACTGAGTCCAAATCACACTTAATAGCAATTTCAGGGGTGAAAGCTCAGTAACGCGAGGGGGCAGAAGTGAAAGGAGCCGCTTGCCCACTCGCTCATTACCTTCCCTTTGTAAGCCCTGGCTCCAACATTAACGGAAAAAGGTTCACCGATGGATGCATGTTTTTATCATTGTTTTTTCCCTTTCAGGATATGCTAAGCTCCTTCCTGCCTGGATCCAGGCTTTGCCAATACTGTTACCACTTCCTTAGGAGAGTTGTCGTCTCCTTCTTAGTGTGGCTGGACCCTTTCATTTTCTTCTTATCTCAGATGTCACTCCTTCTCAGAAGACTTCTTGACTATCCTAATGGCTTCCATCCTAGCTCTTATCACACTTTTCAGCTCTCTGATATATTCTGGCCGGGGGTGGGGTGGTAGGGTGGAGGTGGAGGGGTGGATTCTGTATCCTCCACTGCTGTCAAGCCAGCAGTAGGGGGAGGGACCATGCTTGTTCTGTTCATGGTTCAATGTGAAGCGCAGCTCCTGGGTCATACTAGGTGCTCAATAGATACTGAATAAATGGTTGACATAAAGAATGGCTCCTTCCCAATTCAACAATTTCTTCCTTGACTTCCTTCCGATACCTATGTCCTTCCAGTAAATTCTCTTTTAGCATATGCTAGCCAGACAGTCTATTTCCGTTGCTTGCCACCATCAGATCTCCTCAGTGTATTGTCTAAGGGCGGCACACTTTGGTGTCCCCAGGACAATAGAGAATCTGCTAATGCACTAGCGTCACCAGCATCCATTCTTACCTTAATCAGAATGGTAAATCGCTGCTTGTCCTCGGGTGGGCTTCCCCGAGACCCTGGGTATTCTATATCAAGGTCAATGCCATCAAACCCATGCTGACGAAGGAAGTCGATGACAGAACAGATGAAGATCTTGCGGTTGGCAGCTGTGGCGACCATGCTGGTGAATCTAGGCAGAGAGTTTGTCTATAATAACATCAGCAGATCCCCGGAATCCTCCCTATACCGTCTCTGATGCCAATGTTTATTATGCGCTTTATAATGCCTGCTGAATTTTTACCAATAACAAAAAGGAAACAAAGGTATTCAAAACTGTTCATGCTAATCGATAGATGTATTTTTATAATTATTTTTTCTCCAGTATATTTCATTTACAAAAACAAAATCACTGGAGGATGGGCCTAACTAGAATTTTAACAAAATTCAATAGAATAGTATCTTGAAATTTTATTTAAAACCTAAAGGGCGTAAATATATTATTTCCAGAATTAAGTATGACTTCTGATCTATCTGCATTTATAAGCATTTCTGACATCCAAAGAATGTATTACTATATTTATGCTAAGTCATATATTGGAAGATGCCTTACTATCTAAAAAATGTCAACTTAAATTTGAATTCTCATAACCCTATGAAGGAAACATCTTTCTTCCCTTTTTTAGATGAGGCTCTGGACTGCAAGGTTGGGGTTTCGAGGGCCCTCCGCCACAGCACTCACTGGTCTGTGTTTCTTCTTCCCTCCTGTAGATGTCAGTGTCCCCTATGCAGGTACCAGCCTCTTTCCCCTGGGGAAAACCCACCCTCACCTCCTTCTGGGATCATTTCCTACGCCAGCCGGAGGGACTCTATTTTGCCCTCCCTCGCATCCCCTGACATGAGGAGGCGCTTACTTCTGAGTGCCAAAGTTCCAGCCGCCAATGGCCAGCAGGTTGACGAGATCTCCATTGCTGCAGGAAGAGGCAAAGAAGAGCGTGTAAGAGAGACCCTGGGAGCGTGTGGGATGCAAACACTGGGGACACAACTCTTCCCTTCCCATTCCAAGCTGTGACACTCTTTGTCAACACCTACGGACTCTCTGGTGCATAGATAGATAGCTGTCAAGTACAACCTCTAACGTTCCCATGTCAAATACCTACCGCCCTCGCCCCCTTTGCAGACCTCAGTGCTTACATCACTTTTTATCACATGTCTCAGGTATCTGCTCATTCGTTTCAGAAAGAATCTACAAAGGATTTTGCATCTCAGAGTCTTAAGGCTCTTGAGAATGAAGTGGAAGCTGTCTGTAGTGGTCCCCCACACCCCTCTCCTACTCACTGTGCACGGGATTCATACTGACCGTTCTTTAAGGGCTCGGAACTGAGGATAGAGCACATCAATGTCATTCCATTCGTAGGGAGCTATCTTGTTGTCATTCATGGTGGCAAAGGCATATACCAGGTGTGTGCACAGACATGGGTCCACATCCTTGGGGAAGAACTTAGCTGGCTCTGGTCGGTACTGAGACCAGTTGGTAAAGTAGCACACTAGCTTATAGGCTGAGCCTAGAAGGAGAAAGCAGTGGTCATTGTGGCCCTGGGCTGAACTACCCGAGGGCCACCAGGGCTCCTTGGACGTAAGGGTTAGTGAGCTATAAGGCTGCTACAGGATGAACACTCCTCTCCCATGGCCGTGGAAGAATTTTAAACCTCTTTCCTAACCTAGAAAACTATAAAAATGTATCACAGTCAACAAATATATAAAATCAAATACCCATCCCAGAAGCAAGTGGTCAGGGATAGATTATGCTACCTAGATTCTAGGCATAGCTTCATCACAGACTAGTCAAGCTAATTATCAATAATAGAATATAAGGTGATTGGTGCTTTATTTAGAGGGTTTCCATTTATTGTGTTGCTAAAATTTTTAATTCTTATAACTCTGTGAGAGAAATTTTTTTAATTGTATTATGATTTGGGTGAAAGTTTCTGGAATTTTCCATTCAATAATTCATACACATCCTCTTTCATGCTACTGATTGCAATCTCCAAATGTAACAGCATTCCCTAAGTTTCCCATGTCCATTCATCTTTCCTTCCTATCCCTTTCTGACTTTCGTTTCTGGGGAAATTCTGCCCCTTTGATCTTGGTTGGTGGATTGTTCTCAGGAGGCGTTGTTTAATTTATAAAGACCTCTTTATTGTTTGCTTGTCCCAGAGGTGAGTTCAGCTCCAGTCTGAAGGGTGTCTAAGTGCAGTCTCTAGCTGACCAGTCAGCTCGGTCTTTTTAATGATTATGAGTTTTGTCCCACCTTGTCTCCCACCCTGTTGGGATCCCTTTCAGAGCCCCAGCAGGGGTCGCTGGGAACCAGCCAGCTCTTCTGGTTTCAGACTCACGGATGCTGAAGTTCCCTTGGGCCATGATTTCCTCTCACTTTTTATTTTCTCCGCCCTTCTTTGCTCCAGGCAAGGAGCGATCAATAGGTGCTCCTTCGGTAGCTACAAACTCTCAAGACCTCAGTTATTACTCAGGAAAGACAGTGTCCTGGTGAGTTATCGTGTGCCAATTAACCTGGATGTCCCCCGAGGTTATACTCTGGAGTTCCCATACCGACCTACTCATTCCCTCCAGGTGTCTTAATCACGTTGTCCCTTCTATGCTCTACTATATTCATAGAAATGCTTGCCACAAACTTGTGTGTAGAAATCCTGTCAAAGCTAGATCTATTTGTGAGTGTAGTCTCATCTACCTTCCCACACCCACTAGTCTGCATGTTTATTCACCCACTCCTGGATTCTCAGTGTGATTTCAGAATGGTCTGTGTACTGGTATTTACCTGTAGTGAGTTCAACTTAAGCTCTTCCCAATTTTTTCCTTCACCTTGATGTTTATCCTCATATTTAAGTGAGGCTCAGAAAAATTGACTTGCTCAGGATCGCAAGCTTCAGATTAATGTTCATTCATTTTTCTGCCTGGAACCTCAAATATTTATTCTCCATATCCTATTTTCAAGCAGTCTTACTTTGAAGTGCATTATCTTTCCACATCTTTCACTAGACTATCTTATCATTCTTCATATCCATAACTCACTACTCTAAATTCAGGGGGACAAAAAATGAGAACCTTTGGGGAAACAAAAAGAGACATCGGTAATGGTAATAGAAATGAATGTTGCTGCTGCTGCTGTTGTTGTTGTTGTTGGCGCAATCAAGTCAATTCCAATTCCAGCAACCTGCCACCATCTTCAAAGTCCTATGTTTGAGCCCATAGTTTTAGCCACTGTGTGAATGAATGCTGCCGATGGTCTTCCTCTTTTTTGTTGGTCCTTCACCAAACATGGTGTTTTCCTCCAGGGACTAGGCCCTCCTGGTAACACAATCAAAGTGCAGCAACACAAACAAAGTGCACCCTCAAGTCGTGTCATCCTCTCTTCTCAGGAGCACTGGCTACACATCTTCTGAAACAGACTTGTGTGTTTCTCTGAAGAATACTTTCAACATTCTTCACCAACGCCATAATTCAGAGACATGAATTCTTCTCTGGTCTTCCATCGCCATTGTCCAGTTTTCATACGCACATGACCTAATGGACAATACCATGGCTTGGGTCAAGTGAACCTTAGTCCTCAAAATGCCATCTTTCCTTTTTTAACACTTTACAGAAATCTTTTGCAGCAGATTGGCCTGATGGAATACATCATTTGATTTATCGACTGCTATGTCCCTGGGCATTGATCATGGATCCAAATCAAATGAAATCCTGGACCATTTCAATCTTGTCTCCATTGATCATGATTTACTTATTGGTCCAGTTAGGAATGTTTCTGTTTTCTTTATGCCGAGGTACAGTCTACTACAAAAGGCTGTCGTCTTCCATAATTGTCAGTAAGTTTTCAAGACCTCTTCACTTCCTGCAAGCAAAGTTGTCATCCTCATGTCGCAGATTGTTAACGACCCTTCCTCCCATCTTGATTCCAATATGCTCTTCCTGTTGTTCATCTTCTTGAATTTTGTGTCCAGACTGACTAAGCATAGTAGAAGGACATAATCCTGATGTACACTTTACCAGATTTTAAACCACACGCTCTCCCCTGGCTCTGTTTGAACAATTGCCTCTTAGCCTGTGAACAAGTTCTACATGAACCCAATTAAGTGTTCTGGAATTCCCATTCCACACACTGTACTCCATCATTTGTTATGATCCACACAGTTGAATGCCCTTTCATAGTCAACAAAATACAGATAAACATGTTTCTGGTATCCTCTGTTTTCAACTGGTCAAACAGAAACTGGTGGAGCCCCCAAGGATATGGTCACCTTTCAGATCTCAAAATGAACTCACTGCTATGGTTCAATTTTCAACCGAATAATTAACAAGTCTGTAAAGGGAGTGATAGCACTCTTGATGTGTGCATGCCTTAAAATATGGGATCATTTGGGATCAGGTGGGCAGCATCATTGCAGGACACAGTTAAGAAATGTTAGAAAACGGAGGCATGGAGACCGTAAACACAGTGGGGAGCTGGGGTGGGGAGTGTTAAATTGGGGGGATTGCGATGAATGAGAGTCTGTGTATCAATTTTTGAATGTAAAACTGATTATCTGCTCTGTAAGCCTTCACACACACACACACACACACACACACACACTCATTTAAGGGTCACTTTTCCACTCAGTACCTTGGTTTGGTTACACATAAAGTTAGGAGTTTGGCATTAACTGTTTTCTCTCAGCTCTGGCATCCTGGAATTCAGCTAAACAGGCTGGAGTCTTGGGGTGCTAGTCTTGGGTCTTGGGGTGCTAGTCTTGACCTCATCGTGGAGGCCGAGGGGAAAGCAGAGTTGGGAGAGGTGAAAGGAGGAGGATTAGCCTGTACATGGGAGGCGGTGGGACTCCTTACCTAGCTGCACGTGCAACAGGACAGCCAAACCTGAAACAACAATCAAACACAGAAAGTCATCTAACTTGGGAGACATACATGGCTTCAAAGGTCTAACAGATTTTAGAGCTTTGGGACCCTAACTCATCATTTCCGCCTTGGAACTCAAGTCCCACTGCTCAGAGCCTTGAGCAGAGCTTGAGAGAGTCTTATGGAGAAGACTCACTGAAGCAGATCTCTGCTCTCCCTCCTCATTCCCAGGGAGGCTCCCCACGACCAGTGAGAAAGAGGGACAAAAAAGGTAGGAGACTCACAGGCCCAGAGCAGCATCCTCCCCATCGTGCGTCCACTGGTGGCCTTAGTCAGGTTGTTGGCCCAAGCCTTTATAAGAAGGAGACCCCTTTTATCACTGTGGGAACAGCACAGCTGCTGCCTTATGACCACAGGTCCCCAAGGCTATTACACCCCCATCTCCACCCCATCCCAGATTCATGGGCGTGAGCAACTTCTACCCCAAGGTAAGAAAACCCAGCAAAGCCCCAGCCCCAGCCTGGGCCTGGCCACCACTGCCGGAGCCGCTTGTAGGCCAGCACTGAGAGCCAATCCCCTTCCTCCTGGGGACATGGGAGCCAAAGGAAGGAATCAAGGGTGCTGTGCTGGGATTTCAAGTTCCCAAGGCACAGAGCTTAAGTCCAGGAAAGGTCTTAAGGAGGCTGTGGAGAGATGATGGAACCTTCATTTAAGCATGTAATTTTCCCACTGTGGACCTGCCTCCACACACAAAACCAGCGGTCAGTCTTGGATTAGTGAAGGAACGTGACTAGACGCACTCTCTTCCCTCACGTGCTTTTGCGGCCAGAGCCCCAGAGGGGTGGAAGGGCAGCTATGGCAAGTATGGGGAGAGAGGCGACTCCATCAGAGAAATGTGGACCTTGTACCTCTGGCCCGTATCTGCTGGTTCTGGGCATCGTGGTGCGGGGAGGGGGGGAGGGAAAGGAAGGTGAACTGTAAAGAACATTGTGGCCTCAGAACGTGCTAAAACCCAACTCTTTAGGGTAAACAGACTGGACTAGAGGGGGCAGGGGGGAACCTGTGGCTGGGAGGGTGGCTCAGCGCTATGTGGAGGCAGGTGTTGCAGGTGTCAGGGCCTGTCTTATCTCACCTTGATGACCACAAGGCCGTAGATTTCTCCCTGCCAGCAGTTGTACCCCACCTGACGGGGACGAAGCCAAGCAGATAAGCAAGGACGCAGGTGCACGGGCAGCTGCCAGCGTTGGCCTGAAAGCAACGACTCGGACTTGGCCAAGAACTTCTTCCGTGAGCTTCTTTCCAACCTCTGCAGGAAGTCGTTGATTCATATTCCCCAGGGGCATGCTCCTCTTTGGATCTTTGGGACTTGACAGACACCAGGCGCTTGACAGAAGTTGGTTGAATAAATGGCTGGCTCAGTCCCGGTGTTGGACAATCTCATGGCTGAAGAACGATCAACCACCAAGCTAGTGAGATCTCTATTTGCTACCTCAACATTTAGCCCCTTACATCAGTAAGAAATACTTATTTCATGTGGCTTCCGTATGTCAGGAGTTCAGGAGTGACCTAGCTGGGTAATCCGGGCTTGGGTCCTCACGTGAAGTTGTTGTAGGACGTTAGCTGGGACTGCAGTCATTGAACGCTTGGCGAATCCTAAAGGACCCAGGAAGGTGGCTCCCTCACAGGGCTGGCAGGTTGGAGCTGTGTGTTGGCAGGCGGCTTTGATGCCTCATTTGTGGTGGGAGCTGGCTTCTCCCAAGGAAGTGACCCAAGAAAGAGTACTAGGGAAGTCTTCCTGAACAAAGTGCACATCATTTCACAATGCCTCGCTCACAAGACAGATCAGGCTGTGCATTTATCAAGCAAGGGTGCTTGTTTCATGCTGGAGGGGAGCACGCAAGAGCATGAATACCAGGGGGCAAGCATCACCAGGGTTGGAAGTTGGCTACCACACTGCCACAACAGCTGTTGAGTGTCCTTTGTGCTAAATACTGATGATTCAAACATTGATAAACACCACCCGTGCCCTACAGGAATTCAGAGATGATTGGGAGAGGTGAAGATATTGTGGGGTTCCGTGGGAACCCAGGGAAGGGACACTTAGATCTACCTGGGAGGCTCACTAATTGTCTCCTAAGTCTCTGACCAATCCAACTAGAGTTGGTTAAAGGTGTTCATATTTTATCTACTTACCTATTGCTCCGGGAGGCTATACGACTGGCAACTGGAGTGTTTCACAAATCTTGAATTGTATTACTATGCTTTCTCTAGACATGCTACCTCCCTCAGGCCTACCCTGATGGACTCACATCCTCAGTTTGCTGACTGGACTCCATCCACGTACTTTCCTGTCCCCCAAACTCAAGACGATGGCTCTTACCTGTAGGCCTTCTGTCAACCAAGTGACAAGTCCTCAAGCAATGGACCAATCTGCATCATTTAGAGCAGTGGTTTTCAACCTTCCTAATGCCGTGACCCTTTCATACAGTTCCTCAGGCTGTGGTGACCCCCAACCATAAAACTATTTTCATTGCTACTTCATTACTGTCATTTTGCTACCGTTATGAATTGGACGACCCCTGTGAAAAGGTCGTTCAACCCCCAAGGGGATCGTGACCCACAAGTTGAGAACCGCTGATTTTGATTAAATTAGAATCACCCCTCTGTTATTCTCCTTTGATGGTTACACTGCTTTAAAAGTTACACTGCTGTACAGAAGGACAGTAACCCAGACCGTGATCTTTCTCTGGAAAATGTGTACTCTTACGAACTACTTACAAATCAACCCTCAGGTCCCCCAAAGTCTCAGTCTTGCTACTTATCGATGTGCTTTGCCTTCAGGAGAACGTTTTTTTTCACCACTTTAGACTAACTTGAAATTTGTCCTGGAAGTTGTTCTGGTCCACTGGAGGCTATCGTCCACCTCCTGCTTCCATCATTGCCTGAGGAATCGTCGGTAGCCTCCCCTGCGTGAGCACCGAGGCACAGCTGCCCATGGACAAGACGTGGAAGCCTAGCACGCCACTTAAGAGATTCCAGTAGCTTAAAGAAGAAAATTTATATTTCTATAAATTCAAAGGTATTTCTGAACTTTCTATAATTTCCCATTAATAAATAAGTCTTCTAGATGGTAGTAGTCTATTTTGTAGAAAACGTCTTTATTAGTTTTCTTTTTAATAGCCCCTTGGTCATTTCACTAAGACAAGTTTCCTGATGCACTTCAAAATTAACTTGTCAAATCAAAACACACAACTGGCACCTTTAGAGTGATACATTTTAATGCAGTTAGACATTGATTTTTCCACTAGGGATATGATTTATTTCTGATGGCAACGAGAGCCACAAAGACAGGAAATTTGTGATATGTTCTCCAATGACTCCCAGAGCCTAACAGAATGCCTGGGAAATAAGAGCTGCTCAGTAATTATTTGCTGTCCCTTAATCTGCAGCAAGTGTACGGAACATGTTCAGAAAAGATTTAATTGTTTGCTAAATATTTCCCCCTCAGGGCCAATCATGAGAGTAACGATACCAGGAGGGGAGGTGGAAGGTGGGGAGAGAAAGGGGAAACCAATCACAATGATCTACATATCACCCCTCCCAAGGGGACAGACAACTGAAAAGTGGGTGAAGGGAGACAGTGGTCAGTGTAACATGAAAAATAAATAAAAATTTATAAATTATCAAGGGTTCATGAGGGAGGAAAGGAGGGAGAGAGGGAGGGAGGGAGGGAGGGAGGGAGGGAAGGAGGGAGGAGGGAGGGGGGAAATGAGCTAATCCCAAGAGCTCAAGTAGAAAGAAAATGCTTTGAAAATGAGGGTGGCAACATATGTACAGAGGTGCTTAACACACGGATGGATGTATGGATTATGTTCAGAGATGTAAGAGCCCCCGATGAAATGATTTTTTTAATGTGGAATAGAGTTCTATGACTCCAGGTTTTTAGGGAGACTATTGTTAAAAGCACTTTTACTGGCTTCTAAGATGATACATATAAGAAAGAGAATAATGCAAGTGATTGACCAAGCAGGGTTATGGTTCATGTATTTATTGAGTAAAAACAGACTCTAGAAAGGCTTCGCCCCGTCCGTTCCGTTCAAGGCTATTCAGGGCCAGTTGCAACACTTGCAGCTCTCATCAAACACGAGGCCCTCTGCACACCTTTTGGCCACAGTGTTACCATTGGCACACTCAAAGAACCTGGAGGGATCATCAGGGTCCCCATAGATGCCATCAGCTTTGCCTTCACAGAATGTACTGGGGGGTGTGGGCTTGGGAGGCTCTGGAGTGACGCAGCCTATATGCAAAATGATAGGTACATAAAACATCAGTTCATGAAGATCAAGGACCCCTCAGACATCTGAAGCTAGAAAAGTCCTCCCTACTTAATAAATTCAAGCCAAGCCATCTTTGAGGTTGTTATAGTTACTGTTGTCTTGTGCTATAGAGTCGGCTCTGACTCACAAGTGGTTTGCCCTTGGCTGGTAACCAAAAGATGAGCAGTTCAATCCCACCCAGAGGCACCACAGAAGAAAATTCACGCAACCTGCCTCGCTAAATAGTATCCTTAGAGCAGTTCTACTCCAAGGCACATTTGGAGTCATCCTAAAATGTCAGATAGGAGATTTTATTCACCGAAGATCAGGACAGAGTTGCAGGCTGCCATAAGATCGTTTGTTCAACGTGAAGAGAATTCTAGTTTTCACATCTTTCACTGGCAGGAATAGAAAAAATATCTGTAGTCTTTATTTAGTATTTGGAGTCTCTGGCTTAGCTGCTAATGAAAAAAGGGGAAGGTTCAAGGTCACCCAGAGTTGCTTTGGGAGCAAAAAAATGTCTGGGGATAAATTTAAAAATAATACTAATGCGTTAGATGATGGGGCACAGTTCTTCTCTGACATACATGGGGTCAACTGTGAGTTAGCAACCGGTTTACTGGATATTTCATTGTTTTGCTGAATTAGAGAACAACAGAACAATAGAATGACAGAGGACTTATCCTCAGATTCACACCGCCGGTCAGTCGTTTTTGTAGGTTACCATCTGGTCATGTGGGAGAGTTTGTATTTTCTAAGGTTGTATTAAATAAATTGCCTCAACAGCCCACCCCAAGGTCTCCGATGAGAAATTACTGAGTATTAGAAGATGTCTTGAGTCTCTACACTCAGGATGCTCCCTCTCGCGATTCATCATGTAACTCTTCTGTTCCGTGCCTGGGTGAGCCCTTGCATGATCTGCATTTCAGCTTGCCATGGACTCCCTGAGGTCATACCATTCACTCAAACGTGCCCCAGCTTGGAAAGTGAATATCCGTTGACCCTCGCTAGAAAACATGTCTTCTCTGCTGGAAGCCTCCAGAACGAAAGCCTCCAGAGCCAAAGAGCATGCCTTGGGTTTCTGCCTCCTTGAGAGTCCATGGAACTGGATCTGGCAGAGTGTGGGGTTCAAGCCATGCAGATGCATGCTTAATCACCTGGTGTCTGCAGCCCCAGCAGAGACTTGAGTTTGGAGATCAGAGGATAGGAACCCTCACTGCAGAAGTTTCCCAGGAAGTCATCCAAGTCAAGAGCCCAAACCATGGCGCCGCCGAACCCATTAGCCTTCAGAAATGTTACCTGTGATACAGAAGTATAAGCGATCAAGCCAATCCGAAGTTTTCCAAAATATTGTACAATTATTAAAAGCAGGGCGTAATAAGAAAATGTTTCTTAAAAAGAAACACACGGAAACAATTATACAACGACAGAATAACTTCACTTGTGCATGTTAATCTTAGTTTTGTGTATCTACCATCATTGTCTAGATGGTTACCACACAATATACAAACTATCTAGATTGTAGTATTTGTGGGGCATTGTTTGTCATTTGCCATCATAAAAAAATGAATATTTCTCATGTATCTACTTAATATTTCTAAACATAATTTTTAATGATTGAAAATCTGTCATAGTGGTGGATTAAAATGTCATGCCCCTTTATTCCTTGTTTTCATGCTCTGAAATCACAAGCAAGGCCCCAAAAAGTACCTGTACATATGTGTTTTGATCATACTACCTTTCCAGGAAAAAACATTCTAGAGTTGGAACTGGAAGCTGAAGGGTGTGGATATTTATCTCATTCCTGTTATATACACTTCTGTTGCTTTCTGGGAAAGAAGACCACCAAGACCTAGTCAAGGGGTCCTTTACATGCAACTGAAAGCCTGTTCAGTGTTGTGGAAACATCCTAAGCTCTGGAATGATACTGACCTATAAGCCAAATCGCAGTGTCCCTTTTACTGACTATATTAGAGAAAGTTAAAAAGTACTGCTACTTGAGTTTTAGATCGTACATGTGCAGGTTTATTCGAAACAGAATGAGCTTAAATTAGTGTGTGGCTGAAGACAAGCCCTCCCAGTAATACGTTCATCTTAGTGTTGGGGGAGGGGGGTCCTCCAAAAGAGAGATCCAGCCAAAAGGCCCGTTAAATTCACTGCCGAGAGGCCAACTCAAAAGGCTATGATGACTGCTTGGGGTGGGGGTGGGGGGTGATTCTAAAGGAGTAACCTTGGCAGATTTTCTCAGAGCACATAGAAAACCACAGGGGCTTATTATGAAGACATTTTAGGAAAACTGCATTGGTGAGAAAAAGGTCAGGAAATTGTGCCCAGAAGTCATTTTCCATCAAAGTATGCATCCACTCATTCTTCAAGGGCAGCAAGGGATCGCCTGTGAGTACTGCGTCAGGAAGCCTGCTCCACCCAACGGCAGCGCCGGCCTCTCCCTCGCAGACCTGTCTTCTGGTTCTCCAAAGGAGACTAGCGTTGAACAGGAACACAACCTGAGGCCTTTGAGGAGGCCGAACTTGCCATTTCTAACGTGGTGTCAATCAGAGCGCACGGAACTCTTTAGGGGAGTTCTCGTCAGAACTCGCCTCCGGAAGTGTAGAATAGGCCAAGAAATCATAACTTCGCATTAAAAAAATTCTCATTTAATGAAGGTTTCTGTGATTTTTAACAATATGTTTTTACTTACCTTCCTATATCCTAAGTAAACGACCCTCTTGTTGTGAAATTAGGGATTGTAATGCACACTTCATAGCACCAGCAACTGCCATTCGCTGAGCGCACGCTCAACATGCCTTCTTTTGTGTAATCCCGCCCGTAGACCCATCACAGAACTGAGTGGAACATGATATGAAAGAGCTGGCACATTGTAGGCAACCAATAGCTGCTTTCTCCTTCCACAGAACAAAACTGGACGTTTGCCATGGCTTCCCGAACTATTTCCTGCCCAGAGAGCCGTAGAGCGGGGTGCTGGCAGCTTCCAACCAGAATGTAGACCTTGATCTAAATCATGCATCTTCTAGTGCGTGTCCTCACAGGCACTGTCAGGGCCCCTTTAGGTTAAAACAAAACATCACCACCATGGAATTGATCCTGACTCAGCAACCTCATAGGATTGGGTGGAACTGTCTCTGTGAGGTTCTGAGACTGTAATTCTTTACAGGAATAGAAAGCCTTGTCTTCATCCTGAGGAGCAGCTGGTGGTTTCAAACGGCTGACCTCAGGGTTGACAGATCAGCTCGTACCCACTGTGCCACCAGGCTTCCAAGTGAACAATTTCAAAGTGCGAGAGTCTGAGGCTAGCCACTCCTCGCACACTTGACTTATTGGTGGTATGATTCGCTTTCATCTTGCCCTCTCTTCTCACCTTTTGAAGCTTCTTCCAGCAGCAGCATTTTATTCTCCATGGCCTCCCCCACCCCACCCCGCCCCACACATACACCAGAGGGCAGGGGTTTGGGATTTCTCTCCCCCTGACCAGCAGTGCAAGAGTGGGATTCTTCTTCTTGGACATGTTTAATTCTACCTCCTCTCTTATGAATGGATGGGTATGAACACGAATGATCACTCTCCTACACTCCCAGGCATGACTGACCTTCCTTTGCTGTACGTTCACGCCCTCTTCCCTAAGCCGGTCAGAGGAGCAACCATAGTCAAGAAGGCAGAAGTGGGCATGTGGTGAAGAAGTGGGAGGATTGGTAAGAGCCCGTGAAGAACAGTTTCCACGTAGATGCTGGCTCGCCCTCAGCTCCTAGATTTGTCTACAAAGAGCCCAAAGTGTGTGGGCTTAGCTATCAAAGTCATCTGGGCATTGGTGCTTTCCTGGGTGCCTGAGAAGATGCATTTGTGTTCATGTCGCTATTTGACAAGCACATAGGTAGCGTGCCTCAGGAATCATCCGCTTTTATTGCCTTGTCTTCCAGAGTAGGAAACGGAGGATGAGGAGGGGGAGTTGTTGGCTTAAAATCACACAGTGAGTCAGTGATCAAGCTCTGATTATAACTGGGGTTTCTCATCCATTCTGAATAAACAGTGTATATTCAGGGCAAAGGTGATGTAACATAATCATAAGTCCATGGCTGAAACTTACCTTGTGCTCATAGCTTTCAGCATTGTCAAACCCCACCCACTCATTTCCTCTGTAGGTGTAGGGGACCTTCTGGTCTTCAATCCATGAAGTGGTGGCTCCAGGTAGGAATGTGCAGATCTGATCAGAGGAACTCAAGTTAGCAAAATCCTGAGATAGTATAAAACTTTACTAGGTGAATATTATTCTTAAATAGTCGCATACTGGCAATTGTATTGTTGTAAAAATCAAAATTTCCTATATTTAACTCTTCGTACCCTTGTTTCCTCTACCTGGGCTGCGAGCGCCATGATGTCTTATTAGGGTTGGTGCCACCTAGGGAGCTAACTTAGAATGCTACTTCCCTAATGGGCCTCCTCCCATACCACATTAGACAGCGTCCTTACTATTGTTTATTATCAAATTTAATCACAGAATAATATAGGATTGATATCGTTGTCATGAGTTTCACCTTTCTTCTTCGTAAAATCTGGCTTCTCTGATTATTTGCTCAGCATTGAATTGAATTGTATGGTGAATGAATAAATAGAGTGAGAGAATACACCCTGATGCCTGCCTTTCCTGATTTTAAAACATGCGTTGCATTGCATAAATCTGCGGCACAGGACCTCTTTCAAGAGCTGAAAAGAAAGGATGTTACTTTGAGGACCAAGGTGCATCTGACCCAAGGCATGGTATATATGCATGTAAAAAATGGACATTGAATAAGGAAGACCAAAGAAGAATTGATGCATTTGAATTGTTGGGATGGTAAAAGATATTGAAAGGATGGAATGCCAAATGGGCAAACAAATCTGGAAAGAAATACAGCCAGACTACTCCTTGGGAATAATGATTGTGAGACTTTGTCTCACATACTTTGGATGTGCTGTCAGGACAGACCTGGAGAAAGACATCATGCTCAGTCAAGTATAGGGGCAGTGAAAGAGGAAGACCCTCAGCAAGGTTGATTGACAGCGCCTGGAGCAATGGTGTCAAACATAAGGACAGTTGTGAGGGTGGTTCAGGACCGGGCAGGACTTCATTCTGTGTGCACAGGCTTCTGTGAGTTGGAACCGGCTCAATGACACCTAACAACAACAACATAGTTGTATGATGCTTAAATGTACTATTTCTTAGACTATGTGAATCTTAACAAAAAAAATTTAGTCAAATCATTCTACATTTACTACAGCATTATTAGTTGCAACATTATTCATCGCTTAAACTTTTTATCTCTCCGTTTCCTTTCATTACTACTTCATTCTCAAAAGTTTCTTGATATTGCAGGGACAGTGAATTATTTAATATGGCTCTCCTAACCAAAGTCTCAAACTTCCACCAACCAACCTTTTCTTGTAGAGGTCTTGGAAGAAGGTGGGAGGAAGATACGGAAAGGACTCTCCTACGAGCCATGATTTACAGGATTATTGGATTACTATCCTGCTATGTATAGAACGATCCCTCTCGGAAGGAGAAGGAGAGATCTCATTGCCAGAAAGATCCAGGAGTGGAGCATATTCTCTGGACCCAAGATCCCTGTGAGGTGAACCTCCTGAATAGAGATGACAACGATACCCTCAGAGGCATAGCAGCAGAACCAGGGGACAGAGCACGGAACAGGGCGATGGACTTTTGTGCAGGAGGCTGGCTTGCAGAGTAGGGTACCTCCCGGTACTTAATTGGGAGAGTTGGGCTTGCTGACCCATGGAGCTTGAGCTGAATGTTTACTAGTTGAGACTTACAGTGGAGTGGCCACTTTGGAGATTTTTGCAGACCTGAAAAAACTTTGTATCATGTCATAAGAAACAACTCAACTCTGAGCATTTCTCACTGGCATTACCTTTCTTAATAAACCCTTTCATTGTGAATTGTGTCTGTAAGTTCTGCGTAGCCATTGCAATGAATATTGGAACCCAGAGAGGGAGTACAGAGAATATTAGGGCATCACAAATATAGGTTGATCAATGCTATTTACACAATATTGTAGGTAAAATGACAGCTAATTTGACAAAGTAAAATATTACAAAATTAACCGCAGCAGCATGCGTTGATACTACAAGTAGACAAAACCACGTGACTCAATGTGTCATGAGAGTTGAATATTAATGACCAGAGCACATTAGAAGGTCCAAAAGTAAACGAACACAGAGGTAGATGTATTGATACATGTAAGCTAGGCTTACAAACAAAAGTTTTTGTTGTTGTAGGTAACTAGGGATATTTTTATAAAAATTAATAAATATCTGCTGAAATTCTACACAACAATTTTATACATTAAACTTAGTGTCACCTGGGGTGACCTGCACTCCCCACATGCCTCCTATGGATGGCACTGTGCATGAGAGCAGGAGCTGTGTCCTGGGTAACTGAATGCCCGGTGTCCAGCATGGCGCCCAACATATGTATCCAAACGAGAAGCAAAACCATCGCTATCGAGTCAATTCCAACTCACAGCAAGCCTAGAGCACAGAGTGGAAGTGCTCCTGAGGGTCTCTGAGACCACAAATCTGTACACGAACGGACAGCCTTGTCTTTCTCCCACGGAGAAGCTGCTGGGTTTGAACCACCAACCTCGCTGTTCGTTAGCAGCCCGCTTCCTAATCCATAGCATCATCAGGATACTTTTGACATGTAAGTGCTCAATTATCTTGGACAGAATTAGAAGTCGCTTGAATGTTATAGAGAACTCACAGAAGAATGTCCCTATTTCTCTCATGGCTGTCT
>NW_022104341.1:4442718-4446261 GCF_000313985.2 Echinops telfairi | reverse complement strand
AAGAACATCACTGCTCCCAGAAACCTCCAGCGAGCCACTGAGCACCCCTATGCCGGGTGCAAGGCTGTCCGTCACGTGGAGGAGACTTCCTAGAGCTCTAGGACATGAAGCTGTGTGAGAACTCCAGGCTCCTCCGCCTTCTCGTGCAGGAGGAAGCTCGGCACACCGCTGGACTGACTGTTGCTGGAAGCCTTTGGAGAAGACCCTCCCCCCTCCCCCCAGAACAACGCTGGCAAGGCCCCAACAGAGGTAAAATCAGCAACCCCAGCTTGCCACATACCTTGCCAGCGACTGTATGCACACTGAATAAAGAACTTCCTCCACCTCTCCTTCTCATCCCCTTCTGCTTGTGCTCATGCCTTCGATGGGGGTGGGGGGGTGACAATACTTCTCTCCCCAATGGGTCTACCCGGTGGCAGGGGCCTCATGCATTCACGCAAGTCCCTGGAGAGCTTCAGACCACATTCAACACATTACCCTCTAAATCGCAAGCAGAGCTAGACTGGATGCCGGCCAAGAGCTCAAGGAGCGGGGAGAGGGGTCGGCGGTCCCGCCAACGGTGGGCCAAGACCTCCAGGCTACATACATTTAGTCTGACGGGGGCCTCAAGAGTCCCGGAGGTCTACATCCTGCCCTAGAATAACAGGCGTTCCAGAAACCTCTGGGCACTGCTGGCTGACTCACGCTCCGATCCTGGCGATTTCATAACCGGCGTCGATAGTCCCTTTGCCTGCAGAGACGGCTGCTGAGATCAGCAGCCGGGGACGTCCTGTGGCTCGGGCCTCAGCTTCAAAGGCTGCTAACATTTCCTGTAGCAAAAGAGAGGGGGGTGGGCGGGGTGGGGGGGTTGTGTTGCCATCGGGTTGGCCCCTCAGCCAGGACGCTCCACCCTGCTGGGCTGGTGCCAACCCCAGGATGAGGGGCAGACCACGCCGTGGAGATCTTAGTGTGTTCATGGGCTTATTTTCACTGGTCGATTGCCAGGCCCGCCTTCGCAGACCGTCCTAGTCTAAACACTCGGCTGCAACCTGTTCGGCAGCACAGGCCTGCACTACCAGAGGCACAGAGGCAGCACAAGTGCCGGAAATCAAACGCCGGTGTCCTGGATGAGAGGCGAGACCGCCACCACACAACCCCTACTCTCCCCATAGGCAGGCAGAATAGCATCGATGATCAAGGTTGCTGTCAATCCAAGGGAAGATACAGTGTTGACAAATGACCCCAAATTTCATGTGAAGAAACAGGAATATTTGCCCCGGGGGAAAAGTTTCCTTGTTTGCTAGTGTTTACTGGGTGGTGTTGAAAGCGTGCGAAGTCTGGAATCTAAATCGTCTGGAGTCTGTTTCCCTGCTTCCTTATTTTGAATCTGTGGCCGTCTCCGCCACTTTCTGACTGTGATTGGAGGCAAATGTTGTTCATTACCACCTAGTCGATCCGGACGCCTGGCAGCACCACGTGGACAGGCGTAACTGCTCTGGAGCTGTGCCCTTTCAGAAGCAGATCACCAGGCCTTTCTTTGCAGGGGCTCTGGATAGGTTGAAATCCCCAACCTTTCAGTCAGTAGTCAAACACTTTACTGTTTGTATCACACAGGAAACCTTGTGGCAAATTATTTCTCTTGCAGGACTTCACAGTTGGTTTCTCAGTCAATAGAGATAATCAGTAACGAGGGATTAAAAATACATTTGTTAAAAAAAAATCCCTCAGGTGATATCAGGAATGGTAAAGGGAGTCGCGTCTGCATCGTGCCGAACACAGAGCCCGAAGTGCTGTGTGTTGGCGTCCTTCCCCGCCTTTCCTCTGCCTTTGGGAATGGAAGTCAAGCAAGAGTTGGGGATCCTCAGAGGGCCCGGGCTTTATGATTGCATCTGTCAGTCCTTACCTCAATCAGAAGAGTAAAACGTTGCTTGTCCTCAGGTGGGCTGCCCCGGGACCCTGGGTACTCAAAGTCAAGGTCAATGCCGTCAAATCCATGCAGCCGGAGATACTCCATCACTGAGTCGATGAAAATCTTACGGTTGCCAGCTGTGGCCACCATGGTGGTGAACCTGCAGAGGGTGTGGTCCTTAGTGCATTCAGGTGCATCCATGCCCTCTGTCCCTTCATTCTGTCTCTCATGGGGATTTGGTGTGGCCCCAGCTCCAAGAGAGGAGGCATCACCACCGGCTTCTGACTTTAGAAAGCCACTATCGCAGTGGTCCTCGACCTTCCTAATGCACAACCCTTTAATGCAGTTCCTCATGTGGTGGTGACCCCCAGCCATCAAATTATTTTCATTGCTACTTCATCACTGTCATTTTGCTGTCATTTTGCTGCAGGGTGACCCCTGTGAAAGGGTCGTGAGCCACAAGTTGAGAGCCACTGCCCTTTCTTCTCCAACAGCTATCCCCAGTCATCTGATGTCATGAAAATCATTCTACAAAGCTAGTCTATACAGCAGGCCTCTCGGGACTTACCATTATTTTAGGGTTTTCCTTCACCCAATTACAAGTGGGTGCAGTATGCCCCATTCCACCCCCTACTATGAACTTTTAACTCCCGTCAACAAGGTTATCATAATACGACAACAGGGCAAGGAAAATGCATCCCTCCATTCACAAAATATGCTTCATTATAACCTGGCCCTCCCTCTTTCTCGTGCCCTGTCTTTAAAATCATGGCAGCTACTGATTGTTCAGCGTCCCCCCAACATTCCTTTATGGTCTCACACTTCTGTGCCTTTGTCCATGTGGTTCTCTTTCCCTAAAATGCCCTTCCCATGTCCCCTGGCACGCTTCTACTTACTAGTCCCTGGCCTTTGCAAATGTTCTCGAGGCTTCTTGTAAACTCTTTGCTCAAGCAGTATTTAGCATGCCATTCTCACAATTATCTCACTACACTGTACTCATGCCATTTGGACACATAGTCATTACTATATTTAGTGGTTTCTACATGAGGAGCCCTGGTGGATCGGTGGATGAACTGTTGGGCTACTAACTGAAAGGTCAGGGGTTGAAACCTACCAGCCACTCCATGAGGCTTGAACTATAAGGCAATCTACTTCCATAGAGACTGGAAGTTTCTCTCCCTAACGAGATAGGAAGTTTCCTGGGATTCTTTTAGTCATATCTTTTCCCTATAGTGTTTAGGGAGGTGTCTGGTTCCACGGTATTCAATAAATGTTGCTGAAGCATCTAATAGCCTTCCTGTTCCTCGGGCTGCTGCATGCCCCGTCCATCTTTATGTCTCCAGGCGGGATAGTGGGGGACGTTATATTCTTTAAGACCCCTTTCAATAGCTCTTTCGTTCTTACGAACGTCTGATTTCTCTAACCCGTACCTCCCATAATAGTTAGCACATGATACATGCTCACTAAACACTGCTTGGCATAAATCGAAGCACTTTGAATAAACAGATTTTATGTCTAGGTCATGTGATGGATTATTCACATACTTAACACCTTCACACTGTTTCTCTTCTAAAGCTCTCTCCCTCCCTCAACCCATAACCCTAGGATCAGAAACTGCAAATGACCCCTGTTCAGGATAAGTAAATTTGTAAACA
>NW_022104341.1:4439206-4441600 GCF_000313985.2 Echinops telfairi | reverse complement strand
GGGTCTTCCAAATAAAGTGGACTCCTCCCCTCCTGCGCTCACTGGGAAGGTGATTATGGTGGGCAGTTCATGAACAGAGGCTCATGAACACAATGAACTATCAAGTTACTTTCCTGTGAAGCCTCTCGGGCACTCCCTTGCTCATTGCCCTCAACTACAAAGTCTCAAAGGGGCACAGGCCAGAAATCGGTAGGGAGGAATCCAGTTGAGATGTAACAGGCAGAGAAGGGAAATAGAGGATTGGAGCAATGAAGTCAACAATTCTGGCGGATAAAATCGTTGAGGCAAAGGGACATGTCATCTTGCTTTTTATCGAGGTGGCCTGGCCTGGCCAGTCTTCTCTCCCCCGGACTCACCCTTTCCATATGGTGTGCTTTCGCCTTCAGGCGGGAGATGGTCCCCAAGACTAGCTTTGGGTTTTGTGTCTACCCTATGGGTCCCCAACATATCCTGGAAGAAGGTACTCACTGCTGCTTGAGAGCCTGGAACCGAGGGTAGAGGACATCGTCATTCCACTCGTAGGGCGCGATCTTATTATTGACCATAGTGGCGAAGGCATAGATAAGGTGTGTACACAGGCATGGGTCCACATTCTCGGGCATGTATTTGGCAGGGTCTGGGCGGTACTGGGACCAATTGGTAAAGTAGCACACAAGCTTCGTGGCTGTGCCTGGTGAGAAGAAACACTGAGGGCTGGGGACGCAGTACTCCTGGGGTCTCTTGGGGGAGGAACAGCAGAAACACTCTGGGGACCTCAGTTCTCTCGCTGGACTCAGGGCTGGGACGTGAGAAGGGCACAGAAGGCTCGGATTGGGTGGGTCAGACGACAAGCTAAAAATGTTCGCTCCTGCTCAGGGACGTGAGAATGGAATTAGAGACAAGATGAAATGGAAACCCATTCCCTTGAAGAGGTCCGACTTCTGGGGAGTTAATGATTCCCCAACTCCTCTGCCCTCACCAACTAACCTACTCGTGTTCTTCTTGTTAGTGCCCTTGAGCCGATTCAAACCCCCCATGTTTACAGAGCCGAGCTGTTCCTAGGGGTTCAAGGCAGTGGCCTCTCAGAAGCAGATTGTCAGACCCAAGTTCCAAGACGCCATTGGATGGGGTCCTATCACCAAACTTGCACCTGGTAGTCAAGTGCTTCCGCGTCTAAAGCTACCTGAATCGCACACCCTGCTAGACACGGTTCTGCTTGTGGGCAGTTCTTATTCCCATCGCTGGCTTAAAGGGATGAGTGTTCCAGGTGGGGTAGAAAGAAGGAGGGGGGAAATTCTCACCCTCTCTCTTCTTTTTTGAATGACAACTTTGGGTATCCTATGGAAGCGAGAAACTCTAACTCTCTCAGGTTCTTGAACATGTAAGTCTGCTGATGTTGGAAAGTCCCTTATCAGAAAGAAAACCTCATGATACTTACCAAGCTGCAGCTGAAGCAACACAGCCAGACCTGTCAAAAAGCAAGCAACAACATGATAAAAGTGATTAATGTCACGGAATGGTACGTACATTTTAAATGTTGACATGGCGATTTTTTTCCCCCACATTTAGAATCACCACAATAAAAATAAATAAATTGTTAAGCAAACAAAGCAAAACAAGCCGCAAATACATGATCCAGCTTCTGAAAGAAGCTAAAGGCTGTGGCGCTGCTGGGTAACCATGAACTCAGCTCCCAGTGAGTCCTACCCGGCTACCTCTCCATAGCGTATGCTTCAACAGCCCCCGGAGATGAGGAATGTCAAGTGGGTTAGAGAGGCCGGGTCCTGAAGTCGGGTACTACACCACCTAGTAGGTGGTAAACCAGGAGGAACATGGCTTTGGGGCCAGAGACTGTGAGATTTGAAACCCAGATTTTCTACTGCCAACTGCAGGATGCTGAATACCTTGTTCCATTTCTTTTCATTGCCATTTTCTTCCTGCCCAAAATGGGAGGTCCAAACCCTACCCTGACATTTTGTTGTAAGGCTTAGATGAGCTCATTTAAGTGGCAGGACACCTGTAGAACTGAGTGAATGTCCTGTCCTCTAACCGTTGACCCCATTGACTTACCTTGAATTAAGACCCAACTTAACGACCCTTAACTCAACTGCATGCTCAGTAAGGGTAACCAAGTAAATAGCACTTGTTGGAGTCCCAGAATGCCCCCGATCCTGTGACACCTGCTACCCCCACTTCCTGGGAACTAGCATCCTCTGACTGTTCAGGAACCACAGAGTTCTGGAGAGTCGTCAGGATCGAGGTGAGAGGACATGAAAGAGATCACGTCTACGCCCTGAGGGAAGCGCTAGTTCCTCCTGTACACAAGTTGGTGCTGAGCAAGATAAGTGTGAAAGAAAGGGAGGATTGCAAAAATAATGGATTTAATAGAATATCCTGGAGTGAGGGAAGAGTGTA
>NW_022104341.1:4436829-4438246 GCF_000313985.2 Echinops telfairi | reverse complement strand
GGAGTGTGTTGGTAGGAAGCCATTTCACCCAGAAGGATCCAGAAACACATGGAAATGCCCACCAGCTAAGTCTGAAGTTCTCCAGCACCTTCTACCACAGGATGCAGGGCTTCACTCTTCTTGCTCTGTACCACGGGCAAAAGAGGAAAACACCCACAGCCTGGCAAAGCAGGCGCCTGATGGGAATGGTGTGCATGCCAAGAGAAGGGAGAAATGCCATGGGAATTCCACACGGCGCTTTTGTTTATGAGTGCTAGGGGCTGTGTTCCTGTTCCCAGATCCTTGCTGGCGAATACTCTCAGAGTTTAGCAAAGAAGGGGGAAAGGGATTGGTTCTCCGTGACTCACCAGCCCAAAGCAGCATCCTTCCCATCTCTGCTGCAGTCCCCGCACAAAGGCCCTCAGTCCTGGGCACTCTATATCAGGTCTGGGTGGGGAGGGGCCCAATTGTCACCGTGAAAGTGCAGCAGCTGCAGAAAACAGGATGCCCATCATCCATCCCCAGGGCCTGCTTCCAGTTCTACACTTGTGCCTTTTCCAAGGTTTCTGGGAAGCCTACCCTGATGCCACAGCCCCTTGCCTGCTGGGCCAAGTTCAGAGAACTGGTTAAACAGGAAACTTCTCACAAAGATAATAATTCTTTTTATTTCTTTGGCAGTGAGCAGCAGAGAGCTATGTTGCTACTACAGCATCGACTCGTCCTAATCATCACAAGCCTATTAACTTATTCCATCAAGCATTTCCTGGGTGCCTCCCTTGTGACATGTGCCAGGAAAACATGGAGGCCGAAGACATGCTGCCCCGCCCATGTGGAAGTGCAGTCATGAAGACAAGGACACACTGAAATGCAGCATGACTGCCCCCTGCAACACAAAGATGGACAGGTGCTGCAGGAAGCAGAAAGGGGCTGTCTATTGTAAAAGCAGGCATGACTTCATAGAGGACATAATCTTGGAACTTGATGGGCCATAACTGACCAGTGAGAGGAAAAGTAAAAGATCCCTAAGAGGGAGGAATGGCCTATTAAAAAGGTCAGGCACCTCAGGGAACCAATAGAGAGGTCTGTGGGGCCGGCCCAATCCCAATTATGTGGACACCCCTTCTCCCCCCAGAAGAATGTACTTCAGGGGACAGCACTGAAGCTACAGCTCAGGGAGAGGGGTCTATCTGATCAGAACACACAGGAGCAAACAAAGAGGGAAGAAAAGTGAGGGGAACATCTCCTGGCCCACCAAGCCCTGAGGACAATGTTCCTGCTCAGAGTAGCCAATGCACAGAGAGGACCATAGGACCGGCCCCAGTGTGAGACAAGACATCCCTCACTGACCAATATTGCTACAAGGGACAACACTGGAGGCACAGTGTGGGAATTATGCCCGATCTGAGCCCACCACACCAGGGCAAAACACTAAGGGCGC
>NW_022104341.1:4426468-4429076 GCF_000313985.2 Echinops telfairi | reverse complement strand
AGACTCGTCTTTCTCTGATACTACAGTGGCTGGTGGGTTTGAACCACCAACCTGGAGGTTAGCAGCCAAGGCCTAAGCCTCCAGGTCACCTGGGCTCTTCGGTGTCACAAGAAGCTTGCTAACCTCAAAATTGGTGATTGGAACCCACCCAGTGGCTCTCTGTAAGGCCTGGTGATCTGTTTCCATAAAGATTACAGCCAAGAAACCCTACGGGGCAGCTCCCGTCTGTACTACAGGGCCTCACCACCAACCCAGGGCAACCAGCACAAGTACAGCAGTCAAATCCGTTGGCCTTAAGCTAAGCAGATAGTGCTCTGGAATGGGAGTGGGCCTTAAGAGCAAAACCTGGGGTGTCCTGAAAAAGAAACTTTCTGCTCCAGGACTGTAAAGAGACAAGACTGCTGGAGGTTCCAGCCCGTCACCTGATCTACAGGCTTGGGCCTTGCCAGTCTCCACATTCGCAGAAGCCAATTCCTCAAAATACATCTGTCTCCCACGGTGCATCTCACTTGCTTTCTTTGGTTTGTTCTTCTTTCTCTCGCTCTTCTCTCTCCCTGTGGTCTTGGATTGAGCTGGCAGGATCATCGTTTAGGGAGCTGGGGACCGAGGCATATCTGTGAAAGATGGGAGCATTCACATATCAACAAAACCGTGTTTCCATCCACAAGTGATAGACAAGGTAGGCAGCCCCTTCACGTGGGGGGGAGCATCTCTTTAGCTGGAACCTGGCTTTGCCAATCCTCTAAAACAGCGGTTCTCAACCTGTGGGTTGAGACCCCTTTGGGGGTCAAATGACCCTTGCACGGGAGTGCCCAATTCATAACAGTAGCAAAATTACAGTTATGAAGTAGTAACTAAAATAATGCTATGGTTGGGGGGGGTCACCATAACATGAGGAACTGTATTACTGTATTAAAGGGGCCTGGCAATAGGAAGGTTGAGAAACACTGCTCTAAGTAATTCCTGCAAGTTGTTGCTGAGAGCTTTCTAGAAATTGGATCTCTAACTTTAGGGTCTTTGTCGGAAGACTTGACTCTGGAGCATGAGGAAAAGTGGCATTGAGGTAGCAACAGTGGCCGGCAGGACCCAGGATGGGGGTGGAGGCAAGGTGGTTGGCCTGCAGCTTCCTCCTCTTTGACAAGAAGGAGTTCATTCTCCTTAAGGAAATAAAAGGGATTTCCCCGTGGAGGTATGCCTCCACTCAATAAGAGCGATTCCATTATGTCTTCATACAGGGGATGCGAGCGTTGGCATGAAAATGCACATCCACGTGTATTCCTCAACCAAGCGCGCACACACACACACACACACACACACACATCCAGATGAACTATCCTTTGCTTCGTTTCCTTCCAGATACATGCTTCTCATCCTGTTTGAATTAATGTGATATCTCCATGATTCAAACAGTTCTTCAGTCCCACGGTCATGGCAGCTCTTAATTCCCCAGACACTGGAAACCTGCTGTCGATGACGGCAATGGCTGGCCGTGTAATGCAAACTCAGCTACTGGGTTTATTTCAGACAAGCAAGACACACTCCACTTGGTTGAGCATTCCCTGGGGGCCAAAGTCAGGTCTCATTTATATTTACATGTCCAAGAGGCTCGCACACACCAGCCTTTCAAAATAATCTTTCTATTTTTTTAAGAAAAGTTCTTTATTTTCTTTTTTTCAATGTTTTTTTAATCATTTTATTGAGGGCTTTTATAGCTCTTGTAAGAATCCATACATCAATGGCATCAATCACATTTGTGCATATGTCACAACACGCTTTTATTACATTGATTCTGGCTCTGATTGTGACACTAATTGCATCAACACCTCTCCATGGTTCGATGCCCTCTACTGTATAATAAGATTGGAATTTTACACTCAAATGCTTTCAGTCCCAGGAGAATATGCGAAGCAGCTGCTAAGAGGACCAGGAAGGCGTAATAGGAACTGTGAAAATGCCTGATAGTAGTCAAAGTCATGAAAACTGTGCTGCTGCTTTCTTTAGAAACCATTTTTTTAAAGTCTTTTTCATAAGATTTGTATTTTTATGTATTTTTCGGTATAGAAAATCCAGGAATGAGGAATCTATCGAGACAGTGACTGGATTAACGATTCCTTGAGGTTATAGCAGGGGAGGCTGGGGGAAAATAGGGAGCTAATAGCAAGGAAGACACAGAAAAAGAAGATATTCTAAAATTGTGGTCATGATTATACAACATTTCTTGTTATGATTGAACTATTGAATTATATGACATTTGGCTTATGTACCAGTAAAACTGTCTGTAAAAAAAGATCTGTTCTTCAGGCCACTTGCTTGAAAGGTTAAACTAGTTTCCCTCCTTCAGGACCCTTGAGTTGTTCATGTCTCCAGTCAACGCTCTTCTTTAAGGCTAGAGGGACACATCCATGGTGGAGAAGACAGTGCTGATCGCACTTCCAGGCAGATCTTCCCAGGCGGACCCCACTGTCCCTGATGCCCACACTGCAGCTCCGCAGACAGAAGCCTCCCGCTGATCCATCCACACACACACACACACACACACACACACACACACACGCTTGATACTAGCTGCTAGGTTTTAGTTTGGAGTCCCTGTGAGGTGCAATCAGGT
>NW_022104341.1:4414070-4425724 GCF_000313985.2 Echinops telfairi | reverse complement strand
AGTTTGGGCCCAACTCATCCCAAGGTCCAGAAAGTCTGGGAGTGAACACTCACGTGAAAGACGTAGGCAGAAGGAGGCAGAGGGAACTGGGACCCGCTGATGACGAAGGTGATGGTGGGCAAACTCGGTACATAGTTGCAATTGACCACAAACTGAGAAAGGAACGAGATAAGGCTGCGGAGCTCCCCAGGCCAGAAGCCTAAACAAGGGCCCCCCATCCCCATGTTCCCGAGTCTCCTGCGAGCCTCTCCCCTTGGCCCTCAAGCTGATTCAGGGTGTGCAGGACACAGCCCCCTCCCCAGATGCCACATTCGCTGGGCTCCCCAGCTTTTCTGAGCGCTCTCCTCGAGAATGGCTTCTAAACATGTCCCAGCTCGTAGACCTGTATTGTGTTACATGATCACAGAAGTCAGGCGGATCCTAGAACAGTCTCCGGCCTCAGAAAGTGCCATCTACAGAGAAAGGGCAGGACACGCTCACACGTGTCCAACACGTGCCCTGGTGCACATTCATAGTCACGTTTGTGTCCACACGTCCGTGAACTCGACTCCCCGGGAACCAAGATTTCACGTGCAGGAAGAAGCAGAGTACAAAATGGATACAAGGGGGGCAGGTCCGTAGAAGGCAACTCAGAGGAAACCCCCGAGGTGCTTTTTGAGGCAAGAAAGAACCCCAAATGGACCGGAAACAGGTATTGACCCCTACCTCTAAGATTCCAGTGCTATCAAATGGCCATTGCTATATGCTAGCGGGACGTGTGATGAATCTGCAGCGCGTCCTGACAAGACTTCACTGCATACTCTGCGGGATGGAGTGGAATACTTCCTCCTTTGCACTGGGATTCACGGCCTGAACTGCCACGCTTGCTCTTCCCTCACCTGTCCATCTCAGGGCTCAGGTCACCTCTCAACACCTCCCCTTCTCCCCGGTGAATTCATCATACCCAGGCTGCTGTGCTGGGATTGCCTGGCTGTGCAGAGAAGCTACTGGTTACTCACATCGCCATTCTGGGCTTGCTGGGCTCCTGTGGCCTGCAGGAGGGAACTCATGTACTGCTGGGGGACAGCCAGAAGGAAGGTCCCCGTATCCACAATGGCCTGGCAGCCCTGGGAGCACAAGCCTGTGGCCTGGTTGCCGATGACAAACCTGAGAGGAAGACCAGGACAGAGAGTTGAGTGCCTTTGCTATGCACCTGAGCTAGGTCACCTCGCCTCCCTCAAGCCCAACAGCTCTCTGACTCTTTTCCTCCTCCAGCAAGCCAGGCCACCCATGTTCCAATATGTTGCAGGGTCATGTGATGTTTCTGTATCTTTGTGATCATATCATAGTGGTCATCATCAATGAATGCTGGGAAAAAGTTTGTGCTCAAATCTTGACCTTCTAAAATGTGTGGTTTTGCTTATCCATAGAATGAAATACATATATGAATGTATGTTTATATATATGTGTGTGTGCTGGACTTTTCATGGGGTTGTGGCAATGGGATGCAATAGTATATGGACTGTTTTGAGTATAATGACTGGCACAGAGAAAACTTCAGTGAGAGCTATTCCCCTTGCTGATGATGGAGACGGTAAAGATGGTGCCTCAAATATTCCGCACAGTGATGAGGAAGCTTCCAGAAACAAAGACTTGAGTTGACCTAGGAATGACCAATCTGTTGGCATGGTACAGCTAGGTGACCAATGAAAGAAAAAGCAAGACAAGAACTGCATGTCAGAACTTACAGGCTCATCACAACCTAGAAATTTTCAGTGATTCTTTAAGTGGAATGGTGTCCACCATGGCAGAGCAGAAAACATTGTCGCAATCCTAGGGATGTCCACAATCCGCAGGCAATGTCACCTCTACTTACTCCTGGATGGCGATCTGCCAGTAGAGTTCCCGGGTGACAGGAGTCCAGATGATCTCACCAGAGTACAGCTGAGTGTCCACACCTCCCAGGATGAGCTCCCCGCCATACTGATGGGTCGGTTGGCTGAGGAAAAATACACAAAGCATGTGTTTCCCCAGGATGAATGGGACAGGTAGTACCTCTCCCCTCTCCCTCCTACAGACTCAGAGGTCAACGAATGGGGGAGTCACCAAACTCAGAGATACAAAGGGAAAGAGATTTCCAAGTAACATTAAGATATTAGAGAATTGGAAGTACTGATTACATCCATAAAGGAGAAGATGGAGTTGACCGTTAGTCACCTGAAAAACGAACTATAAATGCTTCTGAAATGAAATGAGAGAGAGCAGAAACACCGATGGAGTGGAGTTCAACGAAGATCTCAAGTGTCTGTGACTGCAATACTCCTAATGTGGTCAAGTTGGAAACTGGACAATGTTAAAAGGAATTAGACCCCTTGTGTTGACGACCCAGGATCTGGCAGTCACAGAAGGAAGAGGTTTGGGCTTCAGGGCACCCCAAAGGTCATGTGTTTGGGGAATTTGGAGCAGGAAATAAATTTTGCCACAGAAATCTTTAGGACTAAGGGAACTCTGCTCCACTGGTAGCAGCGGTGATCGTCACCAACCTTGGTGACCTTCTGAGCGTCCATTTCCTCACTGATAAAGTGAGCTTTGTGGCAGGGCTTCTGAAGTGATCGAGGCAAGGACATCTCTAACACTGGAGGCATGGATGTCGTGATGATTCCTTTATGCTTCTCTGTCCTACTAAAGGCCCTGTGACCTGTTCGATAGAGGTACAACTGGACAAACCAGCTACATCGATCTCCAGATTGATAAAAATAAAAGGAAAACTGCTCACGATTAAGAAACAAAAGAATCGTCGTCAGGTTTTTGGACTAACATAATTAGAAATTCTACGGTGCATTTTAAACAAGTCTCCTGACCCCAATGAAAGGGATTATTTCTGAGATACACACATTGGGTGTAGCAAGCTATCAAGAGGCCGTACAACCTGTCTCAGGTGGGGGCTTCCTGGGGGCTCTACAGCCAGGGCGAGGAGGGGGAGGACAGGCTCTCACCGAGAGAAGTAGAAGCTAAAGATGGGCTGGGTGAGCTGGCCCTGCTGCAGCATCCCTTGCATCACCGTTGGGGAGTTCCCCACTGCCATGTTCGGGTAGGCCATGCCCAGGATCCCATCGAAGTCTGAATAGTAGAAGGGGTTGCTGGGCTCATTCTCACTCAGGCCAAACTCCTGGTTCTTGACGATGATGTTCTGAACCTGAGATGACCAGACAGCAGCTTACAATTCAGGTAGGTAAATCCTTCTCGGTCTTAGGTACCTGGGGGCTAGCATCTAGAACCTCTCCCCAGGAGAGGAAGTGGGCTTCTTTCCTGCAGGGCTCAACAGTATCAGTAAGGACAACAGTGTCACCTCATCCTGGGTGCACCTGTTGAGGGTGGGGCGTGAGTGCTGGGAAGAGGAAGGCAGTGGTTTGCTGGAGTTCCAGGTCCCATTCCCATGGACAGTGAAAGGGGCGTGGCTAGTTTTCCACTGAAAGACCTAGGTGGCAGAATGATTCGAGGAACTGTGGGTGTTTGACCTACAGAAACAGGAAATGAGTGAAAGGATATGTCTTCAAACATCCAAAGTGTCGCTGTGTGGAAGAGGAGGCAGATTCATTCTGCGGGGTTCCAGAGGCAGCGTTAAGACCGGGAAGCAAAACCATCAGAAGAGAAAACTTTATCACAATTGAAGGTGCTTTCTGCAGTTATAAGGTCCCCTGTCCTGGCTGCTGTGAAGACAATTCCTGACTTGGAGGTTGAACTAAACGGCCGTTGAATTCCCTTTACCTCCCAGCCACTTTGAAGATCAGGGGTCCTCAAACTTTTTAAACAGGGGCCAGTTCACTGTCCCTCAAGCCTGTTGGAGGGCCGAACTATATTTTTAAAAAAAACAAACTATGAATGAATTCCTATGCACACTGCACATATCTTATTTTGAAGTAAAAAAAACCAAAGTGGGAAAAACAACCGGTGGGCTGGATAAATGTCCTTGGCAGGCTGCATGTGGCCTGCAGGCGGTAGTTTGAGGACCCCTGAAGTGTACCTAATTCATGCGCCTGGATTTCTCTGATAGCTTTAGACTCTAGAAAACAGGACCAAGGCCACCACTTCTCCAAAGCTCAGAGACCATTACTCACAGTCACAGTGTCATAGCCCAGGACCACGCTGAGGCTGCCGCTCCCATAGGACAGGGTATAGGTTTGTCCATTGTTTCGGAAGGTGGAGGACAGGTTGGGATTGAACCTGTTGTGATTGGCTGTCGAAAAACAAAAGGGACTATGAGTGTCATTCACTGCTCTTCCCAAACACTTGGAAACAGCTTATCCTCATTGTCCTGAGACCTTCAGGGCAAGGCTGAAATGGAGAAGGGCTGGCTCAAAGGAACCGAGAGCAGTGGGCTACCAGAGAACTAAGCGGGTGAGAAACGGAAACCTAGTGGATTCCTTCTGCCTCTCTCACAGCAGGCCTCGACGCCCCTAAAGTGCTTGATAGACGAGGCCAGGACTTATAGCTGCTGCTGCACAGGTGCTTCAAGCTTGAGCTCAAATTCTGACTCGGCCGCTTCTTCCCTCACTACTTTCCCTGCCCCTCCCCTGCTTTCAGTCGTGGGGTGGCTCCCGATGGCGGTGTACTCACAGCAGGCTTGGCTCTGGCAGTAGACAGAAGGCACCCATAGATTGGAGGAGCCCGTGTCAAAGAGGACCAGGAAATTTTGGGGTGGTGTGCCAATGCTGATCTCGCCGAAGTAGAATGCCTACAAAGAGAGGGGTGTTAACTTCATTCAGCTCCGTCCTTGTCTGCAGGACGGCGAAGAAGTTCATCTAGCTTATCCAATCATTTTGTTGGGGGAAGCACAGCCTTTGCTTACCAATGCTCCTTCCCATCTGGAGACAGCTGCTCTTGATCTTCAACGTTCTCTTTCTAACCACAAGTCAATCCTTTGACCACCTGAGACAACCTAGCAAAACAACGCGCTCCTCCAGTGCATTTCCTTTTTTTTTTTTTTGATAGAGTGATACTGTGTAGATGTGCAATGGTATACTGGAACACCAGGGCTAAAGATGGAATCACTTTCCTCTCCCTTTTTGCCTCTCTCTCTCCCCGCCCCCCTATCTTTTTCTCTCTCATACACATACATATCCCATCCCCCCTTCTCTCCTGGTGTGAAATACTTTTACCATGATTCTCCTCTTTTTTGGTCACATTCTAGCAAATGGAAGAAGCCAAAAATGTTTGGACCGAGAAGTCGTGCAGAGTGCAAGATAGTTTAACTTTTAAATGAATCTAGCCACTTGCTTTCCATAGAAGTTAAACTATCTCAACCATTCGTTCCTTCTATGAATCTCTCAGAACATGGTATAGCCATATCATTCCATATTTTTCAGCCATAGAGAGTTTTGATGAATGAAGTTATAATATGCGATGCAACCTAGATGAACCCTGAAAACATGCTAAATGAAATATGGCAGACACAAAAGAATAAATATTGTATGATTCCACTTGTATGAGATGTCTAGAATAAGCAGATGCATATTGACTGAAAGTCGGTTAGTAGTTCCTGGAGTTTGGAGAGCGAGGGTAATTGGGAAGTTACTCTTTTATGGGAAGAGGATGAAAACGTATTGGAAATAAATCACAGTGAGGTGATGGTTTTAAAAACGTGGGAGTTGACATAGCAGATACCTAAGGCATCTTCC
Source organism: Echinops telfairi (assembly GCF_000313985.2). NCBI lineage: Eukaryota > Metazoa > Chordata > Mammalia > Afrosoricida > Tenrecidae > Echinops > Echinops telfairi. The sequence goes on along the minus strand of NW_022104341.1, from coordinate 4,420,067 downwards.
AGTTCAGACATGCTGTGTAACATCTGACTAAGGACAAGTCCACCGCACGTCAGCGTATCCGGCTGCTTTGATCAGACACCATGTGGATATTTGCTGTGGGGACCACTGTGCTGTGCTCAAACGGGGAGAGACAGAGGCTCTGGAGTCCCTGGAGACCCTGCTGCCTGGCCTGGCCCGCCACATGCGTTTTCTTTTGTTCCCCTTTCAGCCCTTTGCTAGGACTTCCTTTGGAATGCTCATCAGATTCAAACCTTCCTTCGATGGATTTCTTGAATCTATGAGTGGGCTTTAAAGAGACGGGCCAGTCATGAGAGAGAAACAGAAGGAAAGGCAACTACAATACTGTTGCCATCATGTGCCATTGAGTGGCTTCTGACTCACAGGGACCTTCTCCGTGTTCAACAGAGCCACACCGTGCCAGCTCCCGCACTATTAGATGGTACCAACTCACAACGCTAGGACTCAGAGAGGAATGTGAGGGTTAGAGGTTTAGTAGTTAGTGGAAAATCACAGCTAATGAGAGGCAAAAATAGATGTGTAAGAATGGTTATTCAGGAGCTCTGGCAGTGTTGTGGATTACTCATTGGGCTGCTGACTACAAGGTCGGCAGTTCAAAACCACTAGCTGCTTCATGGGAGAAAGAGGAGGCTTTCTGCTCCTGTAAAGAGTTAGAGTCCTGGAAACTGATTGGGGCAGCTCTGCCCGTCCTATTAGAATTAGCTCAGTGACAGTGAGGAGAGCGGTGGTTAGCCAAGGGTCATGAATCGACAGCTCCCGGCTCCCTCACTCACGTCCAAGTAGTTGGTGATGGGCTCATAGGCAACAGCTTCATTACTGAGCTGATACTTGGTGACTGGATCCTTCCTCTGGTGGTTCTTTAAGAAGGTCTCCAGTACTCCATGTGCCTGCATCACCTCTCGAATAGACTTGCCTTTCTTCAGAATGATTCTGCAGAGAAGAGGTTAAGCAACGGGGGTAAGCTTCATCTTGTCCCATTAGAACAATCCCTTCCATGATCTGACCTAAAGTCTTCCAACCCCGTTGGTACTCTGCTCAAAGAGAACGGTGTTACCGGAAATCCTCTCAGATTCCCGCCGGCTCTGCTCACGCTGCTCGTAGCAGCATTCCTGGCAGAAGACAGAATAATATTGTTCCAAGAAAAGATGTCTATGTCTCCCAGGGTCTCCCCTAAGCCAGGAACAGGATTCTTGGAAAACAAAATGCCCATCTGCACCCTTGCAAAGTCGCACACACCTTTACATTGACATACACACACACCTGTACATACACACACTTGCACACACATGCATTTATAGACATCATCCATGCATTTCCCGTCCTAGGCCACAGTAGGGACTCGGTTCTTGGTCTTGAGAGTCCCGGTGCCTGTGTCTCCCCAAGGATCCAGAGAAAAAGAAAGCCCTGGGTCTTCCCTAGCATGTCAGGCTCCCAGCGGGCTGGAAAAGACAAGGACGCTGAGTTCTCATACACACCTTTCCAAACCCTCTGAGAGGTGCAGACAAAGCAAGACCACAATCAGGATCTTCATGGCGATAGTTTACCGCTGCCCACAGCACGCAGAACACTCTGGTAGAGCCCGGGCTTGGGACACACGGAGGGAGATTGGGCCTTTCTTTTATACCCTGGTCTCCCTGCATTTTGGGTCCCTAGGCACGTGGGCTATCCTACCTTTGTACCAACGTGTGCCCCTCTACATACAAGGATTTTGTTTGTCTTTCCCTCTGGGTGGCATTAACAACTCTAATATCCACTCTGCACTCAACTTAAAAGGCAAGTAATGGCTTGGCTGATGGAATCTAAAGATTAGGATTTGATAACAAACGTTAAATACACTTAGGACAAAGTACCCTGGTGGCCCATGTCTTCTGAGAAATGGGTACCGGCAACTTCTACTAGAACAGTAGAACAATTTGCTCTTTTGCTCTAAAGAACCTGTGCCCTTTTGAGATCGACAGTCTACTCCCCAGTGCTTCCCCTCCGTCTCTTCCCCCCTCTTCTGCTTCCTCTCCCCTGTAGCCTTCCATGATTTCCATGGCCCCTGACATCTTCACTCCTTATTCTTTGTTACATTAAGTGAAGGACCATCCACTTATTGAATGTCTGCTCAGTGCTCATCTCTGTACTCATCTCTGGGAATTCAAAGACAATTAAGAAAAGGCCCCTATATGCAAAGGTCTGCATTCTTGCTTGAATAACAGGCATTGTCCAATGACCACTGCACACACACATCTGTGTGATCCCTGTAAAGGCTACACATCCAGGCGTCGCATGCGTGTGGGTGACAGCACACGTCCCTGGCGGGATATTGGGGAAAGGCTTCACCAGGAAGAGGGTTTTGTAAATGAGGGAGGACTTGAGGGAGTAAGGGAGGTGGAAGAGCCGTTAGAAGCAGAAGAAAAGTGTAAGCAATGGCATTAAGGAGCCAAGATTTGTGGTGAGTTTGGAGAACACTGTGGACAACGTGGCTGGAAGAACAAGGCTCTTCACCAACCTAAAACAGTGCAGACGCCCTCCCCTGGATCTGAACAGTTCCCAGCATGCTCTGAACAAAAAATTGTTTTTGCAACTCTAAAAACCACATAGAAATATAATTCTGAAAAGTGTTCACCATCGTAGAAGCCATATGTAATGGAAGGATTGTAACCCTTTAAAAGGAATAAGCTTCAGACTGTATGAAAGCAGTCCCTATTTAATATCTTCAATGTTTTCAGGACCGTGATGATCAGAACACTTAAGGCATTCCGCATAACTGATGATAAGCCACCCCTGGATGCTGAGTGAGTTCCTAAGCCTGTGCTTATGCTGAATTTGTATGTTAGAAGGAACACTGAGGTTCAGCTCATCTGTAATGCCAGTCACATGTTTGTACATAGTACCCATTTCTAAGCGTTAAAACATTAAAGAAACACTTTCAGATACCTTAAAACATTTTTTTAAAGTGATTTGGTAATAGTAATGTTTTGCTGTATGTCACAAAGCAGTGCCTATCTGTTAATATAAGCAATGGTACAGGAGGCTTCAAAAATTTCATGAAAATATGGAATGAAAAGATAATGGAATTTTTCCACACATTTTTGAATCCCCCTCATATGGACTTCAAAATTTTTATATAATAGGCTTTATTGTAGGTTGATTCTTAACTACAAGTTGTATGTAAATCATATGCTTGTAACCCAATGACTGCCTGTTGAACACACTAGACGGCCATGGCTTGAACTACTGGGCTATCTGAACTTGGGGTTTATATGGATCTGGGCATATAGGCCATGCTAAGGAATAGCGACCTTATCCTATAAGTATGTAGTTGGGAGACATGGAAGTTTCTAATCCAGCAAATAACCCACTTAATAAATACTCCACCATCTACGTTTTCCACAGCCTTTTAGATTGGACCCTATTCAAACTAAAAGCAGTGGACAGGAAAGTCTGTCAGTAAATGATTCCCTAAAGTAAGCTGTGGACATGAGGGGGCTTACTAGACCTTCCTTATGAAGCTAACTTGAAATTGGAGCTATAAACAAATCCAAGGAAGGCTTCAAATGTATCTGTGTGACTTAATGTTTTGTTCCCCAGAAACAAAATTTTGTTGTTGCTTCACATTTTCAATGTTATTTATTTATTATTAATAGATATATCAATCCATAGTTCAATCACATCAGGCAGAATTGTACAATTGCCACCACAATCAGTTTCCAAACATTCTTTTTCTATACGAACTCCTTGACATCATCTCCCCTCCAGCCCCCCCACCTCCACCATAGAAACCTCCTGCCTGGGAAAGCCTTATTCTGCTTGCTGTCTCCATTGGTCCATCAATCCTGGGCTTCATATATCAAAAAATGGAAATAAGATTTTTGAAGGGAAATGTAAGAACTACAGAGATAGCCTTAAATGGTAATATTCATATGTATTGAGCATGAATTGTATATCAGATATGTTTTATTTAATCACCACAACCATTTTCTGAGGCTAATTTAACCGTTCATAAAAACTAGAGCTGGGATTTCAAGTCTGAAGGCACAACCTCTGTTGAACTCTGCACTGCCTCCTCCTCCAGGCCCAGAGTGCTCTGGTGCTATTTGCTTCAATATGCATGAAAGCAGCCATTGGAGCTGTAAATGGAAACATTTACATTTGACTTATTTTTAATAGAAAAATTATAGTTGCTTTTCTCACACAGTCCTAACCTTGTTCATGCAATGTGAAAAAATGTAGCCTGTCAGGAGCCCTGGAGGTGTGGTGGCAAAGGCACTGCGCTGCGATCCGCCTGGTGGGCAGACGGCTTCCTACTACAGTACAGCCTTGGAAACGCAATGACTGAAGGTAGTGAGTTTGGTTTGTAGGGTGCTGCTGCCACCTGGTGTTCGGGTTTTTCACCTACAAAACCCCCATCTTTCCCTCGGCGTGATTGAAGACTCGACTCTGTTTTCTTCCACTCTCCACCTATAGCCAATACATTTTTCAATATTCCAGAGTGCTTAGAAGCGCCCAGAGGTGAAGGTTAAGGAGCTCGCCATCAGAAGTCTGGTGCCGATGTAGAATGGAAAGACTCCTAAAACATTATTATACATACATACGAATATATACGTAGCAGAAGCAAACCCGTCTTTTCTCCTTTCCCCTCATAATCCACTCTGCCCTGAGCCATGACCCTGATCCAATAGACTGGTTTTTTACACTAGTATCTGGCTAGTCTTATGGTAACTTACTGCCATTGTGTCGTTTTTAAATCCTTTAGGACAGAGTAGAACTCCTTAGAGTTTCTAAGACGGTAAATTTGTAAAGACTGAGCAACCTCATCTTTCTCGCAAGGTGTGGCTAGTGGTCTTAACCGCCAGCCTTGTGGTTAACCCATGGTGCCACCAAGGTCCCCGAGTACTGTCCTCAGTACCACTGAGTAGATTCCAACTCACAGCGACCCCATAGGACAGAGTAGACTCACCCCCGTGCGTTTCCAAGACTGCAATTCTTTACAAACATAGAAAGCCTCATCTTTCTCCCTGCAGAGCAGCTGGTGGTTTTAAACTGTTGGCTTTGTTGTTAGCAGCCCAGTGCGTGACTCTATCCACCCCCACCCCCAGGGCTCCTGGTCCCAGCATGTGGAAAGAATGAGCATCTCAGGACCACTTACAACTAGAAATGCCAGCATATTTAGACTATACAGTTCTCATTGCTAACAGGATGGATAACTCACTACAGCCTCATGGCACCACTAGCGATAGAAACAGTTCGTGGAGGGAGGTAGTCAATACGGTAGACTGGCACCCATATAACTTCTCAGCATTGGTATCAGATGGCACCCATATAACTTCTCAGCATTGGTATCAGATGGCACCCATATAACTTCTCAGCATTGGTATCAGATGGTAATGGAACAGCTTTGGGAGAGTGTGGAAATGTGAGAGAGGCAAGAGGTTCCTCTAACACAGGGGTCCTCAAACTTTTTAAACAGGGGGCCGGTTCACTGTCCCTTAGACCACTGGAGGGCCAAACTATAGTTTAAAAAAAACTGTGAACAAATTCCTATACACACTGCACATATCTTATTTTGAAGTAAAAAAATCAAAACGGGAACAAATACAGTATTTAAAATGAAGAACAAGTAAATTTAAATCAACAAACTTACCAGTATTTCAATGGGAACTATGGGCCTGCTTTTTGCTAATGAGATGGTCAATGTCCAGTTCCATATTTGTCACTGCTAGTCGTAACAAGTGATGCAAGTGTGCATCAGTTAGTCTAGATCTGTTTGGAGATTTCAGATGTCTCATTCTGGACAAAGTCTGTTCACAGACATAAGTGCTGCCAAAGATGGTTGCCATTCTGAGTGCCTGGTTCCTGAGATTAGGATAAGGCTCAGAGGGGAGAGATGCATAGAAATTAGGAAGGTTGGGGGGAGCGGGGAGGGAGGGGAAAAATGAGGACCTAATGTCGGGGGTTTAAATGGAGAGAAAATGTTTTGAGAAACGATGTACA
>NW_022104341.1:4400443-4412975 GCF_000313985.2 Echinops telfairi | reverse complement strand
GATATCCTCTCCTGTAGTTGTTCCTTTGATGCTTTGCAGTGCAGCAAGCTCTTCTGTGACTTTGAAATAGTCATTTGTCCCATGAATAAAAATTAGAAGTTGTGCAGAATCACCAACATCATTACTTTCATCGAGTGCCAAGGAAAAATAGGAAAGTTTTTTTGCGGAGTTTTGCAAATGCTGATGCAAATTGTCTCCCATTTCTTCAATCCTTCGTGTAACTGTAGGCCCTGAAAGACTCACTGTACTAAATAAGTCACCCTTCTCTGGACACAGCTCTTTGGCAACAGAAAGAAGGCATTCTTTAACAAATTGTCCCTCCACGAATGGTCTGCCAGTGCACGCTATTAGCTTGGCAACTTGAAAACTTGCTCGCAGTGATGAAATATTTAGCTGCTCCTGCTTCACAAAGTGTTTTGCTGAGTTGTCCATGTATTTTTCAGTTTTAATATTTTATCTTTTCGCACTTCTCCGACCAAACAATCATTATTTATCTTTATGTTGAGTTTGATAGTGTCAATGCAAATTGTATTCTTTGAGCACAGACACTATATTCTGGCATATCAAGCACACAGCTCTTTCCTTGTACTGCATGAAAAAGTAATCATAAGTCCACTGTTCCTTGAATATCCTACATTCCAAGTCAATTTTTCTCTTTCTTGATATCATTGTTTCCTAGGGATTCCAAATTGCTATTAGAAAAATGCATATATATATACATATAAAAATACACACACACACATATATATAGCAACAAAAACAATATACCAGCAATAACTTTGCCCACACAGAGACACATAGACTGCACTGCCCATTAATGCAGTCTGATCAGTGCCCATCAATGCAGTCTGATCAGTGTCCACCAATACAGCCTTGCCAGTCCACATCATTTCAGCCTCACCAGTACCCATATGAGTGGAACTCCGCTTTTACCTCAAGCTCACACTGGTGCAGTGCAGGAACTGGCACAACTACAGAGCCAGTTCCTCCGCCACCTTTCCAGTTCACACTACCCTGTGCAAACCGCACTGTGATCTGTGAACTCACACAGGAATCTGATCTCATGGGTGAGAAGACCCCTGCAATCAGATTCCACTGCTGGAAAAAAGAAGGAACGTATGCCTTTTTTCTTCCAAATCTAATGCGAGTTCAGCCATACAAGCATATGGCTGAACTCACACTGCTCAGAGATCGCAACAGTGTGAACACAGCACACAACATACAACATCACACACAACAGAATAGCAATCAGAATATAAATGCACTTACTGTCATTTTAATTGGGTTTCCTACTCCTCAGCTGTCTGCAGAGCTGGATTAAGTTCCCATGGAACCCTAGGCAGATTACCACTTTGGGGTCCTCATGCGATAACACTGATCACTGACCATTTGTGATAACACTGACTTGTGGGGGGAGGTCAGATGCGCAGGCATTCTCCCGCTGAGGGCAATCAGTTGCCAGACTGCTGTCTCATACCTCCACAGGGGTGGGCCTGCTCCCTGCCTCTGGGGACAATGGACATGCTCCTGTAGGAGGAGTTCGCATCCTACTGATAATGGTCTCTATCAGTTGGGCCAGGGACAGGCCAAACCGGCTGTCCCTCTTCCTACTGCATGTATGCCCCTAGACCACCCCCTCATTACTGTGTAACCTATAGTGCAGCCCCTTCCTGTGACGTATGTCTCTACCTGTAATTAGTGGGCTGGCTTGCCCCCAAAAGGTATATAGGTGTGAGTCAGCAATATAGATCTCTCTCTCTGACTCTGAGCTCCTTGCTGCTCACTCCCTGGTCACTCCCCTCTCCCTTGTTCCCTTCCCCTCCTTCCCTTCCCCCTCTCTCCACGTGGACCACCAAGCTGGGCTGAGGTGAGCAATGCTATCATGTAATGTGTCTGACTGTATTATTGTAATATCTCTCATGCTCTCGATGACTTTAATATAATGCTTATATATCTCAACCGTACAATTGTGCATTACTGAACCCAGAAGTTGTATTACTGAACCCGTTGAGTAGTAATAGTAGTAGCAGCGGGTGGGGGCTGGCCCTTCACCTCCCTCAGCGTCATTTTTTAATTTAATACTACACTGACTGCTGACAATTTGCATTAATACTGAGTGCTGACCATTTGAATTAACACTGAGCACATAAAATTATCATTACCACTGAGCACTGACTATTTGCATTACCTCTGAGCGCTGGCCATTTGCATTACCTCTAAGCACTGACAATTTGCATTAGCACTGAGCACTGACTATTTGCGTTATCACTGAGATGCAACCCCCCTAGAAACCACCCCCAACCAACTTTTAAAAAGACCTCCTAATTTCAGAAAAAAGGCCCCCCTTAACCGCAAAAAAAAATACCCTACTGACTGCAAAAGTTTTTAAAATTGACATCCTAACTTAAAAAAAAAAAAATCCTAACGTGTTCTTACCTCGGTCCTCAGCAGCAGCAGGCTCTGCACAGGCAAGCTCGTGACTCGTCCGATCACACCCGAGACTGAGAGGAGGAGTCGAGAGACAGAAAGAAGGAGGGCAATAGGAGAGTGTCCGGGGCCATTCGGCTCAATCTTCACTATATTTTGTCAGAGCTTGCAGTACTTTTCCATTCCCGCCTACGTGACATAGTTTTGTGATTATGTTATCTCCCCTCTGAATAGCCTGTCCTTGGGACGGGCTGAGTTCAACCTTCAAGTCTGCCTAGAAACAGATGAGGGGGTTTCCATACATAGTGTGACATTCTTGATATAAGCACCTATATCCTGCTTCCCCTTGATTGGGTAGGAGATTGTCTTCACCCTATTTACACATCTAGTGCCTGCACCTGATTTGCATGAAATGATGTCACTGCGTACCTGGTTGAAGACTATAAACCGTTACTGAGGGCGTGCTCCCCTGGACTCCTTGATTGGTCTATTACCAAAGTGGCCTAATTTACATGTGTGATGGGTGTTTCCCTCCCCTGGCCTATATAGGCTGAAACCTTTTACTCAATAAAGAGAGACTTAATCAGAATACTGTCTTGTCTCCATTTCTCGTGTCTCTTGTTCCCCTCAATTCCCACTCCCTCCTCCAGGGTCTGCGTTGACGTTCCTGCGGGTCGGGACAGGAGAGTGCGGCACACATTCCACACATGCACACTGCGGGCCCAGGATGAGTCGGCTGCTAAGCAGGACAGGCAGGAGTGGCAAAAACACCCAACGGGCCGGATAAATGTCCTCAGCGGGCCACATGTGGCCCACAAGACAAAGTTTGAGGACCTCTGCTCCAAGACTAAGTTCTTCTCCAAACTCCCATACCACCTCCAAGACCTGATGCCCGAAGATACACACCTCTACATATTTGTAAACACACACACCATTCACAACAGTCTTCTCTCTTGTCCAGTTTTCTCCTCTATCATTTCCCTCACCCTAGAATCGGCCTTTGGGAGAAAGATGGGGCTTTCTAACTCCCGTAAAGATTTACAGTCTCTTCTCTCTCCAACCACAATGCCATAAGGCTGGAAATCAACAAAAGGACAATTAAGAAAGCAGAATCTGGGGTCCCACATGCTGGAAGATAAACAAGGGGCCATCTAACTGAGAAACAACAAAGCCCACATGGAAGAAGCACACCAGTCTGTTAGATGACAAGGTAGCAAAAGGATCAGGTATCAGGCATCAAAGACAACAAAAATCATAACATTGTGTATAAGGGGGAGTGCAGAGTGGGGACCCAGGGCCCACTCGGGGAAAATTGGGCATCCCCTTGCAGAAGGGATGTGGGGAGGAGAGGAGCCAATCAGAGTAGTGTAGCAATGATGAAATATGCAATTTTCCTCTAGTTCTTAAATGCTTCCTCCACCCCACTACCATGATCCCAATTCTCCTTACATATCTGGCTGGACCAGAGGATGTACACTGGCACAGAAAGGAACTGGAAATGCAGTGAACCCAGGACAGATGAACCCCTCAGGACCAGTGGAGAGAGTGGCGATATCGGGAGGGGGGAGGGGAGGGGAGGGAGAAAGGGGGAATGGATGACAAGGTCTACATATGGCCTCCTCCCTGGAGTACGGACAGCGGAGAAGTGGGTGAGGGAGACGTTGGATGGGGTAAGATATGATAAAACAATAATAATTTATAAATTATCAAGGGGAAGAGGGGAGGGGAGAGCAGGGAGGGGGTAAATGAGGAGCTGACACCAAGGGCTCAAGTGGAAAGCAGGTGTTGTGAGAATGATGAAGTCAACATATGTACTAAAGTGCTGGACACAAATGATGTAAGTATGGATTGTAATGAGTTGTATGAGCCCCTAATAAAATACTTATTTTTTTAAAAAAGAAAAGAAAAGAAAACAAGGGCAAACAATTGGAGGATGAATAACTTCTATTGCAAAAGGAGTGGGTACTGACCCAAATCAGAGATGAAATCAGGAAGTTTCTAGAAACCAACAAGAATGAGAATATGGATCTCTGTGGGAGAGAAGATGGCTGAGCAGGCCCCCAAATCCGTTCTGTTTGTATGCCTGGGTAACATTTGTCGATCACCTATTGCAGAAGCAGTGTTCAGAAAACGTGTAACGGATCAAAACCTTTTAGATAAGTGGAGAATAGACAGTGCAGCAACATCCACATATGAAATAGGAAATCCTCCTGATTATCGGGGGCAAAATTGCATGAAGAAGCATGGTATCCTCAGGAATCACATTGCTCGGCAGATTACCAAAGAAGACTTTGCCAGATTTGATTTTATACTATGTATGGATGAAAGCAATCTGAGAGATCTAACTAGAAAAGGTAATCAAGTTAAAAACTGCAAAGCTAAACCTGAACTGCTTGGAAACTATGATCCACAAAAACAAGTTATCCTTGAAGATCCCTATTATGGGAATGACTGACTTGGAGACTGTGTACCAGCAGTGTCTTAGGTGCGGCGAGGCGTTTGGAGAAGGCAAGCTAAAGCACCGTTCACTGCTGCTGAAGGCCTACTGTGATGAGCACCTTCCCCGCGATGCTCTGCAGCATCAGTCGGCGCAGTCACGTTAGTTCCATAGCTCAGAGTCACAGCTACTTCTTCAGTTGACCTCCTGTTTCTTATGTGAAAAATGATTGTAGATGGAAATCAGTTGTGATTGGCAGAAGAACAAACCTTTGATTTATGGGGTACATTAAATCTTCTCGGTTAGTTGAACTTCCCACTTACCCTCATTATAAGCAAAGTAATAAAACAAAAAAATAGAAAATTTTGTGCATGTTGTGAAATGGCATCATTAGCTGGTGCTTGCAGTTAAACATCTAAGGACTGCCTTCACTTGGAATTGCTTAATTTTGATGATAATGAATAATGAAATAAAATATCACTTTAAGGTTCTGGCCAACAACAGGCCAATTGAGACTTTTAAATAGCCTGTTCTACCTCTCCAATAGGTTACATGGATATGTTAATAAAGGACAAGCATCCTCTACTTCCCCACAAACTACCTCTCATCTTTTTATCCCAGGGCCTTTCATTGAATAACATTCCTCAATCAAGGGCACCCCAGCCTAGATGAGATGTATTCTAATTTACACACACACTTTTATGTTAAAAGAACAGGTAAAGGATTATGGAAATCATCTTTCACACCTTTCATGCTTCTTAATTTTTATCTAGTTTATTTCCTTAAGAAGCCAGCTTAGTTGCTCCTATTTGAATCACTTTACCTCTGAAAATTCAATTTTATCAAAAGGATACTGAATGCTGTTTAGTCTTACTGTAATTTGACAAACATGTCTTTTTGTATATGCATTTTGGGTTATCCCAAATGTCAAATAGATAAATAGACTTAGAGTGGGGGAGCGATGCTTTAAAAAGTTGGCATATTGATATGTTAATGAGTTCTTTCAGAAGTGTTTACTACATTTATAGGAGAATATGGATATCTGTGCCTTGAGGTCACTGTAATCTCAAAATCACTTGAATATATAAGTAAAGATTGTTCGTAGAATAAACTGAGGAGTATAAAAATATTTTTTTAAAGAGTGAGAATATGACATACCAAAACATTTGGGACACAGCAAAGGCAGTTATCAGAGGAAGTTTCATAGCAATACCTGCACACATGAAAAGGAAGAGAGACTAATGATTGATATACTGACACAAAACTAACAACAATTAGAGCAGAGTCAACAGGACAATCGTACTAGGAGCAAAAGAAAAGAAATAATAAAAATCAGGGCTGAGATTCATGAGCGGGAAAACAAGAAAACTATGGACAATTTAATACAGCTAAAAGTTGGTTCTTTGAAAGGATTAACAGAATTCACAGATCGCTGGCAAACCTAACCAAGGAAAGGAAGAAACAAATTTCAATAGCAAGGTTGAGGGATGAAACAGGAGACATTAAAATGGATCCTAATGAAATCAAAAGGATAATTACACAGTACTAGGAAAACCTGCATTCCAATGAACTCAGCAATTTGGAAGACATGGACAAATACTTAGAAAAACAATCCCTCCCTAGACTAGCCCAGATGGATGTCAAGAATCTCAACAGACCCATCCATAGCAATAGAAGTAGACAAGGTTATCAAAGGATTACCAGGGAAAAAAATCTCCCAGACTGGACAGCTTCACAGGAAAATTCTACCAAACATTCAGGGCAGAACTGACACCAATTCTACACAAACTCTTCCAGAACATAGAAAAAGACAGCAAACTCCCAACCTCTTTATGAAGTTAGTGTAACTCTGATACCTAAACCAGGCAAGGATCCCACATGACTCAAGAACTATGGACCAATATCCCTAAATGAAATCAATGCCAAAATCCTTAACAAAATACTAGTCATTAGAATACAAAAGTATATAAAACAAATAATTCACCATGACCATATGGGATTCATACCAGGGATTCAGGGATGGTTCAACATACAAAATACCATTAGTATTATTCGTCACATTAACATGAAAAATTATAAGAACCACACAAGAATATCAATAGATACAGGAAAAGCATTCGACAACATCCAACACCAATTCCTGTTTAAGAGACTCAAGAAAATAGGAATGGAATGATATTTTCAAACAGGCTATGTATGAAAAACCATCAGCCAACATGGTAGTCAATTGAGAAAAGATGAAAACAATTCCACTGAAAAGGGGGACTAGACAAGGATGCCCCTGGTCCCCACTCCTATTTAACATTGTATTGGAGGTCCTAGCTAACAATATAAGACAAAGGAAAGACATCAAAGGTATTTGTCTGGGGAAGGAAGAGGCAAAACTATCATTATTTGCAGACAATATGATTTTATATATCAAAAACCCCCGTAACTCCAGAAGTGGAGTGTTGGAAGTGATAAAGGAATATGGCACAGTGGCAGGATACAAGATCAACAAACAGAAGTCTATCAGGCTGTTCTATACATCAAACAAGATCACAAAAGAGGCAATTAAAAAGATAGTACCCTTTACAATAGCCAAGTACAAATTGAAATATCTAGGGATATACCTTACTAAAAAAAAAACAAATGCTTTGTACTAGGAAAAGTACAGAACACTATTAAAAGAAACCAAGAGTGACCTCAACAAATGGAAGAATATCCCATGCTTGTGTATTGGAAGACTCAATATAGTAAAAATGTCAGTTCTGCCCAAGGCACTATATAAGTTTAATGCTATCCTGATACGAATACCATCATCCTTCTTCAAAGAATTGGAAAAACTGATTACCAACTTCATATGGAGAGGGAAGAAGCCCAGAATTAGCAGAGAACTCCTCAAGAAGAAGGACAAAGTAAGAGGGTTCGCTTTACCTGACTTTAGCATGTATTACACAGCCACAGTAGTCAAAACAGTGTAGTACTGGTATAACAACAGGAAAAGAGCTGAAAATTCAGAAACGAAAACAGCATACAGACAACTGATTTTTTTATAAGGGCCAAAAAAACATCAAATGGGATGCGGATTCCCTCTTCAATAAGTGGTGCTGGAAAAAATGGATATCTACCTGCAGAAAAATGAAGCAAGACCCTTAACTCACTCCATGCACAAGAATAAACTCAAGGTGGATCACAGACCTTGAGGTAAAATCCCAAACTAGGGTCATTTTTGAGGGAATTGGGACAAACCTGAGAACCTTGGCACAGGGAATACTTAGGCTAGTAGAAATAGGGATGGATACAAATACAGACAAGTCACAAATTGACAAGTGGGATGTACTGAAGATAAAAAGCCTGTGTTCATTGAAAGAATTCACCAAGAGAGTAATAAGAGAGCCCACGGACTGGGAAAACATCTTTAGCAATGACACATCAGACATAGACCTTATTACTAAAATCCACAATACTTTGCATGCTTATAATAAGAAAAAACTAACTGCCCACTAAGGAAGTGGGCAAAGGACCTGAACAGAAGTTTCACAGGGGCAGAAATCTGAATGGTTAATAAACATATGAGAAAATGTTCCTGATCATTAGCCATAAGAGAAATGCAATTTAAAACAACTATGAGATGCCACTTAGCACCCAATTCAAAAAATCAGAAAGCAACAAGTGTTGGAGGGGCTGTGGTGAGATAGGAACTCCCATCCACTTCTGGCGAACCTGTACAGCCACTATGGAAATCAATTTGGCGATATCTAAAACACATAGAATCAAGCTACTGTATGACCCAGCAATCCCCCTACTGGGCATATACCCAGAAGAAGCAAGAAACAAACCATGGACAGACATCTGTGCACCCATGTTCTTCACTATGCAGTGCACAGTTGCAGGGAGTTGGAAACAGCCTGGGTTTTCATCAATAGATGAATGGATTAAAAAACTGTGCTGCATACTTACAATGGAGTACTATGCATCCCTAGAAGGCAATGGTGAGTCCATGGGGTGCATTGCCACTTGGGAAGAGTTGGAGGAAGTTATGCTGAACGAAGTAGGCCAGGCATGGAAGGACACGTGCAGCATGAGTCTGCTGAGGTAAGCTTAAAAATGCAAAGGGGGCATAGGGGAAAAGCTATTGTATACATACCAGGTACTATGGCAGGGATACATATGGCAGCAACTAAAAAGCAGGGGAAAAGAAAGAAAGAAAAAAGACATGGGTGGTGGGGGAACAGGGCACTAACCCACCCAAAGGAATAGAGGTGTTGTTTCTGTCTCCACAGGAGAGGGAGAGAGGGATGAGACTTCAACCCAGTGCACCAAGACGTGAATGAACAGAGAGGTCTGCGGGGCCAGTCCCAAGTCCAACTATGTGGACACCTCACCCCTCCCCACAAAAGAATTCACTTCTGAAGACAGCATTGAAGCTACAGCTCAGGGAGAGGGGTGTATCTGATCAGAGCACACAGGAGCAAACAAAGAGGGAAGGAGAGAGAATGGAACACATCATGGCCCACCAAGCCCTAAGGATGATATTCCTGCTCAGAGCAGCTAATGCACAGAAAGGACCATAGAGCCAGCCCACTGCGAGATAAGACATCCCTTACTGACCCATATCACTACAAGGGACAACACTGGCGGCACAGTGTTGTCTGTGACCCATATCAGTTATGGGTTACCAGTTATCAGTTATGGGTTACCCAATCATATGGGTTACTGACCCATATCACTACAAGGGACAACACTAGAGGCACAGAGCAGGAATTGTGTCCAATCTGACCCCAACACAGCAGGGTGAAATGCTAAGGACATGCAACAGAGCAGCAAGGGGAGCAAAGCAATGAAGTTCCTTGGAATACCAAAAATAGACTTTGGGGCCAGGGTGTGGTACCTCATCAGACTGGACTGGAAAACACTCCTAAGGGTCAACAAACAGACCTAAAACTATTTATAGGCTTTTCTCTTTTTTTGTTGTTGGTTGTGGGTTTTTTTGTTTGGTTTGGGTTGGGTTGGGTTTTTTTAATTTGCTTTCTTTTGTTGTTTGGTGTTGCTCTGTCTTGGTTTTGTGCTTATTGTCCCTGCATGTCTATCTAGGTAGTAAAGGCGGATGAACTGTCCGGAGGAGAAAACAGTGGGACCAAAAGTTCCAAGGAAACATGGGAGAGGGCGAGGCAGGGGAAAGGAAGTGGTTGCTAACAAACCCAGGGACAAGGGAATAACAAGTAATCTAAAATCAATGGCAAGGAGGCTGTAGGATGCCTGGTAGGGCTTAATCCAGGGCAATGTAACCGAGAGGAATTACTGAAAGCCGAATCAAGGCCAACCATGGTAATGAGACAGGAGGAACATGGAGGGAAGTAGAGGAGAGAACTGGGAGGCAAGTGGGCACTAAATACAGACATGTACACATGCAGATATATTTATGTATAATGATAGGAAAATAGATCTATGTACATATATTTATGTGTTGAGTAATGGGTGGCAGACAGACATTGGGCCTCTACTCAAGTACCCCCTCAATGTAAGAACACTTTGTTCTAATGACCTGGCGTTCCGTGATGCTGGGCTTCCTGGCACTTTCACTGGGGACAAGATGGGTGCATAGGCAGGTGTGGTGTGGAGAGCTGATGGTGCCTGGCTATCAAAAGATATAGCATCTGGGGTCTTGGGGGTTTGAAGATAAGCAAGCAGCCATCTGTCTGAGAAGCGGTAAAGTCCACGTGTGGTGGGGCGGGGGTTGGGGGGGGCGAGCACACCAGCCTCTGTAATCATGAGGTGTCAATGGGATCAGATATCAGGCAAGAACAAAAAATCATATCAATGTGAATGAGGAGCAGTACAGAGTGGAGACCCAGGGCCCATCTGTAGACATTTGGGTGTCCCCTCACAGAAGGGTCACAAAGAAGAGATGAGCCAGTCAGGGTGCAGTATAGACTGATGAAACATACAACTTTCCTCTGGCTCTTTAATGCTCCCCACCCCCACCCCGACCCCACTATCATGACTCCAATTCTGCCTTGCAAATCCGGCAAGACCAGAGCATGCACACTGGTATAGATAAGAGCTGGAAACACAGGGAATCCAGGACAGATAAACCCCTCAGGACTAATAATGAAAGTAGCGATACCAGGAGGGTAAGGGTAAGGTGTGGGATGAAAGAGGGAACCGATCACAATAATTTATATATCACCCCCTCCCAGGGGGATAGACAACAGAAAAGTGGGTGAAGGGAGACAGAGGTCAGTTTAAGACATGAAAAAAATAACAATTTATAAATTATCAAGAGTTCATGAGGGAGGGCGGGGAGAAGGAGGGAAAATGAGCTGATATTAAGGGCTCAAGTAGAAAGAAAATGTTTTGAAAATGGTAATGGCAACAAACGTACAAATGTGCTTGACACAAGGTATGCATGGATTGTGATAAGAGCTGTAAGAACCCCCAATAAAAAGATTTTTTAAGAGCACTGTTCAAGTGTATGCCCTATGTTGAATATATCTAACTTGATTCATTTAAAAGAAAATAAGTGTCAAATTTCTCATAAAATTTTGCTGATTTTTTTCCATCTTTTACCTTCTATTTTACTTTAACATACATATCACACCTTATTTTAAAGTCTGTCTGTAAGGTTAAGATTTGGATCACCTCCATTCCATTAGAGAAGCCCTGGTGGTGTAGCAGTTTCTCATTGGGCTACGATCTGCATGGTCAGCAGTTTGAAACCACCTGTAGCTCCTCGGGAGAAAGACTGGGTGTTTCTAGTCCTGTAAACAGTTAGAGTCTCAGAAACCCACAGGAGTCGGTATTGACTTAGCAGAAGTGAGTTTGGAGTTACATTCTATTACGTTTCCTCGATTAGTAAGCACATCTTTTTGCCATTATCCAGGTCTCGTCATTTTTTAGTGTGCTGCTCATTGTGTACAGGCTCCAGGTGGTTCTATCTTCCAGTGGCAAGGACTCCCCTTCTCTGTGTTGTACAGCTAGCGTAAGGGCCAATGAATCTCAACTATCCTGAGGTCGGGTGGTGCAATGGGTTAGGCATTGAGCTGCTAGCTGCAAGGTCAGCAGTTTGAAACTGCCAGCTGCTCTGAGGGAGAAATATGAGGGTTTCTACTCCCATGAATATTTACAGGGGTAGAAACCCCCAGGGGCAGTTCTACTCTGTCCTATAGGGTTGCCATGAGTCACAAATGATTTAATGGCAATAGATCTGAGTGATCATCTCAGATTGAGCTGGGTCATGGCTGAGGGGCAGCTTTTGAAATAGTCACTCCCTCTGATTTGCTCTCATTTGTCAGTTACTGGCCTCCTTTTGTTTGATAACAGTGACACCCATCTTCTAGGGCCTGATAAACTAAGGGAGATCCTACCTTTACTATTAGAAATTTCCAGCTCAATTCCCCAGGCTTCTGTCCCTTGCAACATCAAATTTCCTGGGGGGAAAACTAGCCAAGTGTTTGAGACAGACTCTTTCTCACATGAGGTCTTTGTTTCCTTATGTGGTGAAGTGACATTTCTTGGTATTTTGTGACTCTCACCAAATGACTGGGTGGGAGCAGGAAAATAGGGTATATAGGTCTAATATAGATTGGTCGATTTTGCCAGCCCTCTAGATGTAAAAGAAGCTATCTTAAGAAGTAGAGGGAGAATGGGTTGGAAAGAGGGAACCGATTACAAGGAACTATATGT
>NW_022104341.1:4379223-4396739 GCF_000313985.2 Echinops telfairi | reverse complement strand
AAAATGAGGAGCTGATATCAAGGGCTCAAGTAGAAAATGTTTTGAGAATGATGATGGCAACAAATGTACAAATGTGCTTAACACAGTGGATGTATGTATGCATTGTGATAGGAATTGTATGAGCCCCCGATAAAATGACTTAAAAAATAAAAGAATTTTTAAAAAGTAGAAATGGAGAGAATCCCACAACCATCAAGAAAGAAGAGCCACAAACGTGTTACTCTCAAGATCCCGTCACAGAGAAGTGGTGGTAGTCTAGACAGAACACTGCACACAGCAAAGCAGCATTCCTGGCTCACAGAGTGAGACCGAGAGCAAGTGTATGTGTGGCCAGTCAAAGAACCAAAGAGAGGCATGTGTGAGGGAATGGCTGAGACGTGCTGCAGACAAAGAATTGCATCCTTAATATTTCTGACCCTGAATTGTAACCTCTTAACTTCCGTAACAAGCCACCCTCACCATGAGTATTGTCTGTGCATTCTGTGTGGCCGCTGCAAGAGATTCTGGAACCCGACAGGGAAGTAGAGTGTTGTGAGAGGGATAGATGGTGTCAGAATGAAGACGGCTGGCAGATGGAAGCATAGGAGTTGTGGTAGTCACATAATTTCTTGTCAACTTGAAGATATAGAAAAGTGTAGGGGTGGAGTCTAGCCCGTCAATAAGGTCACAGCCTGATGGTGACTCCTTGTGGGCAATGCCTTCTCATAAGGAGGATCCTGGGAGCCTCCCCCTTTCTCTCTGCCTTCACCTTCCTGCTAGCTGAAACTGGTTGCTGCTAGAGCCCTACCATTGGATCCACATGATTTTGCACCCACCAGCCTGTGGTCTTCCTGCATTCTGCATCATTGCATGTGGTTGGGTGAGTCTGAAGAGGGACTTATGGACTAGTGCCAGACTTAGGGTCTTGAGTAGGACTGGGCTGCCATTTTCTTGATATATAATTTCTTGATAGAAGTCTCTTTCTTACACATGTATGAGTGTCAGCAGATTTGTTTCTCTGGTCAACCCAGCCTAACACAGGAGTCGTCCTTGAGCAGATGTGAAGGTGGAACCCCCTGCTGAAGCCAGAGGAGGATGAATGAGGTTTCATACACTATTCGTGTCACCAGACAGCAAGATAATTAATTCACTCTGCCTTTTGGACACTTTTGGCCATGTTGACCAGGCTCCTGTGCAACTCCTGAGACTAGCCAATGCCCTCGAGTACTGGATATGTATTTGACGTTCTTCGTGTTTTTCATTGTCATTCCAGTTCCACGTGACTTTTAAATGTTTTCCTGATTTCTCCTTTCCTTAGTGATGGCTCTTTCCTGGGAACAGTCCAACCCAGCCCAGAATTGGGAAATGCCTTCAGGTAAAAAGGGGGGTGGCTTGCTATTTGCACTTCCCCTCAGGGTTGTTCTTCTCCTTCTCGAAGGTTGTTAGTTTATCTTATCCTTGATACCTTATCTAGGACAGTTTATCTTATCATCTGTGAGAAGACCCATAGAACCTCCATGGTTCTATGATATACTTAGCAGTATAAATTTTGCTATTTAGCTTACTTTTGCTAGTTGCTGTATGTAGCAGGTGTAATACCCTTCCGTGGAATCAGAAATAAAAGTACCATTTGTCTCTTATAGGGCTTTTTGCCTTAAAATGTTCTTGTTCAGCAATAAAGAGACAACTGGAAGTTTTGTTTCTATTGATATTTAGTAATATAGCTTCTCATCATTCTTCATTAGACTATTTTATAGCTTTAAACTTATGATGTGTCTCTGATAAATAATATAAAATTGATTTGTATGAAGTATAATGATCTCTGTCTTTCAATTGAGGCATGAGTCTACATGTAATTACTGTAATTACAGATCAATTTGTCTTTAACTATATGACTGCCTGCCTGGTGATTTCTAATGTTCCTTCCTTCACGAATTATTTGTATTGATAATGTTTTCTTAATTTAATATGTTCATCTCTCTTCACTTAGGAGATACATATTTTCTCTAGTCTCTTATTTATACCATAGAGATCACCATATGCAAACTTTATATTTAATTTTCAATAGTTTGACTATATGTCTGAGCATAAATTTCTCTTACTTTACCTTTTATAAGGCTGCTGAACTCTGAATATATATGCTTATGTCTTCCACCAAATTTAGCAAGTGTTTGAACAGTATGATTCAAATGTTTTCTGTTCCATGTCTTTCGGCCCTCCTTCTGTATATCCAACAGCAAAGTTTATAACTTTGATATTATTATGCCATGCATTTCTGACACATTGTTTTTTCAATTTTTTTATTATTACTCAGATTAGTTAGTGCCTATAAATCTACCTTCAAATTCAATGGCTTGTTCCTCTATTATCTCCATTCTGCTATTAAATTTATTCAGTGATTTTTAAAATCTTGATTGGTTATTTTATTTTCAGTTCTATCTAAATTTTCCATTTTATTTTTCTTTATTTCTTCTATTTGTTTCCTGACACTTTGTCTCTTTCCATGTATTTCAAAAATGTGTGTTTGGAATGTGGGATTGGTGTTTCTGGAGGATACACACACACACACACACACACACACAAACATGTTTTGCCTTCCCATCAAATGCTTCTTGTGGAGAGAACAGGTGAGGCTATTTGACCAGGGTTGACTAGGATTTTACCATGCGGAAAATATACCTGTACAACGCAACTTCCCTTTCTTTTTCCCAGTCTCCCTGAGGAATATAGGAAAGCGAGACTTAGGATCTGCCAATAAGGAAGCCAACAAGTAACAAAGAAGGACACGCATGACCCAGGATGGAAAGCAATGCTGACTCTTTCTTCCCAAAACTATCCCTAAGGGAAGGTGATCTTGAAGGGGGAGTTAACAATTAGATTACACAGGTGATCTCAAGAGAGGAACCTCAGACAATGCAGATGGATTTGATGTTTCCAGATAGGCAACCAAAAAACAGATTGGCTTTTGAGCCTGCTTGACGCTGTGAATGGTTTCTGGCTAGAAAGCACCGGCGATTTCTGTTAGGTCACCCAGAAGACAAGACGAGGGCTTCTCTCAGCCTCGTTCATCGTCAGAGCTTAGGCTCCTTGACTCACAAGTTTTCTTTTTTTCTTTTTTTTTCTTTTTTCAGGAAGTAAGGAACTGCTAGACGGGTCGCTGAATTGACAGGAGTAGAAACAAAGGTTGTCAAAAGCAAGTTTCCTGAGAGCTGCGTGGCAGGACCAGAGAGCAGCATTCTGCTTTCCGCTTCCATCAGAGACCTCAGTTCTCCACCGGGCAGTCAAAGTTCCCCTTGGCAGTGGAATTCTTTCCTCTTAGAGTCCCCATCTGCTCAGCAGAAGAGAGGAGCATCTTTCCTAAAGGCGTCACAATCTTTTCGGGGATTATAGGGTTCCTTCCAGGTACTGAAGTCATCCTTCCGGTGGTAGTCTCCGCCTGGAGATTCACAGGGATCAAGGTTGTCCCTTCGGGGGTCACGGTCAGAGAATCCACAGGCGGCATGGTCAGCTCTTCAGACGTCTCAGCTGAAGAACCCACAGGGGATGTATCGGTCTCCCCAGACGTGACCATTGAAGAACCCACAGGGGATGTATTCGTCTCCCCAGACATGACTATTGAGTAACCCACAGGCGACGTGGCCATCTCTTCAGATGTCCCGCGCTTCTTTTCCAGAGTTACGTTATGCTCTCCAAGGGTCATAGTCTCCCTTCCAGGGGTCACAGTCTCCCCAGGCATCGTGTTTTCATAGTGCCTATGGCTCTCAGTGGCCACTCTCTCACCTCCTGCGGGGGAAAAAAAATCTGAAAATGAGCGCCATGCCTTGGTCACCACCTGCTTTCAAGCTCAGTTACTGAGGAACCCATACGAGATGAGAACCCAGGTTGTGATGAAGGGATTGAGTGGAAATCTAAGGAAAATCACCAGCAAAGGATGAGTTCTACCTCTTTCTTCTAATACTATGAATTATTGGCATGGCTAAAATTACCCAAAGGCTAAAGTTGCTGCTCCCAAGATCCAGAATGGGAGGATTTCAAAACACTTCCATTTGAGGGCAGAGATGAAATTCCACCACATAGAAGACCTGCTCCCCTACCCACCCCACCATGTTAGCATGGTCCTAGGCACTCGTGAACACACAATGGATTTGCTGCTTTGCCTCATGGGAGTCCTGCTAGTTCTCTGTGCTAGCCCCCCTTGAGCTCTTCTGCGTCAATAGCAAGCCCTGCTCCCAAGGTTTAATCGTTTGTTGAATCCCTGAGCAGAAACCTCTGGCACCCACATTGTAAGGGGCACCATGAACAAAACCAAGAAAGACGATGTAGTTCTAGAAAAAAAAAAAAAAAACTGTTTTGGAGAATTAGGGTTGAAACAATCTCTGCCGCTGACTAGCTGGGTAACCTAGACTTGATCTTTCTGGTTCCCAATCTCTCTACCCATCAAGTGAGGATCATAGAGTGCCGGAAGGGTATTTCAGCTCTAGCATGCCAAGTTCTGTCTCTGAACTGCCAGGAAACCAGCTGTGTCTAAAAGATACATAAAAAGAAGCCTCATTCATTTTTCTGGCTGTAGTCCCACGAAAGCAGGACAAAGAGACAGGCAACTAAACGGATACGTGGTAAGTGCTAACTAGGAGCCAGCACAGTCTTCGTTCCTGCAGATGGACTCTGGGCTTTCATCGTCCTCTACAGCCTTCTGCAAAATGGAGGGAGAACTCCCAATCCTTACATAAAGTGGAAGAGCCCTTTCCTCCTCTGGCCTGTTATGGATTGATGGCCAATGAGTCTAATTCAACGCATTAAAAACACACATACCCACAACGAGAAAAGGGGAAAACCCAACAGGCAGTCACTGCCATCCAGTCAATGCTGACTCACAGCACACCTGTAGGAGAGAGCGGAGCTAGCTGCCCCTTTGGATTTTCAAGGTGGTAAATCTTTTTAACTTTTTTCTTCACATTTCCGTACTTCTGTTTCAAGAACACATCACAGAGAAGTACAAGCAGGAAGAACTAAATCATTTACTCCCCTAGCAACACCGTGGAGAGCATCTCATTTCAAAACTCGTGTTCTAGCAAATTGCTGGCTAGAGATCTTCAGGGTAGCCTGTAGAAGGAGCCCTAGTGACAGAGCGGGTGACGAGGTGGGCTGCGAAGGGCAAGGCCAGCAGTCGGAACCAGCCAGTTCCTCCATGGAAGAGAGGGGTAAAGACAGCGAGCTTCAGAAGTCCTACATCGGGTCTCCGTGAGATGGGATCAACCTGAAGCAGTAGGTTTGGGTTTGCAGAAGTTGGAAGGGAAATGTTACATCTCTGAGCAGATTCGGATTTCCCATTTACGTAACGTACATCATAATGAGTGCAAAGCTGTCATCCAGGCAAGCAAATATAAAAACACTTGAAAAGAGCTGCTCCTTTGTGAAGAATTCTGGGGACTGAGTATCTCCTTCTGATAAAGGAAGCTGCTCTCCGGTGTCTGCAGTAGCCTTTCTAGGATCTTTCCCCATTGACCACAGGTAGTACTTCTCATACTCTGAAAGAAAGGATTCTTTATGCTGCTCGTCGGCTGCCCTCTGGACCAAGTTGTTCAAAGGTAATGTTTAATGAACTCCTACAGTGGAAGTGCAGCAACATGGATTTGGACTTCTTTCTTCCCTCCCGCTAGGCTGAGGGAGTCCACTGTCTAGTTGCTTGTACGGGGCCCCAAGTTGATTCCTTTCAACACCAGTGGTTTTCTCTGTGGACAGCGGCACTGTATAAACTGCTCTCAAGTCGGGGTTCAGGAAGGCGCTGCCTTTCCTCAAGGCCCCTCTTTTCTCAGGCTCCAAGATTGTAAATCTTTACAGGAGCAGAAAATCTTAGCTTTCTCCTGCACAGTTCTCTAGTGGTTTTGAACTGCTTACCCTGTGGTTAGCATGTTGCCCCCAAATGTGCTTTATAATTGCGAATCCCTATGTCTGTGGCTGGAAGGAATCCTGGTGGTGTAGTAGTTACGCACTAGGCTGCTAACCAAAAGGTCAGCAGTTCTAAGCCACCAGCCCCATCTAAAGGGGAAAGACAAGGCTTTCTACTCCTGTAAAGAGTTATGATCTCAGAAACCACAGTGGCAGTTCTAGCCTGACCTATAGAGTCCCTATGAGTCAAAATAAATGGGATGGCAGGGAGTTATCTCTGCAGTTAAGATGTCATTTAGGGATGGGTAGTCTTTGCTGCCTTAATGAGGCAGAGTAAAACAGGGTGTGTCTTGAGTCTCTCTCTTTTGAGATGTAAAAACAGAGATTAGGGGAGAGAGATTCCAAGCGACATGAAGAGCACCCACGAGCAGAAACACAAAGAAACACTATCTTTCCCCAGAATTGACAAAGAAATGAGGCTTCCTCTAGAGCCAGCACACTGAATTTGGACTTCTGGCCTCGTAAACTGTGAGAAAATAGCTCAGTTTGATAAAACCATCCATCGGTTTTAACATAGCAGCATCAGATCACTAAGACTGTCATCGGTATCTGTTGACCCAAGTTGCCTGTTACCTAACTTCCAATTCCAGGTTCTAGGTTGTAGCTACTCACCATCATTCAACAGGAGATTACTCAATATCCGGACAAGGGGGAAAGGGCCATTGCCACAGAAAGTGCCCTTGGCATCATCCAGGTCCAGCGTCCATACCATGGCCCCCCCAAAAAGCTCTGTCTTGATGAACATTGCCTATAAAATAAAGGATCAATCAACCTATTGTACGGACCCATCTCTAGACTGGGTACAATGGCCAATGACATAAGAGGGATTCTCAGAAGGCAACACAGCAGGGTGATTAGAAGCGTAGCCTGGATTTGAACTCAGCCTCCCTCACCACTAGCACCTTGATGAAGACCAAGCACCTTCAACAGCACTGAGGTCCTTCCACAGACTGCTACATGTGCCTCTCCTGTATTGTCTTACACTGCATCAACTGCCTCTGCTCCACCCACATTCTTCTTTGAACTCAACAGGAGCTTTCTGTATCCACACTTTTTCAAAGTCCTCATCCCCTCCTGCTCGTTTCCCTCAGAAATCATTCCCTGACTACATAGCCTCTGCATATTAGCAACATGCATTGAGTGCTGAGCACGGTTTGCCTGGTTGGCATTTACCTCTTTGAAATCATCTGATTCAAATGAAAGAAATGAGACTGTAACATATACCTGCATGAACTGAGAGAAGACACTTCTCTCAATATCTGGAGTCCTTACCTTCAAAGTAAAAGGGCTGGACTAGATGGAATTAAGAAGCCCGAAATCAAATTAAAATTTAAGGGTGTCTGAAAGTCATTTGACCTAATCAACCTCACCTATTTGCCCTCTGTCCAATAGCTACACACACACTACATACAAGAGGACACTGTATATTACATGGCATGCCAAAAAGAACAGGGGCTCACTTTGTAAGTGAAGCTGGCAGCATCATCATAGCCGACCCACGCCTTCCCCTTGGAGGCGTACGGGACAAACTGGTTGTCGATCCAGCTTTTCTTCGCTTGCCGGACAAAGGAGCAAATCTGCCCAAAGGACCACAAGGTTAGTTCCACAGATCACAATGCAATAGAGAGACGCGCCGGGGATACCCTTTTCCTTTTCCCAGGGATAAAGCTTGTTCAAGATCCCTCCCTGGGAAGTGAGAAGAAGGTAGACCAGTTCCAAACGTTATGTGTTCCTTTCTCCAATGTCCAGGATGGAAGGCGAGAGAGAACACAGGTGTGCGTGACGTCTTTAAGAAACGACACCAGGAATCTCTTTGGATTCTGGATGCACCGCATCCTTCATGCGCATGTGCTGCTCTGGCCTATTTATCAGGTGACTCAAATAGCTGCTAGCTTTGAGTGGAGCCCAGAAGAAAAGAAGGCTCTGCCTCAGGGTCAAGCTGCCACACAAGCCACTCTGCCACTTGGGCCATATGACTCAGCTGATCCAGTGATGCTTAAAGTGGCTGTAGCAGATAGAGCTGCAATTTGGAGTTCCTGGCAGGCTCCTATTGGTGACTCGCATGCAGACCCTTAGGATTTAGGAACAAAGCTCTCCCACCCTCTGCAGAAAATTACTCCCGTTTTGAAAAACAGCTTTTGTCTTGTTACTAGGCCTTAGTAGCGACTGAACATCTCACCGTGGACTACCACATCACCCTGTGGCCTGAGCTGTCCATTGTGAACTGGGAAGTGTCTGACCCACAGAGTCAGAAGGTTGCCTGTGCACCACAGCGGTCCATTACTAAGTGAAAGCGGTATACAGGAGACAGGGCTCAAGCAGGACCGGAAGGTCAAAGTAAGCAGCCTCAAGAAGTGCCCCTTACAATCTTTTAATATGACTGAACTATGGAAGTGTATGATGTGTAAATTATATTTCAATAAAACTAAGTTTTTAAAAGATTACTTAGAAAGGGAAACCACAGAAGAATAAATGTATATCTAGAATCTTCAAAAGAAGGAGAAGAAGAAATGCCCCAAATGTGTACAGCCTCCACTCCTATCATATTACTTCCTTCTCTCAGACTGTACTATAGCCTCTGAGGCGTTCCTTATGATAAGTTGATTGAGGAAAAGGAAACGCATACTCGGTTCACAGAGTGCTCTGCACAATACGCAGGCTCCATTGGAAAGCGGACAGCAGCAGCGTCTCATAACCTTTCTGGGGCCTCCCTGAAGGGCAGTCGTGAAGAGGAATCTTCCCAACGGGCAGAGCTTCAAGCAGTACATGTAGCTGTTCTTTTTGCTTAGAAGGAGAAGGGGCCAGGAGTGGAATGTATATAGAGTCAAGGGCTGTAGGCAATGGTTCGGCTGGATGGCCAAAGAGCTTGAAGGAGCATGATTGGGAAACTGGTGGGAAAGAGGTACGTGGATAGACCTCTCTGAAGGACTGAAGAAGTGGAGATATCTATGTATCATGTGAGTGCTCACCAAAGAGAGGAGGATCTTAGCAATCAAGTCAAGAGGATGACAGTTCCACTGGAATCAATCACCCTCTTTCCCCAGCCACTCCTGTCACTGCCCAGTCAGCCCATGCCCACAGTGGCTGTGGTGGCAGCAACAGAGGTTATGCATGGACTCAGCAACAATGACTTCCACTCACCAAAGCCACCGGGCAGCTGCCACTGCGGACTGCCCAATCTGCCAGCAACAGAGACCAATGCCGAGTCCAAGAAATTGGGCCCTGCTTCAAGGAGATCATCTAGCAACCTGCTGGTAGGTTGATGACATCGGACCAATTTCACTACGGAAAGGACTGTGTTTTGGTCTTAGTGGAATAGACATTTACACTAGATATGGATTTGTCTTCTCTGTATGCAATGTTTCTGACAAAACTATCATTCATGGGCTTATAGAATGCTTTATCCACTGGCCTGGCATACCGTACAGCATTCCCTCCCACCAGTGGACTCACTTCACAGCAAATGAAGTGTGGCAATGAGTCCAGGCTTGTGAAGTCCTCTGGTCTTATATTTCCTATCATTCTTGTCAGCTCACTTGATAGAACTATGGAATGGCCTTCTGAAAACACAATATGGTACCAGCTAGATGGCAAGACTTGGCAAGAGTGGGGCAATGTTCTCCAGGAGGCAGTATATTCTCTAAACCAGTACCCAGTATATGATACTGTTTCTTCAGTCACCAAGATTCACAGCTCTAGGAACCAAGGGGTGGCAAAGGGAGTGGCGCCGATCACTATTATTTCCAGTGACTCAATAACAGCATCTTTGCTTCCTTTGCCCATGACTCTATGCTCTTCCGATCTAGGGGCTTCATTCCAAAAGAAAGAATACTCCCGCCTGGAGACACAGCACTGATTCCACTGACCCGGCACTTAAGACTGTCTCCAGGCCACTTTGGGTGCTCATGTCTCTGGGTCAACAAGCAAAGAAGGAAATTACTCTACTGAGTGGTGTGGTTGACCTTGATTACCCAGAGGAAATTTGATGGATATTACATAATGGAAGTAAAGAAGAATATGCTTAACAGGGGGTTCCTTAGGCTGTCTTTAAGTGCTCGAAGCCCAGGTAGCACTGTCAGACAAGCATCTGCAGGAGAAAGCTGAGGCTATGGGCTCCCATAAAGATTTACAGCCTCGGAGGCCCAAAGGGATGGTGCTACACTGTCCTATAGGATCACTATGAATTAGAATCAACTAATGGGCAGTGAGTTTTGAAGGGGCTCTGGTGGTGTAGTGGCTCACTACAAGGGCTTCTCACTGCAAGGTCAGCAGTTCGAAACTACTCCACTGGAGAAAATCAAGGTATTCTGCAGGGAGCTTGATGGTGTAGTGGTTAGACATTGGGCTGTGATCCACATGGGTGGCAGTTTGAATCCACACGGGCTTTCTACTCTCATAAACAGTTACAGTCTTGGAAACCCACAGGGGGTCACTTTGAGTCAGCATTGACCAGTGGCAATGCGTTTTGTTTTGGGGTCTACTCCTGTAGTGTTATAGTCTCAGAAACCCACAGGGGCAGTACTACCTAATGCTGTGAGTCAGACATGACTTGATGGCAGGGAGTTTTGGGGGTTTTCTTTTTTAGTTTTAGTATTATCGTGTTCTGTGATTTAAGTCAATGGCAAACTACAGCAGCCCTATTGGCTCTGACCACTAATGACCCAGACAATGAAGGTTTGGGTTATGCTGCCAGACAAAGAAGCACAACCGGCTGAGGTGCTTGCTGAGGCCAAAGGGAATATGGAATAGGTGGTGAAAGAAGAAAGTTCTAAATGCCAGTTATGGGCCACACGACCAGTTGCAGAAACAAGGACTGTCATTTATATATTCCTTCCTTGTATGTATGCAGCAATTATTTTTCTTTGTCTGTTTATAAAATGTAAGATGTAAATTCAGTTGTTGTATCATATTAGGCACTAGTATCACTGAAATGTTTGAAGATTGTGTATGGCTAAAGGAGATGTGTCCAGGTACCAAGTTGGCAAGGTAGGCTGTGGTAGGTTTCATGTCAACTTTGCTGGGCCAGGAATGCCAGTGGTTTGGAAGTTGAGGTCTACTAATCCTCCATACTGGGACGTCACACAGCAGGGCTTAGTAGATAACACCTACATAGAGCTCCTAACCACAACATACCTGATCCTTGACTACATCTGGTTTGTTTGTTTGTTGTTTGTTTGTTTCAACGTGTTTTCATACACACGTTCTTTTCTGTTCATGAGATCTCAGCACAAACTGCCCATACATGTTCTTATCAACCTAGATTTTGAAGCTCGACAGGTCTTAAAGTTAGGGACCAACTAGATTTTCACTGCCAATCAAGCATTTGATTGATACCTATACCCAGCATTGTGCTAGAAACTATGACATATGCTTTCAACGAGTAAATGTGTTCTCGTTGTGCCAGAGAAGCATAAATCATTTATTCTGATGCTTTAAACGTTCTGCCTACCATGATCTCTCTGCCTCATAAGATCCTCCAAAAACACTATTTTACCTCTGCCGTCACTCATAACCATACTTCATTAGATGAGCAGCAAAAACATCACTATGCGCCCAGGATCGAACAGAAATTGGGAAGATGACGGGCACTTACACTACTGCAGCCTAAAGCCAGGGGGCCAACAAGGTCACGGAGAATGGTACAGAAAGATAATGTCATATTTCCAGGACCTTTTCAAAGGCCCCTCATCACTTGCTACCTGGCATCCCCTAAACACCCGGTCTTTTTTCATGCCTGCTGCCACTTCGGCCACTTCCCAGGCTATCATTTCTACCCATCAGAATTCTCTTGTGCTCAAAGCTCTAATCTAGCTGCCCCGTATACGTTTCCATATGTCTTCAGCCACGTGGAACACCCTTGCACTTCTCACTGTCCTCCAATCTGTTTTCATTTCCCAGCCTCCACTCAATAGCAAGCTTTTCTGAGATGGGGATTAAGGAGGTGGAATTAGAGTAGAGGAGGAAGACGCTATAGTAGAAGAGGGCTTGGAATTGTTTCAAACAACTTTTTAAAATTAGGCCATATAGTCAGTCTGAATTGACCAGTATAGCATTTTATAGCCTTTGAATGGCTGAAATACCTGAACACAAAGAATTCTCCAGAGACTATCCCAGAAAGCAGGTCTCTCTTGCCTGGGGAAGCCCTGTCTTTGCCCTGCTGTAGCCCTCGCCCTTGTGCTTGCCTCTATCCTTGTCCTCGCCCCACTTGGGAAAAGACCCACTTCCCATCACCTCAAAATAAGCCAAGAAGCCAGCTTGCTTGGTGTACTTCCCTGGAAGTCCTGGTCCCGTGGTCTTGGCCCCCAACCGAGCCTCAGAGTCTTTGAGGAGACAAAAGGTACGTCCGTAAGTGGGCAATCCCATGATGAGCTTCTCCGAGGGTGCTCCAAGCTTCCGCCAGTAATTTATGGCAAATGCCTGCATGTAGGAAAAATGCAAACCCTTCCTTGTTATTAGAAACCAATCGCCTGGGACCAGAAGCGGGTGCCAAGACCTGTTGAGATCTTTCCTTTTCTTACCGATGATTTAGGATCTCCAGACAAAGAGTACAGGGGGCTATTATGTCCTGTGACCCCTTCCCAGGACCCATGGAAGTCATAAGACAAGATGTTGATAAAATCCAAGTATCTGTAAGAGACAGGAGGAGGAGATTATTACATAGTTGTGTGTAGGAGCCCTGGTGGTGCAGTGGTTACACATTGGGCTGCTAACCACAAGGTCAGCAGTTCGAATCCACTAGCTGCTCCACAGGAGACAGATGAGGCTTTCTACTCCCATAAAGAGTCATGGTCTTGGAAATCCACAGGGGCAGTCCTACCCTACTATGGGGTTGCTGTGAATCACAATCCACTCAATAGCAGTGAGAACTAGCTATGCATTGGTCACCTAAGCTTCCCTCCCCTTTCTGCCTGTGGGGCCTGCCCAGCTGTGCCTACCCTTGAGATGCTGACACTAGAACCGACTCCTGGCTGAGGACCGCTGTGCGGCAGGATGCTACCCTGAAAGCATTCATGGTGTCCACAGCCCAGGCTGAAGTCGGAGAAGACTATTCGAATCAGGCCTGATGCAGGTGCTAACCGAGGTCTACATCCATGTGTGAGTTCAGAGTCACATAAGCATCATTCTACCTCAGTGAGTCAGGGAATGTGCCAAAAAATCCTCCCCAAACAAAATAATGTAATTACATCTCGAAGAATTATAGGAAATTAACAACATAGGGAGTGTGGAAACAGCCCTATCACAGAGTCCCATAGCAATGAAAGTGCCTCATTCTACCATTTCAGGAGCCATTAAAAGTCAACTCCTCTAGAACGCTTTCCTAGTTTTTAAGTTTTTCATGGGGCCTATCAAGTAGACTTTAACCCATAGCAACCCCGTGAGTCAGCGTAGAACTGCTCCATGAAGTTTGCTTGGCCATAATCTTTATACAGAAACAGGTTGTCAAGTCTTGCCTGTAGCTGCAGAGCGATGATGTGGGTTCAAACTGCAAATCTTTCATTACCTGTCAAGCTCTTAACCAGGGGCCACAGAGCTGCTAACCACAAAGTCAGCAGTTCAAACCCACCAGCTGCTCCACAGGAGGAAGATGAGTCTGTCTCCTCCTATAAAAATTGTAAGACTCAGACTCCCAAAGGGATAGTGACCCTGTCCTGCAGAGTGGCTATGAGTCAGAATGGGCCCGATGGCCGTGAGGTTTGTGTTTTGAGTATTGTGTAATTAGGCAGTTACCAGGTAACAGATATAAGACTTTAAACTGATTGTCTCATTCCCTCGTAACTTGATAAATATCCTCTGAATTAAGTAGTATAACTGTCTCTAAAGAGGAAATGGAAACAGACAGGTCAACTCATCTGCCTGAGGTTGTTCGGCGCAGTGAAAGCAGGGTGCCTCAACCCAGCCTGGCTTCAAGACCAGCATGAGTAAACTCTACTCTGCACAGAATCTCCCCCATTGAAACAGTTCCTCCAGGCCATGGGTGGGGAACATCCGGGAAATCACCAATACCAGCTAACATCACACGCGTCACCAAAGAGAAGCAATTCCAGCCATCACATAAGGGGTAAGTAAATTACATGTTTGACCAAATATAGCAGGCTAAGTTTTGAGTTGATACATTTGAATGACCCTCACATGATGTTATAAATATTCAAATGGCCTTCGGCAGAGAAGCATTTCCCTGATAGCTGCCCTTTCTATTGTTTGTTCTGCATCCTCAACAGTTTTCTCATGTGGAGCCTCTTGATTCCTGGGGCTCACATAACTCAGAGTCAGCATGCCCAGAACGATTTAGGAGCCATTCTGTCTAACTTCATTGTTGCCTAGAAACTCAACGCTCTGCAAAGTGGGTCTGCATAGGCATTCCAACTTTTGGTTTGTTGGACAGTAGAAATAAATCTGGAGGTATAGTGGTTATGCTTTGGGCTGCCATCCACATGGTCAGCGGTTCAAAGCCACGAGCAGCTCCGTGGGAGAAAGCCTGGGCTTTCTACTCCTGTGAACAGTTACAGTCTCAGAAACCTATGGGGTCACTGTGAGTTGGCAGTGAAAGCTGTCCAATCATCTATCCCTCCCGTCGCAGCCACCTGTTGCACAGACTCTCCATAGCTGCTGTCTGAGAAGACAGTGGCCAGCCCCATGGGATTCTGTCTTGTGAGACTCAGCAGTGGGCTCTACAGAGACCCTTCCCAGATGATGATGTTGGGACAGGGACAGCACTACATCACCACCCTCTGATCTTCTCCAGAAAGCCTCACGGTGTGATGGAAGTAGTCACTGTCCTCATTCATACGCACCCCTAGACACCCATCAACGGAACACCCATACCCAGGCAGGCATGTGGGCAGCTCTGGGGAGATGGCTCCTCCCCATCAGGGCCCGGGCCCATCATGCCAGCATCCACTCACCGTCCTAGAAAGCGGACGTCATAAGATCTGTGGATGATGTGCGGGGCCCCAGAGACCGCAGCCGAGAGCAGCAGCCTTGGGTGACAGTGGATGGTGGCCTCCCTTCTGAAGGCAAACAGGAGCTCCTAAAAGGAACAGGGGGACACTGAGAATCAGGCAAAACAGTGTCCGGGAAAGAGAGAGAGACGGTGTGGCTGACAGATTGCCATGTATCACGCTGAGTGCCTTGATCTGCTGGGATGTAAAGGGGAACCTGGCCCAGCCCTCACACCGACTCGTGAGAGGGAACAGACATGGCCCCACGTGGTGGGTCATGAGTAAACTCAGGAGTGGGCAGTGGCGGTTCGGTGGCGGAATTCTCACCTTCTATTAAGAGACCTGGGTCAGATTCCCCACCCACACATCTACATGCAGCCACCACCCATCTGTCCGTGGAGGCTTGTGTATCACCATGATGTTGAACGGGCTTCACCAGAGATCTCAGTCAATTACCAAAAGGCAGTCAATGAAAACCTGATGGATCACAATCGTCTGGTCCCAGCGTGTATGAGATCACCATGAGTCAGGGACCACCATCATGGCAGTCAACAGCAGCAGCAAGCTGTCTCAGAAACACAGGATTTAGCGTCACACTGCTGGTGGGAGTCCGAGCCTGCGCACAGGGGGAATTCCAGAGGATTGGACCATGACCCAGAATCAGACAGAGGAACGAGCCACCAGCGGACAGCCACCAATGGCTCTTTCGCCCGGCACCTCCAAGGTGATGGCCGTAAAGCGACGTCTGTTACTTCTCAACTGTCCCTGGCCCTGCTCATGTCTCCAGCCTGATGCTGAGCCTCCCCCGCCACCCCAGAAAAAGAAACTCGCTGCCATTGAGTCAGAGCAACTGTATAGGACAGGGGAGAGCTGCCCGGGTTTCTGAGTTTGGAACTCTTCACAGGAGTAGAGAGGCCATGAGCCCAGATAAGATAAAATCAGGACTTGAAATGGGTTCATTCCGATTCAAACCCCCGGGTGAGAATTTGCCTTTCCACCCAGATAAACTGACTCACAAGCTACATTTTACAAAGGTCCCCAGCTGAGTTGTGAACGTCCATATTATTCTGAGGCATACGCATGTCCAGATTGGGGCAGCCTCCAAACTGGCCTTACTTCAATCAAGAAGAGAAAGTTCCACCGGTCATGCAGGGGGCTGCCTCTTAGTCCAGGGTACAAGAAGAAAAGGTCGAGACCATCAAAGTTATAGGTCCTCAGGAGGGAGATAACTGACTCAATAAACTTCCCACGGCGGGTGGCTGTGGACAGCATAGTCGTGAACCTGCAGGAAGAGAAGGGGTGAGGCACGGACACCAGCCACAGGATCACAGCCTCCCACCAGGCGGCTCTATGGCCTCTGGAGGGCACAGAAGAGCCTGAAGGAAAGACCAGGGAATCCATAAACACTGAAAAGCTCTTAGAACTCTTATTCAGGCAGATGGAGGGAGGGAGGGACAGAGGAGGGGGCTTAAAGGGGGAGGTGGGGTTTCCAGCAGAGGTGCCGATGGCTAGATGGCCAGGAACGAGGACTGCAGGCAACAGGTAGAAGAAGAAAACCACGTCCTGCCCCTGACCAGGTGCGCAGGGAGCAGCAGGTGCGCAACAAAGAGCATCACCTGGGCTTGGGAGCCCCGGCTTACTCCAGCCCTGCCACCAAAGACTTGGTGGTGCCACTGGTGAGGCACTTGGCCTTTCCCTGCCTCTTCCTCAGGGATAACTACCCTATTCCTCAGCCCTGTCCTCACACTGACCTGTCCTCCCTCGACGGGACTCGGGGAGAAAACATGAACCAAGAGGCAGCACTTCCAGGAAGATCTCTGGCCTAATCCGGCCTGGGCCACAGATGACGAAGCCACAGGCCCAGGCTCTGACCAGGGACCCCACCCCTTTCCTCTCTGTTCATGTGCTTGTTTGGTGTCTCTGTTTGGGTTTACTTTCTCTTCCATTCTATGGAAAGAAAAGACATTCTAATTCACTGGAGTGGAACGTCAAGCACATCTGAGCTAGACTTGCATGGGGTGGTTAGAAAGGTCCCAGATTCAGAATTAGTTGAGTCTGGGCTCGTGGTGCCACCTCCCCCCGGATCATCGTGGGTGCCACCTGGCACATTCTTGCAGGCCTCCGACTTTTACTCTATTTTCCTACAAGTTGAGGGTACAAATAGCCACTTGGTGAGCTTCTTCTGAGATGCGCTGTGCAAGCACCCAGACCAGCATCTAGCAAATGTTCAGTGTCGAGAGGGGGGGGAAGCCCGGGCCTGAGGGAAGCCAGTCATCATCTGCTGTTGCCGTGGGGTGCCGCGTCCTGCCGACTCACAGCGACCCCCCAGGACAGAGCAGGACTGCCCCATAGGGATCCGTAGGCTGTAATCTTACAGGAGCTGATTGTCAGGTCTTGTCTTCTGCTAAGCAGCTAGTGAGATCGAACCACTGACCTTTTGATTAGCATCCAAGCAGTTAACCAGGGCTCTTTAGTTATCACCAGTACTCTCCAAATCATTCCTACACACACACACACACACCCCATGTTATCACTAGTACTCTCCAAATCATTCCTACACACACACACCATGTTATCACTAGTACTCTCCAAATCATTCCTAAACACACACACACACCATGTTATCACTAGTACTCTCCAAATCATTCC
>NW_022104341.1:4365156-4378951 GCF_000313985.2 Echinops telfairi | reverse complement strand
TCAGGCCTTACCCATGGAAATCAGGGGGTTTTCTACAGGACCCAGAAATGCATTTTGTAATCTCCACATTGCCTTTGGGGGGCAGGGGAGGGCAAAGTGCTAATGAGAGCATGTCTTGAGCATCCACTAGGTGCCAAGGCACGAAACTCACCGTCTTCTGAACTCGGCACCGCTGGCTTCGTTATGAAATGAACCCCGTGCGCTTTGGGGGTTATTCTTCTTGTCCTGTCCCATATTCCTCCCCACTTTGAGACAAAGCCCGTGCCTCTTCTGAAGGCTCAGGGGCCCATTTCTAGTGCCCCATTTCATTCCTCCCACCTCCTCCACAACCTGGCTGTTAGAACTTCCCAGGCTCCCACTCCCAACCCCCCCAACCCCCAGCCTCGCAGGAGAAGAGGTCGGGAAGGCCAGCGCTCGGCTCTCCCTGTGGTCGACCTGGCTCCCCCTCCCTCCCCAGCCCTTCTTCTAGCTTACCACTTCCATCCTCTCATCGCCCCCACCCCAGGAAGAAGGCGACCCCAAACCCTTACCTTTCAGTGCCGAAGTCCCACCCACCAACAGACAGCAGGGTTTTCAGCCTCTGGTTCCTGGGGTTCAGGAAAAGAGGGGGGGGTCAGCTGGGTCCTCACACCGGTGGGCAGCTGTAGCCACGCTTCATTCAGACAGGAAATAGGAGCGAGGGGAGGGGGAGGGAAACTCAGGGAGGCCATTAGAGTCTGAGCTGGGAGTTGGTGGCAGAGGAGAGAGAGGACTTGCCGGCAGGGGCAGGCAGAGACAGCCGCAGGGGCAGGCAGAGACACCCGCAGCCACTGCACACAGGAGGCAAGAGGGAGCTGGCGCGGTTGTCAACAGGCAGCCCTTGGGTGGGGGAGAGGGCTTCAGGAGTCACCCTGGAGAAGAGGTCAGGCTTGGAAGGAAGAAAGAGGAACACACCTCTCCTTGAGCCTGTTGAACTCTGGGTAGAAAACCGCCTCATCCCGGGCAGTTTTCGCCACCAACTGGTTGTTTTCCATTGAGGCAAATGCAAATATCAGGTGGGTGCAGAGCAAGGGGTCCAGGTCCTTGGGGGCGATGGAGGCCATGCCTGGTCGTCTATGTGCCCAGTTGGTGAGATAGCATACCAGTTTGTGGGACACACCTGGCCGGGGAGGACACACAGTCGTTGGCAGACACCCAGGAATGGGGGAGTGGGGAGTGAGGGGTGGGGAACTCTCAGCTCCCGCAGAGCTGTACGGACACCAGCTCAAGAACCCAGGCCACTGTAGGTCCTTCCCCCATGTCCTCCCAAAGTCCCGCTCTCAGGGCTCCTCGACCACTGCCGAGGCCCCCTGGGAAAGAGAGACTCCCCTATGCAATCCTGGGCCTCAAGGCCGCATCCTGCACATAGTGGGTGATTGGCCAACAGCACATGACCCAATTCCCTCTGCTGAAGTAAATGAGATCCGTAATCCCGGACCCAGGAGCCGGGTGGGGTGGGACTGCAGGGGACACTCAACATGGAGGGCCAGAGACTCCCCCCTGCCCGGGAGGGGGCCCAAAGTCCTTACCATCGCAGTGTGCCAGCGCCAGAGCCCACCCTGTATGGAGCAAAGGGAGGAATGACCCTCAGAGGTGTGCACGCATGTGCCCCAAGTGCCCCAAGCCCCAGCCCCTACCCGTCAGCCAGAGGTCGGCCCCTTCAACACGCCCTCCCAAGGCAGGTGCCCACGTGGAGGCAAGCATGCCACTCCTCCCTTCTCTCTCCTTCAAAGCTGGGCAGGTGAGCTAGTCTGTCTAAGCTCCTGCCCACGCCAACCAACACGGCACGCACGCATACTCTGCGCCAGGACAAGAGTGTGTGTGTGTGTGTGTGTGTGTGTGTGTTCTGGTTTTTCAGCCCTGGCAAATGATTGGATCCGTGGGTCTCCTGCTCGGCTGGACATGGACCTGCGCCAAGACAAGAGTGTGTGTGTGTGTGTGTGTGTGTGTGTGTGTGTGTGTGTTCTGGTTTTTCAGTCCCGGCAAATGATTGGATCTGTGGGTCTCCTGCTCGGCTGGACATGGACCTGTGCCGGCTCCCCCCTCCCGCAGAGGTTCTGCTGTAGCCGTCGTTCTACGTTGCGCAGTCACGTTTGACGCCACGGCCTGCACCGGGCCTCTCGGGCACCGCTGCCCTTCACTGCGATCCAACTGTCGCGGTGAATGGCCGTCCAGCTGGCTCCAACTCATGGCAACCCCCAGCACCACAGAATGAAACCTTGCCTGGTCCCGGGTCACTGCATGGCCCTGAATATGCCCAAGGCCACGGTCACAGCCCCTGTTTAGTTTGAGGGCCTTCCAACCCAGCAAGTTCTCCATTCAGCTTTCTCTCGGACAGTACCCTCTTGGGCACCACAGGGTTTTCACAGACTGATTTTCAGAATTAGATCTCCAGACGTTTCTCCCTAGTCTGTCTCATTCTGGAAGATCTGCTGAGACCTGTCCGCCACGCGGGCCCCTGTTGGCATTTCTATGTTTCTGCATCATAGTAACATGCAAGCACCACAGTGTGGCAAACTGACAGGTGGGTGGTGGGTCCCGTCTTATGTCTACCTCACGTAGACCCCCTAAGTCCCAGGCTGTGATACTATGGGGAGAGGGGAAGAGGGACCCATATACTCACCAACCCAAAGCAGGAGCTTCCCCATCTTGATGGTCTGACAGCTGTGAGGCTGGGGCTGGAGTCCTTTTATCTGCGCTCCCCCATGGATAGCCCCGGGACTGCCCACTGCACACACACACACACACACACACACACACACACGCCAGTGCCAGAGTCGGTGATGCATGAGCTGCTGCCTCAGAGTCACGGTGACCCCGGCACCTCCCGTTCTTACTGTCTCTCTCAGAAACCAGGCCCCAGCTCCGAGCCAGCACAGCATGAAGGAGGGGTCCACCTGAGTCGTGCTCAGCGCAGAGCAATGCTCCTAAGCCCCTCTCTACAGCTCACCCCTCATCCTGGTGTCTGCGCCCCCACGGGCTAGGGATGGAGGAGAACCACAGCACTGAAGCAGTCATTCTGTTGTTATAAGACTATGGGTTGGGGAAGCCATGTAATAAAAAGTTTTAAAGACCCAGATTTGGACTCATGGAGTTAAGATTTGAATCCCAATGTCGCCACACCACTGAGAAGTTTTGTCATCTTGGGTTAGTTACTTAGCCTCTTGAAACATCAATTTCCACATTTGCAACACAGAGATAACGGCTCTTATTTACCTTCTATGTTGCCATAGAGATTAAAAAGATAATGGATGCAACATTCTTAATAATCGCTCCGCTTATAATGAGGACTCAATGAATGGAAGCCATTTGTCAATGACATGGAAGCCAGATGTCATCAGAGGCACTAAACAGGCTGCCCAGTAGAGTTGGGTTCTCAAACACAAATGCTGACATGCAGGCAGGTCATGTAGCTGGGGCAAATGCACACAATCAAATCATGCCTTCTTCAGCTTATGAAGAGTAAGTGCTCAAACTCAACAACGGGCATAGCTGACGTGCGGCCTCATGCTCAGAAGACCACAGAGATGGGCATGAACAGGGTCAGCACTTCTGAGCAGCCTCTCATGGTTGCCCAGCGAGGAAACAGACCCAGTGTGTGTAGACAATGGACTTCTCAAGAGAAGACCCAAATCTGAATTTCTGTAGGAGCCAACATCTGAGTCCACGTACGTATCAAAAGCCTACGGAACGCGATGAACAGGATTCTGGGCACCTGAACGATGTGTTTTAAAATAGAGAGCAAGCAGCCATATGAAGGGTGAACAAAATGGGTCTGCGAGCCAGATGTTCTTATGATTCACCAGTCTTCTTTCTCCTTCAGTGGGTCTCAGACCAGGCGTGTGCTCCACATTTCAAGGTTTGAGGCTCAGTCCAGTCATGGACGACCAGCAATGACCTGTTGGTCATGATCTAACATGTGCTTTTTCTCAAAGCCTGACCAGGTGACCTAATGCACTCGCCACTAACGTTATCACCCAGATGCCAACCCAGGGAGCAGCACAGGGAAATAACGATGGCTGGTATTCTGAGTTCCCATAACCTCCATCCTTCATCTCCAGTATGGAAGGCGTTTTGTTTGTTTGTTCTTTGTTGTAATCAACAGGTGTTTGGAGACCATGGAGTAAACGTCAATGGAATAAAAAGTATCGGATTTTGGCAGGGAGATATTTTCTTTACCAAACTCTCAGAAGGTCTGTTAGAGGATCCCACCAAGAGAAATGCATCCACCCTGGCCATCTGTGGTAGTTATATAATCGTTTGTCAATTTGAGGATAAGGAACGTAGGGGTGGAGTCTAGTCTGTCAATCAGATCATAGCCAATGAGGCCTCTGTGTGGGCATGGCCTTCTCCTGAGAGTTCTGGGAAATCCTGTATTTCTTATTTAGAGGTGGGAGACACTGCTCTCTCTCAGTCCACTCCCTGCAAGACACTCTACTGACAATGTGGACTCCCTGCGAGGCATCCCTGAGGAGAAGCCACATGGATCTACCCTGATGCAGCTGGAAGCTGGAGAAGCCATGTAGAGACCAGCGCTGAGATTGCTTGCAATGCCACTGGATCCAAATACTTTCTACCCACTGGCCTGTGATTGTCCTGCACGCGGCGTCATTGCATGTGTTTCGTGAGTCTGAAGAGGACTTTAGAGATTGGTATCAGACTTATGGGCTTGGACTGGACTGGGTTGGGATGTTTTCTTAATGTACAATTACCCTTTATAGAAAACTCTCTCTTATACCCATACGAGTTTCTATGGATTTTTTTTTCTCTAGTCTACCCAGACTCACACAACATCCTTCGTGTAGTCCACAAACACCCACTGAACATGTGGTACATGCTGGGCCCAGCCGGCTAGGAACCCTAGCTATGATGGTGGTCTGCCCTCAAGAAGCTGAGAGTCGTAACTGCATGGATTCCGTTCCCCAGTGCTAGTGTGCGCTGTGGTCCTTTGAGGAACCACGTGATGGGTGCAGTGGGGAAAGCATGGGTTTTGTTGCCAAGCAGACTTGAGGTCCAATCCCTGCAGTGAAGACCAATGGGACCACTTGAGTCCCATCTGCCTGCTCAAAGCCACTCTCCACCTTTGGGCTAATAGTAACCCGAATCAGGAGACTATGAAACTTCCTGAGACCCACAGTGGATCCGGCTTGGCAAGCAACTTGTACCATTGGGTAGGTTGTCCCTGGCAGTTTCTAATTCTGATGACTTATAGTCCTCTCTTAATCCCCAGGAATCCATGTGCCCTAATTCATGCTATTCTTTTATTTAACGCCCCTTCTTTTTCTGGAAAACTGCTTGGCCCCCCATTTGGCTTCTCGGCTTCCTCCGTCTGGCAAGGCTCCCTTCATCCACGGCCCCGGGACTTGCTGGCTCCTTGATGAGGAATGACTAGACCCTCGACTTCGGAATCTCCCCCTCTTGCCTACTCCCCGATCCCATTTGCCATCACTGCTGGGCTTGCGTCCTTCCCCCTAGAGCCCACCAGAAGCACCAGTTGTGAACACTACGCTCACCATGGAAGCCAGTTTTGCCTCCCAGGGAGAACCTCATTCATCTCCGGGCTCCTGTTCTGCTCCCGCGCACTTGACTAGTCAGTCTAAGACCTGATCCTTCTCTGCCTGCAGAAGTGACTGGTGATGCTGAGAAGAACACCAGGCCATAACAGAGTGCCCAGGAACGGCCTT
Source organism: Echinops telfairi (assembly GCF_000313985.2). Lineage (NCBI taxonomy): Eukaryota > Metazoa > Chordata > Mammalia > Afrosoricida > Tenrecidae > Echinops > Echinops telfairi. Next base: position 4,373,249 of record NW_022104341.1, on the reverse strand, counting down.
CGATTCATTCAGGGATGGCTGTGCCAGATTGTCGGCAACAATGACTCTGTGTATAGGGCAGGTGGTGAACAGTCAAATGCTGAATGAGGGTTATGTTAGGAATCAGTGGGCCATGTCTCGGTTCACTCTCAACCTCTCCCTATGTGCTTGCTGCCAGAAACAAGGGGGGAAAGGCAGCCTCTGCTTTTTACCTTGGTTTTATTTTGACAGCCCCACCCAGATACTTGGAAAAGATCCCTCCCTGGTCACACAGAGTAACAGACATTTACAAATGGCTCACTGAAGAAATCCCACAGTGCTGCAAACCACCTGGACTTTATAACATCCACCTACATCAGGGGCCGGCAAGCTGCGCTCGAGGGCCCTATGTGGCTCTTTGGGTACGTACGCGTGGCTCTGAAATAAAATTTGAAATGAAAATAAAACTAGCTTAGTTTCATTTAAAGGGTATTTGTAAAAATAGGCTTAGGGCTCTTGACTAATTTTTAAATTGTTGTGAGGGACAGGATTGGCTCTTCCATCTCACAAGTTTGCCCACCGCTGACCTAGATGAAGACAAAATGCTATTGCTGTTACAAGGCATGTGACCAAATTCCTCATAGTGTTCATGTGAATGGATTGGAAGTGTGGCCTGATAAAACCAGTTGATTGAATAAGTATCCAACGAGTGCTAACTATAAATCAATAGAATGCTCCAGTTGGCTACCTCATCTTTAAGGAGCCCTGGTGGTGCAATGGGTAAGTGTTTGGCTAAAAGGTTGGCAAGTTTTCACTCGCCCAGCAGCTGTGGAGAAAGCTCGGACCATCTGGTCCCAAGAAGATTATAGCCTAGAACATCCGGTGGGTCAGTCATGGGAGAACTGTACTCTGACGCTTTTCAATAGCTGACATTCCAGAATTAGACCACTAGACCTTTCTTCCAATTGCCTCTAGGTGGACTCGAACCTCTAAATGCTTGGTTAGCAGTGGGATACATAAACTGTTTGTAGCACCAGTGACTCCCTGGACTTACGGTGGGCACTAAAAAGAATGGTATCCATTGTTGTTGTTGTCCCTGTTGTTTGCTGTTATCATTCGCAGTGACATCAGCACGTAACAGTATTGAGCTAATTGTTGAATAGGTTGATACTAATTGATGCATCACAGTTTTCCCCATTGCTAAGATTCTATTGTCCAGAAAGCAGTGCAATCCTTCATCATCTATTTATTCATTCAACACGTATTTATTGTTGACTTCAGTGGAGCAAGCAAAACACCAAAGCACAGAAACAAAAATAAAAGCATGTAGCTCATATTTACATATAAAGTATCAGCTAGGGGCTGCCCTGCCCTGCCCCTCAGCGATCTCATTACACTTTGCCTAAACCCTAACCCCGCAGCCTATTGTCAGGAGAGAACAGTCCCTAGAGAAGGACATCATGTTTGGGAAAGTAGGTCAGCAAAAAAGAGGAAGGCCCTCAAGGAGATGGATTGACATTGTGTCTGCAACAAGGAGCTCAAGCACAGGACCAAGCCGGCAGCGTTTCGTTCTGTTGTGTTTAAGGTCGCTGCGGATTGGAACCCACTCAGTGGCACCTATCAACCACCATAGCCTGTGTCAGCCCAAGGTCCTCCCCAGGGTTTTGGTGAAGTCTCAAGGGGTCCTCCTTGTCTCTCTCCCTCTGTTCCTCAATCCTTGAGTACAGATTGATTTTTTTTTCCTCACATGACTCGCTGATGTAAGACTTAACCCTTGTCCTGGCTTTCTCACACCCCCAGTTGTTCCCGGGTTGGTAGTCTACTGAAAGCATGATGGATGCGGGAGGGGAGGGGTGCTGTTGAGTCACAACGCAGAGACCGCTACCAGCCCTGGCTCCCCCACACTGCCCAACTTCTCTCTCCAACTCGAGAAGAACTGAGCAACCAGCTGCAGTGGGTTCTCTCCACACCCAAATTGCTCGGGGGTCACAGCTACACTCAAGCAGACACGTTTCTCAAACAAACATTGTGCCCCTTCAGAGGAATCCTTTACTGTTAATAAGCTTTGCTCATCTGTTTTAAAGTATTAAGAAAGGAACCATCCGGGATGATGCCTTGCTGTCAAAAAGAATAGTATCTGGGGTCTTTTTTTTGTTTTCCTCTCTTTTTTAAAATCATTTTATTGGGGGCTCGTACTTTTTTTTTCTTGCTTTGTTTTTTTTTCTAATCATTTTATTAGGGGCTCATACCTCTTATCACAATCCATACATACATCAATTGTGTAAAGCACATTTGTACATTCATTGCCCTCTGGGGTCTTAAAATAAGCAACCATCTAAGTGAGATGGCAGCTAACTTCACATAGCAGCAGCATATCAGCCTGTGTGACATAAGGGTTGTAAATAATAAAATCTATGCCCAGAGGAAGGGGCATTACTAGAGCTTAAAATCTGAGCACCCAGGTTTCAGAAGGATATGGATGAAAGTGAAAGCCTAAAATCCATCTGCAGGGTCCCCATGTGGATTAAGCCACTAGTAAATCCCCTCTGACCAAGGATGTGGATAGCCACACTATCTGATAAGAGTGCAAAAGTAGATGGATGCAGCTGTGATTAAAATGTAATACCTTATCATTTGTTCTCACTTTTGATCTATTTTTAATTTATTCTAGTTTTTAACTTTTTTTTTCAATTGAAGTTTTTCTTGGTTTTCGTTATTTTTCTTCATTGTTGTTTTGTACATTTATCTGTATATGACATCCATGCTAGTTAAATCTTCAGAGACAGTAATTGGCTCAATCACTTCTTAGTGCTGTGGCAGGGGTGACTGAGGGAAAATGGGGAGATAACAAGAATGAATAAAAGAAGAAAATGTCCTAAAATTGATCATGGTGATGATTGCTCAACTCTTTAATATCATTAACCCATTGAATTGCAATAGAAAAACATCAGGGAGTATAGAAGGATCCTGATCAAAAGGGAGAAAAGATGGGACAGAATTTTAAATTTCATATATATCCAGACACTTTGGAGACTGGATGAACCCTGAAACTCCTGCCCTGATGTAATCTTTAAACCTTTGACCACAAAACCGCCCCCCGGGTCTCCTTTAAAACAAAAAGTAGTTAGTTCGTAGACTGTGTGCCGTGAGCATTATGCTTTTTCAGAGATGGCTCTATGGGAAGGAGGCCTGGTGGTCCTGCCAAGTGTGGGAGAAAAACAGGGCTATCTGCATGTCCTGACCTAAATTAATAAGCCACATCACTTTCAGCCGAGACCCAGACTGTAGTTTCCGCCAGAGAACCTGGAATTCCTGATGCCCCCCCCACACGGTATCTCAGGATGTGAAATGCTTGATCAGCATCTGTCTCTTGGCTCCCCAGCAAGCAGATAGGTAAAAGATATCCATATTGCCTAAAGAATCATCCAGCAATGACATGTGAGGAGCGTTGTTTGGGGCCTCGATGCCGTATGTACCCATTTTTTAGTCCACTTCCTACTGAAACTGCAGAACGCCGTCCAGTTAGACAAGGAGGGTTTCCAGGATACTATTGAAAATTGCATTAAACATTCTGCCAGATGACAAAAAGGGTTTGCAGGACCATGGGTCGTGTTACAGGTCCGTCTCTGTAGTTTTAAACAAGGGTTGAGCCAGCCCCTTGGATTGTTCTAGTCTTCTGACCACGTTGTACTGAACATGGAACACTATACTCACCCCACCATTTCAGGTGGAGAATTTAAATAAGAGGAGGTGTTTTGGGTTCCAGAGTGATCTGCTTACCACGCTTCCTTTCCAAATCACATTGTTTAAAGGCAGTTGATGGAATCTTGAGAAATTTCAATTCACTCAAAATTGTGACGCTAGTACATAGGAACCTGACTTGATGAAACATACTACAAATGTATTCTTTGAAACAAACATAAACTTACCAACAACAGTCCACTCCGCACTTACTTAGGCTCCCGGGTCCCTATTCTCCCTGGTCAAGGACTGAATGACTAACTCTCAGGTTATGACGTTTCTGAGGCTACTGTCTCAGCCACCTTTTTGGTAACTGGAACTCACATACTCATGCAAAATTGGTTATTCCTACAGTGACTGTGGCTTTCAGCACATTATCTGTTATTCAAACATTCTTACAGGAAGACAATGCTGTTCAAAAAGGTGGCTTTTCTTCTGCCACCCTGATGCAGAAAACATCCCTTGGGGGTCTGTTTTCCCCTCACCACTCTGCAATCCTTGAGGGAATAAGCTATGCACACCTACTCACTGCTACCTCTTCCAATTGACCACGTGACCTTACCGTTTACTTCTAAAGGAAGAACTCAGCGATCCGACATTCCAAATAGTTTCCTCACAAGTCACTAAAAATTATTCCCACTCAAATCATGGCAGATCACAAGATTAGAATTCCCAGTTTTACATCAAGGTAATTTCTGCTGCATAAGAGTAGCAAATATTCCACCTAGACGCCTTTACATCGCCCATTTCGTATAACTTTAGTTTGCCCAACTGACGGCATACTTCGTTTCAACACAAACAGGACCCGATCGGTGAGTGTTCACAGGCAGTGGTCACTTCACCAGCCCGGGAAGTAACCAAAGGGTCACTCTGACGTGCAATGAGCTACTTGGGATGTGCAATGAGCTACTTGGGATGTAGCTGTTTTGTTTTTAAGGTGGGCTTTAAGATGGACATCCTGGTGACCGAAATAAACTTAACCTCACATAGAACACACCCTTCCAAAACGAAAGGCCAATGAAGTGCTGAGTTTGATTTAATCCATCAGTATGCTCAATTCTCAAGTCACATGTCATAATCTGTAGGGTTCCTAAATACAGCAAACCTTCTGGAGCCACACACAATTAAGGGTCGAGCTGGGAGCTGCACCTAAGCAGGCCTGAGATGTCACCTTAATGGAAGTTAAATGCCCTTTAGCGCTCCATCCACAAACCTCACTCTGACAACTAACCTGACAGAAACACGTACCTCTCGTACCTACCTCTGCCGGTTACATTGCTGTCAGCCAGACTTTGTCCAGCTAGAAAGTGGATTTGGGGTTCGGTCAATGGCAAGGAACTACATGAACTCACGTGTGCTGACTCTATCAAGGTGAGCTGGCTGGTTTTAGTGAATGCAGGTATTTCCACATTTCGCAAGTGAATTAAGCTCTACAGGCACACCCCATTTTATTGTTTCAGGCAGTAAGTTTTCACAAACGAAGGTCTATGGCAACCCTGTGTGGAGCAAGTGTGACAGCATGTGCTCCCTCCGCGTCTGTGTCCCAGGTTGGTCATTCTCACCACATTTCAAACTTGCATGGTACCACTGCACACTGCGCTGGAAAATCAAATTCATCGGACTTGCTGTACTGCAATAATCGCTTTATTGTGGCGGTCTGGAACAGAACCGGCAGCGCCTCTGAGGTCTGCCTGCTAAGGATCGTGAGGAGTCAGAGAGCTGCTTTCATGAACCAAGGGATGTCCCCATGCCGCCCCTCACCCAGATGCGGACAAACCTTTGGCACAGCTATGTGAGAAGAAAAGCCTACAGCCAACTTTTTTTGGTTGGAACAACTTGGGGAAAATGATTAATCTACACACATTCAGATACACATACATTTTTTAAAAACCTCTCCTCCCTATGACTACGGGACCCCAGAAGGCAGCCTCCGCAGGCTGAGATGCTGCTGCACCCCACGCAGCACACTGCACGAGCCACCATGCTGTCTCCGAGGCTGAGGGAGCAGGCGCAGAGGGAGTGGGTGCTCAGATGGGATTTGCTTTGTTCTTCAATCCAGCCTAGTCAGCAACGCTGTTAGCAGCAGGGGCTGGGCCAGGCTCTAGGGGCACAGTGTGGTGGATGACTTGGTGGTCCCAGCCCACTGTGGTCAGGAGGGAGTGATTGAGCAGGGACCAAGTAGCATCTCTCACAAAGTCTCTGTGGGCTCGGCTTCTAAACCTAGAAGAGAAAGAGAAGTCTGGGTGGGTTAGTGCAGATAAGAGTGACAAAAAAAGACATCTGGGGAAGGAGGCAAACCCATAATGTCCGGGGGTCGTTCTTGGGATGCTGATACCCATGTCACCAGAAGAATGACCTTGTCAGCAACATAGCAGTGTTGCCATCCACAGCGGAGTGTCTTAATCCCTGAATCCAGCTTCTATTTTTGGAGATGGAGAAATGCTGGCTACAGTGAAGCCCACCACCATGTCAACTCTGATCCCTAGCAACCTTTACTTCTGAGGCTGTAAATCTTTATAGAAGTAGAATAGCGTCATCTTTCTCCCGAGGAGCGGCTGGTGGGTTTGAAAAACTGACCTTGTAATTAGTAGTTCAACACTTACCAAATGGCACCAAGGCTGGCTAGAGTAAAGTTAATGATATACAGGCCAGGTTTAGGCAGCAAATCACAGCAAGTTGGGAGTATAATTCAGGCCACCTGCCCAGTGCCTTTTACACGACAGCAGGTTCATTTCACATCTAAGTATTTATTTTGTTTTGATAATGGAAAGGGTAGATGCTCTCCTTGGTTGGAGCTGGAGGCCAGGCTCAGATATGCCACCCACAGCCCACACTCGCCCTTTAACAGGGAGTGTGGTCCAGGAGCAGTCTGCGTGGTCTCCGCCACCCAGAGGGGCACGCTCCTCCCACGAGGAGCTGCTTCACTAGAGGGAAAAAGGAAGCAGCGCCTGCTGGTGCCCCTCCCTGAGTCCCGGTCACAGGACTGCCCTTCACACTTACACCTCGGAGAGGCTGGCGTCCAGCACGGCAAGCGAGCAGTCTTCACTGATGGAGGCCAGGAAGGGAACACTGCAAGAGGGCGAGAAGAGGACATGAAAAGTGAAACCCATGGACCGCAAGACAAAGGCCAGCCCGTACTTGCTCCCACTCTCACCTGGCCCAGAGGGGAAGCGGCCTGAGCTCTACTTTGGGTTAATGTTTGGCTACCACTGAAATCCACACCAACAAAGATGGGGAAAGGAAGCAAAGTCACGGTTGAAAATGACCCATCTGGTCCCCTCCCTGCAGCTTCAGTAGCAAGCATCCCAGAAACACCTGGGAGAAATAAGGCAGCCCCACCCACTGTCCTAGAAATCTACACTACTCATTTGGGGCGCTGAGAAGAAATGAGATTACATCGGCTGTGTTCATGTTGGACTTGACTTTCGGTAACTCCTTGTGCCAACTCCCCGTTTGACCCCGTGACTTCAACGGCAGGTTCAAGCTCAACAGTTGTGAAGAAGGCACCCAACCAGGCAGTGGTTCACTCTGCTGTACACGCAGGGACAGAAGCGACTCAGAGGCACTGCACTATGTGTCACAGGAGACCTGCGCTCCAGAAGGTTTTCAATAGCTGACTTCTTGGAAGACACCAGGCCTTTCTTTCACGATGTCTCTGAGTGAACTTGACCCTCGAACCTTTCATGCAGCAGCAGCGCATGTTAACCATTTGCAGGTGCAAATGCATCAAGACACAACCGAATCAGTTGGTGATGTAACATCAGTCCCACGCCCCACGCCCCACGCATTCCCATTCAGAGCCGCCAGGCCCCAGAGGACAAAGAGTCATACCTGTGTGGGGAGAACACCAGCCCACTGACAGACTGGGAGTGCACAGCTGAGCTGAGGGCACAACTTGTACTCTTGGTGTCCACAAGGGAGACCGTCCCGTCCTCATCACCTACAGACAAGAAATGAGCACAATACAGTGGTTAAGAGCACTGCTGGTGCTGAACTGGACTCCTGGACCAGAGAAGCACTCGAAGCACCCGCCTCCTCTGCTAGGAAGCCGGAGCAGCTCATGACGGAGTGGCTGTGAGAACTGAGTGATAGCTTAACAAGCTTCACCACCACCTTCATGGCCTTAGCTCCATGACAGCACTGCCATTACCCACTGCTCTCTCCCAGCAGACACACCTGCCGGAGACGGGAAACTGTTATTTCCCACTGGCAGAGAAAAGTGGTAAGAGCAGAGAAAAGCAGGCAGCCTGCTGAGTTCTGGCTCTCCCAGCTACTTGCCTCATGGCTCAATGACCTCTCAGCACAGCTCACTGACTCCTCCACTTGCTCAGGTATCTAGCCACACCCAGAATACAGGGGTCGGTGCAAACACACACGAAAGCACACTGGGGGGG
>NW_022104341.1:4343483-4365056 GCF_000313985.2 Echinops telfairi | reverse complement strand
GGGTTCTCCAAGGCTACAGCGAAATGACTTTAGGACTATCTCACCACTCCACCTCTACGTTTGCTAAGTGCCCAAGTGTGCTGATGACTTGCTGCCAAAACCCCGAGCACAAAGGTGTAGCTCTCACCCCCACCTTCAAGCAACTTAACACATGATCTTCCTTACCAAAGACAAAGGCTTCGCTTTGCTGAGGATGCCAAGCCAGTGAGGTAGGGAGGTAGCCAGAGGCATTGCAGCCTGTAAAGAGGAAAGCAAGGGTTGGAGTCAAGACTGGCGCTTTTCCAATGAACTGACTCCTAAGTCCTGGGCACACCTCTCGAATTCTCCAAACCTCAGAGGGTCACCATGGCCTCACCCTGGAACCCCATACCTCCATTTACCCATCAGCCTCCTGCCCTTTCTGGACATGTGTCAAAGGCAAATTTCAAGCACAACCTTTAAGATGCTAAGTGGTCCCTCTGCCCACCCCGGGACTAACGGAACCCCCACCCAGGAAGCATGCCAGCCTTAGTGGCCGCTGCACAAAAAGGAGTTGGCAGCGCCTCAGTGAGAAAGAAGATTAGGTCAGTTTTTTTTTGTCTCGGTGACTGGGCGTCTGGCAACTGTGCCTTGAACTCTGGCCAAGGAAAGCCTCCTCCGAGTGGGCCCCTAGCACGACTCCCCGACTGGTTCCCAGACTCACCCATCTGTGATGCTGGCTTGGGACAGCGAGTATCCCAGAGTAAAATTCTATTGTCCTGGAAGAATAAATAGGGGAGAGAAAAAGGGAGTGCTTCACATGCTGCGGGGGGTAGGGGTGGGGGTGGGTGGGGGGGGGTGTCTCTACTTGGCCCACGGAGAGAACTTGGGTGTGGTGACCAAGTGGAGCAGGGAAGGAGTACCTCACCTCACTGCATGACAGAAACACGGAGTCCTTGTGAGGAGAGGCAGCGACACAAGTGACTGGCCCAGAATGAGCTGCAGAGAGGGACATCAGACAGAGGTGGGACTGGGGGCATCATAAAGCAGCACGTCATCCTATCAGATACCATCAAGAGGCAGGAGGGAGGGTAGGAGAAGCAGTCCTGGCTGCATGATGGAATTTAACACATTTACTGAGAGACTATTAAGACAAAGCCTACAGGTTGAGGGGGAGAGAAATCCGAGGCTGAGAGCTATAAGAACCCCCAATAAAAGTATTAAAAAAAAAGACTCACATGGCGAAAGAGAAAATAAGTAAGTATACATTGCAGGGATTATAATGGACGAGATAAAACAAAACGTGTGTAAATGGCTGAATGTGAAACTGATGATGTTCTGTAAACATTCATCTGATTCATATAAAAGTTAAGGAATAAAACCAAAAAAAAGGGGGGGGGGAGCAACAGGGCTTAAAGGAGTTTCCAAAAATCATGGAAAATGAAATTAGTGGACTTTTTCCCCAAACTTTTTGAAGTGCCCTGGATGTAGATGCTATAAATGATTTGAAAATAGTTTTCATACTGGCATACATATACTACAAATACACAAAAACCTTCCAGGGATTCCTAGATGCTAAAAACTTCAAGAAGCCAACTTCTCCGATGTTCTCCTCTTCACATGACTTAAGAAACCATCTGCAGCTTGCCAGGTCCTTGTTCCGATCTCTCCCATCACCACCACCCATCCCCCTTTTACAGAGGACCCCTCACCCAGCCCACCCCATACCAGGTGCAATACTCACGAGGTACAAAACCCAAGGGTTCCGCACTAAGGGACAAAAGGGGCAAAGAGCAGGACAAAGAGCAGATGGTATGAGCACAGAAGAGGACCAAGCTTACTTCATGCACAGCACAAACACAAGACTGACACAAAAGGAAGCCAACCGCCAGGAGGTGAGCAGAAAGGAGTCTTAGACGCGCATGATGGTTCTTAACGGAAAACAGAAATTGCATAGAAGTGTTATTTCAAGTTCGAGATTCGCATGTCTCAGGGCTTTTATCATTCAACTATCCCAAATTTACCGTGAGTGGGTTTAGCTAGTGCAGTGTACTTGAAGGGCAAATGAGAGTAAAAAGGTCTGAAGAAAAATGGAATTTTAAATCTGTAGGCCACAAAATACCAGAGACCCAAACAGCAACAGATCTGAAGTGGCGAGTCCAGTGCCACCATCCACTCGAGGGGAAGCCTGACAGGGAGTGAACACAGGACAGCGATGGGCTGGCAGGGCGGCGAGAAATGGGAGTTTGGGCCTGTGTGACCAAGGTGGCAAGGCCATCAACAGAAATGGGGAAATTACGAAAAGGCAAGCGGTAGAAATTGCAGTCTGGCTTTAGCTTGAGAGGAAAACCATACCTACACAAGTGAAAATGGAACTGCTGCCCGCAACGTGCCAGCCAGGCTCCATGAGCCCAAAGGGGAGAGTCAGAACAACTGGCACGCTCACTCACCTCGGTAGGAGTTCAGTACTGTCTGCTGAGCAAGGTCCCAAACCTTGATGCTAAGAAGCAAAAGGATACAGACACTTAATCTTGACTTCAAACTGGCTCCATCCAGGCTGACCAACCGAAACCAGAATAGACCCGCATTTTAAAAAGTTGGGTGATTCAGAATAACCAGAACTGGAAAAATTACCAGCGGAAGCCCTGAAGTGGGAGACTAAGAAGTGTAGTGAACCCTTTCCAGAGCCTGATATGTGAGAATGGATTGCTGGCAAAACTGGAGCGTGAAACACATCCAAGTAGCAAGGTCAGCCACCATCTTTGAGCGGGACACCACTGTCTCCGACTCTGTTCAGAACCAGAGCCAAGAGGTCTGCTTGTCTCACTGCACATCTCTGCCGACCCAGTTTTCCAAGAGGGAAATGAAGTTGCTAGCAGTGCTACAAGAATAATTTCCCCCTTCCAGTTATCATTCTGACTCACCACACCCAATGTTCCTTTACTTCCTCAGCCATGGCTGTACTGGGAAGAAACAATTCAAAGCCTGACCTTGAGCCAGACTACCTACATAAAAACCTTTATTGAGAGAGGTCCTTCCTTCAACCAACATGTCCCATTTTTCTTCATTCCCTGATCTCTGCTATGGTCCATAGCAATGGCCTGAAAAATCCCCAAGGACATCCATGTCATAATCAGTAACCAAATAAACAAGAAAACCCCCTCTGAATCCATGGCCACTGAGTCAATTCCAACTCATGGCGACCCTACAGGACAGAATTAAACTGCTCCTGACAGTTGCCAAGATTAAATCTCTATGGCAACAGTCTCATCTTTCTCCCAAAGGTTTGAACCACTGACCTTGTGGCTTAATCCACTATACCACCAGGGCTCCATCAGTCACCAGGTTCTTAGAATGACCTCAAAACTAAACAGTGCATTGGAGAGATGAGTATAGAAGATCAAAGGGCTAAATCCACCTGAATGGTTAAAACTATGTCAGCTGATCCCCCCTCCGGTGCATGCTGGACCCTGATCTGGTTTTCAACATTTTCTGTATTTTTATGGTTTGTTCTTATTAGGGTTTATCTCAGAGGTGTTATGTCATTGGGGTCACCCTCTTGACGTTGTGTCATGTCTTTCTGTCTTTCAGTAAATGAAACCCAGGACTGATGAACCGATAGGGACAGCAAGTAGAATAAGAATTTCGGAGGTGGGGTGGGGGTACAGTGGTGCTGGTGGGTGGGGTAAAAGGGAGACGACGTCAAGGAGACAAGGAAGAAAAAGAACGCTTGGAAGTTGATTGAACTATGGGAAAATACATGTATATTTTTTAAAACTCACTACAACACCCAATAAAATTATTAATAATAAATAAAAATCACTACAAGAAAACAAACAAACAATACTTAATAGGGCTAATAAGATGGCAGAATGGGCAAAGGAGGCCTACAAAGAGGAGTGATGAGAGGAGGGACGGCGGGCGTACCAGAAGTCCTTGCTGCCGCTGACAGCTTGAGTGCCGGGGCTCAGGACACTGACTGTAGACACGATGTCGTCGTGCTCGTACTTGCAGAACTTGCTGACAATGAGCGTTTCGTTGTCATCCAGCTCCCACAATTCAACAGCACCTGGTTGGAGATGGGGGCGAGGAAAACATAGACTTGGGTTAGACCTAGGGAGACATTCACATCCATGGTTACTGAGTAAATAAATTATTCCTATAGAAGTAAAGCCCATGCCATTAGAGGGTTTAGTTAACTCCTGAGCCCTGGGTGGTGTGGAGGCTTATGCATTGAGCTGCTAGCTACAAGGTCAGTGGTTCAAACCCACCAGTCACTTCATGGGAGAAAGATGAGGCTGTTTGTTCCTATAAAGATTTACAGTCTTGGAAACCCAAAGGGACCATTTTACTATGCCCTATAAGGTCACTATGAATAAGAGTTGATTCGGAGGCAGTGGGTTTGGTTAAGCCACTTGGCATTATCATATTCCTTAAAACAGACAATGAGGAAATCCTTCGGAAAAACTCAAGTTCCATGGACCAAACCAACCCTTCTGCCATGAAGCCGACTCCTACTCACAGCAAACCCCGTGTAGTTTCCAAGGCTGTGAATCTTTAAGGGAGCTGACGGCCTCATTTTTCTCCAGAGGTAAGGCTGGTGGTTTTGAACTACCAACCTTACAGGTTAATGCTTACCTCACAGCGCCAACCAAGGCTCTTTAGGGAAAGAGGGAAAGGCTGGCAAAATCCATTATTCTGCTTCCAGTGAGAAGACACTGGAAAACCAGCTCCCAGAAGACAAGGCTAAGTCCACAACTGCACAGTACAGTATGGAGGGGTTAAACCTTGACAATTATATAGATACAAGTATCTGCTAAAGCTTTTGAATAAACGTCTTGCAGAGTTTTAATAAATACTTGTTGAATAAATGAATGTTTTATATAGGGTCTGGTTAAAAGAGAACACCCCACTGCCCCGCCCCCCAGTTGTTTTAACTATGCAGGGTTCAAATTCAACGGTCAGAGGCCCAACATTTAATTACCCCACTTTCATCCTTTCTTAAAGTGCCTGACAACTTAGTGCCAAAGCCTTTATTGTTAATCCTGACACTCAAACTAATGAAAACAGACCGAAGACTTTTAAGACAAGTACATGGGCAGACACTCAGAGATTGGTTTCAGCATCATTCTAAGGCCAGTGAACATTATAACCCTTGCTGGGCAGGATTCACAAAGAAAAATCATGCCAATCCAATTCTGTCGCCCAGTAATTTAGAACCTTGGGCAAAGTAGTTCCCATTCACAAGAGCTCCCGTTTGGAGTCAACACTCTCAGACTCCCCCAAATTCTAAGTATCGGATGTCAACCCACTCCGACTTGTACCCCGGGGTGCCCTAGGTCCTCGAGGAGGGATGGAAAGATGACTCACCCGAATCAGAAGCCACGAGGATACCTTTGTCCCCCACCCAAGTGAGGTCGGCCACTCCGGCCTCCGTCTGGACTCCGGCGGAGCAGAAGCCTTCGTTGGGGGCAGAACAAGGGTCCTTGAAAAGCCAGAGGGAGCCAGCCCAGCAGCGGCCACTCAGGCTGGAAGCTCCAAGCAAGAGCGCCCCATCTAGAGGGGTGGGGGGTGGGGGCGAGAAGCTGTCAGTACGCGCGGGGTGGAAGGGCCCGTCTCCATGGTGACCGCGCCGAGGAACGCGCACGGGTTGGTTAGAGAATTGAGCTCAGGAACGCGAGGCGGCCTTGGGGACTAAACTCAACGGTGTGGGGAAAGGCTTGAGATGGCGTGCGGGAAAGGGCTGGGAGGGTGAGTCCGGAGGAGGGGGCGCCCAGGCCCAGGATCTCAGCTCACCGGACCGATAGCGCACCGCTTCCAACTGCCGCTCCATACAAGCGGGCGCATTAGGGGGCAGGTTCCATTCTCGGGCCGCCGGCGGCACCATGGGGAGCGGAGCTTCCTTCCTCATCTCCACAGCCCCAACGCCTACCTAGACCCAAACTGGACGCCGGCCAGAGACTCAGCTCCGCAGCTATCTCACGTGGGGCAACTCTGCCGGGGCCTCCGCCCCTTTCCCTGAGGCTACAGCAACTCCACATCTCGCGAGAATTGCTCCCACACTAGGTTGTTTCCCTCCGGCAACAGGTTCTCGCGAGAATTCGAACGAAAGCTAATGAGAGGGGGGCGGGGCCCGACATTCTCTTATCGCGAGATTTGTGAGCGTCCATCTTGCTCCTGTCCCTGACGGCTTCTCTCGTCGGGGTCACAGGGACGCTACGACCGCCGCCTGGACCCTCCCTCACCATGTTGTCCCGGGTGGTGCTTTCTGCCGCCGCCACAGCGGGTGAGGGTTCTAGACCTTGGTGCAGGCCATTGGGGTGATTAGAAAGAGGCGAGTGTAAGAGTCGCGGGCGGGGGAGGTGGGAGCAAAGCGGTCAGGGGCCAACCAAGAGAGACCCGGAGAGACTTGGGCCTGGAAGAAGAGTGATCGGTGCTGCCCCAGAGGGAGCTCTGGGTCTTGGGAAGGGAAGAGGTGGAGGGTCGTAAAATAGTTGGATCTCGCGGGGACCGAGGAAGGGGATCTCATTCCACCTTGACTTTGCTGACCTGCGCCTTGTGTATCTGCAGCCCCCGCTCTGAAGAACGCGGCTCTCCTAGGTCCAGGGTAAGTGTGGCACTGTTACGTTCCCCCTCGTTCCCCTTGGCTCTTGTTTTCTCACCTCGTTTGACTTTGCACTTTTCCACTTCTTGGCCTTAGACCAGAAGTTACCCTTCCGGTAATGCTTGGAAGCTCTTGTAGACATTTTTGTTCTTGTGACTGCCTGGAGCTGTCTAATACCTTACGGCGTAGCTTTCAAGGAGACTAAAGGAGGTGTTTTAGCTAGACAAGAAACCCTGATTTGGGGGTCTTAAGCTTCGCCCCTCTCCCAGTGACCTTCAGCAAAAGGAGCTGCGATCGCCCATATGTATCGAATTTACCAGATTACATGTCCACAAGCAAGTCTTACTTAATAAACAATGAAAGATGTTGGTTTTCTTCTGTCGCCCACACTTATATTTTACTGCCAGATCATAAGGTATAGAGCCACCACTCATTGATCCAGCCAATATTGAGCATTGAGCTTCTCATCCACAAAGGGTGCAAAAATAAGTACGAATAGGTATCTCCGATGCAGTCACTTGAAGAAGGCGGGACTATAAAGTAATGGCATGAGTGGGGACTGACAACTCCTAGCTTCCAATGGTAATAGCTATGTGGCTGTAAGTGTCCTGCCTGCAAATTGGAGATTGTGGTACAGTTAAGGGTGTTCAGAGACTTCATTCCCCGGAAACTCTTAAGAACCGTGCCTGGGACTCAGTATATACTTAGTAACTGTCCACTGTTACTGGTGAGTATTATTCCTAAAACAACGCTCTCTGCTATGGGCTTTTCCTTGTGATTCAGTAACTAAGCCCTAGAACCACCACCAGGACGCTTGAAAAAATGACTCAGATCTTCCCTCAGCTCTTTTGTATGGAATAAAAAGAAGCGATAGTTGACTAAAGGAGCCCGGGTAGCATAGTGGTTACAGTTGGGCTGATTCACAAGGTCAGCAGTTCAAAACCACCAGCTGCTCCGTGGGAGAAAGATGGGGATTTCTACTCCCCTAAAGATTCATAGTCTTGGAAACTTGCAGGGGCAGTTCTGCCCTGTCCTATAGGATTGCTACGATTCTTCATTGACTCGATGGCACTGAGTTTGGTAGTTGGCTACTTCGAACAGACATGGAAACAAACGCTGTAATGTGGTATAATAAATTAATTCTATATACAAAATACAAAGAAGCAGCCTAGACTTCTGTGTCCTTCACACTCAGTATCTCTCTAGTCTATTACCAAAGCTCTTTTTCCATATTAATGTCATGATTCGAACCGCTTCTGCTCAAGTAAAAGGCACTGTGATCTCTCACCTCGACATAATTCAGTCCACTCTTAACTAGACTCCTTTTAACCTTGGTCTTGCCCAGTAAAGCTAATTCTCACAATTACAATAAATACATAAGTAAACCATTCCTTTCGAGTTGATCTAACTCATGGTGGCCCCATGTATAAAGAGTAGACAGTACAGCTTTCCAGTCCTGTCTTCCAAGGGGCTTCTGGTTGGGTCCAAGCAATTGATCAAGGCCTGTGCCCATCTGAGTCGGCCAGGGAATAGCCAGGAGGATTACGTCACTTTCCCACCTACAACTCTCCAGAGTACTCCATTCCATTGGAAATAGAATCCAAACTATTTAGCGTAACCAGAAGATCCAGTATGAATTGACCCATCTTAGCGCTTTGATGGGATCTCTATTCTCTTTTGAAATCATTCTCTGACCCTACTGACCACCTTGCTGTTCCTCTGGAAACTGCCAAGGAGACTTGCGTGGTAAAGCAAACCAAACCATTGCCTTCAAGTTAATTCCTACTCCCAGCGACCCTGTAGGACAGAGTAGAACTTCCCCTTTGGGTTTCCAAGACTTTCCTACTTTACAGACGCAGACAGCCTCATCTTTCTCCCACTGAGAGGCTGCGCTTGAGCTTAGCAGCCCAGTAGGTAGCCCATTATTCCACCAGGGCTCCTTAAATCTTGGTAGCAAATACGGAAAAAAGGAAATTTTGTGTGACCAGAAACTTAATAGACTTCTGATTAAAGTATTATATTCGGTTCTGCATGCCCATTTTTTGAAACAAAGCCTGGGAGCTCCTTGTGAAGGAAAATTGGAATTTCGGAACTGAGGTGTTTATTTAACACAGATGTCTTGAGCTTCTCATATGGAAAAGAAAATTTAGAAACAGTGAGTCGAAGTTTCAAGGGCCTGCATAGCAGCTCGATTTATAACGAGGCCATAACTAGAACTAACCAGTCTTGAAAAGGTCTTTTTCTTATAGTAGTTAGATCTCTAATTGAGGAAACATACAAAAAGGGAAACGTTCAATCAAGGAGCTCACAGCACAGAGGACATACCTGTATGAGAGGGCTTCAAAGAGTGCACGGAAGAATTCCATTATCGCTCAACTCCGTTTTTCCACAAAGTTTTGGAAGCTCCCTTGTATGTCAAGCATTATCTTGAGCAGCCCGATCAGGGACAAAGATCCTAGTCTCGTTTTATCTGTTGTCTCCTACCTAGTTCCCCAAACTTAAATTAGTTGTTCAAAGTCAAGTAGTGAATCTAGGATTTGAACACAATTGTCAGTAAGGTCGATATATTTTTGTACATTTTGTTAATCACTGTACAAAGACCTAACGATGTCCCCTCAGGGATTCCAGTGCAATATAGGTTTCATGAAGCTCTCACTGTCTACAATTGAGTCATTTGTCCTTGTCACACAGCTAATTATCAGTCATTATTGGTTCCTGTCCGCTTTATAACAATTCCTGATAAACTCCTCAGTCTTCACCCCCATTTGTTGTTTCTGCTGATTGCTTAAACCTTATGTTTTCTTCAAAGAATAGGCTTTACATTTGTTTAATTCTACCCGCAGGGCACTGCAAACCGCAAGGATCTTTCACACAGGGCAGCCAAGTCTTGCCCCTGTACCACCTCTTCCTGAATATGGAGGAAAAGTTCGCTTCGGGCTGATCCCTGAGGAATTCTTCCAGTTCCTTTATCCTAAAACTGGGGTCACAGGTGAGCACTCAGGATATCTTTGGGTGGTGCGGTTTGTGTTAACCCAACATTTTAGTGACCCTTTAACTTCCACATATACCACGAAAAAACAAATTAGCAGTTTTTCCAGGGAAATTGTGGAGGTGATTCAGTGACTTGATGTGATTACTCTGTCATTTGGAATTTTAATGTAATTTTATAGTGTTGTCTTCATCTGTTTGAATGGATTAAATTGATTGAAATTCATTATCTACTATATGTCAGGCACTGTTATAGACAGTGGAAATATAGTAGTGAGGTAAATTAAATCCCTGCCATCATAAAACATGTAAGATGCAGAAACTAAAGGAATGAGTAACTATAATACTCTTAACAGGTAGTGGGAAAAGGAATGGATAAAATGGGATGCAGTAGAAACTTTTTGTACACACATACATGAACAAAAATGTATAATCATTACTGGTTTTCCCTCTTAATGGGCATAAACTCTTCTAATACCAAGTTTTACAGTGCTATATGCTTTAACTTACTTAATCCTATAATGTCCCTGAGAAGACATTTATATTACCAGAACTTAAAATAATTTGTCAACATCTTTTTTTTTTTTTTTAAACTAAGCTGAACTTGAATCCAGGCCCTCTGGCTAAGTTTAAAGTTCTTTCTACTACATAGATTGCCTTTGAAAACCAGTGTGTTGTGTTGCTTTGTTTTGTTTTGAACTCTAGCCTAGCCTGAGTGGCATTTCACTATCAGAAATGGCAGGAAACGTTAGTGGAAATGTTACATATGCTAGAGCTTCCTTATGTATTTTGGGAACCTACCTATTGTAAACCCAATAGTCTATTAATTTTTATGTATATTAAAGGCAGATTTTAAAAAGAAAAGAACCATTGAAATGCAATATGGAAAACTCTGGGTAAAATATATGTTATTGTAATGGCTTTATTCTGCTGATATATACTGACATCCTTGGTACTATTATTGATCAGAAACCACGTAAAATGCTGCCGTAAAGACCACTTCTGTCCCTGCGTAACATGCTGTGAGGCACGGGAAAATCCTAAAGAAATGTATGTTCTGATTGTAACCTTTCAGAACTCAAGGTGCAGCTGAATTTAAAAGGTAGCCATATTGGAAGCATTGGGTGCTTTAAGACTTGAGAATCCTTATAGTTTGAGCCCCTTTTATGTGCATGTTACTGTTGTTTCATTTTTGTTTTGCTCATTTCCAGTGTCAGTTTGCTATCAGAAATCAGAACAGATGGATTTTATTCTGTACATTGATCCCATTGAATAAATAGTATGAATGTCCTGGACATAGTAGCCCTTACATCTTTGTAGGGTGGCTCCTGTTTATTGATCTTTACTTAGATTATTTCTTGGTCTCAGCAACCCCAGAAAGAAGCTACAGTTCCCATTTTGCAGATGGAGAAACTGAGCTCAGAGGTTATTTAAACTATTCGATTTCTGTTAAGTTTAATTTTCCCTGAGTCTGGAGCCTTGTTCTTTCAGCTCTACCATCCTCTTTAATTTTGTGAGTTATTGTTAAATCTGGTTATTTTAAATTGTTGTATAACAATTTAATCAAATAGAGCCATATTTTCTACTTTTTAGACATAGAGTATTCATTCATGAAAAAACGTTTGTTTGTTTTTTTTACCCAGGACCTTACATGCTCGGAACTGGGCTTATTTTATATTTTCTATCCAAAGAAATATATGTGGTCACCGCAGAAACGTTCTCGAGCATAGCAACAATAGGGTTGCTTATCTATGGCATTAAAAAATATGGTCCCTCTGTTGCGGAATTTGCTGATAAACTCAATGAGGTAAGAGCCGGAAAGGCTTTTTTTTCCAAGTTCTGTTTTAGACTATAAAGGATTCTAATCTCTCAGACTTTCTCCAGCTTTTCCATAATGTCGTTCAGCAAGGCGTTACATTGTTAGTGTGGGCTAAGCCATAAATTGAAGGCATAGGAAGCTGGGAGGCAATCATTCTTAAAGGATCGTGATTTCTCATTCTTCACCCAAGTCATTCGTTCCTTTTAGGCCTGGCTTCGTTGGCCTTAAGGGGTGGCAGGAGTAGATTTGTCTTTCTAAGGATTTATGCATTTCTTAATGGGTGTTATTTCTAATGAGGGATAAAACTTCGAAACATAAAAGAAACATGTTTTTATTACTCGGCCTTTACTGATCTTTGTTATAAATTTAATTTCAGGACAAACTTGCCAAGCTGGAAGAGGCAAAGCAGGCCTCCATCAAAAGCATCCAGGATGCGATTGATATGGAGAAGGCCCAGCAGGCCCTGGTTCAGAAACGCCACTACCTTTTTGATGTTCAGAGGGTAGGTTTCATACGTTTCTGAAGAGAATGAAGTTACTTCCTTGTTTTCCTTAGAAACAGAGAAATGTAGACTTTCTTATATGGAATGGTTGAATAAACTGAACTTTATTTTTAAAAGGTACAATTTGGGTGGACACTGGCTATGTGTTTATGAGTATTTAAGAATTGCTTAATGGAGAAATGATTAGAATTCATATTCTAAAATTAGAAACAATTTAGAGAAAATCTTTTAGCACCACACAAATGGAGAATAATGCATTACAATTGACTTAAATGGCATGTAATAAGATACGCCGTCAGTAAAATAGAGCTTGATAAACACCAAACCTCCCACTTCACAACGCAGACAATTTCAGGTAAGAGCTTTTCACCCTGATCAAAATACAACTGGATTCAAAACAAACGTAAGAACTTACCCAGTTATATTGTCATTTATCTCTTTTGTGTCTGGTGTTGGATGCCTGCTGCAGTGCTCTTATATTGGACCTAAGAAGCCCCTGTGACGTGAGATACTAGGAAGAGAGGTATCTGAAATACTGAGAGTCTGGGTCCGTATTTCTCACTGTGGTCCATGTACCACTTAGAGCAAAATCGACTTGGATAGAATAGCTTGGACATAGAACCTCTGATGGGATCTGTCCAAGGGTGTGTGTCTTTTAGTAGGATCCATAAAGACTCTTGGGTGCATGAATGCAATTGTTCAGACTGTTTAAAGCTTTCTTTTAGTATGTATGTATACAGTCCACAACTTAAATGATGCTTCTCGTACCTGATATGCGTGGGCGTTCACATTCACTCACACACTGGCCTTTTTTTTAAAACTAGATTTGAAGATGTAGTTTTTTATAAACATAATACTCATTAAGTTTTTATTCATTGTAGGAAATACTTATTTAACAAATACTTACGGAGCCTCTTGTGTGTCAGAATCTGATCAATACAGGGTCCTACGAATCTAGCAGAAACAAAACAAAGTCCCTACCCTTTGAGCCTACTTTCTAGAAAACAGTCCCACTGCCTTCATGTCAATTCTGAAAGTGACAGAAAATAAGTAACTGAACAGGTGTAGATGATGATAACTGTTACATGAAACGAGAATAGTGGTGTTAAAGGAAAAAGTACAGGAGAATGAGTTAAATTTCTTATAGGGCAGTTAAATTATTTGAGCAGAGAAGTGACCAAATAAATTGCGGATTTCTGGGGAAGTAGTGTTCCGAGCAGAGCAGTTGTAAGGACTTTTAAGTAGGGAGGCCTATATAGCTCAAGTGGTGCATGTGGGTCAGAAAAGATGGAAGAGAGGGGCCCAGGAGGCAGATGATAGAAGGTTATCTTGCTTTGTTAAGAACCTTGACTTGCATTACCTAAGGGGGAAAGTCACTAGAGTCTTTAAGCAGAGGAGGGAGACGATGTTTTGAAGGATCATCTTGTTGAGATTACCATTCAGTTGTGTATGCGTCAGTTTGGGGTGGCTTTGTGCTAGCCAAGTGGAGCTGTCAGTAGGCCTTTAGATAATAACTCGAGTTGATTGGTGGCACAGGAAAGGGAGGGGAGGGTGGGGGGTGTTTTGACTTGGCGGTAGTAATTTGGGAATCCTGAGTGCAAGGTGGCATGTAAAAATCATGGCAGTGCCCGGACTTTGTCATTTTATGGGTGCTCTACTAACGGTTAAGTAATGAAGGGCTTAAGAATTTCATGTAGAATTTGGCATCATAGAAGTTCTTCGTGACCTGGGTAAAAGCCGCTTTTGTGGTGTAATTAGAGTGGGTTGGAAATGTGGGGGAAGAAATTGGAATCAGTACAGACCACTTTTGTCAAGGAATTTACAAAATCTAGCAAGGGGAGAGTATGAATCAAGATTTTTTTTTTAAGACGGCAAATACAGAATGTTAACATCTAATAGAAACTAGTAGAGAGGCAGGTGGAGAAATGTAACAAAGACAGAAGAAAAATTGCTAGTGGGATGCCCTTACACCATAGGGCCTGGAATCTAGTGCGCGAGTGGAGGGGTGGACCCTAAGAGCATGAATGGCTCAGCAAATCATTAAAGGCAAAGCTTATGGGTACAAATTCAAGTAGATTGGCTTACGTGGTAGTAAGAATTTACTGGGGGGGTGTGTGTGAGAGAGAATGATGTAAAGTTTGGATGTCCTTAATGCTTAGCTTTTTTCTCAGTGTTAGAAACAGTCATTTATGAGGCAGAGGCAGTCAAGACCCTAGGGGTTAGAGCAAACAAAAGCCTCATCTGGGAGAGCATTGTTTCATCTCGAGCCATCGGACTCAGTGGGCAGACGTTAATCTGACTGCTTGTCACTGTTAGTAAGATTACTCTGGGAGTGATAGCTAATGCAATTAGAGGGAGGAGAAAAAAGATTAAATACTTGAAAAAGAAAAGGTGAGGTTATCTTTATTTACAGATTACATGATTGTTTAGAAGGTGTGAGAAAATCAGGATTCTTAAGCAAATTTACTAATGAGTCTAGGTACAAAATTAATAGGCAATAACCAACAAGCTATAGACAATCCGCAAGCCGTCAAACAATATGCTGAAGGAAGATGTACCATTTAAGAAAAGCGGCCTAGGTGTATAAAAGTGTATTTTGAAAATAAAAATGTTCATGGGGTACGGTTCTAAGTACCTTGTTCTTAAGTTGAAGGACTTGATGCTCTAAAGATATCATTTGGCTCTACTTTGACCTCTAAATTGATCATGTTTGTGGGAGAAATTGGAGGGGCAGTCGGGGAACTTGAACAACTTGTAAGAAATTTAAAGTAGCACATAGAAGTCAGGTTGACGGAGTAAATCAAAGGATCCAGAGATGAACCTGAATATGTTTTCTTTTGAAAAGTAGTCCCGTCGAGTCAGTTTTGACTCATGGTGACAGCTCCATGTGCAACTGCTCTGTGGGGTTTCAGTGGCTGATTTTCCAGATTTTCTGGGTCTGTCGTCTACAGTGCCTCCAACCCAAACCGAACCAAACACAAATCTCACTGCCACCAAGTCAGTGGCCACTCAGCGACCCTATAGGAGTTTCTGAGACTGTGAATTTTCATGAGAGTAGAAAGCCCCATCTTTTCTCCCACAGAGCAACTGGTGGTTTCAAACTTCGGATCTTGGTTTCACAGCCCAACTTGTAACCATTGTGCCATCTCCAACCTCTGAGTCAGCTGCTGAATGTACTAACTGTTCGCCCTACCAGAGAATTTAATTTAGATTGATAAAATTTTCATCTTAGTTGTGGAAAGGTACAATTATCTCATGTATAACATAAATATGTACAATAATATATTTACTCATGTCATATATTTAGTACTTGATATATTATATATATATATATATATAATGTATAAATAATATATAGTGTGAAGACCAATGGCCACCCTTGTGGCAGAGTTTACACCTTGGGCTGCTAACCACAAGGTCAGCAGGTCAAAACAACTAATCCACTCTGCACGAGAAAATGAGGCTTTCTTCTTTTGTAAAGATTTCGGAAACCAACAGGGGCAGCTTAACCCAGACCTCTAGGGTCACTATGAGTCAGAATCAACTTGCTGACTGGGGTTTTAGAGCTGTGGATATAAAGCTGATTTTCTACCTCTCAATATTAAAGTAGGTTTTAGCTAAATTAAAGATCATCTATAAGTAAAAATGGAAAACAAAGTGAAAAATAATTGAAACCTTTTTTATATTCTTGGAGTTTGGGAAATCCTTTCTTACAAAGAAACGAAATCCAAAATACTTAATATGAAAAAGTGTTAAATTGATCTCGTGTAAGTTAAGCATTCCTACATGCTTTAAGAGTTAACAGATGACTGACCTATTGGGAAGAATCCATGCATTCCATTTGACATAAAGGATCCCATTAGAAACATAGGCAAATGATGTGGACTGTTGATGGAGAAAAGAAGTAAATACAGTTTTATTTTACATATGTAAATTTCCATAGGTAATCTGACAAAATTGATCAACCTCACCTCCCCCAATCAGATTAGCAAGAGTTGTGGGTAACAGGCGTTCATGTTGCTGGTGAGATTAAATTATACAACTTCTCTTTGGAACTTGGCAATGTGTGTCACAATTTAAAATGCTGCATATGCCCTTTGGATCTTCAAGAGCATAAACGCTGAAGCTTCAGGGCCTGCATTCAGAGTCAGCGTCACAGCTTTTTACCTCGTAACTTTGGGTCAGTTCCTTAATTTCTCTGCTTCAGGGATCTCTGGAGTTGTCGTGGTTAAGGGTTGGACTGCTAACCGCAAAGTCAGCAGTTTGACACCACCAACCACTCCTTGAGAGAAAGACAGGGCTTTCTACTCCATTAAAGAATTACAGTCTAGGAAACTCTTGAGGGGCAGTTCTATGCCAGCTTATGGAGTTACTGTGAGTCCACATCAACTCGATGGCGGTAGGTTTAGTTTTAAGTCCTTTACTGTTAAGTACATAAAATGATAATGACCATCTTACCGTGATGATATAAAAGATTTAATTGACAAGCTGTAGAGCAGCGGTTCTCAACTTGTGGGTCGAGACCCCTTTTGGGGGTGGAACGACCCTTTCACGGGTCGCTTAAGACCATCGAAAAACACAAATATTTCACGATATATAATTACATATTGTTTGGTGATTAATCGCTATGCTTTAATTATGTTTAATTGTGTTCAGTTCGTAACAATGAAAATATATCCTGCATATCAGATATTTACATACTATTTATATTTATAACAGCAAAATTACAGTTAAGTAGCAATGAAAAGAATTTTATGGTTGGGGGTCACCACAACATGAGGAACTGTATTAAAGGGTCAGCATTAGGAAGGTTGAGAACCCCTGATACAGTGTTTAGAAATGATACTCAACAAGTGTTATTATTTTTCTCAGCAAGTGTTTATACATGAGTGCAAAAGATAGATAAAATGATGTATATATCTATTTGCCATTTTAAAAAATGGGATTCAGCCGATTTAGAGCTTTGTTAAATATTGAAACGTTGATAGAGTGGAATCTCTTTAAAATAAGGCATCGAAATGGAGGCTGAATTTATGTGAAAACTCGGTAGATTTAAGGGCTCCCACAGTAAGCCTTAGTGGTTAGTAAGCTTCGTGCTTGGTATTTAAGTTCTATTACCAGATTAAATGAAAATTTCCAGAACTGAAAAACGTTGGGGATCACAAATGACAACTGATCTAGTCATCAGCAACAGAAATTAACTACTGAATAGGCTAAAACGTTATCATAGGTTGTTTTGGGTTTTTTGGATGGGTTTTTAATATGGAAATAATCTGGATGTCTTAAGGTTCTAATCTCTGGGTCATCCACTTTTTTCCTAAATGGTCTAATAAATGGATTTTGATTTACAACTCTGAGAGGTTTATGTGGTGTGCTTATTAGCAAAGTTATGAAAACCTAGACTAGAGTCAAGCTGTAATGTTACAGAACAGAATGGCAGTAAGATCTCCTGCTAGGTTTCCAAAGGAATAGTTTTGTGTCTTATTAGGTGAATATTTCTGCATTCATATTTTTAAGTCTTGACACTGTATAGAATATAGTGTTAGCTGTAGACCAGGGGTGGGGAGCCTTTATTAAAACCTTTGGCTGTTTGATCACATGTTTAATTAAACTCACTCCTGTGCTGGACCACTTCTCAGGTGAGGCGTGTGATGTTAGCTGGTGTCGGCTCTTCCACGGGCCTTCTACGGCCTGCGGACCAGTGTTCTCCTTGCTGCTAAGTGCTGTCTGCAGAGTTGGTTCTGACTCAGAGCAGCCCCGTGCACAACGGGACGGAGCACCGCGCTCAGAAATGTTCTTTGTCTGAGTCCGCTGTTGAAGCCACTGTGTCCGCTAGTCAAGTGTCTTCCTCTTTCATTTTCCAAGCATATCCTTTTTCCAGAGACTGATCTCCTGATGACATGCCCAAAGTATGAGAGAGAAAGTCTTGCTTGCCTTGCCTCTAAGGAGCATTCTGGCTTTACTTCTTGCAAGACAGATAGGTTTATTCTTTTGGCAGCCCATGGTACATGCAGTGTTAATCACCAGCACCATGATTCAAATGCATCAATTCGTCTTCAGGCCTCCTCATTCACAGTCCGACATTCACGTCACAATCAGTGACAGTGGAGGGCCATCTCTGACCTCTGGCTTCCCATTGCAGTGAAGCAGGGGTCAGACAAACCTTCATGGTCCGTCCTTTGCTTATTCTGACACCAAGCTTTCCTCCCACACCACGTTGCATTTATGCTGTTTGATAAGTCACTATGGTGTCCACACAGCTCACAGATGATGTTCACAATTAAGGGGTCTTATTAGGGAAGTTAATAGGTTACCACAAGTCAGGATTAGCAAACAATAAGGATACAGATGGCTCACTCTTTGAGCCAGGGTCATAGTAACAAACACTGGCCTCCCCTCTCTTAGTGATATACCTGCCTTCATACATATATATGTGCATATTTACACATGCATACATATACATTTACATAGTCAAGCTGTTAAGGATTCTCTCACATCAATGTGTGGTCATTCGTGGTAAATAAAATACTTTTGCATTAAATACAAAAGAAGGGTGAACGTCGTCCTAACTAGCAGAATCTTAAAGAGTTGACGTGATGCTTTATATGTGCAAACAATATATACCCCATATATACTCAGGCATAGGCCAAGTTTTCTAGCACATTTTAAATGCAGATTTTGTGGTAAAATTAGGTGCCTGGGTTGATAAATTTGGGTCGGCTTATACTCGAGTGAATCCGGTGCATCATCTTTCCTTTAACCCCAGAATAATATCGCCATGGCCTTGGAGGTTACGTACCGGGAACGGCTGCACAGAGTGTACCGGGAGGTGAAGAATCGCCTGGACTACCATATCTCTGTGCAAAATGTGACGCGCCGAAAGGAGCAAGAGCACATGATCAACTGGGTGGAGAAGAGCGTGGTGCAGAGCATCTCTGCGCAGCAGGCACGTGGCGGCACCCCTCTTTCCTCAAAGTTGGTGACAAAGGGCCCCTCAGCGGACAGGCCCGAAACAATGGGAAGATCATTGAGAACATTGGTTGAGAGAGACCTGTGTTCAGATGCTGGTGTTAGGGTAGCATTAGCCAATGTGTGCTCGTAGAACATGGGAACCAGACAAGGCTGCTGCCGAGTTCTTTCTGTTCCTGACTCCACCATTTTCAGTCCGTGTCCTCTTGCAAACCATTTAATCCGATTGCTATTTGTTACTTACTTGTTTATGTGACTTAAGTTCTTCTTTTCCTCATAGATAGGCTACTTGGGCATATCTGATCATTTTCCACTTAATTATATGGCACTAGAAAAACTTGTCTGTAAAAGATAGGTTGTTTTTCTAACAGTTTTTACATAAACGTACATACTAATATGTGCTTATTTCAGAAACTTGGAATACAAAGAGTACAGAGAAGTGAATAACACTTCCATTCTTTCTAATATTTCTATTTTACGAATGGGTTGGGTTTTTGTTTTTTCAAGAAGATATTAGCTGTGCAAGCCAGCATCTGTGACAAATGGTAGCAGTAATATCTGCCCTGCAACTATACATACTTTAGTTTTTATCCACCAGACCATTCTAACTAGTCCCTTGAATTGTTTCAGTTAGATTGCATATTTCCTGTAGTAAAAGATTTTATTTCAGAACCTTGTCATTTATCATATTAAATCAAGAATTGATCTTAAGATTCTCATCTTAGGAGATGTGCGTTTGCATTGTGGTGTTAGTGCCCTTTCATGCTTTGGTAAGGTCTAACCAGATTTCTCTTTTCTTGGTTTCAGGAAAAGGAAACAATTGCCAAGTGCATTCAAGACCTAAAGCTGCTTGCAAAGAAGGCTCAAGCTCAGCCCGTTATGTAAATGTGTCTATACCAATCAAGACAGCTACACCTGACTAAATGGAAACTTGTCTGATGAAGTCATTCTTTGTATATTGCTGTCTACTCACATTACAGTTTACCTTACTGAAAATGACGTTTGAGTTGGATATATTCAGAGAATAAAACACAATCATTGGCCAGTAAGATGTTTTTCAGTATTGTTCTATATTTTGAGTCGCTCCATGATTACTTTGAGTGAGCAGTTTGGTTTTAATAATATTTAGTACATAACTAAAGATTATCACATTGTCGTTTAAATTTGTACCTAACCCTCACACCTTGCAATAAAATAAAGTGAGAAAGCAAGATTTTCAAATTAGAAGATTTTCCAAAAAACCACTTCAGTTTTGCTTTTTGTTGTTGGGAGCCATCAATTCATAGCAACTCTACAACAGAACAAAGCCGTGTGTAGCCCCTTGCCAGCCTCACCAGTGATGCTACCTTTGGGCCCCTTACTGCAGCCCGCTGTGTCAGTCTGTGTCCTTGGCGGTCTTCCTCTTGCTCTCTCGCTCTCCCAACCATCAGGCTGTCCTTTGCTGGCATTGGCCCCTAATCCCCGTCTTGAGCTGCAGTCTCGAGAATAACACTGCAGATGACGTCTTTGCCGCCCTTGCCTTTCAGGAGCATTCTGCCTATTCCGTTGCCAAGACAAATGCCGTTTGTCACCGTAATTGGACTGCATCAGTTCCTCTGGCCTTTTCATTGTCTCATTTGGTGTATGTGTGACTGTTGAAAATAATAAGACGTGGGTCAGGGACCCTTAATCTTCAAGGGCATATCTTTTTATTTAAACCTTTTTTTATTATTTTAACAAATCATTTTATTGAGGGCTCTTATAACAATCCATACATCAATTGTATCAAGCACATTTGTACATATGTTGCCCTCTTTCTACTTGAGCCCATGGTATCAGCTCCTCTTTTTTACCCACCTTCCCCACCCTCTTGATAATTTATCAATGTATTTTCATACTTTATTTTTATATTCCCTTTGATAATTGATCAATTTATTTTCTTCTTTTTGTATGATAACCCACCCACCCTGCCGTGAATAATAATTTAGAAAGAAAAAAAATGAGGCCTCTTAAAAAAAAGCCAAAACGGGTAAGAATGAAAGCAAGTATCATTCATCCTTCATATTACCTTGAGACAGATAACTCAACGGGGAGAGAAAATGAGCATCCCTGGTGGGAGGGGGGAAACGGCCTAGGCGGAAAAAAGATGAGGACTCCTGTTGAGGGCCGAATGGACACCTTAGCCCGCCCCACAGCCTAGAGGCGGCCCTCCAGGCGCAGGGATTGGAAAGTGAGTGGAAACCACACGGAACTGTGGAGTGGCAGAACCCCTGTAAAGTTCAGTAACCGAAAATAAAAAGGAGACCGGTGGAAGGGAGCTCAAAGAATGGTCTTAGGTTTCGGAATAGCTTCTTTTTTCTCTTTCCCTCTAACTGGAGAAGTGCAGCAGGCCAGCAACTTCTGCAAACACTCAACCTCAGTCCCAGCGCCTGGAACGGAGACTGGCTGAAGGCTCGCTAGGAGCCACGTTTTAAAAAGTGCAAGATCGCTGAGTGAGTGAGTGTGCGCGCAAGCGCAGATTGGGGGAGTAGAAGGACCAAGAGAGAGACACACGCAGAGATGAAGATGTGGTTTTCCTTCTTTCCCGCGTGGGAATTCACGGTCTCCCTCCCTAGGCGGAGACCCCAGCCTACCTCCACCCCCCACCCCACCTTCCCCGCAACTTCCGACCTCTCAGGGAATCACCCGAGGGCGCGCCTGGAACCAGGCAAAGAAGTGACCAAGAACAGGAACGCTTGCAAATCAAAACGCTAC
>NW_022104341.1:4341511-4343383 GCF_000313985.2 Echinops telfairi | reverse complement strand
CTAAGGTGCATTCCGACTTTCGAAGCAGCATTCCAAAGGGGAGAGTCACGGAATTGCGCTGCGACCAAGACGGGACCCCGCGTGGCCACACGCCGCAGAAGTACGGAAAACGAGGCAGTGGAAGAGCGCAGTCGATCGCAGTGTTCGGTCTGGGGTTACTTTTGTGACCATGGCCCCCAACACTGTCTTCGTTTGCTCAGAGCCCTGGGCTGGGCGCGCGGACCTGGGGGGGGGGCCGGGGTCTCCTGGGGCCAGTCCCCGCGCCAGTCTCCCCTCGCCCTTCTACTAGGAGGCGGCCCTTCTTTCTACCGCTCGGGCCGCGGGCTGAGAGGAGGCTGTGGCCGCCGTGGTCTGCGTGGGTCTGGAAGAGGAAGGCAACCCTCCAGGCGCTCCCCTTCTCAGCTCGCACCAAATCCCACAGGGCCCCCGCCTCGGCCAGCATTTTGAGGCCCGGCTGAGAACCCTGCGCCCTTCTCAGCTTCTGCCCCTCCAAAGCCTTTTTGCAAAAGCACCCTTTGGCTCAGGAATGTGTGTTTTAGTGTACTCTGAAGAGGACCACATCTCTCAAATTCCCTTTCTGAAGCGTTTACCCCCGCCCTCCCCCATCCCCCCCCCCACCCCATCAATTTATTTTCATGTTTTACATCATCTGCTGTCTCCCTTCACACACATTTCTGTAGTTTTTTCCCCTGGGGTAGGGTGTTGTACATGGATCACTGCAATTGCTTCCCCCTTTCTACCTTTTCTCTCCCCACCTTCCCCCTACCGTCATGGTATCACTGTTCTCACTGGTCCTGAGGGGTTTGTCTGTCCTGGATTCTGTGTCGAGAGCTCTTACCTGTACCAGTGTACATGTCTGGTCTAGCAATATTTGTAA
This sequence comes from Echinops telfairi, assembly GCF_000313985.2. NCBI lineage: Eukaryota > Metazoa > Chordata > Mammalia > Afrosoricida > Tenrecidae > Echinops > Echinops telfairi. The sequence goes on along the minus strand of NW_022104341.1, from coordinate 4,342,506 downwards.
GGTAGAATGGGGGTCATGATGGTGGGGGGAGGAAGCATTAAAGAACTAGAGAAATGTTGTGTGTTTTCTCAATGGTATTCTGCACCCTGGTTGGTTTGTCTCTTCCTTGGGACCCTTCTGTGAGGGGATGTCCAATTGTCTACAGATGGACTTTGGGTCTCCATTCCAACCCCCATCGTTCACTTCAAAATGGTTGTTTTGGGTCTCCTGATCTCATGGGTACCTCGGGATCACATGGGTTGGTGTGTTCCCATGTGGGCTTTGTTGCTTCCCTGCCTAGATGGCCGTTTGTTTAACTTCAAGTCTCTAAGACTCCAGATGCTGTGTCTTGCAATAGCCGGGCATCGTCAGCTTTCTTCACCACATTAGCTTATGTACCCATTTTGTCTACAGCGATCATGTCGGGAAGGTGAGCATCACAGAATGCCAGGTTATTAAAACCAATTGTTCTTACGTTGAGGGAGAACTTGAGTAGAGGCCCAATGTCCATCTGCTACCTTAATACCTAACCTGTAATTATATGTATAGACCTATCTTTGCTTTTTAATATGCTTTAAAGAGATATTTTCCATCACATTTGCCCAATACAAGAAGTCTGTGATTTCTTTACTGCTCCTTCAATGGTTGTTGATTGTGGATCCAAGTTAAATTAAATCCTTGACATCAGTCTGCATTGACAGAGATGTTGCCAATTGGTTGTGATGATTTTTTTGCTCTAGGTTAAAGTGTAACCCATACTGAAGGCTGTAGTCTTTGACCTTCATTAATAAGTGTTTCGTGTCTTTACTTCTCAGCAAGCAAGATTGTGTAACCTGTATATCAGGTTGTTAATGGCACTTCTTCCGAGCCTGAAGCCTAGTTCTTCAGAGAGTCTGCTTTCTTGGATGACTTGCTTGGTATGCAGATTGAATAAGGAAGGTGCAAGGAGAATACTTTCTTCTATTAAATTGGCATTCTATGATGCTCACCTTCCCGACACAACTGCTGAAGACAAA
>NW_022104341.1:4328542-4338083 GCF_000313985.2 Echinops telfairi | reverse complement strand
GACACCTCGTGGTTGCATAGGCTGGTGTGCTTCTTCCATGTGGGCTTTATTGCTTCTGAGCTTGATGGCCACTTGATTACCTTCATTGTTTGTGTTTTTAATGTCATTATTTTTTTTTGCTCTAGCTCGTCTGTTGTTCAAGAGCAAGGTTGAGAGTCACTTGATCTTGCCCTTTAATGACGTGATGTGCTTGATGTCTTCTCAGCTCATCTGGTCTGCAATCATGGCTGTTTGCCAGATCTGTTCGTGAGAGGGTGTCTGAATTAAGATGAGACGGATGAAAGATGAGATTGCAGACTTCTTTTACTTTTCTTCACTTTCAAGGTGAACTTGCATATGTGCAGTGGAGCCCCCTGGCCTTGCTCTGATTGATGATCTTGAGCGGCTGTGTCCGTCTCTCTCCACAGAGGTAGACGGTTTAATTCCTGGGTAGTTCCACTTGTGAAGACCTGTTGATGTTGGGGGTGGGGGGGAATTATTTCTAATGAATAGGTTTTTTGTATTGAAACATTTCTGTCATGCAGTCACTGACGTGTCTGTCACCAAGGCCATATTTTCCAACTATTGATTCTTTGTTTCCATCTGTCACATTCCAGTTGCTAGTAATTACCAAAGCATCTTGATTACATGTTTGATCAATTTCAGACTGCAGAGTTGGTAAAAATCTTCAGTTTCATCGTCTTTGGCATTGGTTGGTTTTCCTTATAGATGTATGGACATTTCCCATCACTGACAGTGTTAGACTTAAGCATAGATCTTGAAATGTTCTCTGATGGTGGATTCAAATGCGCCGAATCCACCACTCTTCAAACTGCCATTCCTCGCATAGCAGACCGCATGGTTATCCGTTTAAAATGACTCATACCAGTCCTTGTCAGTACATTGATGCCTAGAGTAGTTTCCACTGTCCCATTTCATTTTGACAGCTTCCAGTTTTCCTGGATTTATACTTGATCCAGTCCACAATCTGATTATTAATGGTGAAATCACACCACATCAGCAGAAGAAGGTCCCCGAAGCTTACTCTATCCATGTCATTAAGGTGGGCTTTACTTTGGGGAGACAACTCTTTCCTTGTCATCTGTTGAGTCCCCTCCATGACTATTCATAAGGTTTTCACTGCCTAACCTACTTTACCTAATCTATGTCCTTCCTAGTCTGTCCTCCTGTATGCTCACCTGACACCTGTCCACCCAGCGTGTGCCCCTGCTGCTACTCCAAACGCCACTGTAGAGCTGCCAACATCACAGCAGTTGCAAGCCACCCCTGTGCGACAAATGAACAGAGTGGAGAGTGGTGTCAGAAATCGAGAGTGGCAAGTTTTGGGTTTTTTTAAATCATTTTATTGGGGGCTCATGCAACTATTATCGCAATCCATACATATATCAATTGTATAAAGCACATTTGTACATTAACCGCCCTCATCATTCTCAAAACATTTGCTCTCCACGTAAGCCCCTGGCATCAGCTCATTGTTCCCCTCCCTCCCCGCATCCCTCTCCCTCATGAACCCTTGATAATTTATGTTATTATTTTGTCATATCTTGCCCTATCCAATGTCTCCCTTCACCCACTTTTCTGCTGTCCGTCCCCCAGGGAGGAGGTTATATGTAGATCCTTATAATCGGTTCCCCCTCTCTACTCCACCCTCCCCATATCGCCACTCTCACCACTGGTCCTGAAGGGATCATCCATTCTGGATTCCCTGTGTTTCCAGTTCCTTCCTATCTGTACCAGTGTACATCCTCTAGTCTAGCAAGATTTGTATGGTAGAATTGGGATCATGATAGTTGAGGGGGAGGAAGCCTTTAGGAACTAGAGAAAGTTGTATGTTTCATTGTTGCTGCACTGCACTCTGACTGGCTCATCTCCTCCCAGCGACCCTTCCATAAGGGGATGTCCAGTTATCTACAGATGGGCTTTGGGTCCCCACCCCGCACTTCCCCTCATTCACAATGATATTGTAGTAATAGGTGAGGGGGCCAGCCCCCCACCACTAATCTCGGTTTCAGTGTGCACAGTTGTATGGTTGAGATATATATATATTATATTAAAGTCATCGAGAGCATGAGTGATAGAAGAGAGATTACAATAATGCAGTCAGACACATTTTATGGTAGCATTGCTCACCTCAGCCCCACTTGGTGGTCCACGTGGATTTGGCTTTGTGGTGATGCTGTTAATTGACATAGAAAATAAATGAGAAGCAGGCATCCAGGAAGAAGACACTGAGCTCAGTTTTATTATTGTAAATGAGCTGACAGATGTCCATGGGGTGACATGCAGGACATTAACTTCAACTCACATAAAAGCTATGGCTAGAAATACAAAGCAAGGCATCTGTCACGTCCAGAGAGCAAGTTCGGTGCTCGGAGTGAATGAAATAACCTAGGGAAATACTACACAGTGAGAAGAGAATGACCTCTCAGACAGATTAGAAGAAAGAAGAGGTCAACCAGTCAAGGGCCACTGATAAAGAAGGGTCAGAGAAGGGCCAGCACGTGCGCAAGAGAGCTGCATTGTGCTGAATCATCATCAGGCGATAACTAACGACAGCAGTTGTTTTACAAGTGGCTTCTGCACGTCTAAATGTCGTCTTGTGTGCAGCCACTTGCGCAAATGCTGTCGGTGCAGCATATCCCCTGCATTGCCTCACTTCAAGTCCACATTGCCTCTCGGACCCTCTGACTTACTCCTGTTTCCAGAAAGCTTCGTCACCTTACCATCAGCCACGACATCATGCTGATCCACGACATTAGTGGTATCATAACGACAGGACCTGATGGGGACGAAGAAGTTAATACGACTGTTGATGAAACACATGACCACTATGTCACCAGGACTCCTCGCTGGGCTGAATAGTGTCCCACAAAAACTAATGTCCACATAGAACCTGAGGCAAAGTGATCTTACTTGGAAATCGGGTTTTTTTCAGAACCCATTTTGACCTCGAGTTAAAGATGAGGTCATAATGGATTAGTGTGGGCCTTGGATCTAACTAGACTCCTGTCCTTCTAAGAGGGAATTTTGGACACAGAAGTCCATGGGAAGGAGCTGTACACACCATGGAATGCCAAGGATGGCTGGCAACCACCAGAAACTGGGAGAGGTGTCTTGGACAAGTTCTTTCCCAGAACCTCCCAGAAGGCACCAACCCTGCCACCCCCTTGATCTTGGACGTCTAGCCTGCAGAACCATGAAAGAATACATTTCTGTTATTTCAGATGCCTCAGGGATCACCTGCTCAGGCACTCCTGACAATTCCATGGTGCTCAAGTGTGTCCGGGACCCATAGGGTGATGTAGAGTCAGTGGGCAATCACCGCGCGGACTTCTGAGGATGCTAGATCAATGCCATGGCTTCTTCCACAGATTCTCCTTTTTGAAAGTAGCCCCTGGCTCTTACTGAGTCCTAGTAACAGCTCTGTACCCAATTCAACATGGCCAGGCTACCAGAGCTACTCACATCATATCTAAGCTGACATTTGCAGGCTGGGGAGGTCAGCAGACAGCGTGGGTACAGGGTCTGGGGTTGAGGTAGGGGGTTACGGGGGAGCATTTCACCTTAGAAAATAGAACTCTGATGACTAGAAGGTGCCAGGGTAGTGTAAAGGCTAAGAGGTCAACTACAAACTGCAAGGTGGCGGTTTGAACCCACCCAGAGGCTCCCCAGGAGAAAGACCTGGTAATCTGCTTCCATAAAGGTGACAGTCACACACACACCACAGCCACACTACACACCACACACTCACAGACCACAGACCACACACACTACACACATACACACCACACACTACACACACTACACACCACAGACCACACACTACACACCACACACCACACACCACTCATATACCACTCATACCACACACACACAAACACATACCACACACACCATCCAACACTCTTCCTCCAGCTCTCTCCTGCTGCTGTTCTCAGTGCCAATGTAAGCTCCGTGACGTCTCCTCCAAGCACCCTTACTCACAGACAAGAAGCAGTTGCTGCCCAGTTGACTCCAACTCATGGTGGTCCTGACTCAGGGCAATCCGACATGTGTCAGAGGGGAGCCATCCCTCAAGGGTTCCCAATGGCTGAGGTTTTGCAGAAGTAGATCACCAGACCTTTCTTCTGAGGCACCTAGAGGTGGACTCCAACCGGCAGTCTTTCGGGGAATAGCCACCCATGTTAGCCACTTGCGTCACCACTTTCTGAGCCTTTTGTACAGGTAATCATAAATCTATTATTAGCTCTTTATTATTTCTCTCCCATGATCCTCTTCTATCCCATCTTCCCAATGGTAGAAGAAGTCAGTACTCAAGTTAATACACATTTTGTCATCTTAGACAGTTGACTCTCTGAGCCCAAATATATATATATATTCCTTGCTTTCTGGAACATCCACACCACCCAGCTCTATGCCTGGCTTATAGCACTTATTTAACAAATATCTCTATTAGTAATAATGCATGACTAGAAAATACTTATTTCTAAATACATAATTTGCCTTGCCTTTGAAGGAAACGTTACACTCAACACAAAATCTGCACAGCTATCACTCGACTCTTGAACTGTGCGCTCTTCATTTTTAAAATTTATTTTTGAAATCAGTCTCTTCTCCCTGGCTACAACAGATGAGATTGTAAGACTCTTGATGACAAAAATTTTTTTAAAGACTCGATGCTAAGGACCGTATCACAGGACTGTGCAGGGGGCTAAGCCAAGGAAATAAACACTCAATTAGAAATACATTTAAAATAAGTCTTCAGTAATAAAGGTGGTTTCTCTCTGTCCTCGCTATCATGTGTCAAAAGGTAGAAATGAAACTCTCTCTGGTTGTGGAATTGGGGGGCGGGGGAAGGGTGTGTGTGTGTGTGTTGGCCTCAAAGAGGAAGTCTACCTACCCTTGGGCCTAATTAGGCAAGATCTTTGCAACACGCAGGAGGACTGGTGGCAAGGACGGTGGTGGGCAGGCTGTCATCCCTGTTTAGTCATTTCTGAAAAAGAGGAGTAGTAACGAACGAGTGAAAAATTCTGTTTTCCCACATTGCATCGGGTGACTGGACTGTCTGAAAAGGTAAATGTGTTTGCTGTAAGCTTTTAATCTGGAGTCAATAGCCATTCCCCCCACAGGAAATGCCACCCAATCGTTAGTGATTTCACCTTTTCATTTTATCTGTGGGAGGGCTTGTGGGAACGGCTGCATTTCGTGGGTTGCTCTGTTGGCAAGCGGAAATGCTGCAGTGTTGGACAGAGCATGAGCATGGCGTCTAGTTTTAATTTCTGCTTCTGTGAAATGTTTTGGACTGTTGTTTCCAAATGAAAATGTTATTTCTGTTTTGGGGTGCCTGGTTTTATAAGTGATGACTTCCCTGTGGTATTGTGTGACCGCGTCGTCATTCTGTTCAGAGACTGTGTGGAGCTGGGGTTTCCAGAAATCGATGCTCCTCCTCGCTCCCATCTTCCCAATGGGTACAGACAGTTGGCACTGGAGTTAGTACAAACTTCCTTGGTCAGCCCAAGGATACGATGCCAACGATTCATGGTTCTTGACAAAGAGCCCTGTGAACCTTTAAGTCAGAAAAGGAGCTGGAATGAGCTGGGGGAGACAATCGTTCATACTGTTGATACTTTTGTGATGTGCAATGCTTCCTATTCTCGTGACTTAACCTTTTCACTAAACTTCCCTTTGAGAGCCTTTCTGGTTCTTTAATATGCTGCCATTGAAACCAGACCATGGAGCACCAGCTCCTTGATCCTGCTGCGCTGCTGCGGAACTGGTTACAAGACAAGGAGACCCATCCTTCCCCCACCCCAGCCCTGTGCCCGGACCTGCAACGTGACTAACTTTCCAGAGCTGAACAATTAAAACGCCTAAGTACTGGATGACATTGTTTGTCTAAATGACCTGTAGAGCCCTCAGGAATAGCAGGGCCTAAATATTTTATTATGGATTTGCCTGAATATGAAGTAAAAGCGTGGTCTCTTAAGAAATAGCCAGGAACCGAGGAAAACACTAAGGACGTGCAACAGAACAGCAAAGGGAGCAGAGCACGGAAGTCCTGAGGAAGTCTCAAAAATAGACTTTGGGGCCAGGGCGTGGCACCTCATCAGACTCCACCGGAAAATGCTCCTAAAGGTCAAGAAGCAGACCTTGAACTATTTACAGGCTTTCCTTTTTTTTTTGGTCATTTTTGTTGTTGTCATTGTTGTTTTGCTGTCTTGTTTTTTGTGCATGTTATTATCTCTGCAGGTCTATCTAGATAAGATAGGCGGGATAAACCATGCAGAGGGGAAAACAATGGGACAGACAGTTTCGGGGGGACATGGGAGCAGGAAAGGTGGGGGTAAGGAAGTGGTGTTAACAAATCCAGGGACAAGGGAACAACAAGTGATCCAAATTCAGTGACATGGACGGTGTAGGATCAATCCTGGTAGGGACTGATCAAGGGCAATGTAACTGAGAGGAATTACTGAAACCCAAATGAAGGCTGAGGATGACAGTGGGACAAGAGGAAAGTAAAAGGAAATAGAGGAAAGAATAGGAGGCAAAGGGCATTTATAGAGGTCTAAATACAGGCATGTACATATGTAAATATATTTTATAATGATGGGTAAATAGATCTATGTGCATATATTTATAGATTTAATATTAAGGTAGCAGATGGACATTGGGCCTCTACTCAAGTACCCCCTCAATGCAAGAACACTTTGTTCTATTAAACTGGCATTCCATGATGCTCACCTTCCTGACACGATCGCTGAACACAAATGTGTGAATAAGCAAATGTGGTGAAGAAAGCTAATGGTGCCCAGCTATCAAAAGATATAGCATCTTAAAGGCTTGAAGATAAGCAAGTGGCCATCTAGCTGAGAAACAACAAAGCCCACATGGAAGAAGCACACCAGCCTGTGTGATCACGAGGTGTCAAAGGGATCAGGTACCAGGCATCAAAGAATAAAAAATTATATCATTGTGAATGAGAGGGAGTGCAGATTGGGGACCCAAAGCCCATCTGTAGGCAACTGGACATCCCCTTACAGAATAGTTGGGAGGAGACGAGCCAGTCAGGGTATAGGTTAGCAATGATGAAACATACAACTCTCCTCTAGTTCCTAAATGCTTATCCCCACCCACTATCATGATTCCAATTCTACCTTACAAATCCGGCTAGACCAGAGGATGTACACTGGTACGGATAGGAACTAGAAACACAGGGAATCCAGGACGGATGATCCCTTCAGGACCAGTGGTGAGAGTGGGGATACCGGGAGGGTGGAGGGAAGGTGGGGTAGGAAGGGGAAACCGATTACAAGGATCTACCTCCTCCCTGGGGGATAGACAAACAAAAAGTGGGTGAAGGGAGACATCAAAAAGAGTAAGATATGACAAAATAATAATAATTTATAAATTATCAAGGGTCCATGAGGGAGGGACTGGCGGGGAGGGAGGGGGAAAATGAGGAGCTGATACCAAGCCACTAGTGGCTCTGCAGGAAAAAGACGAGGCTTTCTTCGCCCATGGAGAGTTACAGTCCAGGACATTCCAGGCCAGGTCTACCTTGCCCTTTAGGGTCGCTGTGAGTCAGAATCGACTCAGTGGCGTGAGTTGGCTTTGAGTTATGTGGTGCAAATGGTGGGTGCTCAACTGCTTCCCTCGAGGTTGGCAGTTTGAATTCACCCAGGATACCCCAGGGCAGCAGGGGCCTGGTGATCTGTCTCTGCTTAGATCACAGCCCAGAAAACCCGATGGGGCAGCTCTACTTTGTAACACGTGGAGTCACCGTTCGTGGGAACCAACTTGAGAGCTACCCACAATAAAACCACCCGTTCCCCTCCTCATCCATACCTAACTCAATGCTCACCAAGCAAAAGTATGGTTACCATTTGGCTTTCTTAGGGATGTTTTCGTAGCTAGAATACACTTCATTACAATATCTGTCTCATACCATTCCAGTGCACACACCTGTGAATTGATTGGTAGGAATCGGGCGTAGAAAGATCAGTCAATTCTTGGTAAGCTGACAGGATCAACTTTCTGGACCTGAGAAGCTGAGACCTATCGGCTGAGCCACGGTAACCATGCCTTGTAAAGTCTGTGACCACTGGCCCCTTAGAACACCGATCACTTCTTTCTCTCACCGTTCCTCTTTTTATGTGAATATCAATCTCAGTATACGATCTCTCTTCTAAGTTTTCTAAAAGATGTCTTTTTTTATTCCAAAGAGAAGACAGCATGGGAGGAGGCGGCTCTAAATCAAGACCCATGCCTGGTGAGTCCCTGAGAAGAGTCGGTACTCCCAGCACTGCCGATGGCAAGTCAGGGAGGCGACCTGGAAATGCTGTCCTGGGCTGTAATGAGGATGGCACTGCAATGGCATTTCTGAAGCTGGAGAATCGGTTTTTACCGGGATGTAGATCCTAATGCCAAGGGAATGACAAGAGGAGCCCGTGTGGGCCGCCATCAGGACCTGAGCGTAGAGGTGGATAATTTAGGGGAACCAGTACTTTCCTGGTGCCCTGGTTGTGGGATGGGCATTTGGAAAGGTTACCAGGCAGGGCTGCTTTGCGTCAGGCAAGTCAATCAGTGCCAGGCCAACAAGCAAGCAAACAACAACAAAGGAGCCATTTCCACAGTCAGATTTGCAAACTGGCAGTCAAACACGAAGCTCTTACTGCTTACATTTGTGTAATGGATTTGGTCTGTTTGTTTGTTTTCATTTCAATTTGTTTTTGTTTGAAAGGCTTCAGGACCTCAAAACAACACACTCTCTTATTCAGAGTGCCAGCCCCATCCTTAACCTGCAGAGGCTGCTTGGGTAGGAGAAGGCATGCGGGGACACCAGACACACTCCGCAATGCCTCTCATGTTCTCTTGCAGACCAAAAATCCACCCAACCCACGGCGACCACAACGGCCAAGGCTCCATCCTGCTTCGCTCCCGACTCCAAGTAAATGAGCACGTGCCCACTGTTGCATCTTGTACCCCATGGCATTCGAGTCTGTACTGAGCGCTTTGGCTGGGAACTGGGGGTGGGGGTCTATGGAGAATGGAGCAGAGACAGCCAAAGAGTGTGTCTTAACTTGGGGTTCTCTGAACTTTGGGAGCCTCCGAGTGGAGGTTAGGTGCAGGTTAGTTGTACTCAGCTGCTCATCTAAAGGTCGGTAGTTCAAATTCACCCAGAGTCTTCAGGGGAAGAAAGTTCTGGTGGTCCGCTTTCACAAAGTTTACAGTCAGGACAACAGCCAAGAGCTGTAACACGTGAGGTTGCCCGTGAGTCAGAATTGCCTCTATACCAGTGGGTTTAGTTGTAGTTTTAGGAGATCCATGGGTTTCCTAAATATGCTGTGTGTGTGTGTGTGTGCACGTACATACCTGGGAATATATGGGTGTGTGTGTGTGTGCGCGTACATACCTGGGAATATATGGGTGTGTGTGTGTGTGTGTGCGTACATACCTGGGAATATATGGGAGTGTGTGTGCGTGCGTGTGTGTGTGTGTGTACATACCTGGGAATATATGGGAGTGTGTGTGTGTGTGTGTG
>NW_022104341.1:4324703-4328228 GCF_000313985.2 Echinops telfairi | reverse complement strand
TGTGTGTGTGTGTGTGTGTGTGTGTGCGCATACATACCTAGGAATATATGGGAGAGTCCACAGCTTTCATTGAATTCTCAAATGGAACTAGAAAACAACATTGAAACACAGTGAGAGTGAGGGCAACCCATCTCTGTGGAAGCAGTTTCAGGAGTCTGCCTGCAGTGGGAGCGGTTCTACTCTGGCCTTGAGGAAGGGCCTTCAAGAAGCTCAGCCGTTCATCGGTCCCTCTTCTCTGCCCAAACAGCAAAGAGCCTCTTCATTTGGTTCTGGCCTTTTGTGCTGGGGTTCTACTCACACTGCTGCTAATGGCCCTTGTCTTCCTCATCATAAAGAGCTACAGGAAATGTAAGTGGTCCTCAAGACCTGGGACAGCCCTCTTCCTCTGCTGTTAAAAATAGGGTGAACTCTAAGTGAATAGGAGGCTCGGGTGGTGCAAACAGGTAAAATGCTTGGCTGCTAACTGAGGGGGAGTTGGAAGTGCAAGTCCACCCTGTGGTACCTCGGAAGCCAGGCCTGGTAGCTGCCATCTAAAAGCCTGGCCGTTGCAAACCCTGTGGAGCACAGTTCTACCCGACTGGCACCGGTCTCAGCCACGTGTTTGGGTTGAGTGAGTAGGCGGGAGGGGTGGAAGGTGAGCAGAAGAAAACCCCCTTGGCCCACCCTCTCTGTAGACCGAGACCTCAAATCCCTTCCCCGCTCCCTCCACCTTTCCCATCTCTAACCTCCCCTCCCCACCCCACCCTTTGCACCCGAGACCAAGGGGAGAGGCGGCTGATCCCTCCAGGTCCCGTTGATGAGACTTGTCCTCCTTCTTCCTGGCTTTGTGGCAGGTCACTCCAGTTCCCAAGTCCTGGATCCGCCAGTGAAGGTAATGTAGCTGCACTGTTTGCAGGATGCCAGAGGCCGAGTGCCATCGGAATGAATGTGTCTCTGTTCTCCGCACTGATGACAGTAGTGGCAGGGACTCTGCGTGTCCTCTGACCCTCTAGACCAGGGCTTGGCAAGCGGTGGCTCTTTCCATGTGGCTCTGAAGTCAAATTGGAAACTGAAAACCAAACTATCAGGGTTTCATTTATAAAAGTTGTAAAGGATGTTTTTCAGATCACGGTGATTTCATTTGTTTGGACAAATCTATTTATGGCTCTCAGATCATTTTTAAATTATGTGAGAGAGACTGGGTTGGCTCTTCTGTCAAAAGTTCGCCGACCCCTGGTCTAGACCGAACTTCCGTCTGCTTTTGCAAAGGGTCCCCAGTCTTCCTGCAAATGGAACCCACTCATCCCTCCCTTCTCTTTCTTGGCAGCTCTCAGCCACCTCACAGGACTCGCTGACCTATGCCACCATGGCTTTCAGAACCTCAGCAGCAAAGAGCAGCCGGGTGACTGACGGCCATTTGGCAGACCAGGACCCCGTTGTCTACGCTCAAATTAAAGAGGTGAACTAGGCCTGCCTGTTCCCGTCCCGCCAGCACCACCTCTGTATGTTGCTCTCCCTTATTAAAAGTGTTGGACTACGGCCTGAGTGGAACTGCTATGAGCGGGCGACGTTATCCAGCCATTTGGGAGAGCAGCAGTCGGTCAGTCTGTTTCCGGGGCAGAGGAATGATTCCTGGCCCTCCCACTTGGACCAGCGGGACTGTGGAGGACCACACCTGCCTGCCTTCTACCCTCCCGAGTGTGGGGCATCGAGCCAGTGCACAGGCGATCATGCACTTTGAATGACTGATTCACTGGTCCGCTTTGAGGAGAGAGCCCTGAGAGCAGTCTCCCCGGGATCTCCAGGAGCTCACTGACCTTCTGCGCTGCTGGGCTCTTGCTTCATGTGTGCGTCTCTGTGACTTCTCCAGGGGTCAGCAAAGACTAACAGGTGGACAGGGGATGGTGGCTGGAACACACTTAGGACCTATTGGGGCATGGGTTTCAAACGTGTCCACTAACCTGCTGTGTTCATCTGGGCAGTTTGCTAACCTCTTTAGCATCAGTTCCTTCGCGTTAGTGTTGGAATAACTCCATGTGCATAAGCACTCTGCACATTCCAGCTCTCACTGCCACCCGGGAGTGTTGACTCATAGCAACCCTGCAGGACGGGGTACAACTTTACGGGAGGAGAAAGCCTCCGCTTTCTTCTCTGAAGTAGCTGGTGGTTTCGAATGTTGACCTTGTTAGCAGCTCCATGTCTATGTAACTAGGAGGTCCTTACTCCCTGGGTGGTGAAAGCTCTTGGCCCCTAACCAGAAAGTTGGAGTTCTGAGTCCGCTCACAAGCACCTCAGAAGAAAGGCCTGGCTGTCTACTTCCCTGCACGAGGAGCCCTGGAAACCCTGTGGAAACAGTTCTACTGGTTGAGGAGGGCAAGCCTATTGACCCAGGTCAGGTCAGCTGACTGAATAGCCACTACCAGGTTTTGTGTAAAGCGTTTAAAATGCAGATTCCCACTACCTAGCATCAGAGATGTGCATAACCATCTTCTGTGGGAACTAAAGTACAGATTCATTTAAATGCCAAACCCAAATAATCCCCCAAAGCAATCTCATTGTAACTAGACGACTTTAACATTCTTAAGTAAATAATCAAGAAAATCCAGGAAAATCCTTTCTTTCTTCCTTTAAAAAAAAAAGAGATTGTTGGAAGGCCAACTAAAAACAGTTTTATGGAGTATGACTAATTAAAACTATGAGGGAGCCCTGGTGGTGCTGTCACGGAGCCCAGGTTGTGTTGTGAAGAACCTGCGAGGTCCGCAGTTGGAAACCACCACCTCTCCGTGGGGCTAGAGACCAGGCTTTCCACTCGGATCAACAGCTACAGGCTCCAAGCTGTAGGCGGGCATTGGCTGGCGAGCAACGAGCTCCGTCTTTGGGTTTGAAGGTGCTGCGGGAAGCATTTCAAAGTACCAGCAGCTCCCTGAGAGCAAGAGGAAGCTTCCTGCTCCGCCAAGAGTCACCGTTGGGGAAATAGGAGCACCATGAATCAGAATCGACTCTATGTCAGTGGGTTTTGTTCTTTAATTAAAATGATACAGCAGTTTTGTGCATGAATAATCAAATTTAAGGGGTGGAAAAACCAGACCAAAATGCATGAGGAAACTTAAGAGTAGGTTGAAAGTGGCATTTCACATCACATCGGGGGAATGATTTATTGAATAAATGTTGTTGTGATTAAAAAAGAGTGTCAGGTAGATGAAAATAAAATCGATATTACTCTCTCGAGCAAATTAAAAATAACCACACGAGTGCTTTTTATTAACGGAAGAATTGCATAAAACAATCTGAGAGTGACTCGGGCTGTTGCATGCATTACACAAGCCCAGATTCCAGAAAAGATGAACGTATAAATAAGAGCCTGGTGGCATAGTGGGTTCTGTAGTGGGTTGCTAACCACAGGTCAGCAATTCAAAACCACCCGCCGCTCTGAGGGAGAAAAATGAAGCTTTCTGTTCCCATAAGAAGTTAGTCTCTGTCGAAGGGATCTGATATCAGGCATCACCAGAACAAAAAATCTTATCATAGTGAATGAGTGGGGGAGTG
>NW_022104341.1:4322219-4324115 GCF_000313985.2 Echinops telfairi | reverse complement strand
GTATGAGCCCCTAATAAAATGATATAAATAAATAAAGAGCCTCATCTTTCTCCCTTGCAGCATCTGGTGAGTTTGAACTGCTGACCTTGCAGTTCATTGTGTAACCACGAAACCACCAAGGTTCCTGTATGCACACACACTTGTATCTCTGTGGACGGGAACACAGGTATACTGGCCAGAGTGATAGTTCCAGGAAGAGGAACTTGGTAAATGAAGGACAGGGAGGGGGAGGAGGTAAACTTTCTGTTAGAAAACACGTCTTGGCACATCTTTTGAAATTTAGCCTGGTGAGTGTCTTCTAAAGGGGCTCCTCTGAACTCTGAGCCAGCAGAGGAACATGGCAAAGGACACAGCAAACAGAGTTCAAAGCCTCATCTGTATTACTAGGGTAGGGATGCTGGAGAATCTGGCTTGTGGTGCAGCGGCAGAGAAGTGGGCTTCGAAGATTGAACCCCACGCGCTGATACTATCGGGCCAGGGACACCCCAGCACCACCCTCCTCTGGGTCATGAGCTCAGCCTGCCCATAGGGGTTGTGGGAGAGATCACAGGCTCTTTAGAAGAGGAAAATGGGTACGAGGTGGTAGAGGATGTCTGTCTCCCACCCAGGGGTGTCGATAAGGCTCTGACCACAGGGAAGGAAGTGGGGGGAGAAGCCGCCTGCACACAGCTCTTTAAAAATTACTTTAAGTAGACAAGGGGACCAAAGGTCAAGGATGTGGGAAACAATTGCCAGCTCAACATCGCTGAGCTAACATGTGGCAAAACACATCTAGTGCTCCGACTCCCAATTCCTTGCGTCTTGGTTCCCACCAACAGGCCGCACAGCACTTGTTATCATCCAAGCGTGTTCCAAGGACTTTCCAGGAAGTCCCCACCAAATACCTTGCACCTCAATCATTATTATTCTCATCAGAGAGGTTATGGAACTTGAGGCACAAGCAGGGTAAATAAGCTGCTAGTGAGTAGCTAAAGTAGGGGTCCTACTGGCAGGCAAAATGGTTAAGTGCTTGTTTACAGTGGCCATAGAACAGGGATTAGGGCTGTTTTGTTTCTGGGAGGAAAGATTCGTTTTAATGTTGTTTGATCTGTGACCCTGGGATGGGAGTAATATGGAAATCATAAAGAATTCTAAAACTCAAAATACCCCTCACTGCCGTTGACTTGACTGCAACTCGTGGAGACCCTGTAGACAGAAGAGAACTGCCCTTGTGGGTTTCGGACACCATCAATCTTTTGGGGAAGCAGAAAGCCTTGCCTTTTGTCTGTGGAGCAACTGGTAGGTTTGAACCTCTGACCTGTGGCCAACACTCAACTCATAACTCTATGCTACTAGGGCTCCTCGTGAAGGATGGGAAGAGTGGAAATGCTATCCATGTCCACACCCCTTCCCAGCAGGTGCTGAGCAGCACGTGGACAGAGGGCTGGGGTGGCAGCTGACACACGTCTTTGGGAGTCTCTGGGGCTAAGTGTCCAGCACACATGCAGAACTGTGTCCAGAGTCACTGGCCTTGTGCCAAGCTTGCTTCAGATCACAGGGGGCCTTGAGCGATCTGAAGACTGAAGCTAGCTAGCACCCACTAGAAGAGACCATGGGTCCTTGAGGTGTTCTTAAGAGAGCAGCAAGGGAAATATGGTGGTGGGGGGGGTTTAAACCTCTAGAGATCGCAGAAGAGACACTGTGTGTGGTGGGATAATGGGGGTAGGGGGGGGCAAGGGCACAGTCATGTAGGTGAGGGCTAAGAGCTATAGTCATTAATGGAATTGATGGTAATAGACACTCACTTGTGCCCAAAGGCTGCAAAATATCTCCATCCTGATTTCTATCTCTAGACATGCCTGAATTCACCACTCTGGTTCCTCATTGATCCACATCTCAGTTCAGTCTGGTGGTATT
>NW_022104341.1:4319018-4322119 GCF_000313985.2 Echinops telfairi | reverse complement strand
GGACAAAACCACCAGAGAGGCAACTTACCAAGTGTGTGGGAACCACAGAAGAATCTTGGCCAGTTGGGGAGCTTCTAGGTAGGCTTTTACCTGTAATCACCCAGAGGCAAAGGGGAACACAAAGATACTGAGCCTCGGGCTTGGCTCAGGACTAGGACCAAGTGAGGGCCTTATGCCAGTCCTCCTACGCTTCTAACTGCTCTCAGGAGAACTTTCTATGCCCGCTCACTCCGGGGTCCCAGAGGCTCCTTTGGCGGGGACCTTGGCTCCTACTCCTCTCAGATGGGTGGAGTTGCCTTCCATCAAAGAGTAAGGCT
Organism: Echinops telfairi; assembly: GCF_000313985.2. NCBI lineage: Eukaryota > Metazoa > Chordata > Mammalia > Afrosoricida > Tenrecidae > Echinops > Echinops telfairi. The sequence continues at coordinate 4,321,802 of NW_022104341.1, read as the reverse complement.
ACCTCCAAAGTGTGTGTGTGTGTTGGACAGGCTCTTGGTCTCCTTCTGTTTCAGGACCTCCTTCCGTCCATCTACACCGGCTCGCTCCATTCTGACGCATAGCTGCCCAACAGGGCAGAATAGACTAGAGTGCTCCTGGGGGTCTCCCGCAGAGCTGCTGGTGGCTCCTACCTGCTCACCTTGTGGTCGGCAGCCCAGTGGGTCACCCTGACGCCACCAGGGCTCCTTGGGGTCTACATGCACCTCTACCAAAGAAGACTGTAGCACCCTCTGCTTTCATGCAGGTCATGTTTGTCACCAGAAAGCAGCTTCGTTCCCCAGCCCTTCGACTGAGCCCCTGGGTCTCCCTGTGACCAGACAATGGAGGTTGGGTAATAGACACTCACTTGTGCCCAAAGGCTGCGAAATATCTCCATCCTGATTTCTATCTCTAGACATGCCTGAATTCACCACTCTGGTTCCTCATTGATCCACATCTCAGTTCAGTCTGGTGGTATTTCCCCACAAAGCATATGATTCATGGTTCACAGTCTTTTCACCAAGAAAGCCTGAGGACTACTGTTTTAATCTATCTTCATCTCTTTGGGTAGCAAAGCATTGGGCACCAAGTCTGAACTGAATTGGAAGATTACACTTTCAAAGAAATCTATCCAGAAGGACCTTTTCCATGATATCACCAGAGAAGTCATTCGGCACTGGCCAGAGATTTATTGGCTAACGATGAAAATAACAAGTCATCTCTTATCCCTGGGCCCAGATTAACCTCCTTTTCCCTCGACCTGCTTCTGGCTAATCAAATGCATGAGGACTAAGGTCTTGAGAGCCTGCCTGTCGCCCTCGCAGCTGCTCTGGCCAATGTGGTTCTTGTTGAAAGAAACGACTGCGAGCAAGGAGGCAGAGAACCTTCAGAAGGCCTGTGAGATCCAAGTCAGGCTAGATGGGGACCACTTACTTGTCGTGGTGGTTCTAACGTAGCATCACTTTATTTAGGAATGAAATAAGATAAATCTTCAGTTCCATCCGTTTGGTCTGCGCCATCTCCTTTGGAGTCAGGACACGTGAGAGGAGCTTCAGAGAGTCCCCTACTTTGTTGGGGAATAGAAAAGGTTAATGGAGCTGAGACCTAGCACTTGCTTCTGCTTCGTGTTTATGCAGCAAAAGTTGACAAACCCTGTCATCTGGGGACTACACAGTTTGTCACTGATGTAACAATAGTCACAGATGACATTGCGGGACAGCTCAGTGATCAGTCGATGGAAATTATTGGTTACACCTGGCTTGCGTTCACCCATCATCAAGCTTTTGTGATATGAACATGATTGTGGTCCAAGAATGTGGTGTTTCAATTGCCTGAGTGCAAGGTACCCAGCCAAGGCTAAAGCAGGTTGTCCAATTCCTTGCAAAGGAGGAATGTGGTTGAGTGTTGGTGCCTCAACTTTCACAGCACCATGTGTTTCTCCTTTAGGGCACCTCTTCCAGTTGGCAATGTTGTGTGTGTGTGTGTGTGTGTGTTAGTGGGCACTTCTCTCACACTACATCATTATTAGTACCCAGAAGGCAGATGCTGCTTCGTTTGCTCATCCCCAGCAGGTAGCATGGTCCTTGTTTGTTGAATGAATGAATGAACGAATGAACACACATACAAACAATTCCTGGGGAATGTGAGAAGGGGGTCTTAAATTTACAGAGCAGAAAACAGGCCTAGGGGTGGGGGGAGAAGAAGAACTGTCCAATATTGTGACTGAAAGAAGTGGCAATGATTTTTGTAAAAATCTAGACTATCTTTGTATCCCCCTGGGAGCAGTCTTGGGCAAAACCTGAGAAAATGGTGTTCGCATGCGCCATGGTTCAATAGGTTCCAAGGGCAACCACACTAAGGGGTCTGTAGGAACCAATGCTTCGATTTCTTAGGGCTCCTGCTATCTGGACAGCAGTCCAAAATGTCACATGGAAAGTATCAGACCATGTGGGAAACAGAAAGATTTCTCCCAAGTCGTCTCCCCCAAATATGTGTTAGATATAGGACACTGCTTGTAACTAATGGTAAATGATTGTCAAGTTATCTCCCTGAAGACTCCAGCCATCCAGAGCAAGCAGACACCATTGTTTCTCCCACATAGACAGGGCTCACTCCCTGCTGTTAGGGTCAGTGGATTGCTTCCCCTGGAATCGTAGGCTAAATAAAGTCTCCAGCTGTAAGGCAATCAAGGTCAGGCCGTCATCATGAATCTAGGGTCTGCCCATCTTGTCACATGTATACCCTTATTCCCTCCTCTTCCTATAGCATATGAACCCTAGATCAGCCCCCTCCCATTACTCTATTACCTATAGCACAACCCTTTCCTGTGACGTATGCCTTCACCTGTAATTAATTAGGGGCCTTGCACGTGCCCGAGAATATAAAAGCCTTGGCTAGCAATAAAGATCTCTCTCTCTCCACGTGGACCACTAAGTGGGGCTGAGGTGAGCACGTTACCAAGACATGTGTCTGACTCCATTTTTTCAATCTCTCTTCTAGCTCTCACGCTCTCTGTGATGTATTATAATCTTTATCTCAACAGGACAGTTGCGCCTATCGAACCTGTGATCAGTTGTGGGGGGCTGGCCTTTCCCCCACAAGACCTCGTGGCCTGAAGCTTTAGATTTTAAATTCTTATGGCTACCGCCTGGGCAGGTCCCTCACAAGGGTTGTTTTCTTCTTTCTCTGAAATAGTGCTTTCCAGCACCTCCATGTCCAGAGAAGATAGGCGTCTAACTGGTCATCTCCGGGCCTGTGGTCAGGCC
>NW_022104341.1:4316032-4317860 GCF_000313985.2 Echinops telfairi | reverse complement strand
ATGCAGATGCTGAGGGTGGATATCCTGGAAGCAATCACAGATAGCGTTCACATCTCTTGAAAGAAACCACATTTGGATTCTCTGTGCACGACACTCTGTTCTAGAATCTGTTCTTCCTACCGGGTCACAGCAGCTCCTGCCAACCGTATCCCTACTGCGTGACTCTGGGCCTCAGACCACATTTCAGTGGGCCCGCGGTGATCCCCTGATCAAAATGGGCCAACCAGCTCCTTCCTGGGAACTAATTTTGGCCCGGAAGCAGGAGAATCCAGTTTCCTTGCAGGTCTCTTGAATGAGGGAAATAAAAACTCATAAGCCAAGAGGAAGATCTTTTTCCATGGCAAAGAAACAAACCAGGGTCATCTAGAGAGAAGATGAGACCCACACATAAGCAATAGCAGCGGATTAAAACAAGACTCCGACTCCAAGCCGCCCTATAGATCAGGGCCAGAGAGAACGTGCTGGCAAGTTCGACCGTTAAATTTCATGAGATACTGCTTTCTTCTTCCAAAGAGCCCCCTCCCTCGCTTTCAATTAAAATAACGACGGGGTATTTCTGCGGCCTATAATCCAAGGTCCTACACCACACTTGTTTGAGAGAAACCAAATAGGTACGTTGAGAATGCATACTTCAGGTTGAGGGAAAAACACCTCATCTGGGTGAAAAGTAACACCTGCAAGTTGTTCTGTCTTGTTGGGGTTGCCACACACTGTCACCACCACCCCCACTGCCCCCCTACCGCCCCCGCCCCACTCACATCCACCTGAAGGTCCTCACCTGGAGTGCTCAGACTTCTGGACAGACTTGAAAGCCCTACAGCTTTGGTTGTTGTCTGGAAGAGCAGTCAGAAGGAATTTGTTGAGTCAAGCAGGGCCCATACCCTGGCCCTTCCTTTGCCTTTCAGGTGCGTGCGTGCGTGCGTGCGGTCATTCTCTCAATCCCCACAGGGGAGTACCCTGGCTGACTTCTGGGCAGAGCCGGGGCACCAAGTCCAGTTGGATCATCATGCCCTCCATAGCGTGCATCAAGTTGGCGCTGACTCCTGGTGACCCTGGGTGTGTGTCAGGGTGGGACTGGGCTCCACAGGGTTCTAAGGTACCCTGCGTGGACTCCAGCCTCCATCCTTTCCGTTAGCAGCTGAATGCACTAATGGTTTGGCCTACCCAGTGTCCGCTAAATGGAACACGTGATGGTGGCATTCCACCCCACACCCTGCCAATCAAGCCAGGCACCTGGAGGAAGAGGCTCATTTTCCAGATTTGCACCAAAGCACCGGATGGACTAGAAGTGGTCTGTGGTTGGAAAGTTCTAGGGAGGGGGGTGTGGCCACCCAAAGGCCAGTCTCTACCTCCCACAGCATCCTTCTAACCATGCACAACCGTGCTGCCTTGGAAGTAGGGAGAGACCTACGTTTCCCCCAAAGACCCTCGAGAGGGCCCCAGCTGGTGTCCACTGGTTTCGGTGAGTACTCATCCCACCAACAAACGCCCACCCATCATGGGTTGCCCTCAGTGAGACCATGACAGGCTCCTTACCTTTCTCAGACTCAAACTCATCCCCGAGGACGTCTTTGCTGTCCGTCACAACCAGCTCTGTGAAATCCATGTCATCCCTGGCAAAGTCCTTCTGGATGCCACACCAATACCAGCCAGTGTCCTCCTTGGTCAGGCAGGACACAGTGACAATGAGCTGGTTTCCTGTGTCTTTCAGGGTCACACGGCCAGTGCTGTTGGGGGTGAAGGCCACGATGTTGCAGTAGTCCCGGAAGTAGCCTCGGCACCAGTACTTGGGGTAGTCCTTGTAGTAGGTATCGTAGTTGCAGATGGC
>NW_022104341.1:4313989-4315932 GCF_000313985.2 Echinops telfairi | reverse complement strand
GCTTCAAGGATTTAGAAGACCTCTCACCATTGTTTGGCAGGGGTTGGCTGGAGGAGCCTGAAGCCTGGACTTGGAGCAAGATCCCCTGGCCCTCTCCCCCACCTACCACAGCACCTCAAAGAGAAAACAAGATGCTGGGCGGGTTCTTTCCTTCTCTGGTTGCTTAGGGACTGAAAACAAAGGGATTCAGGTTCTGTCTTGATGGACTAAGAACCCCATATTTCTTTGGTACCCGATCTGTGTGAGGAACTTCTACCACGCCAGGATGTTGCATTGGAAGGAAGTCATACACACCGTGCCCAGCTTGACCAGGGCTGGGGAAAGAGCTGGCTCAGAAGATGGAGCAGCAGAGCCCACCTATCTCTGAGTCTTCAGAACTGCCCCAGGGACCCTTCACATGCTGCTTCAATGGGACAATGCTACCCAGCAGGTCCACACACTTGACATCATTTTATTTTGAAAATAGCCCTACTGGGAAGGGCCTGTGCTCCTCGGTTTACAGGCAGAGGCACGGACACGGAGGGGGCCCAGTAACTCTCAAAGGTCACAGAGCTGGGCGTGGCAGAGCTGGAGCTGAGATCAGTTTGCTGAGTCTCATCGTTGGGGATGGGCTAGGGACAGGAAGGGGAAAGTCCCATCCTCACATCTCTGCACAAACGCTCCGGAGTGGGGTCAGGAGGGAAAGAGGAATGTAGGTAAATGGAAAGAGACCAAGAAGGCCTTCGTGTAACCACGTGTTTCAAGGGCCCCATATATCTGCTTACTAGAGTGAAGGCCAAGAGCAAACACAAGCACATTCTATTTCACCTCCTTTTATGTTCTTTTTGGTGGTCAGAGCTAATAGGTAGTCATCCAAAGTAAGAGAGGAGAAGGAAATGCAATGTCTCCAGGCAGATCCCAAGGCGCTCTTGTGGCCTCGTGGGTTATACGTTGGACTGCTAACCAGGAGCAGTTTGAACCCACCAGCGATTCCATGGAAGAAAGAGGAGGCTGCTGGCTCCAGGACAGCTTCTGTCTCAGAAACTGGAGGAAGCTGTTCCCCGCTTCGCTCTAGGGGGCTCAGGGGTTGGAATGAACTCTGTGTGGTTTAGGAAGACGACCTGGGTACAACTGGTCGTGCTCGACTTCTCACTACCCAGAGGCACTTGGAAAACAGGTCTGGAGATGTGCTTCGGAAAAGTCCCAGGCTTCACTGAGGAGGTGGGCAAAAGACCAGAACAGAAGTCTTACAGGGGCAGAACCCAAATGACCAATAAATATAAGAGAAACTCTTCCCGATTCTTAGCCATAAGGGAAATGCAAATTGAAAACAGCTATGAGATACCACCTAACACCCTCAAAGGTAGTCTAATTCAAAAACATCAGAAAGTAACAAGTGTTGGAGGGGCTGTGGTGAGACAGGAACTCTCATCCACTGCTGGTGGACCTGTAGGTATGTACAACCACTATGGAAATCGATTTGGCAATACCTAAAACAGATGGAAATTGAGCTACCATATGACCCAGCATTCCCCCTCCCGGGCATCTACCCAGAAGTAGTAATAAACAGACCACGATCAGACATTTGCACTTCAGTGCTCATCACATCACAGTTCACAATTTCAAAGAGTTGAAAGCAACCTAATTTCCATCAGCAGACGAATGGATTAAAAAGCTCTGGTTTATACATACAGTGGAGTACTACGCATCCCTAAAAAGCAGTGATGAAAGCAGGAAGCACATAGGCTCATGAGAAGAGTTGGAGGAAATTATGCCAAGCGAAGCAAGCCAAGCACAAAACAACAAACACAACAGGAGTCCACCGAGGTAAGCTCTAAAACCACAAGGGGCATAGCGGAAAAGCTTCTAAATGTGTAAATTCCCAGGGCGAAATCCAAGCACTGTGGCAGATGTCAGAGCCAACCCAGGGTTGCATATGGCAGCCAACTAAAAGGAGTGGAAAA
>NW_022104341.1:4311606-4313208 GCF_000313985.2 Echinops telfairi | reverse complement strand
ACATTCCGGCTTGGAGCAGCCAATGTAGAGAGCGGACCGCATCGCCGGCTCCACCATGAGACACGGCGTCCCCTCACTGACCCACAGTGCTACGGGAGGGAACAGCACTGGAGGCAGAGTGAGGGAATTGTGCCTGGCCTGAGCCCCCCCCACACACTGCGGTGAAACAGCGCAGAAAGGGGAGCAAAGCAACGAAGTACCCGAGGAATCCTGAAAATAGACTTCGCTGGCACCTCATTAAACCTGATTGGAAAACATTCATAAGGATCAACAGACAGGCCTGGAACTATTTGTAGGTTTCCAAAAAATGTCTATCTATATTAGATAGGCAGGATTGTTTATAATCCTGAGGAGAAAACCACAGGATGGATGGTTCTAGAGGGGGAGGCATGGGAGAGGAAAGGTGAGGGAAAGGGTGGGGGTGCCAACAAACTCAGGAACAAGGAAGCAAGAGATCTAAAATCGATGGCAAGGAGGGTGTAGAATGCCTGGTGGGGGTTGATTAAGTGCAATATAGCCAAGAGAAAGTACTGAGAGTCGGACAAAGGTCAAACATGATGATGGGACAGGAGGAAAGTAAAAAGAAATAGAGGAAAAGACTAGGAGAAAAAAGATTTATAGAGGTATAAACATAGGCATGCACACATGTAAATATATTAATATACAATGATAGGGATATAAGTCTATGTACGTATATCTAAATGTTGAGTATTAAGGTAGCAGCTGGGTATTGGGTCTCTACGCAAGTCCTCCCTCAACACAAGAACACTTTGTTCTAATAACCTGGCTGTCTGTGGTGCTCATCTTCCCAACATGATTGCTGAAGACAAAATGGGTGCATATGCAAGTGTGAAGAAAGCTGATGGTGCCCGGCGGTAAGAAGATATATAACATCTGGGGTCTTAAAGGCTTGAAGTTAAACAAGCAGCTATCTAGCAGGGAAGCAACAAAGCCCACATGGAAGAAGCACACCAGCCTGTGATCACGAGGTGTTGACGGATCAGGTATCAGGCATCAGAAGACCCAAAACAAGCAATCATGTCAATGAGAACGAGGAGGGTCAGAGTGGAGACCCAAAGTCCGTCTGTGGACTGGACAATTGGACATCCCCGCACAGGAGGGTCACAAGGAAAGGAGTCAGCCAGGGTGCAGCACAGCACCGACAGAACACACAACATTCCTCGAGTTCTTCAAGCTTCCTTGCCCCCACTATCATGTCCCCGGTTCTAGACCTGAGCATGTAACGGGTACAATAAGAGCTGGAAACACAGGGAATGCAGGACAGATAAACCCCACAGGAAAAGTAATGGGAATAGTGATACCATGACGGCACAGGGAAGGTGCAGGGAGAAGGGGGAGAAAGGGAGAACTGATCACAATGATCGATGTATCACACCCTCCCTCTGTCCCTCCCCCCCTTGCCCAGCGGGACGGACAAGAGACACCTGGATGAAGGGAGACAGCGGACAATGTAAGATATGAAAAAAATAATAATTTGTCATTTATAAAGGTTAACAAAGGTGGGAGGTGGGGTTAGGGAGGGGAAAAAAAGAGCTGATACCAAGGAAATATTCAAGTAGAAAGGAAATGTTTTGAAAATGA
>NW_022104341.1:4305502-4310384 GCF_000313985.2 Echinops telfairi | reverse complement strand
TTTTTAAAAAGAGTTGTATGAGCCCCTAATAAAATTATTTTTTTTAAAAGAGTTGTATGAGCCCCTAATAAAACTATTTGAAAAAAAGGGTTGTAAGATCCCCTGATAAAATGATTTCTTTTTTTAAAAAGACATCACCAGCTGGACCGTCCTATAAGCACCTCTCGTCTGCACACATGGGCCTGCCACGCGTCAGGATTCCCTTGACGACAACGGACAACCACAACAAGGAAGGACCACAGAGTGGAGGGTCGCGACGATCCTGCCCCACCTCTTACCTGAGGAGAGTGCCAAGGGAAGTAGGAGGAAGAGCACCATCACCGCAAAGAACCAGATCTTCGGCAGGAATGGTGAACATACCGAGGACTCTCCGGAAACCAGCATCTGTTTGAGGGCAGTATGGAGGGAGAGCAGGGAAGAGGGAGCACCCAATGAATGCCAACAGGACTGATGATGAGATTTGGAAATTATTGTTAAGGACCATCGTCTCGGTGGACACCAAGGTCAATGGGCGTCCCCTAGTTCACAAAGACAGTGTTCTACATCTTAGTTTGGTGAATTGCGACTGGACTCTCAGAAGCTTAAGGTCTCTTCCTGTCCAGAGAGGAGAGGAGAGCAATGAAGCGAACACACTAGAAGGTCCTGGATGGAGCGGGATAAAGAGGTGGAACTGAGCTGAAAATCATAAATGAGACCAGGTTTACTGGTCAGATTGAGGCTGGTGGGACCTCCAATAAGATGACCCTGGCCCTTCTGAACTCCGCCCCGAGTCAGGTTCATCAGCCACGTAGGATCCGAAGGGCAGCATTTGGCCGTGGACAAAGTTCCGAGGGTTGGGAAAGGAGGAGGAAGGGAAAAGGAGCCAGAGGAAACGGGATCTGTGACGGTGCAGGGGAGGGAGGCCAGCAGTGACCGCACATGACGACGTGCGGGATGTTGAATGCCAATCTATGACCTGGTCCAACTCACCGTGAAACGCTTCCACAAGGAAACCTGTTGCGTTTGGCTTCTGGATGTGAGAATGGTTCAGAAGTAGGCCAACCTCAAAGATGGATCCTCCTGTACAGGGGTCTGTGTTGTCTCTCCCCAAGATGGGTCAGTGCAGGCCTGTGTGACCAGTAAATTATGGCAGAATTGATGGTGTGTGACATCTGAGCTTAGGTCATAAAAGATGTGCAGTTTTCCCTGTGCTCTCTGACATTGCTCCTTCTTGGGGACATCAACCACCTTTGTGTGTGGACTTGGAGGAACCAACTCGCCAGATATAGAGGAGAATCCGCTTGAAATGGGTCCCTCCAGCCCCGACCAAGCCTTCGGACGACTGCAGAACCAGGCACCTCAGGAGAGACCCAAAGTGAGAGCCATCCAACCAAGATGCCCCCGAGGAACTGAGCCGGGGAACCAGCGGAGATAATGCATGGTTATTGTCTTAAACCTCCACGATTGGGGGCAATTGGTTTCATATCAATCGATACCCTGTTTCCCTGAAAATAAGACAGTGTCTTATATTAATGTTTGCTCCCCAAAATGTGCTGGGTCTTATTTTCAGGGGATGTCTTATTTTTCCATGAAGAAGAATACGGTACACATTTATTGTTTGTTGGGGTTTTTTTTCTATTTAAATACTTTTTATTGTTTGTTGTTTTATGAAAAGAGACCTCGCGCTTCCTGTCTGCTCTGGCTGCGCTGCGGCCAACAGTGAGCTGCACGGCAGCGCCCCGCTGCTACGGTCCAAAGTCCAGAGTTACGGTAGCTTCGGGGGGCCTTATTTTCGGTGGGATGCCTTATACTGCAGCGAGAGGCAAAACTGTAAGTAGGTCTCATTTTCGGGGGATGTCTTACTTTCGGGGAAACGGTAAGTACTACAGAGTTGGAACTTGTGGTTATAGCTTTATAACTATTTTAAAGTTCATTTCATTTTTATGTGTGGTGAATTAATTCTTTGATTTATTCACCTAGCAGATCTTTATTAAGGGCAGGCAATTTAATGGGCATCTAATTGGGCAATCTGGAGTCATCGAGAAGACAGACAATGACTTTCATGGGCCTTATATTCTGATCTGGAGAGAGCGTGATACATGCTGAAAAGAAAACTTTGTTTTGTTTTGTCTTTTTGCTGTGGTTTGGTGAAAGTGCATAGAGCACATTGTTTTCCATTCAGCATTCTACTCACATTCTGCTTCACAGCGTTAGTTGCTACTTCCTCAGTGTAACAGCCTTCTCCCCACTGACTCTTCAGGTTCCTCCTTTCCATGGACCACCTTTCCCGTCCCTTTCAGGCCTCTGAGGGTTGCCTTTGGGCAAATCCTGCCCTTTGGTTTGCGTGTGGCTGGATGTTCCCAGAAGCACGTTCCTTGGCAGGCCGGTCTGTTGCTTGGCTAAAAGGTGGATAACAGCTTTTCACAGCACTCATCCCTGGAACAGAAGCGCATAACAAGCACACACAGCATTGCTTGAGATGGCGCCCAGGATTCCAGGGAAGATGCCATCCGAGAAGAAGTGGCTTGTGCACGTATTGATGCTGGTTAAAACATTTAAAAGTCTGAGCCATGAAAAAGCAGCATTCTGAAGCAGATGACAGGCTCAGAGGGGGAGAGGGAGCGCCTCTGGCCACTGATCACTGGCTGTTGTGAGTTCTGTTGCCGCCTCTGTTAGGTAGTGGATAGGGGGCTGTCCCTCTCCGTGCCCAGGGGCCCTACAGCAAGTTGGAAGCTGGTAAAGGCTAAAGAGCATGCACCCATTCAGGCTCTGAGCCCTGGGAGCGGTAAACCTGGATGGGCCCCAATCTAGGCCAGGTGGGCTTAATTCAGCAATGGGGTCAACCAGCACCATGGACCACGCCTCCCTGCGGAAGGACCTAAAAAGGCCAGAACCCAGGACCACTCTCTTTTCCAGCTGCTCCTCCAAGGTCCCTTGAAGTTGGGGCTGTGGTCTCTCTCTCTCTCTCTCTTCACCCGCCCCTTCCTCTCCTTCCTTTCCCCTCCCCTCCCCTCAGGCCTCAGGTCGCCAGGTGGGTGTGCAGTGCGTGAGGGTACTTGTGTTCAGTTTCTGTAACACCTGAAACTGCTTCTATCCTTTATAGAAACCCACTTGGATCACAAACCAGGCTTCGGCATGACTTCTTTCTCAGGTGAAGCCAAGGCCCGAGGTATTTCTCACCTGAGAAATACCAGGAGGGTACAATTAAAGTTCACTGTCTTTAAATAGCAAATGGAAAATTAGTGATATAAAAACCAAATGTACTTTAACATTTTGTAGAATTACATAGGGAAATGTTTATCAATGAACTAATTTGACACCTAGGATTTCAAAATCATGTGTTTAGGGCACAAGTGGGTGTGGGTACAAATGAAGCAAGGCTGGCCAGAAGTTGATAGTTTTTTTTTCCTTTATGGTAATTATTTCCTTTATGAATCATTTAATTGAATCATTTAATTGGGAGCTCTTAGATAATTCAATTAGATCAAGCATAATTGTACAATTGCTTCCACCGTCAGTTCAAAAGTTGATGGTTATGAAAACAGAATGTCAAACCTATGAGGGTGCATTCTTGTCTCTCCACTTTTCACGTTTGAAAATGTCCACAGTAAAAAGTAGAAAACCTACAAAAATCACATGACCCAACTTGTTTACCTAATTGGAGTGCAAACTAATTGACACACAGTTATTAATCAGGCTCGCTTTGCAAACGAGGACAATTTAAGTAACTTTCCCAACTTCAAGTAGCTAGCAAAGTCACTCGATCACATGCTGCTGCTTCCTCGTTAGCATTCAGACCGCAGAATGGAAGGAGACCTTAGAGAGGTTACCAAGAGACTCCCCTGCTCGACTGCTACTTAAGGATGTAGTTGGGACAAGCTCAAGTCCTCAGTCTCCTCAGACCCAGCTGTAGGGCGCAAGGACAGAATTCCTCTAGAAAATAGGCATTGAGTTGACCTGATGGAGACAAACAGGGTAAGTAAACATACTCATTCCACATGTGCCTTTGTTTTCTCAAAATTTCATCTTATTTTTAAAAACACGTATGGTTTGGATGGAAGTTTACAGAGCAAATTAGCCTTCTCTTCAGCAGGTTAGACACATTTTCCTTCATAAGGTTAGTTACAGTCCCCGCAATCTAACAGCAGTATTCTTCCCACTTCCTCCCTAGTGCCCCATTTCCCTTCCCGGCCTCTTCCGGCCTTCTGACATTTGTTTTGGGGACAGTGCTGCCTTTTGGTCTTGTATGGTTGATTCTTGTGATCAGAGTGCTGCTCAGGAGTGTTATTGTTCACTTTATAGGCCTGTTTATTGCTGACGAGTGATCTCCAGGAATGGATTCAGTTCCAAGTTTGAACCGCGGCTAAGGGCCCCAGTCTTGGAGTTGCGCACTCTCTATCAGACCAGGACGTCTGGTCTGAGTCATGATTGTGAATGTTGTCTCCGTGTCTTCTCCCACTCCCTCTATGCTCTTCTCGTGGGATCCTGGTCAAAGTGGTTGGTACCAGTGGCTGGGCACCATCTAGTTCTTCGGGTCTCAGGCAAGTGGAAACTGGTTTGTGTGATCCATCAGTCCTTTGGACTAGTTGTTTCCTCGAATCTTCAGGATTTTTCACTCTTCTTTGCTCCAGACAAAAGGTGACCAAAAGTTATACCTTAGATAACTGCTCACACATTTTTTAAGATACCAGTGGCTACTGGTGAAATATTTATGGACTATGCCATGTCAATTGACCTAGATATCCGTTCCCTTACTACCACCAAGATCATATATAGTTCTTCTTTTATTATGAAATACTTCTATTGGGGGCTCTTACATCTCTTATCACAGTCCATACATTCATCCATTGTGTCAAGCACATTTGTACACATGTTGCCATCATCATTCTCAAAACATTTTCTT
>NW_022104341.1:4285996-4303310 GCF_000313985.2 Echinops telfairi | reverse complement strand
AAGTTGATCTCCTCTTAGTTGCCTAACTGTTAGTGATCAAAAGTCTAGATCCTGACAGTTTGAAGAATCTCATTGCCCTGCTTGCTTGCACGTGGTCAGTTGTTCCCTGTGGTTATCCCAAATTAATGTAAAACCGGAAGGAGTACGTGCCTCCTCCAGGGTATGAATTCCCAAGCAGAACACCATCAAAACCGCCTGTGTGGCTGTCAGCGCCTCACTGGTGCCACCTACTGGAAACATCAACTTCCCTTTCTTCCTCTAACTTAGAGGTAGCAGATTGGCTCAACTGCTTCGGGGTTTGAACTCTAGTTAGCAGTAAGAAAAGCCAGTTGCCCTTTACAATTTAGCTGAAAAGATGCCAGGAAAGTGGCTCAGGGGGAGATTCCTGTGACACTAATCTCTGAACCCGAAAGCAGGATGGCTCTCACCACTTTAGCCAAGTTCCTCACCAGTGATTTTTGGTTCATCTTTTTTTGGTTTCAAACCAAAGACATTTTCACTTTTAGGGCTTCTTCTGGGCTGCTACTGCTGGGGGTGGGGGTGGGGGTGGGGGTTACTATGTGCCCTCAGATGGGCTCTGACACCCTGTGGACATACACCCGTGTACAGCAGAGCAAAACATTACCCGGCCCTGAGCCCTCCCAACTGTCCCTATGTTTGGACCATTGTTACAGCCACATTGTCAGTCCATCTCGTCAAAGGTCCTCCTCTTTCCCTGCCCTTTTGCTTTACCAAGCACGATGTCCTTTTCCAGAGACTGGTCTCCCCTGACAACATGCCCCAAGTACGGGTTTGCCTCCAAGGAGCATTCCGACTGCACTTTTTCCAAGGAAGATTGGTATGTTCTTTTGGTAATCCATGCCCCACCATAGTCCAAACACATCAGTTCTTCTTGGATTTTCCTTATGCCCTGTCCAACTTTCACGCACATGAGGTGATTGGAAATACCATGGCTTGGGTCAGGTACACGTCAGTCCTCAAAGTAACCCTTCTTGCTTTTCAACATTTCAAGGAGCAGAATTTACCCCATGTAACTTGTCGTTTGATCTCTAGACTGCTGCTTCCATGAGCATTGATTGTGGATCCAAGCAAGACAAAATCCCGGACAACTTCAACCTTTTTTTCATGATGTTTCCTGGGCCGAAGAAACACATTATCTTAGGATATTCCCAGCTGGCAGGAAACAAAACAAAGCAAAACCAAAAACACATCAACTTCCTGAAAACCATCCGTGGGTTTGTTAAACAGAGGCAGTCAAGGCAGGGGAGAAGGGGAGGATAATGTAAGGGGCGGGGAGGTTTTTCTGAACCTCGGCCCCCATAATAGCTTGTCCTTTGGCACAAGTAACATTGCATGGCATTCCGGATTCAATGCTGCTTTGTTCTGAAGGAAGTGGTCACTTTGGGTCAGGTTTCCAGAAAGGGCAGGTTGTAAATGAAGAAGCGTTGTAGGAAGGTTGCTCTTGATTGAGAGCTGAGGTGCACTTCCTCGCAATTCTGCAACTGGAGGAAGGTCCTTCCTGGGGCTAAGCAGTGTCCCCCGTCACCCAAAGGCCCAGAATCAACCCAATCCTTGGGAGGGACATCCTAGCATGTAACAACATGTTGGGAAAACATCTTAAATCAAATCAGGAAATACCTTAAGGAAAACACTTTAATTTACTTGGTGTAATATATATATATATATATCAATGTTCAATAAAAATTTACTTTTATTTAATAAAAACATATTCCCCACTGCCATTGTGTTTGGTTGGGTTCTCTAAAGGAGCAAGCCCAGTGACACTAGTATGTGTCTGTCTAGCACAAAATGCAGATCAAGACATGGCTTGATGTAGAAGTCGAAGTCCATGCATGCAGTCCGAGTCAAGACAGGCTTCGCCTGGCTCATGGCAGTGGATGAACAGGAAGCATGATGATGAAGCAGAGAGAGCAGGGGCACCGGCTGGTGGATGCAGGGGTCCAAAGTCAATTCACCATTGGTAGTACTCTGGCAGCCCCTAAGATCAGTGGGCAACGCAATAGGAGATAGAGGAACCAGATGCAAGAACAGCTTCAGCAAAAGACAAAGGGCCAAAAAGGACTTGATTCTGCTCAGTCTCTCATTCTTAATCAATGAATCTGTCTCTCTCTCTCATACAAAAAGGCTGATGACACCAAGGAGGTGTCATCAGGCTGGGCTCCCATTGAGAGGTTGGGCGCCACCACTACCCTTACCCAGGAGTTGACAGAGTCCCTGCCCATCACAGCCATCAAGTGGGTTCTAACTCATAGTGACCCTATGGACAGTCCCAAGGCTGGAAATCTTTACAGGAACAGACAACCTCAACTTTGTCCTGTTGGGCAGCTGGTGTGTTTGAACTGTAGACTTCATGGTTAATGGTAAAACACTTATTCGACAGTACCACCAGGGCTCTTAAAAATATATGAATAAAATAAAATGTCTTGTTACTTTAAAAAAGAATAAAAACGGAAAATGCTGCTACCCCAATGCCTATGCACTGTCACCAGGTCTGTCAGTCTGTCTGAGGCTGTGGATCTTTACAGGAGCTCTTTCTTCTTTCTCTCAAGGAACTGCTTGTAGGTTCGAACTACTCACCTTGCAGTTAGCAGCCCAACACCTAACCCACTTCTGCCACCAGGAGTCCTTGCTACCCCGACAAGCCCTTTACAATGTTGAGAGGGAAGTTATTTTTTCAATCGTTTTATTAGGGGCTCATACAACTCTTATCACAATCCATACATACATCAATTGTGTAAAGCACATTTGTACATTCATTGCCCTCCTCATTCTCAAAACATTTGCTCTCCACTTAAGCCCCTGGCATCAGGTCCTCATTTTCCCCCTTCCTCCCCGCTCCCCACTCCCTCATGAGCCCTTGATAATTTATAAATTGTTTATTTTGTCATATCGTGCCCTGTCCGACGTCTCCCTTCACCCACTTTTCTGTTGTCCACCCCCCAGGGAGGAGGTCACATATAGATCCTTGTAATCGGTTCCCTCTTTCCAACCCACTCTCCCTCTACCTTCCCAGTATTGCCACTCACACACTGGTCCTGTAGGGATCATCCGCCCTGGGTTGCCTGTATTTCCAGTTCCTATCTGTACCAATGTACATCTTCTGGTCTAGCCAGACTTGCAAGATAGAATTTGGATCATGATGGAGTGGGGTGAGGGGGGAGGAAGCATTTAGGAACTAGAGGAAAGTTGTATTTTTCATCGTTGCTACCTCGCACCCTGTCTGGCTCAGAGAGGGACGTTATTAAGACCAATCATTATTAGGACAGTGGGGCTGTGTTCAAATCCCCTGTTCTTAAACTATTCTCACTAGTGGTGGGAGCTGGGGTGGGGAAGGGGGTGATGAACTTTGGCATCAACAGGAGCGTGAATATTGTATTAGAGCTGCAACTGGTTGGTAGACAGCTACACTGTACACCGCAAACCAACTCTATTTGGAGTCTTGACATCAATCCAGCCTGCATTGAATTTTTCCTGACCATGAACTCCAAAGCTCCATACTCACTGCCATCAAGTCCATTTCAGCTCCTTGGACCCTATAGGACAGAGTAGAACTGGCCCATTGGGCTTCCTGGACTTTTAAGTCTTTATAGGAGCAGGCAGCCTCATTTTCCTCCCTCGGAAAGGCTGGTGGGTTCAAAGCCATGACTTCGTGGTTAGCAGCTCAGTGCATGCCCCATTATGCCACCAGGGCTCTGACCATGAACTGGCCAAGTAAAATGTTTTGCCCTCGGGCAGGGTGTGTTTGAAAGTGGATTAAAACTGCCTGGCCAGGCCAGGAAGGAGCCCTGGTGGAGTAGTGGTTACTTACTGGGCTGCTAGTCAGAGGTCAACAGTTTGAAACTCTAGTGGGTCCTCAGAAGGAAGATGTTGTGGTTTCCTAGAGAGTTATCATCTCAGACGCCCACGGAGCTCTTCCACCCTATCCTATAGGCGGCTATGAGTCGGAGTCCACTCGATGGCAGTGAATTTTTGAGTCAGGCCTGGAACTTGCCTGGGTGTATCCTTGATGGAGAGTGTGGGGTCAGGGCCTCAAGGCTGTGAGTCACACCACAGCAAATCCTGTCAGGCAGGGGTCCTCAAACTTTTTAAACAGGGCCAGTTCACTGTCCCTCAGACCAGACTATAGTTTAAAAAAAAACAACGTTGGGCCAGACTACAGTTAAAAAAACTATGAACAAATCCCTATGCACACTGCACATATCTTATTTTGAAGTGAAAAAAAACAAAGCGGGCAAAAACACCTGGCAGGCCAGATAAATGTCCTTGGCGGGCCACATGTGGCCCGCGGCCATACTTTGAGGACCGCTGCTATAAGGTCTTGATCTGAAATCATTTACATGTCACAATCACGACCCTCCTTTCCTGGTAGTTGTACTTGAGACAGTGATTCATTGTTCCTCCACCAACCATAACTTGGGGACCAATTTCACTTGTTTTCTGCTATTCTACAATTAGGAGCATGGCCATGAATCCTTTGGGCACCATGATTACTTCATACTGATAGTCTTCCTTATCTGGATGGCTTGAAAGTACAAGGTATAATAGCAATCCATTGTCTCTTTTGGTCTTACCCACGCTGTCCCTCTAGCTCTCTACTCCTTTGAAAATGCAGCACCAGGATAAATGATTCTAATCAAGCTGACCCTATAGAACAGGTCTAGTGTACAGGGTCACTATGAGTTGGCAATTATTCAAGGGCAATGGGTTTTCTAAAGTCAGGATCATTCTTTATCAATAGATGAATGGCTCAGAAAATTAGAAAATGCTCTGATCCTCCCAGAAATAAGGGGAAAGGTGTTCTACAAAAAGGCACAAGCAGCCCGGAATGGACACTGATGGATGCCCACCATGGCTTTAGGTCGTTAGCAGGCTGAGTGTCAGGACCAGCCAGCTGGGTCTCCAAGTTGCAAAATCCTGACCCCCAGCAAACAGCTGCATGCAACAGCTAACTGTGATTTTTTTATTCACTCACATGCATTCACAAGTGACTTAGCAGTTTACACCCTGAGCTCCCAACATCCCCTGGACTTCTCCTGAGCGCAGGGTTCTTAGACACTGTCACAGAGTCTAACTGAGTCACCATCACAAACACATCAAGCAGTAGGTGAAGGAGAGGCACCTTCAGACTCCCTGGTTCTCCTTTTGTACAGGAAGGAGGAACGCAGGAGGCAGTTGCAACAATAGTACATTGTCCTCAAGTCAGGTCTATGGAAGGTCCTTGCTTTAGAGGAAGAGGGTGGGAGAGGCACAACTGGAGGCATCCCGCCAAATGCTCTCCCCCTCGGTGGAAGGAATCAAGGAATGTCAAAGCCCTGGTCCACATGCCTGGGTCCTCAGGTGTCTCTGAAGTCTGAGTCTTGAAAGTCATTTCCCATGGAGGACGACATCTGAAGACTTTTCGGTGCTTAAGTCCAGGGAATCAGAGGACTGGCAAATCATACAGGTTTTAAAGATCAAGAGGTAGGTCTCCTTGAACTTCTTTATTTTGCAAGCGTAGACAATAGGGTTCATCATGGAGTTAGCATGGGAGAGCAAGATACCCAAGTATATCAAAACTTCTGATACTTCACCCTGAAAGTAGAGAACGCAGTTGATGATGGATAAAGGCAGCCAGGACAAAGCAAACAAGAAGAGAACCAGGAACAGGGATTTCGCTGTCTTGAACTCGCGTCCATAAAATGCACCCGTCTCTTTGGAGATGGAAGAGTTCTGATTAAGCCTGTTCCGGATGACATAGAAGATGTCAAGGTAAAGGGCACACATGACAACCAGAGGGATCAAAATCCAGATGAAGAAGCTGAAGTAGACCATGTAGTCCATTCTCATAGTAGAACGGAATTTGCATGGAATGTAGGTGGCATTTTGGTTGTACTCCAGGAACGGTTGCATGTTCCAACCAAACATGGGTGTCAATCCCACCAGGAATGACACCAGCCAGCAAAGGCCCAGTGCCAACCATATTCTTCTCTGAGTGGTGACCCTCTTGTATCTGTTTGAAGGGAAAAGAGCCCATAAGTTCATGGCAGGAATTGCTAAAGGGTTGGGAAGATGGAGCTAGCAAAATTATCGAAATTGAGAAGTGAAGCATGTGGTCTCCTACGCATTAATGTCACACAGTGACCGCAGCCAAACTCTGCTGGTTATAAGGACAAGACAGACAGATAGTGATTAGGAAAAAAAATCCAGCCAGCTTCTCTGGGACCTTTCTTTTGTTTTGTTTAAAGATGAACATATTTATTTCCAATATAACTTTAAATTTGTCTTAATGTTAAAAGAACATGCAACAGCATGATGAATAATAACCTAAGGATGAGGAAGACTTCTGTTGGTTTTTTTTTAATGTCCATGGTAATTTTATTTCTTTAAAAAATTTTTAAATCATTTTATTAGGGGCTCATACAACTCTTTTCACAATCTGTACATACATCATTTGTGTCCAGCACATTCGTACATATATTGCCATCATCATTCTCAAAACACCTGCTTTCTCCTTGAGCCCTTGTATCAGCTCCTCATTTTCCCCCCTCTCTCCCTGCTCCCCCACCTTGATAATTTATAAATTATTATTATTTTATCATATCTTACACCATCCAATGTCTCCCTCACCCACTTCTCCACTGTCTGTCCCCCAGGGAGGAGGTTATATGTAGACCTTGTCATCTGTTTGTTTTTTAATCATTTTAAAAATCATTTTATTGGGGGCTGATACAACTCCTATCACAATCCATACATACATCAATTGTGTAAAGCACATTTGTACATTCATTGCTCTCAACTTTCTCAAAACATTTGTTTTTCACTTAAGCCCTTGGCATCAGCTCCTCATTTTTCCCCCTCCCTCCTCACTCCCCCTTCCCTCATGAACCCTTGATAATTTATAAATTATTATTTTGTCATATCTTACACTGTCCAATGTCTCCCTTCACCCACTTTTCTGTTGTCCATTCCCCCAGGGAGGAGGATGTTATATGTAGATCCTTATAATCAGTTCCCCCTTTCCACCCCACTCTCCCTCCACCCTCCTGGTATCGCCACTCTCACCACTGGTCCTGAAGGGATCATCTGTCCTGGATTCCCTGTGTTTCCAGTTCCTATCTGTACCAGTGTACATCCCCTGGTCTAGCCAGATTTGTAAGGTAGAATTGGGATCATGATAGGGGGGGGATCATGATAGTTCCTTTAGGAACTAAAGGAAAGTTGTATGTTTCATTATTGCTACACTGCATCTTGACTGGCTCATCTCCTCCCCGCGACTCTCTCTGGGACCTTTCTAAAGAAGTCCTATCCAGAATGAACTAGGAATGTGAGAACTTTGAGTCAGGTATTTGCATAACCCACTCCTGGCTCCATTTCCAGCCCATTAATATTCATTTAAGTCTCATGGGATTGTCTACCTGGTAAGGAATGGTCTTCTCGCAATATGGCTGCTTGCTGGGCTGTGCACTGTCCTGCTTGACTATTGTGCTTCTCCCACGCTTCTCTACCCGCGCCTGCCCCTGTTGCAAGTGGCATGCATGTACTGTTGGTGCGTGAGCTACGTGAGTCCTCGATGGGGATTCAAAGATGGTGTTGAATCGTGTCAAGAACCTTGGAAGGCTCATCCGGTGGGGAAAAAAAAATCACCATTTCTCCTTCAATCTTCCCTCCTGATAAGATCCTACACAAACTTCCAGAAGGCAACTCCTCATTTTTGAGTCCCCGCTCTTGACTCCATAGACTTCATCTCAAGGAAATCTCACAACAAACGAGCTATCTTTCTGATCATCTTCATTTTATTGATGCTGGTGATGAAAGTGACAGTCGTTAAATCTACTGTGTGCAAGGCATCTTTTTTTAAGAGCTTTAAGTGTGTTAGCCCAGTTAGTTCTACGAGGAAGGAGCGATTACTCTCTCCATTTCGAGGTGAGAAAAGTGAAACACAGACAAGTGAAGCAACGTTACAAACTAGAAGTGGTCGAGCGAGAACTGAAACTAGTGAATCTGAGCTGCACACCTCTGAACCACTGTGATGAAAGAATGAGGCAGAGAAAACTCAACAACGTGCCTACCAAGCCTCAGGATGCTGGGATTTGACGGCAGACTGGTCTGTAGCTACAGCTGGCTTGTCGCTCCTTCATCATGCGCTTTCCCTAAGACGGACACCGTGAAGGATCCCTGGGGTGTTGGAATTTCTCCATTTGGCGATCTGTTCTCTTTCCTTGTCACACAAAAGGCTGGCACTACTTTCAAATGGAGGACTAGCCCGGGAAATGGTTCTCACGATGCAGAGGGAGACGAGGAAGCACGTTCGCTGCTGCCATCAAGTGGGTTCTGACTCATAGTGACTCTGCATTGGGTCCCTACGACGGTGAATCGCTGAGGAACAGACAGCCTCCTTTCTGTCTTGCAGAGGGGCCGAGGGTTTAAACCATTAGCCCTTCAGTTGGCCGTCAGTCCAGAGCCTAACCTATAGCACCACCAAACTAGAGCGAAAACAAACCCCTCCACGGTCAACTCCAACCCATGACATGTGTGCTAGTGGCACAGCGGTTACATGGGCTGCAAGGCCCAACTGCCGGGCCACCGGTTCAAAACCACAGGCCATTTGTCAGAGAGGCGAGACTTCCTACTCCTGTAAAGAGTTACAGTCTTGGAAGTCCAAGGGGCAATGCTACCCTGTCCTGTATAGTCACTGTGCTAGCACTACCAGTGGTCCATAAACAGACATGAGAGTGCTTTTAAAAATTCATGGGGAAATGCCATTATCTTTGAATTCCATTTCTCCACGAAATTTTTGAAGCCCTTTGCATATTTATTCTGAGGTTCTCTTGATCAAGATGGGGATGGGCACAGAACAGGAAGCCAACTTGAAATAATAACCTATATTTGGTAGATCATAGAACCATCAGCTTTATCTCTCTGCTTCTTATCTAGCAGGCTCCTATCATTTCTAAAACCCAATAGCATTTTGCTGTTGAAAGTTGCATCATATTTTCATCATCTTTAGCTACCCTGGGGAAGCAAATAGGCCCCGTTAATCAGTGGTGGTGGATAATAAAGCATTCCTATTACTGATTTCTGAGCCTGGGCTCATATTCATCAACTCCTCATAGGCCAGATAAACCAAACTCATGCCTGTTGAGTGGATCCTCACTCATCGCAGCCCTGAGCACCAAGTAGACAGCTTCAGCTTTCTCCCTAGGAGCCACTGGTGGGTTTGAACCACTGGCCTTACAGTTGGCAGCTCAATCCTCAGTGACCCTATAGAGAGAGATTTTTTTTGTTTTCATTTGCCCCTTTTCAAGTTCAGGGGCCAATTTGGGTTCTTTTACACTTAAAAAATAAAAGGATGAGCTCTGAGTTCGGTGGCCCATTTCCCAGGAACTTTCATCAATACGCGCATTCCACCCTCTTCACACAGGTTACCTGACAGTGAGCTTGACCCGCAGGTATCGGTCCACAGCAATGGCCAGCAAGGACATGATGGAGGCATGGGTGAAGATCAGCAGCAGACAATTCATGAACAGGCAGGTGTAGAAGTGGATTGTGATGCCCAGGCTGATGACAATGGCCAAAGGCATGACCAGTATCCCAACAGCAATGTCAGCCAGGGCTAAGGAAACGATGAAATAGAAGGTGGTGGTCTGCAGGCTGGAGTTGAGTTTGACCACCCAGATGACCAACACATTTCCCACGATGGCACAGAGCCCAATGAGAATCTCCACGGTGATGTAGGTAATGCTGGACAGCGTCAGGGCCATGCTGGGGACAGGTGTCTTGCTTTCCCACAGGAGCACAGCTGAGTCAGCTGGATCTCCGTGAGCCTATCTCTTGCCAGACATCTTCCCGGAGGGCAAGCACAGCAATTGGCTGAAACTCCCAGCTCTTCTTGTCTGCTCTGGAGGGATGCTCTTTCAGAGACAGCCCCCTCTCTCCTTAGATGGTACCCATCACAGGGCAATCACTTGCAACGGCAGCCAGTCGGGACCACGGATCCCTGCGTTGCTGGAAGCCTGGGGGACAGTTCTCGAAGGTTGAATCTGAAAGCCCTGTGGGTCTTAGTTCCTCAAACAGACGTACTCAAAGTCCCAGCCTTCTGTTCCCTCCGAGAGTTCCATCAAGATAAGCTGCGCTCTTTAGGGGTGTTTTAGGAAGTGAGATGGGCCAAGAGGAAGTGCAGAGCAAGAAAAACTCAACGAGATGAGAGAAAAAGCAGAGGAGGGGGTGGTGCGAGTAGCATGGTGGAGAAGGCTTATCATGAGATCGCCATCTATTCAGGGGCTAGATGCAAGCTCAGCAGGGGGGTGGGAGGGGAGCTGCAAGTCTGCCTACGGAACAGTCCTGCTTTCAGCTGACTTAGCAGAAAGATCCCGTGCAAGGGATGAAAATGTGGAAAGAGGAGGAACAAAAAAGGCACTTGATCCTAATCTTGGCCGTCTTCACACACCAGCGAGTACTGAGAATCTGGCAGCTTGAGTAGCAGGCTTGTTTGCTGAGGGATGCTGACGCCCAGCCCGTGCACCTAAGAGCCTTTGCTCAACGGGTAAGAGGGAGCCCTGCTCAGGAGAGCAAAGACCTCACCGCTTCGCATGAACATGACAGGTGTAGTAGACCTTCGACTCTCCTTTCCAGCTCCTGTGCCCAACAATCTCACCTGCCTTCACATTTATTGTTAGTGCTGTCAGGTTGGTAATCTTTTGAATAACAGCCCGGGGCATTGCCCAATCCTGCACGATCTTTGTCTTAGCCATCCCAGGGAGGGCTCCTCTCATTTCGTCGTCCTCTCTCCCCACCACTCATGATGGCTTTTCCCAGCAATTGGTCTCCCCTGATCACATGGCCCAAGTAAGTGAGCTTAGCGGTCCAAGCCACCAGCCACTCCTTGGGAGAAACCCGGGGCTTTCAGCTCCTGTAAAGAGAGGTACAGTCTCAGAAACTAACAGAAACAGTTTTAACCTGTCTGACAGGTTTGCTTTGAGTTGGCATTGACCCAATGGCAGTGAGTTTGCGTTGAGTTGGCTTTAAGAGTCATTCCTTTTTCTGCCCTTCCCATGAGCAGCCAGCACAGGGCAAACCGATTTGAGGCGCAGCAGGACCAGGGCAGCCAGTCATGCATCTGGGAGGGAAGAGGCAACGCAGGCGCGTAATCGCCCGGCGTACCTCTTTCCCTTACAGGAGCCACGGCCTCTGCGTGGGATGCAGATCCTTGTTTCTGAGGAAGAGTGCTCCCTAGCCAGCACTTTTGGGGCCCCAGACCTTTGAATGTCACTGTTTGTTGGGAGCCATGATGTTCAAGTGCTTCCTGGGGTTCCCCCTAAGGCTTACTTTAACCAGGCATGTAACAGAGAGAGCACGAAGGACTAGTCAGAACTACCCCCAGGGCTCCAGTCCTGTGACTGGGGTGCACTGGGCAAATCTGCTGCAGGGGACACTCTGTGGAGTGTTACAAAGCAAAGATGTCCCTCCGAGGGTGTAAGGGCACCTGATCCGAGCCGTGGCACTTTCAGTAACCTCGTGGCACTTTCAGTCACCTCGTGCGGCTGTACAAATGGGACAAGGACTAAGGACGCCTGCAGAGCCTGCAGATGAATGGAGACATTCGAATGATGGTGCCGGAGAAAAACACGGAACGTCCTAGGGCCTGCCAGAAACAAACAGGCCTATCTCAGGGGAAACACGGCCCGGACGTCTATGGGGATGACAGGCACGAACTGTGGCGAAGGGAAGGTACCAATCCATCCGAGGGAGTGGGGAAGTCAAAGGAAGGGTTGGGGCAAGCTACTGGGAAGGTTGATAAGTTGTTTCAACTGTTGGATACCATTCAATGATGATCTGAAATGTAAAACCCCAATCTAATACACAATAAAAGTTGTGTATTAAAAAGGCTCAGGCTTGCAGGGTATCCAGTCGACTGGCCAGGGTGGCCAGACAGGCCAATTGAGAGCCTGACTGGTGCCAATGAACCATTACACCATCCTCTCTAGACATGTATCTTGAAGGTCACCTTGGTAGAGGACTCTTCATGTCAGCTGGGATCAAATAGTCAAGAGAGGGGTGGGGATGTTGACTACTCAAGAGTTGCCCTACAGAGTTATGACGAGAACTCCCCCGGACAGGTGGGCATCCCTATCAGAGAGGGGTGAGGGATACTGATGGGAGAGTCAAATCAGCAGAGGGGAAAGGGCACAGACATGTCTGGGAGAACACACGTGCATGACTGTTGGTAGATAAAGGAGGAGAACTGACGTGTGTGTGTATGACAAAAATTACTTTTCAGGACCCTAAGGAGGGAGTATCCCTGGAAATATGCTTTGAATAAACCACACTGGCCCGAGTTTCTGAGCACATCCTTGGGACCCAGGCCAAGGGCCATAGAACACTGGGGCACTGGATCCTGGATCTTCAAGCTGCACAACACGTTCCAAAGGCCGCAGCAAAGAGATCTAATGCAGAAACTCCACTGGGTGAACTGGGCTCTACCTCAAACACCTGGTTGCATCCCATTTGAGCTGAGCCAGGAAAGCAAGGAATGGGCTTCCTGTCTGAGTACCATCAAAGAGCGGTGAGGTGGATAGAGGGGTAGGACGTCCAGTCTGTGAGGGACTGAAAAAGGGGACACTTTGGGGGCCACCCACCTCTCACCTCTACCTCCTCCCCCAGGAATTCTATGTCCAGAATCCTCCTCTGCCCATGCCCTGAATTTCTTTTCTGTGAACAGGGGAAGCCCTTCCTTACATTTCGGAGAAAGCAGCACACCCTTCACTGCTCAGGTAGGGCGATTTGAGAAGTAAGACGGGAGGCTTCCCAACCACCTGACCTTTAGGCCTCTGACCAGCTCTGGGAATCAATTTTACTCT
This sequence comes from Echinops telfairi, assembly GCF_000313985.2. Taxonomy (NCBI): domain Eukaryota; kingdom Metazoa; phylum Chordata; class Mammalia; order Afrosoricida; family Tenrecidae; genus Echinops; species Echinops telfairi. The sequence continues at coordinate 4,290,453 of NW_022104341.1, read as the reverse complement.
AACTGGAAACTAGAAGGTAATCTTGGAAAGAGAACAGAGAAACCAGCCGGGCAGCCACCTTGCTGATGTACCTGCGTCGCCCTCAGCCACTCTGGGTTCCACCATCATCTCCTCTCAAGGGGATGACCATCTGGGCCCTGGGCTTGAGTCTCCCACCTGCCTCGAGGGCTGGAATTATTGGGCTCCAACTCAAACCTGAGCACACTGCTCTCCTCCTGAGAGACCTCTCAAGCCCCCATGTTGGCCTCTGGTTCAAGTCCAGATTCCTTGCAATGGTTTGCGTGACCTTCCCGGGTGGGGTCTCCCAGACTCTACAATCCCCTGCTTTTCACCCCCCAAAATGGTCCAAAGCTCCAACTGGGCTGAACGCCCAACCCGTGACTCCTCAAAGGATTATGCAGGTCCACATTCTCTCCCCTTTGCACTGTCTGCCTCCTTGGTTCAAAGGCCTTGCTCTACCTCATCATCTTTGCCTCACTTTCCCTACAAGATGGCTCTCCCACTGACCCTGAAGACTTCCCACACAGCTTCCCCTCCAGTACAAATTCCACTGAACTGCATTTGCAGAACCCCTCCACATAGTTCCTGGAAGGTAGGACCCAGGGCCTTTAGTTTTTGCATTCCTCTCTCCTGCCCCAGTGCCCGGCAGATATCTTGTAGGTGCTCAATGCATTCAGACAAACAGATGACTAGGAAAGCCCCTCAGTGCACAGGGTAGCATAAATCTAGCCCTGGAGAAAGGTACACACACAGGTGAACCTGAAATTGACAAGTGGGATCTACTAAGGATACAACACCTGTGTGCACCAGAAGATTTCACCAAGAGGATAACAAGGCAACCCACAGACTAGGAGAGGAATTTTAGCACTTACACACAGACTGTGTTAGTCTGGGTACTACAGAGAAACAAATCCACAGAAACTCATGTATAAGAGAGAGTTTTATATAAAGGTTAAGTGTGCATCAAGAAAACATCCCCCCCCAAAAAAAAAGAGAAAACATCCCAACCCAGTGCTGCTCAAGCCCACCAGTCCAACATTAACCCATATGTCTGACACCAATCCACAAAGTCCTCCTCCATCTCACAAAACAGATGCAATGATGCCGACTGCAGGAGGAAAGCTGAGTCAGTGAATGTGTAAGGATCTCAGTGCTGGCAGGGGTCTCCACACGGGTGCTCCAGCACCCAGGGCTGCATCAGGGTAGGTCCATGTGACTTATCCTTAGGGATGTCTTGCAGGAAGTGAGCTTTGCCAGCTGAAGCAGGGAACAGGCTAAGGCAGCTTCACCCTGGTCCGACCATCACAAAGCAAGAGACCCGAGAACTAGAAAGGTGAGGCTCACTGAGCCATTTATCCCTCTGCCCTTCAATTAACCCCACATGTGTTTATTGGCCAATAAACTAACTACCTCACAGCCAAAGGGCTCATTACTAAAATCTATAATATCCTCATGGTTTGCAAAAAGAGGAAAACAGTTAACCCCCTGAGGAATTGGGCAAAAGAACTGAAAAGAAGCTTCACTAGGGAAGAGACCTGTATGGCCAATAAACATATGAGAAAATGCTCCTGATCATTAGCTATCTGATTTGCAAATTAAAACAACCCATGAGATACCATCTAACACCCTTGAGGTTAGCCCAAATCAGAAGATCAGAGAGCAACAAATGTTGGAGGAGTTGTGGCGAGACAAGAACTCTCTCCACTGCTGGTGGTCATGTAGATACATACAACCTCTGCAGAAAGCAATATGGAGATATTTAAAGAAAACAGAAATTGATCTACCTTATGACCCAGCTATCCCTCTACTGGGCATATACCCATAAGAGGGAAGAAATAGACCACAACCAGTTGTCTGCGCTCCAATGTTTATTGCGACACAATTCACAATTGCAAAGAGCTAGAAACCTAAATCTCCACCAGTAGATGAATGGATCAGTAAACTCTGGCACATACACAAAATAGAGTACTAGGAATCACTAAAAAGCACTGATGATCACATGAAATATGTCGTTTCACGAGAAGAGTTGGAGGAAAATATGTTAAGCAAACTCAGCCAATCACGAAAGGCCAAGTCCAACATGAGTCCCCTGAGGTAAGTATAATCAGTACAGTAGGGAGAGAAGACAAGCCACTTATCTCACACTATACAGATGGAGGTACAGACAGTTGGGTAGAGGTCAGACCAAACCCAAGGAGGTACATGCTAATCCAACACAAAGAAGGGGAAAGGGGGGAAGGGAAAGGGAGAAGATGGGGCGGGGTGAGAGTGAGAAGACGGCATGGGGGGAGTAGGGCCCTAACCCACCCAGGTCCTGACAGTACTGGTTATGCCTCCACAGACTCGGGAGTGTGCATACAGACCCCAACACGGTGCACCAAACCATGAGGACAATGCAACCACATGGAGGATTGCATGAAAAGATTGGGCTGCCGGGCCAGCCCCAACCAGAGGCAAACCGACCCCCTCCCTAGAAGTACGTGCGACAGAGAACAACACTAAACCTACAGGTTGGGGTGAAGGGTCGGCATACCATGCCCACATGGAAGCAAACCAAGAAGGAAAAAGAGAATGGGTTGGTCAGTCTAGACCCCATATCGGCACACGAAGCAGGGGGGATGGCGCCCTGCATGGAACTGCTAAGGCACAGAGAGGACTGTAGGGCTGACAACAGCTCGTGACATGCTGTCACCTTACTGGAGCATACTGAGACAGAGGACAATACTGGGGACACACAGCTGGGAGGAAGTGTGGAAGTGCAGCGAGACAAACCAAGAAGGGAACATAACAGATCAGTAATGGGAGCCAAGCCAAGCCACAAAGCCCCTAAAGATCTCTTCAAAGTAGACTTCAGGCCAGGAGAGGCAGTTCCCGGAATTCCCCCAGGACCAGTGCAGAGATAGTCATAAAGGTCAGCAGACAGCCCTGGAAGCATGCATGTTTTCTTGCTGTTGTGTCTTACCTTATTTTCTCAATCATTTGTTTGGTCTATGCCATTGTTGGTATGCCTGCTTGCATAAGACAGGCATGGGAAGCAAGCTTGAGAAGAGAGTAACAGGACAGCAGTCCCGGGGGAATTTGAGGGGAGAAGGGGATGGGGAAAGGTGCGGTGGGAAAACAGTGCCATAGACAGGGGAACAACTAGGGAATAAAAATCAATAACAAGGAGGATATAGAGATCCTGGGGTCATTGGTGCAACAGCAATCTAGCTGAGAGGAAGTCCTATGAGGCAAGAAGTGGGGCGAGCATGATGGTGGGGCAGGAGGAAAGTAAAAGGAAACAGGAATAATCTAGGAAACAAAGTTATGGATAGAGGTATGAGCATAGTGTGTCCATATGTAAATACATTAATCCATAAAAATAGAGGTATTGGCCTGTGTACATATACTTATATGGCAGTACACTGAGGTAGTGGACAGACTTTGGGCCTCTGCTCAGATCCTCCCTCAATACAAGAACATGTTGCTCTAACAAAATGGCAATCTAAGATGCTCACCCTCCAGATACAATTGCTGAAGGCAAAATGGGTTCATAAACAAATGTGATGAAGAAGGCAGATGGTGCCTGGCTATTAAAGGAATAGCATCTGTGGTCATAAAGGCTTGAAGTGAAACAAGCGGCCATCCAGCAGAGAAAAAACAGGCCCACAGGGAAGAAGCACACCAGCCTGTGCATCATGAGGTGTGATTGGGACCAGGTAGCAGGCATCAGAAGACCCTTAACAAACAAACAAAACCATATGGTTGAAGATGAGGGGGGTCGGAACAGAGACCCAAAGCCCATCTGTAGACAATGGAATATCCCCCACAAAGGGTCACGGGGAAGGGATGAGTCAACCAGGGCGCAGTAAAGCACTCATAAAACACACCATATTCCTCTGGTTCCTTGAGGCTTCCTCACCCCCCACCACCATGACCCCAGTGATGCCTCTCACTTCAGACTAAACTGGAGCATGTACACAGCTGTAGATAAGAGATAAGAGCTCACAACACCACTTCCTTTCCCCCCAACTCCCCGTCTCCCATGTCCCCCTGCAACCGTCGGTCCCGTTGTTTTCTCCTCCTCATTGTTCATCCAGCCTATCTTATTTAGACAGACCTGCAGAGATAATAATATGTACAAAAACAACACAGAGCAAGACAAACCAACAAAAGAAAACAAAGCAACAATAACAACAACAAAAAGCCAATGACAAACAACAACAAAGAAAAGCCTGCAGTTAGTTCAAGGACTGTTTGTTGGGCTTTAGGAGTGTTTTCAGGTCGAGTCTGATGGGGTGTCACACCCTGGCCCAAAGTCTATTTTTGGTACTCCCTGGGGACTTCGTTGCTCTGTTCCCCTTGCTATTCTGTTCCACCCCCTTAGTGTTTCGACTCTTTGTGGTGGGATCAGATCAGGTGGAATTCCCTCACTGTGTCTCCAGTGTTGTCCCCTGTAGGGCTATGGGTCAGTGAGG
>NW_022104341.1:4281893-4283287 GCF_000313985.2 Echinops telfairi | reverse complement strand
TCCCCGGTCAGTATGGGTCGGGTCACACAAGAGCAGTGCATCAGCGAGTCCATCATACCAGCTGCTACAGCTGGTGCTTTACCCACCGGAGCTCACTCACTCTCATGATATCTGATGAAGCAGATACTATCGTCACTGTTGAGAAAGCTGGGGCTGCAAAGGATTGAGTAACCTGCTCACGGTTGTACAGACAGGCGGGGCAGAGCCGGCATTCCAAGCCAGGCCACACAGTGAGGGAATGAACACATGGTCATGTGACGCCGTCTCCAGGACCAGACACCCGGCAGATTGGTGCTGCCTCATCATCAGTAGGTGCTTCTGGACTCCACTCTGGAAAGGCAAGGGCCAGTGGAGAGTATGGGGACTGAGCCTGAGTCTAATGCAGGCTCCACAGGCACTCCGAGTTCAGAAGAAATGGAAGAACCCGAGGCGATTGCAAGAACAGGCCACTGGGGTGGCTGAGGTCCCCCGGAGAGCCTCGGACAGGAAGAAGCGTTCATCTGGGCAGGGTGCCCAATCAGCTCCTCAGTGTAGAATGCCATGTCAGCAAAATGTGGCCCTGGGGAATTTTCCCTTCGAGAAGAGAGGGCATGTCTGTTTCAGTTACACTGAAGGAAACAGGATTCCATGGAAGAGGAAAAGAGCTGGCAGGAAGCATGGGCCTGGATAGGAGGAAACCGATTGCCGTCCTGGGAAAAGACTTTGCCTGTTCAGGACCTTGGCCTAGCAAGCGCCTAGTTGGGTCTGACGCAACCGGCCCAGCTTAACCACAGGGCTGCGGCCTTGCCTTTGGGTAGATTCTTTCTAGGACACAGTCTAGCCTTCCGAGAGGCTGGCCAGAGAGACCGTTTGCTTTCATCTTTGCAGCTGCTCAGAAAATTCGAAACCCCCAGCAATCTGAGGCATAAAAGCGAAACACGGTTTAGAGCAGGAGCCCAGGGAAAGGGAGCTTCGAGCCCAGCCTCCTCGCCCCTGGCCACCTGCTCCTACAAAGCTCAAAGTCTGGAGAGCCCGATGGGACAGGTCTGTTCTGCAACCTGGGGTCACTGGGAGTCGAAATCCACTTGATGGACCCCCAGCAGCAACAACACACAGGAGCGGGCAGGCTCAGCGAGGGGGCTGTTTCTCTCACCAATCTGCCAGCCGCCTGCAGCGTTGCACAAGCTCTGTGTGCTCACTTCCTCTTTGCCCCCTCACCACTTCCCCCAAAGCCTTCTGCTTTTACACAGCATTTTGCTTGCAATCCCACAGCAGAACTGATGGTCACCCTGCTTGTTCTAATACCCCCCGCCCCCTAACCTCACACCCCTCCCTGCTTCTCTGCCAGGCCAGGGGGAAGAGGATCAGAGGACTAGGAATGGCTTGGGCACTGCCACCCTCCCCCCCACCCCCCA
>NW_022104341.1:4273031-4281761 GCF_000313985.2 Echinops telfairi | reverse complement strand
GGGAACCACTGTCCCCAGGGGTCTTCTCTCTAGGACTTGGGCTAGGCCAGCTGTGACAGAGGAGCCAGTGGCCCCCAAGGCTTCCGGTCTAATTGCAGAATGATCTTTGCTCTTGGGGAGGAGCTCCACGTGGGGCTGTGTGGAGGCCTGGAAAGCTAGGTCAAGGTTCACTGACTAACAGGACATCCTGCCCAGCAGACCAGGGAACCGCTCGGGATGTCCATACAGCACACACCCACTCGGGGTGTGTCAGAAAGCTCCAGGTCCGGTCACCAGAAATAGAGAAAGTCCTTAAACCGCCTGAATCTTTCTAAGCAGCTTGGGGGTCGGTTTCAAATGCCTGCGTTCCTGGTGAGGCGCTGTGCTCAGCACTGGCCCCCAGGTGGCAGCACATTCCCACTGCCACTCAAGACCCAGGCCGCTCCTGAGAAAGCAAACAAGGTACATAATAACTTCATGCCATCTGTCCACAATCCCGACTCCACTTCCTGACCCCTGGGCAAGGCTCGGTCCATGTGATGGGTTGAATTCTGTCCTCAAATAGTATTTGAAGTCAAATCCAAGTCCTTATGAATGTGATCTAGCTTGGAAATAAATTTTTGATGATGTTGTTCGTTGAATTACTCCGAGGGCGTGTGGTGTGGTCCCTAATCGGACAGGAACGGTGTTGATGGATAAAGAAGAGAAAAGACACGGAGGGATAGAGACATAGAGAGGGGAAATGGCCATGTGACAACAGAGGCAGAGAGGCAAGTGACCCATCTGCAAGCCAGGGAACCCCAAAGCTTGCCGGGAACCATCAGCAGCAAAGAAGAGGTGACGGTAAACCCTCTCTAGTGCCCTACTGGACCTTGTTTGCTGATTCCTAGTCTCCAGGACTGCAGAGACAATAATTTCTGTCTTACGGCATTTTGTTATAACAGCCTCGTGAACTTAATACAACCAATGGCCTCAAGTGGCCCAGGTGATAATAGAAGTAAGAATTAAGGACAAGGGGGTGGTGGGGAGGATGAATCGCCAAGGGGAGAGAGAGAGAGAGAGAGAGAGAGAGAGAGAGAGAATCAACATCAAACTGCCTAGCCCGTTCCATAGAATAGTCCAGATTCAACCCTCTTGATTCAAGAAGGTTGCGTAGACGCCCCATTCTCCTTCCAAACCCTTGCGTGCCCCAATGCAGATAAGATGTTGTTTTGCCTTACCGTGCACAGTGCTCCTCACACATGCCAGCTCATTAAATGCACAACCGCCACCCCATCAGGCAGACATCTGCAGAGACAGAAACTGAGGTGAAAAGGTTGGGTGAAATGGTACAGTGGTGGGCACCCAGTCCCGCCTCTCTTCACTTAAGGCTGCACAGATGATGCCAGGGCAAGGGGATGCCAGTGTGAGAGCCTCCCCCCCAGATGCCTACTTAACACCAAGCATCCACCACTGGGCCTTTCCTTGGCATCAGTCTAACTCCTGGCTGATTCCCTCCCTTCTGTCAGCACATGAGCCCGCTGGCCTTTGCTTCATGCTTGGGAGGCCCAGGGTTCTTCGCAATGTCTTTGAGTTTCTTCACAGCCTGGTTTCCTCTGTACAATACTTGTGTTCCTCAGCACTGTCGGTGTTGCTGTTTCTTCCCAGGCCCCACCAGGTCCTTGCCTCATCTACTGGCTTCCCACAGACCACCTGGGAATCCCAGTGTGGATCGCCCACGCCCTTTAGCTAAACGCCAGCAGGTGGAGAAGTGCACTCTAGACAGAGCAAAGATCAGTTCTAGTATTTACAACAGGGCCACATCCCCATCGTGTCTTCTTGGGCCTTGCCTCAACCGAGGTGACCAACCTCTCCAATGAGTAGATACAAGCCCCCACTGCCCCCCACCCACAGCTAGAGCAACAGATAAGTCAAGGCCCCCTCACCCCTGCCCTCCTCCATTTTGGTGATAAACGTGGGGACTTAGAAGAGTGACTGGGAAAATTCCGTTATCTTTTCATTTTATTTTGCCAGCAACTTTTTGAAGCAGCCCCCCCCCCCAAATGTATCCTCCCCTCCATCTTCCCCAAGCCTGTCCGTGATTATGCCGAATGCTGCCATGGCCAGAGGCCAGCCCTATCACGTGCAGGGCACTGTGCTGGCCGTTTTACGTGCATCTGTGACCCTTTCTCACTGCAACGCTGTCAGTCCGCATTGCCGGGCTCATTCCACAGGTGTGGGATCGCAGGCTGGATGCGGAGTGAGTGAGGCCCGACTGAGCATCATGAGGAGGAAATGGAAACGCTGGGGCCCAAACCCCCATCTAGCTGGGCTTCAAAGTCCAAATGAGACCCCAATTGTCATTTGGGGCAGAAAGTCTTTGGTGAATGGCTAAGTCACTGGGTAAGGTGTGGGTCGCTGGCCAGCCCAGCAGTGTGTTTAGTGCCCATGGTCCATTCTCCAGCTCCTGTCAACGGCAACTCTGAAGGTCACTGCATGTGGCGGGTCAGGGAGCCAGGAAGAGACCTAGCTGTCCCTCTCCAGCCTCCGCCTTCTCTAAAGTGCTACCCCTACATCTAATCATTGAGCAAGGACTTTGTGAGACTGTATTACTTTAGTTCCCCGATAAATACTGCTATCTGAGACAATCAGGTTGTTCCCACATAACCCGATTCCCGCTGCTTTTTACTAAAGGTTAGTATAGCAACCGGTCAGGTGGGCTCTGTGTCAGCCTTCCGCCACGATTGAAGAAGCTCTGTGCTGTTGCTGCGGCCCCGAAGTCCACGGGATACATTGCTCTGAGGAGTCCGATGCTCAAAAGAGGTTGCTCGTCTTAATCAACCCGTCTGCGGGCTTGAGCTGGGGAGCGGCCACTCCCTACTGCATTTGCGTGGGCCTTGGCAGGCTCTGCCGGTGCGCAGCCCAGCAGTGGCGTTTGGCCCAGGTCTTCCCGGCCATTGATTGACATGCTTGTAGCCTCCCTTGGCCCTCGCCTGGACACTTCATCATGCCCTGTTCTTCTGCTGCCAACGTCTTTACACGTCCCTGGGGAGTGGGTAAGGAGTCAACCAGCACCCTCAGAACAGCCTTGTTGTTCGCTGCCATTGACTCGGTTCTGATGCATGACGGCGCATGTGCAGAATGGTGCCCCAAGTTGACCAGGCCGGGTGCCCTTTTGGAAGGGAATCAGTCAGCCTGTCTTCTGAGGTGACTTTGGGCAGGTTTAAACCCTCAACCTTTTCAACTAGTGGTCACGTGCTTGAACACTTGCGCTCCACGGGGACTCGTCGGAGGAGGAGGATTGGCATTCCGTTTCTGAGGTGGGCCTGCCGCTTGACTATTCCAGTTGGTCATACTGGGATTCCTGTCTGCCCTCCTAGGACTTGGGGGTGAGGACTCCACAATCACACTCGAGAGCAGGGGTCCTCAAACTTCTTAAACAGGGGTCCAGTTCACTGTTGGAGGAGCCGGATTCTAGTTTAAAAAACAAAACAAACCATGAACAAATTCCTATGCACACTGCACATATCTTATTTTGAAGTAAAAAACCAAACGGGACAAAAACACCCTGCGGGCCAGATTTAATGTCCTCAGCGGGCCGCATGTGGCCCGCGGGCCATAGTTTGAGGACGCCTGCTTGAGAGTATTGGTTTGGATCACAGGAAGAGACAGAGAGAGAGAGAGACAGAGAGAGAGAGGTGATGAGACAGACAATGCCTCCTGAGAACGAGGGAGGGAGTCGCTGGTGTTGGAGGAGAGCTTCCAGTTCAGCACCTGGGGCGTCAATGGCCAGCAATATCTGGCAAACCCTCCCTTAGGAATGGGGCTGCGTGGAGTATAATATCATGACTCCCTCAGGTAGAACTTATTTTTATTTGCACACACCCCACCTCCTTCCACAGAGGACACCCAGCTTGAGCTAATAGCTTCCTCCTCCCTACTCCCACATCAGCGTACACATTCCTCTTTTACTGAGCACTTACTGCCCCATTGTGCAGCTATTTATTTACATGGCTGCTGCCCCCACTAGCTAGTAAACTGTCGGTGAAGAATTATAGTGCCTCATATATCTTTGTATCTGCATTAAGATAGTATCTGCCATCTCAAAGTCCTGCGATCCTTTCAGGTACACGCGACACTGCACTGCTCCGAGGTCTGTGTTCTTTGTGCCTTGCAAGGATGCTGGCCATCTCTCTCTGAAGCCAATGGGGAACCTGGGGGGCTGTGGAAAGACTTCCTCCTTAACCGAAGCAGATTTTTGGATCCAACAGCGTTAGTCCCACTTGGTAAAGGAGAGGGGCAGGGAAGAAGAGGAAGATCCTTAAGGACATGGATTGACACCGTGGCCGCAGCCATGGGCTCACACATAGGAACAACTGGGGGGATGGCCCAGGACTGGGTGGTGTTTCCTTCTGTTGTGTGTAGAGTGTCTATGAGTCAGAACTGACTAAAAGGCACCCAACAACCACAACAATGACAAACTTCCTTCCCAAACCACTATAGCTAGAAGCAGCCTCTGACCACGTGGGGTCTAGTTAAAGGAACCCTGCGGAAGGGCTTGTAACATTTGCAGAGCATGTTGGGAATGTTGCATCTTTAATTACAGCAAACCAGTTGCTATAGAGCTGATTCTGCCTCGGGATGAACTGTGTGTGTCAGAACAAAATTGTGCTCCATGGAGTTCTTGGTGGTTTTCTCACAAGTAGAACACCAGGTCTTTATTTATATTTTACTTTTTTATTATAAATTAGGTGAAGGTTTACAGAGCAGATCATCAGTTTTCCAGCTGACAGTTCATATGCATTTTGTTTCAACTCATCCATTGCAATCGCTCAGCATACCATTGTTTACCCATCCAGTCCCTGGGCTTCCTGTTTCCCTGTGTCCTTCTTTCCTTGTCCTCTGAGCTATGTCCTTGGGTAAATGCTGCCCTTCTGATTATTCTAACAAGGCGTGAGTTCAACTCTATCCATTCAGTAAGCTTTGTCACTTTAAAATTTTTTACTGCTGTTGTAGTGGTAGCTGGGCATCATCTAGTTCTTCCGGTCTCAAGGCTATAGAGACTGGTGTTTGTATGTTCCATTGGGCCACTGGACTAATTGCTTTCTTATGTTTTGTGGCCTTCATCATTCTTCTTTCCTCTGGAGAGACCAATAGTTGCACCTTATGTGGCTGTTCAGGAACTTTCAGGCCCATTTACTAGTCACCAAATTAGGATGTAGACGATTGTCTTTAGGAACGATGTTATGCCAATGACCTTGTGTCTCTGAGACTATGTCCCTGAGTCCCCAGGCCCAGTGACTCATTCCCTCTAGATATTTGGTTTTGTCTAAGAACTTTTCATAACTTTGCCCCTGTATGCTCCACCACATTCGTGGATATAGTTTTGTAGCAAAAGGAAATATACACATGCAAAAACTTCTGGTCGATCTCTATATATCTGTGATTATACTCCCTATCTCCCTCCCACACCTGGTCAGCCTGCATGTCTATTCAAGCATCTGCCGGTAGATCACCACTATTTTGGTACTGTGTATGTAATTGTACTTGCTTATGTTGTCTTTAATTTTGCAACTCTCCCAATGTATTGCCCCACCACCATCATCTTCTGCTTCTTGTATGTTATGTATCGTCTTCCCCTTCGTCCAACTTAACCTCCAGTCTGTCCTGTAGCCAGGGACGGGACTCTGCAGGGGCAGTGAATTATTTAATGTGACTCTTCCAGCCACAGTCTCTGACTCCCAGCAAATGACCTTTCCCTGCATGGGCCTGATGAGAAGGTGGGAAATGATACTGATAGGAGTCACCTGTGAGTCATTGTGAACAGGATTCCATGGAGTGCCAGCCTGCGGTGTATAAAATGAGCCCTCTAAGAAACAAGAGGAAGGAGGATTTTATTACCAGCAAGAGCCAGGAGTGGAATGTGTCCTCCGGATTTGGGATCCCTGCACAGTGAACTTCCTGGATCCTCTGGACAGCTGTACCATCAGAGGAGCAGCAGCAACAGAACCAGGAGTCAGCGCATGGAACAGAGTGATGGACTTCCTAACCCGAGGGTCAAGTTGGCTGCGTTTGTGCAGGAGGCTGGCTTGCAGAGTAGGGTGCCTCTTGGCACATCATTGGGGATGTGGGGGTTGTTGACCCATGGAAGTGAAGGTGGATGCCTTCGGGCTGAGGCTTACTGGAGTGGGGTGCCTCTGAGCACTTAATTCAGGGAGCTGGGTTTGCTGAATGCCTTGGGGTTGAGGCTTGCAGTGGAGCATAGGCCCCCTTCGGCATGTCTTAGCAGACCTGAAACTACCACGTGTCCTGTAAACAACTGCCCTGAGCATTCCTCACGGACATTAGAACTTGTTAACTTGCTTAATAAATCCTTTAACCATGAATTTCGTCTGTGAGTTTCTGTGTAGCCATTACAATGGATATTAGAAACTAGAAAGGTCTAGTAGTGGACATTACTTTAGACAATACAATCAAAGAATTATTATTTTTTCTTTTAATGTGAAAACCTTTCTTGACCTTAAAATATTGGCCTCATACAATATTTTCCCTTTCGTGACTGACAGATTTTACTGGGCATCGTGTCCTGGGACGGGGCAGAGCTCCGTTTGCTGATCCTTGGTGGCCTTTGCTGTGGGATCCGCTGGAGGAGACCTCCTTCTGGGAGAGCAGTGTCTCAAGAGCCAGATAATTCAGAGCAATGATCACAGTTTCCGTTTTCTCTGTGTCACTCATTTTGGGGGCAATGACAGATGGCTGCACATCACTCGCTGGGATACAGGGGCCACCTCCCGAGCTTGGTGACGAGCACACCAAGGGGGTGGGGGTGGTCCGATGACCAACTCCACTCAAAACGCTGCGTGGCAGGCATGGGCCCGCGGGAGCCCCGCACTGTCCTGTGCCCTGCCTTTATGTGTGTGCTCTCTGCACTCCAAGCACCGGGCATGATCTAAGCCGCCATGGCCCCTGGAACTTGTCCTGGAGATCTGGAATCTCTCCTGATTTCCAAGGGGCCAAAGAAGTGGAGTCCATCCCAGGGCAAGCCCCAGGCGGGAGCCCTGGAGCTAGGCTGCTCAAGCCCTTCCAGACCTCTGAGACAGGGCCTGGCCTTCTGGCTTTGCCAAGATGAGTCCAGGGACCTGCCCAGCCCCTGCCAAGCTCGACACTGCCTCAGTGACCATGACTTCAGTGGGGCCGGCCTACTCGCCTCTCCGGCCTCCATCCCCCACCCCTGCCGGTGGCCATGACTAGAGCTTTTTGTATTTGTCCTGGAGTTGGCACCCTCTCCATTTCCTGCAAATAATGCTGGCTGTTGTTTCTGAGCAAACGGAACAAATGACCAGTGCAAGCCCCATGCAATCTGCAGACTGGCACCTTCCACGGGGAGGCCAGGGCTCCGGGGGCTGGGGAGGGGCTACAGGGAGGGGAGCCGGAGAGGCGCAGAGGGGAGTGTGGTCTCCCCAGAAAGTCCTCTGACTGATGCTATGGGCCACTCGCGCCACCCCTAGGACCTTCTCCTTGTTGGAGATGAACTCTGCTATGGGTGGTCAAACGACTCGTTTCCACGTATTATGTGCAATGGTGAATTCCTTGTTAAAGCTACAGTGGGTCTTGCTGGGCGGCGGGGGCGGGGGTTGTGGGGGTGGGCAGAGATTGTATACATGAACACAGAGGTCCGGAGAAGGAACACACATGCGAGTGAGAGGCAAACTCTGAACTAGGCCCCACGCCACCCCAACGCTGGAGTGTGAGCTTACGCACACACAGCAGGCCACCCTGCCTCCCTTATAGCCAGCTTGCTGTGGGTGGGGAGAAAACAGAGAGCCAAAAACATACTGACTGCCTGGAGTCTCTGGATGTTGTAAACAGCTCAGTTGTGCCATGACTAACTGAAAGGTTGGCAGTTCAAATCCACCCACAGGCGCCTCAGAAGAAGGCCCGGGAGCTGTGCTTCCGAAAGAGCAGCCACGGAAACCCTGCTCTGGGCCACAAGGAGCTGCCCCGGTCGCCTGGACGACAACTGGTTTGATTTGATTGTACCGAGTGCCTACTGTGACCCACCAGACACGCCAACGGAGAAAGACCAGGCTGTCTGCTCCTATCAAGACTGAGAGCCTGGGGTCGCTGTGAGACCGCATTGACCTCACTGACAATGCATGGGTCTGAAGGCAGCCATACAGCCATAAAGTACTGCAGGTCGTAGCAACTAGCACTTTGGGGCTGACTGGGGTCTTACGCAAGTTCAATGCTCTGACACACATACCCACCTTAATCCCGAATGGGGGCTCCCCATCAGAAGCGGATGACCCAGTAAGCAAGGTAAGCCGGGGCATAGTTGCACTAAACAATTCACCTGTTCTCAACAGAAGAGTAAGTAAACACAAATAAGCTCATGCTTACCTTGCTGACTGGGTATTTCTTCCCTGTGAGGGATTGCAAATTTGAAAGGAGGCTTTGAATGTGTAAGAAGGTGCTGTGGGGTAGGAGGGCGTCAGATGCCGGCCACACCTAGCAGCAAGATCTTTGGTGTGAAAAACTGTGAACCTGCTTATTAAAGACAGTAAGTAAGCACATGTAAACCCTGGCTTCCTGGGTCATCCGACACTGATGATAATAAAGCCGGTCCTTTTCATCATGTCTACCTTTCAGTAGATAGGAAACTGTCATTCAGAGGTTAAACACCTGGCCCAGGAGTGCACTGCTCCCAATGGGGAGAACCAGCCTTCGCCTTGGGCAGACACACACACACACACACACACACACACACACACA
>NW_022104341.1:4265877-4271481 GCF_000313985.2 Echinops telfairi | reverse complement strand
AGTGAGGAGAGGCCTGTGGAGGAGCCAAGTTCTGATGGCCTCGACTGGAGCCACGTCAGAAAGGCCACAAAGCAAATCCGGTGAGGCCAAGCTCAGGGTGGACCCTTATCAGCTTCAGCAATTCACCACCCGCACCCCTGTCTTCTCCTCAGAGGCTTCCGGCCGACCAGCATCTGTTTCCTCTTCTATATTTACACCGTCGGGTTGGTGAACTTGGGACAGCATTTCTGACATGCACAGAGAGCAGAGCCTCACACAGAACACACAGGGCAGGAGGGCGATACTGAGGTCTGCTCTTTGCTCCTTCGTGGCCTCTGCTGGGCGGGGTGTGCGAAGCCCAGGCTAGATCCTTTCCTTCCGGGGGTTCTTGGGAGTCCTGTGGAGTGAGCTGTAAGACTGAAGCACAGGAGACCCTTGCCCTCCATGTGATTCATCCGGGACACAGTTTGAGGATGCCATTGGTCCACCTAGCCAGAAGTGGTCCTCCGAAATTCTGTCAGCGAGGGACCCCAAGGGTGGTCCCTGCAGACCACAGAGGTGAGCCAGTCTGGAGGTGGGCAACTCAGGAGATCTCCACTGATGGTTATCTGGGTGTAAATGAGATGGGGAGAAGGGAACTCACCGCCCTTGAGTTGATTTCAACTCGGTGGGGTTCTGAGGCTGTCAATCCAACTATACAGGAGGAGAAAACCTCAATTTTCTCCCACAGAGCAGCAGTTTGAAGCCACGCGGCGGTCTTGTGGTTAGCAACCCACGGTGTAGCCCACAACAGCCTCACAGAGCCACCCAGCCATAAAACAACACCTATTTTGTCGCCTGAGCCTGCGTGTCAGTGTGTCTGACCTCAACACAGAGAGTCTTGGAACACCTTCGGGCTTCCTGGATATTTTTAGGCACTCTTCCTACCCTTATCTCATTAGAGCTGTTTGTTTAGAGGAGGCTACAGCATCTACCAGAGACCTTCCCTGGCTCTCTTGGCTGCTGCTCAGGCTTAGATCATTGTAGTCCCATCCTACTAACAAAAAACAAAAGAATCTACTCAGCGCCATCGTGACCCTTCTACCTATCCAGTCTCTCACTCTCTCTCTTTTACACATGCGCGCGCGCACACACACACACATACTCACACATATGCATACATGCACCCACAAATACATACCAATATATAAACATACAAACACATAATGCACTGACACATACAGTGAACCCTTGCCACTTCGCGCTTCGACTTCCGCGGCTTCACTCTATCGCGGTTTTTGCGTAACAGCGCATGCTCTGTCATTACTGCCACTGATTGGCTCATACTGTACACGCTTCTGTCTGCATCGCTACGTATCGGAGCTACGTATCAGATGCATTTTTGCTTTTCTACAGTGTACTGTAATTGTTTGCGATTTTTAAGAAATTTTATCTAAGCCCTTGATGGCTCCTAAACGAGCTGCTTCTTTTAAGCCTTCTGACAATAAAAATAAGCGCCAGAGGAAGATGCTCACCATCCAGGAAAAGGTAAAACTTTTGGATATGATCAAAGATGGCAAGAAAATTGTGGAGGTTGCACGCCATTTCGACTTCAATGAGTCTTCCGTTCGCTCCATCCGTTGTACTTCATAATATAATAAATAATAAATGATAATTTTAACGTCCAAAATGTTTTACTGCATTTTCCCTTTTTCGTTTAATAAATTGGGTAATACGAGTGTAATGGTGACTAAAGGGTGTTTTTTCATGTCCTCTATGCTCTAACTACGAAAATATTTGATTTACAAATAAGGAATCCTACTTCGCGGAATTTCATTTATCACGGTAGGGTCTAGAACCGATTAACCGCGATAAATGAGGGTTCACTGTACTTGCACTGGTACATACTTACACATACATACCTGTTCTTAAGATATTCTTGACATTTGAGTGGGATATTCTCAGGTCATATTTTGGCCCTTGTGGACTTGTTTTAATTTGCTTCAACTTCAACCTGAATTTACATATCAGCAACTGGTGGTCTCCTGGCCTGGTTCTAGCTGCTGATATTGAGCTTCTTCATCGTCTCTTCCCACAGATGCAGCCAAATTGATTTCTGTGTCCTCCATCAGGAGAAGTCCACATGTATACCTGCCCTTTGTGTGGTTGAACGAAGGTATTTGCCATGAGTAGGTCACTGGTCTTACAAACGTCGGCCACGTGATCTCCAGCTTCGTTTCCATCACCAAGGCCATAGCTCCAACTACTCTTCCTTCCTTTCGGTTTCCAACGTTTGCATTCCAACTGTCAATAATTACCCATGCATTTTGATCTCATGTTTGATCAGTTTCAGACTGAACATTTTGATAGAGTGCTTCAATTTCTCTATCACTAGCTATAATGGTGGGTGAATAAAACTGAAAAATAATTTTATTGGTTGGATTTCCTCATATGTGGATAGGCATTAATGAATCTATCACAGACGCATTAGACAGACCTGGGAATGCCCTGTTTGACAATTCATGCAGCGCCATTCCTCTTGATGGTGTCAGTCCTGGCAGATTAAACCATATGATTTCTGATTCAAATAGCCAATACCAGTCCATTTCCGCTCACTAACACCTAGAATATCAGTCTGTATGCATTCCGTTTCATTTTTAATGACTTCCACTTTTTCTAGATTCATCCTTTGTACATTCCAGGTTCTGACTATTCATTGATGTTTGCAAGTGTTTCTTCTCATTTTGAGTCATGCCACATCAGCACATGGACGTCCCAAAGGCATTTCTCCTTCAGGCTTGACTGCATCCGCGTCATTGTGATTGACTCTACTTGGAGAAGGCAGCTCTTCCTCAGTCATATTTTGAGTGCCTTCTGACCTCCTAAGGAGCTCATCTGGCACTACTTCTGACAAGGTTCTGCTTCAGTTCATTAGGTTTTCAGTCACGGGCAATGTTTTGATGCTTTCCAGAGAGTTTTCAGTGGCTAATTCCTCTAAAGTGGACAGCTTATCCCTTCTATGTAGTCTGTTCTAAGTCTGGAAGCTCTGCTGAAATCTGTCCACTTTGGGTGACCATGCTGGGATTTGAAATATCAGGGACATAGCTGTCGGCATCATGGCAACACACCGCCACCACAGTTTGATAAACTGACCGATAGATTTGGTGCTTTACACACTAATGCCAGAAGACCCGATGAGCTGTGGGGTGACATCAAGTACATCATTCATGAGAAAGCAAAATGTCATTAAAAAGACAGGAAAGAAAGGAAAGATCAAGGTGTATGTCCAAAGAGACTCTGAACCTTGCTTTTCATTGTAGATAGCAAAGGTAAATGGAAGAGATGAGAAAGTCAATGCATTGAACAGAATATTTCAAAGGGCAGCTCAAGAAGACACAGCCCAATAGTGTCGTGGACTGTGCAAAGAACTGGAGTTAGGAAACCAAAAGGGAAGGATATGCTCAGCATATCTGAAGCAGAAAGAACCCAAGAAAAATTTCAAGCCTCGAGTTGTAATATTGAAAAATTCTAGGACAAAATATTGAACAATGCAGGAAGCATCAAAAGAAGATGAAAAGAATGCACAGTCACTGTACTAAAAGAGCCCGTTAACAGTCAACCATTTTCAAGAGGTAACATATGAGCAAGAACTAATGGTACTGAAAGAAGAAGTCGGAGCTACACTGAAAGCATTAACCAAAAACAAGGCTCCAGGAATTGATGGAATACCAATTGAAATGCTTCGACCAGCTGATGAAACACTGGATGCACTCAGTGCTCTATGCCTGGAAATTTGGAAGAATGCTACTTGGCCAACTGACTGGAAGAGAGCCATGTTTGTATGCATTCTAAAGAAAGGTGACCCAACAGACGCTCAAATTATAGAACTGATATCACATGCAAGTAAAGTTTTGCTGAAGGTCATCCAACAACTGTTGCAGCTGCCATTGGCAGGGAGCTGCCAGAGGTTCGGGCCAGGTTCAGAAGAGGATGTTGAACAATGCATATCACTGGTGATTTCAGATGGATCTTGGCTGAAAGCAGAAAATATCAGAAAGACGTTTACTTGTGTTTCATTTGCTATGCAGACGCATTCTACTGTGTGGATCATAACAAAATATGGATTGCCTTGAGAAGAATGGGAATTCCAGAACACTTAATTGTGCTCATTTGGAACCTATACATGGATTAAGGAGCAGTTGGGTGAACAGACAAGGGAATACTGCATTGTTTAGAGTCAGGACAAGAGTGCATCAGGGTGTATCCTCCTCTCACCATACTTATTTAATCTGCATGATGAGCAAACAATCAGAGAAGTCGCATTCCATGGAGAAGGATGTGTCACCAAGACTGGAGGGAGGCTGATGAACAATTTTCAATATGCAGATGACACCCCCTTGTTTACTGAGAGTGAGAAGAACATGAGGCACTTGATGAAGATCAAAGATTGAAGCCTTTAGTGTGGCTTTCCACTCAATGTAAACCAAACCAACGTCCTCACAGCTGGGCCAGGAACATCATGATAAATGGAGAAAAGACTGACGTCGTCAAAGATTTCATCGGGTTTGGATCCACAATCGATGGTAATGGAAGCAGCAGTCAAGACATTTAAAGGACACATTGAATTGGGTGAATCGGCCACACAAAACTTCTTTAAAGGGTTGAAAAGCAAGGATGTTATTTTTCAAACTAAGATACACCTGCTCCAAGCAATGATATTTTCAATCACCTCATATACATGTGAAAATCAAATAAGGGAGACCAAATAAAAATTGATGCATTTGAACTATGGTGTTGGCAAAGAATTTTGAGAGTACAAGAGACTGCCAAAAGGACAAACAGATGTGTCTTAGAAGCACAGCCAGAATGCTCTTTAGAGGCAAGGATGGTGAGACTTCCTCTCGAATACTCTGGACATGTTATCAGGAGAGACCAATTACTGGAGGAGGCCATTGGGCTTGGTAAAGTGGTGGGGCAGTGAAAAAGAGGTGGGCCCTAAGCAAGATGGCTTGACACATGGGCTACAACAATGCTCTCAAACAAAAGAACAATTGTAAGGATGGGCAGGACCACCAGGCAGTGGTGTGTCCTGTTGTACATACGGTCACCGACTCGGTGACGGAACTGACTCAACGGCACATCACAACAACGACACAGACCTACATATACCCATGCAAACACACACGCACCTACATACTTCAAAATGCACACTAAAAAATACACACTCACCTATACAGAAATTCACACATATATGTGTATACACACTATGCACATACATACTCACCGCCATCAAATTAATTCTGACTCATAGCAACCCTATGACTACCAAAAGAACAAGCAAATCTGTTTTGGAAGAAGTACAGTCAAGATGCTCTTTAGATTCGAGGATGGCGAGGCTTAGTCTCACGTACTTTGGACACGCAATGAGAGACTAGTCTCTGGAAATGAAGTCATTCATACTTGGTAAAAGAGAAGGGCAGACACCTTCCCAACACGATTGCTGAAGAAAAATGTGAACATAAGCAAAAGTGATGAAGAAAGCTGATGGTGCCTGGCTACCAAAAGATATAACGTCTGGGGTCTTAAAGGCTTGAAGACAAATAAGCGGCCATCTAGCTGAGAAGCATCAAAGCCCACATGGAAGAA
>NW_022104341.1:4261186-4264868 GCF_000313985.2 Echinops telfairi | reverse complement strand
GGGGGGAGAGGTCGGACAGTGTAATTTATGACAAAACTATAATAAGTTGTGAATTATAAAGGGCTCATGGTAAGGTGGGGAGGGAGGGGGAAAATGAGCAACTGATATTAAGGGCTGAGGTGGAGGACAAATGTTTTGAGAATGATGAGGACAGCAAATGTACTTATGTGCTTGACACAGTGGATGGATGTATGGATGAGAATTGTACACGCCCTCAATAAAATAATTTTTTTTAAAAAGAGAGAGAAGGGCAGAGAAAATGTGGATGATCCCTGTCGCGATGGATTGACACCATGGCTGCAACAACGGGCTCCCACCTGACAGTGATTGGGAGGATGGCGCTGGAGCAGGCAGCGTTTTCTGCCGTTGTACACGGTCTCTGGGAGCCAGAACCGACTCAATGGGACCTAACATAAGGTGAACAGATTTTAACACTGGTAAAGCTGGACACCATTGATAAAACTCATATCCTGCTGAAATAGCCACATGGCAGCCGAAAACCATATACCCTAGCTGGTCGTGGATTCTTTCCAAAAATCAGGACTTTTTTAAAACGCTGTGAGATGCGGGGAAAATTATTAAAAATTGGGACTGTCCCGCCAAAAGCGGGACATCTGGTCGCCTTAACCTAACAACAACAAGCAACCCAAGGTCAGAGTCGAACTAACTCCTCTGCGTTTCCAAGACTGTAAACATTCATGGGAGCAGAAGGCCTCACCTCTCTCTTTCAGAGTAGCTAGGGGGCTCCAACGACCCGGTGAGCAGCCAGTGTACAACCCTCTATACACCAAGGCTCATACACACGCAAGCACGAGGCCGACGAAGTGGTCAGTGGGGGAAGGAGGCTCTCAAGAACGCTCAGGGCAGAACGTACCAACACCGAGTAACCGAACAGCCCACATCAACTTTTGGGGACCCCCAGGCCTCAGCCACCACTAGGAAGGTGTTCTCTGTGAGCGGCATCATGCTACAGGGCAAGGTGGCTTCCTGGGATACAGCCATTGTCACTGGAAATTAACAAGGACTGTTCCCGCCTCTTGCCTCCTGCTCCTCTTTCTTTGTCTCCACGTGGCCTGGCCAAGGTGCTCGAAACAGAGGCATGGCTTTTAAACATTCCTCCTTTCCTTAGAAGTAGAAAATTCCAACGATGGTGAGCAACAGAGTCAGAATCTGAACCAAAGCTTGCCTAACCCGATGTCCAAAGGGTCTGTCATTATACCATGCTGTCTTCTATTTCCTCAATAAGGAAGGTGTGAATGTAACCCTGAAATCCCCTGCTTGCCCCAAAGCACTAGCGCTTTGTGCTACACCCGTAGGTCCCTTCCCCAAGACAGTTAGAATCTGAATGTACAGCCTCTGGTTACCACTTAACTCCAGATCTAAGATTGTTGGAGCTAAGTTAACCGTGACGTAGGCCATTCTGCCAAGCCTAGCCATTTAAGCTCTCCTTTACAACCTATGCCCCCTATGTGCACCACGACCCTCGCTCTGCACAGACGCGCCTCTGGTTCTGCTGGATCTATGGAGAAGTCTGACGTGCTGGGAAATAATGGCAGCTCTTCCAGTGGTCTATCTTTAGCCACTCTCTAGAAAGAGGTTAAGACCAGGCTCACAAATCTCCGAGTTCTATCTCCTTTGGGTTAGTTTATTTTGTGAAATTTTTACAGGTATAAAATGTACAGAGCTTGCAAATTATACCACTTCCTGTGCTATGGAGAGATGTGTGGCTGAGAAGAGACTCCCAGGCACATAAACATGAAGCGGCCCACAGGAACGCTGATTCAGAGCAGAACTGAACTTTCCCCCCCCCCCCCCCCCCCATCTAGCTTGCTTTCACCATGTTTGCTTCTGTCCTGTAGATTCATGGCTTTTCCCTCTTCAGTACTGGGCCAGGAGCCCTGGTGGGACAGTGGTTACTCGGGAGGAAGATGGGGCTTTCTACTCCCATAAAGAGTCACAATCTTGGACACCCACAGGGGCAGTTCTATCCTGTCCTTTAGAGTCACTGAGTCAGCATCGGCTTGATGACAGTGGGGTCTTTCTGTTTTTGGGTAAGGGACCAGGAATCCTGTTGTCCACGGGCATGCATCCCCACCACTGTTAATGTGCTGCATACTAACAAATAAGACCCATTCACAGGTCTTCTCTAGAGCCTGCACAAAAGCAACATCTAAAAGTAAATTCCTCAGCAAACCACATGAGTTATCCCAAAGAGCGCGTTCACTGCCAGGAATAACGTGCTTGCTTTCCTTTAATGGAGGGGGTGTGGGGAGATGAGCACTAATAGCTACCACCCATGTGATTGAAGTTCAAAGATTTTCACAACCTTATTAATTTTGCAGTCAAGTAGATGCCATCTGTCAAGAATCTCCCCCAAAGTCCCCCTTGTACTTCTCCTGACTAGAGTCCTCCTAGAAGAATGACCATTCTGAGACTATAAAGTCAAATGTCTTTGGCTGGGTTCTCTAGAGAAGCAAAAGCAGTAAAGCTTGTGTGTGTGTGAATTTATACCAAGTAAATGGCGCACACAGTTGTAGATGTGGACAAGTTCAAGCTGGGGACTTTTCCTGATGTAGGTAGCTGCAGGGCCAGATGAGACCAAGATTGGCAAAGCTGTTGGCTACAAGGTGAATGAGTCCAAGGTTAACAGGTCAAGCTTCAGCAAATGAACGAAAGATCAGCAGATCAGATGGAAGGCTGCTGACAGCTCTCAGGACTGGCAGGCAGTATGGTAGGCCATTGACTCAAATCCAAAGAAGGAGTTTGGTGCACCAGATCTGGGTTCCACCCCAACAAAAAGCAAGCAAACTTTTCCACAGCCCCCACTTAGCAGGCCCACCGCTGAGGAAACACCTGTCAGCTGGTTGCTTCAGGACTGTGATCTGAGTACAGTTGGTGTCTCCCACCCTGATCTTCTAACAACTGATTGACGATCACAGCAGACCCCATTACAGAGGGGATTACATTCTGTTTGGTCACATCATGAAGGATTAATACTATATAGGCCTTAAGTATAAATCCTAGGGCAGTCAGGTTGACACAAAACCTAATAGTGAATAATCTCCCAAACGTGTCATTAAGAAGATGGTGGCATGAGGGAGGCAATAAGTCTCAGATAGTTTCCAATGAAATAATCTGAAGGATTAGAAATTTTACTTTATGGTTCTATAATTTCTCAGTCACATTAGCAGAAAGAAGACGACACGTAGTGGTAAATACAAAGAAATGTCCACCCAGCAGTTTGTCAATGTATCTAATAAATGGTTTGGGGTTCAAGCCATTCATTTTTCAAATATATTTCAAAAAGATAAAATACTCTTTTTAAAACTACCACTATCAGCCTACTCTCAGGAGAAAAGAGGGAGCATTCTACTCCTTTAAAGAGTTACAGTAAAAAAAAAAAAAAAAGAGTTATGGTCTTAGAAACTCACAGGGGCAGTTCTACCCTGTCCTACACGGTTCCTATGAGTCGGCATTGACCCGATGGCAGTAAGTTTATCAGCCTATTAGTGAAAAATGAAATCAACTTAGTAGATTGTGATCAGAACATATTTTAAATTAAATGTCACAGAGTAACGGAATGGAAATAACAGATTATAGTGTACATGAAGGTATTATAGTTTTAGTTATATGCTTGAAAATATAGTGGGTAGATATCTAAAATGTAATATATGTATATATA
>NW_022104341.1:4225559-4259630 GCF_000313985.2 Echinops telfairi | reverse complement strand
TTGTGCTAGTGTGCACCATGGGCTAAGCATTAGGCCGCTCACTGCAACATCAGAGGTTCAAACCCACCACTCCTTGCCAGGGAGAAAGTGAGCCTGTCTATTCCCGTGGAGATTTATAGCCTCAGAAACCCTGTATCAGGTCAATATAGGTCAGAATTAGCTCGATGCAGTGGGTTTGTTTGATTTGGTTTAATGAGCAATGAAAGAACCCTGATAGCACAGGGATGAAAGAGCTCAGCTGCTATCCTGAAGGTTGGTGGTTTGAACCCATCAGCCACTCTGTGTCAGTCTGTTTCCATAAAAATGTACAACCTTGGAAATGGAGTCGTTCTACCCTGTTCTATGGGGTTGATGTGAGCCAGAATGAACTGGGCAGCAATGATTTGGTTTCGGTTGAATGATCAATGAAATTGAGTGTCTTTTCATGTTCTTATTTTATATTTGCGTATCTTTTTTGGTGAAGTCACTGCTCAAATTGTTGCCATGACCACAAGAGTCTGAGATTACCTGTCACTGTTTCAGCCAAAGATTGAGACCAGGTTGATTCCAGAAACTCTTAAGTTTGTTCTGAAGCATGAGACAGAAGCAAACAGTGGGGGTTGCTAATTCCAAACGGCTTCAAAGATACAGTGAAAATCAAGCAAGCTGTACCCTAAAGATATGTGACAAAAAATAGGTTCTATAATGATCACAGGAGATAAGTGATTCCATGAACAATGTGACAAAAAGCAGATTTTGCAGTGATCACGGGAAACAATTGATGCCTACATTTCTCGAAGAGTTACCAAATCACCTTACCTTGAGCCTCAAACCAAACCAAAACAAAACAAAAGTCAATCTCCTTCCATTATTAATACAAGTAAGGGGATGCTTCTGAAGCCCCATACTCCATGCCAATTTTAATAACTTATTTTTCCTTGTATCATTTTAAAGAAATCATTGATAAACCCAAGGAAACAAAAACTTTCTCTTATGTTGACTTCTAAAAAGGTTACGTAGTTTTAGCTTTGTATTCATGTCTATGCTTCCTTTTGAGTTCCGTGTGTGTGTGTGTGTGTGTGTGTGTGTGTGTGTGTGTGTGAGAGAGAGAGAGAGATCCACTTTATTATTTAAAAGCACCATTTGTTGACAATATTTGTTGTCTCTTCATCATTGAGTTGCCTTGGCATGGATGGATGGATGGATTGTGATAAGCACTGTATGAGCCCCAATAAAACGACTTAAAACAATGGATTGATCACACAGGTGTGGGTCCGTTTCTGGACTCCCTATTCGGTTCCATCAATGTCTATCTTAACTTCTTCGGACTGCTATAGCTTTAGAACAAGTCTTCAAATCAGGTATTGTTAGGACTCAAAGTTGTTTCATCTAGTCATGTGTTTTTTAATTTTCACATACATTTTAGAATTCATTTGTCCATTACATTAAAAAAGGAAAGCTTTCTGGGAATTTTATATGGATTGTGTTAACTCAAGAAAGCAGTTTGTGAGATCCTGCCACCCTAACAACCCAGTCGTATCACCTGGGGACGGACGGGAGGTCTGTCTTTCATGATCTGTCACAGCATGTTCTCTGGTTTGCAGTGGTCAGATGGTAACCAGCATGTGGTAAATTTATCCATAGGCACTTCTTGTTTCTAATATTTTCCTACTTTTTGTTGCAATTGCCAGTGGTACTGTTTTTAAGGGTCAAAGTATCATTGCTCAATGGTAGAATAGAGAAATACAATTTTTGTGTGTAGTGAATTTATATAAACATTTCTACATAAGCAATTGTGTTAGCTATGATAAAACTGTTTTCCTTTTCCAACCAGGACTTTTTTTTTCTTGTTTTATTCTTTAGCTCTAATAGGCTGCATCTTTTTAAAAAAATCATTTATTTCTTGTGTATTGTAATTACTGCCCCAAACTTGGAAATACTGTTTCCTCCTGTTTAATCCCTGATATTGGTAATTTTGTCTTCTGTGTGTTTTTGAAAAGAACCAGTTTTGTTTCAATGACCCCCCTCTCCCCCACCCATTATCTTTCACTTCCTATTTCATTCATTTCTGTTATTTTCTTTCTTAAGCTTGCTCTAGGGTTTTGTTTTCCCTAGTTTCCTAATGTGGAATCAGAGGTCTTTGATTGGACACCTAACTTCTTTTCTAAATATACTTTAGTACTATAAATTTTCCTCTAGGCACTGCTGTAGCTGTATCCTACTAATTGTGACATGGTTTATTTATTTTATTTCAAGTTACTTTGGTTTTCTTTTTTAACTTACATTTGCTTAGAATTTGATTTTATTGTTTCTAAATATTTGAGGATTTTCCTGATATCTTCTTATTATTTACTTTTAAATTTAACCTTCTTATGGTCGTTTATGTAGTTTAAATCCTTTTAAACTACTGAGACTTGTTTTTATGGCCTAGAATATGGCCGGTCTTGATACATCTGTCCTATGTGCGCTTGAAAACAAAATGCGATCTATTATTTTGTGGAATGTTCGATACATCTCAATTAGGCGCACTTGACTGATGGTGTTATTTAGTTTCTCTGTATTCTTGCTGACTTTCTGTCTAGTTGTTCTAATAATTACTGAGAGGAAGTATTGAACTTTCAAATATAATCACAGTTCTATTCGTTTTTGTTTCATGCATTTTGAAACTCTATTATTAGGTGCCTAAATGTTTAGGATTATTTTGTCCTCTTGAATTGAGCATTTTATCACTATGAAATAACTCTCTTTATCGCTGGCAATAGTCCCTGCTCTGAAATCAACTTCAGTATTAATAGACATTTTCTAGCATTCTATTCATTAGTGTTACCATGGTGCATTATTTTCCATCCTTTCACTTTTAGCCTAAAGTGTCTATGTATTTAAATCAGATTTATTTAAAGGAAGTCTATAGAGGAGTCTTCGTTGTTTGTTTTTAGCCAATCTGACAATCTCTGTAATTAATACAATCACTGGTGTGTTAGGTCTAAATCTATTATCTTGCTATTTGGTTTCTATCCGTTTGTTTCTATTTGGCAAAAAATTGTAAGTAATATTCACTTATCTTTTTAACGTATGTAGGAAATATTTTTATGCCATCTTTCAGGCTAGCTGCATATTTTGGTGATTCCATATGGTCTCCTTTCTTGGTTAATTGGTGATAACCTTTTGTGCTATTACTTTTTAAATAACAAAATTGCAATTCATCAAAAATTAATCGGAGCGTGTAAAAACTGATATTCCAGGCATAAATTAGCTGGAACAGGCTGGTTTGGGTAAACTTTGAATCAGACAGTCATATAGTCAACTATGCCAAGAAGGACAAATTAAAAAGGAACCGTGGTGTTGCATTCATAATCAAAAGGAGCATTTCAAGTTCTGTCCTGAAGTGCATTGGTGTCAGTGATAGAATAATATCCATATGTATACAAGAAAAACACGTGGATACAACTATTATTCAAATTTAGGCACTAACCACTAAGTAAAGAATGTAGAAACTAACTTTTAACCAACTCCTGATGCCTGAAGTTGATCAAACATGCAATCAAAATGAATTTATAATTACTCATGATTGGAATGTGAACGCTGAAAACAAAAGATCAGCAGTGAAAAAAAATATGGCCGTGGTGATGGAAACAACACCGGAGATCACGTGAGGGGATTTTGCACAACCAATATCTTATTCATTGCAAATACCCTGGGCTCAAATGTATTTTTAACAAATACTTTTATTTATTTATATAAATGACAATTATATATGTAGACCTCAACTGATGGAATATACAGGAGTCAAATGGACTACTTCTGTTAAAAGAGATGTTTGAGAAACTTTCTGCCAAGATCATTGGTTTGGCATTCTTTGGAATTCTTTTGGGGGGGTGGGAATCAATGAAACAAAACTTGACAAACTTTCAGTCAGACCGATTTTTTTAAAACCTTATATATTCCACCAGAACAAGGTCAGAGGGCAAATATGAAATAAATTATTAATTTTTCACATGCAGTTTCAAGTTGGAGCTGAATAAAATTAAAACAAGTCTGTGAGCATCAAAATACAACCTTAAGTCAATTCCACCTGAACTTAGAGACCTCTGAAGCACACATTTGATGCATGGAACCAAAGACACCATAAGGTTTGGAATGACATGAAAGACATACATTTTTAGAAAGTTACTGAAAATACAAGAAAGAAAAGACAAAAGTGGATGTTAGAAGAGACACTGAAACTTGCTCTAGAAAAATACGGTTGCTAACATGAAAAGAAGAAAGGATGAAGTAAGAGAGTTCAACAGAAGATTCAAAAGGGCCACTTAAGAAGACAAAGCAAAGTGTTGCCAGGAAATGTGAAAAGACCTAGAGTTAGAAAAATCCAAAGGGAAGGACACGCTCAGCACTCTTCAAGCTGAAAGAGCTTCAAGTCACAAGGTGGGGTGCCATGGTCAAAATATTGAGCCCTGCAGCAAACAGCCCAAGAAGATGGAAGGACTACAAAGACTCACTGTCCTAAGAAGAATGGTACAGTGTTTAATCCTTTTAGACGTCAGCATATGATCAAGAACTAATGACACTGGAGGAAGACATCTAAGCTACACTGAAGGCATTAGCTAAAATAAGCCTTTGGGCATACCACATGAAATGTTCCGCAAACCAACGCAGGGCTGGAATTGCTCATTTGCCTAAGCCAAGAAATGTGGAAGCGCTCCATAGTCACGCCCCTTCCAGAGAAAGCCAAACCAGGAGGATGCAGAAATTATCGAACGTTGTCATTTGTAATAAACACAAGTGAAATTTTGCTGAAGATAACTCTAAAACAGTTACAGCAGTCTAGGGAAAGGAACGGCCACACACTCAAGCCAGATTTAGAAGAGGATGTGAATTGAAGGCTATCATTAATGAAATCAGATGGATCTTTGCTGAGAGCATGGAGTAGCAGAAAGATGCAGTGTTGCAGTGACTATACAAAGGTAACTATTTTGTATGCTATGATTTCTATTGTTATGTCTTTATGTTTAGCAGTCTCTTGTTCTGCAAACTCTAACCCTCTGCTGAGGAGCCTGGGCAGGGCTATCATTAAGTGTTTGGCTGTTAGACCAAAGGTCAGTGGTTTAAACTCACCAGCCACTCCATAGGAGAACGACTTGGTAATCTGCTCCAATACCATGTGTATAGGCTTGGAAAGTCTGTGGGGCAGGTCTACTCTGTCATACGGGGCCACTGTGAGTTGGAATAGGCTCGACAGCAGTGAGTTCTGAGAGTCCTCTTTGTATCTCACCCAGAGTGTTTTCCACCTATGATACCATCCTTTGTCAGCGCTATAGTTCATATTTGGGTCTTTTTTATATCTCCCAGGATATAGAACGTATTACTCTTTAGTTAGAATAACAATTTTAAACCTCACCTATTAGTTTTGTCATGTGTCATCACTGGGTCTGTTTCTTTTGATTTTACCTTTCATTATCAGTTATGTTTTCTTGTCTTTTTCATATGCTAGTTGATTTTTAAAACTGGATTCCAGATTGGTGAGTTCTGCATGATTGGTGCTAGACACTTTTGTATTCCTAGAAACATTCCTGAGCTTCGTTTTTGTCACAGCTACTTGAACCAATTAGTCTTTGTTAGGTGGGAGAATAGCCTTCCCCCCTGTGATGGAGACAATATCTTTCTGGGTACTCTATCCAATAGCTCATTATTATGAAGTTTTCCACACTTGCAGGGGGAAACAAAGTATTCTGGCCCCGTCTAAGCTCTAAGGATTGTTTACTTTGCTCCTTTTTTATTATTAAAAGATAATTTTATTGGGGGTTCTTACAACTTTTGTTACAATCCATACATCGATTGCATCAGGGGTGTGTGTACATAGGTTGCCTTCATTCTTTTCTAGGCATTTATGTTCTATTGAGCCCTTGGTATCAGCTCTCTTCCCCTCCCCTCATAACCCGTTGATAGATTATAAATTATTATGATTTTCATAGTTCACACCAACTGCTGTCTCCCTTGCCCCATGTTTTCTGCTGTTCTTCCCCCTAGAGAGGGGGTTGTGGTTATGTATGGTTATGTGTCGATCAGAGCATGTACACAGGTATAGATAAGAGATGGGGTCTCACGATACACGGAATCCAGGAACAAGAGTGGGAATATCAATACCAAAAGAGTAGGGGGAAGAGGGGAGTGGAAGGGAGAAAGGGGGAACCAATCACAAAGATCAACACATAACCATACTTTGCTCCTTTTAAGTCATTCTTTCCTCAGCCTTTGGTAGCTTCCTCCTATTTATGTGCTGATCGCTCAGTTAAAGACTCGAGGGACACCTTACTCCCATAGCCAAAGCATGCTCTCCGTGTAAAACTCTCCACTCTCTAGTCTTTTGCTCTGCAAACTGGCTCGTGAGGGACTCTCACTTTCACCATGAGGCTCTACCTGGGCTTGTCATCCCTAAATTGCAGCCCACAAACGTCCATCTGGAAGCAAGTTTGGGTACTTGTAGGACTCCCTTTGTTTCATGGATGACTGTCCTGCATTGGCTGATATTCAGCATCTGTACACTGTTGCTTCATGAATCTTGTCCAACCAATCAGTTACTTTGGGCAGGAAGGTAAATCTGTCCACTTTTACTCCATTTTAGCCACAAGAAAAAGTCTAAAATGTATTTCTTATGTGGTTTGCAGCAGAAAGGGTTATTAAAAAAAAAGAGATATTGTTTTTAAAGACACACTGTGGTGAGTAACCAAACACGTCATCCATTACAGAGCACAGTCACGAAAAGTTTGAGCCAGTTTTAAAATATCACCTCATTTCCAGATTGCTCCTAATTTGTCTTTGGGAGGCACTCAGTGACATAAAGATTAAGAACCTGAGTTCAGGTGACGTAATCGATCCTGAAGATCATCTACCAGAGACAATAGGAAATAGAGCCCAACCCTAACAAACTGCCCAGATCAATTTCACCATTAGAAGAAACCATCAACAGAGAAGCAATTCTCAGATATCCATCAGGCCTGACTGACAATCAATGATTCTTCCTTGGAGCTCGGAGCCAAAAGCGCTGGTACAGGGGTGCTGTACTTCCCATGAAGCCAGTCATCAGCTCGGAGAGTCAGCCCTTGGCCTGAGAATGGGATGGATGAAAGGGGTGAATTGCTTGGCTTATTCTGGTAGCTCTGAACACAGACAGAGCAACCCTTTCTTAGTGCATTATCTATCCTCAGCACAAGGGGAAGATTTTGAGAACACAGGAATCCTCTTCTAGGATCTTTTGGGATTAGTTGGTAGCTGAAATTCTCTGAGTTTCCATGCCGATCTGGTGAGGTGGAGGTGAATCTGAGTCATGATGTGTGGCGAGGACCAGCTCTCTGTGTTTGTGTACAGTTCTTGCTACCTACCGACTAGAGGCTTATATGAATGCGGAGGAGCCCTGGTGGCAGAGTGGTTACGCACGGGGCTGCTAATCACAGGGCCAACAGATCCACTAGAGAATGCTGGGGCTTTCTACTCCCACAAAGAGTTCGTTTCAGAAACCCACAGGGCAGTTCTACCCTGTCCTGGAGGGTCACTATGAGTTGAAATTAACTTGATGGCAGTGAGTTTGGGTTTCTGAGTTTGAGTTACTTGGTTAAGAAATGCTATTTCTGTACATATATAAATATATTAATATATGACAATAGGGATAGAGGTCTATGTACATACATTTATTAGGCTAAGTATTAAGGTAGCAGACAGACATTGGGCCTCTGCTCAAGTCCTTCCTCAACCCAAGAAGGCTTTGTTCTAAAAACCTGGCATTCCAGGATGCTCACCTTTCCGACAGGATCGCTGAAGCCAAAATGGGAGCATAAGCTAGTGTGGTGAAGAAAGCTGATGGTGCCCGGCCACTGCAAGATAGAGTGTCCTCTGGTCTTCAAGGCTTGAAGTTAAACATGCAGCCATCTAGCAGGGTAGCAACAAAACCCACATGGAAGAAGCACACCAACTGGTGTCATCACAAGGTGTCTACGGGATCAGAAGACCCAAAACAAACAACCATTTCGATGTGAACAAGGGGGATCAGAATGGAGGCCCAAGGAAGGGACAAGCCAGCTAGCATGCAGTGTAGCACCAATGAAACACGACATATTCCTCTAGTTCTCTAATGCTTCCTCCCCCGCACTATCATGATCCCAGTTCTATCTTACAAATCTGGCCAGACCAGAGTGTGTGCACTGGTACAGATAGGAGCTCTCAACACACAGAATCCAGGACAGATAAACCTCTCAGGACCAATAATGAGAGAAGCAATACCATGAGGGTAGGGGGAGGGAGGAGGGGGTGGGGGGGAGGGGGGGGAAGGGGGGCCCTTTGAGGAACACAATGAGCGACATCCAACCACCACCACCACATCCTGTTGGGGGAGGAACAACAGAAACGTGGGAGATGGGAGACAGAGATGGTGTAAAGTATGAAAATAAGAATAATTTATAAATTATCAAGGGTTCACGATGGTGGGAGGGTGGGGAAGGAGGTGGGGGGAAACGGAGCTGATACCAAGGGCTCAAGTAGAAATAAAATGATTTGAAAGTGATGATGGCAATATATGTACAAATGTGCTTGATACAATGGATGTATGGATTGTGATAAGAGCTGTAAGAGCTCCCAATAAAATGATTCTTTAAAATTAAAAAAGAAAAAAATGCTATTTCTTATTTGTACATGAAAGATCAACATAGCATAATGTTAAATTAACCAACTCTGGATTCCACTCTGAGTCTCAATTTCACCCACTTATAAAGTAGGAATCATATTTCCCAATGTAGCATTGTGTTGTGGAAGTGCTCCGTGTGGTTCCTGGCACATAACAGACACTTAGCGCATGAAGCCATGTCACCATTATGGCAACTCCTTGGGTGAGTTGGGTGGAAAGAACAGTGAGCACAGGAAGGGGATCTGAAAGGGGCAACGTGTCTTCTTGTCCAAAGGAAAGCGTGTCACGCTCGAATATGAGTCCATCCAAGCCTCCGACCAATGCAGAGGATGTCATTTGTGCAACTCCTGAGTTAGGGTTGTTGGGTCATATAACGCAGCCCCTCAATTCAAGGTGTATCCACGGAAGAAGTGGAAGTGGAAACATAGACACCAACGCTCACGGCAGCACTCTCCACGACAGCTCCAAAGTAGAAGCAACCAAGATGTCCATCATCAGCTAATATATTCACACCATGGAGTATTACTCAGGCAAAATGAGAAGTGAAGTTCTGATGCTGTCACATCGGGGACAAGTCCTGAAAACATTATGCTGAGAGAAATAATCAGTCACAAAGAGACAACCTCTGCATGACCTTATGAAATAGGTTCATACAAGTCTACAGAAACCTAAGATTATCAGTGATGATCAGGGTGAGTGTGCAGTTGGGTGAGCATTGGATTGCTAATCCAAGGTCAGTGGTTCAAACCCAATGGCCAATCTGAGGGAGAAAGATCATGCTGTTGCTCCTGCAAAGATTTACCATCTCCACATTGGGCCTCCACTCAAGTCCTCCCTCAACACAAGGACACTTTGTTCTATTAAACTGGCATTCCACGCTTACCTCCCCAAACGATCGCTGAAGACAAAGCGGGTGAATAAGCAAATGTGGTGAAGAAAGCTGATGGTGCCCGGCTATCAAAAGATATAGCATCTGGGCTTGAAGACAAACAAGCAGCCATCTAGCTCAGAAGCAACAAAGCCCACATGGAAGAAGCACACCAGCCTGCGTGATCACGAGGTGTCAGTAGGATCAAGTATCAGGCATCAAAGACCAAGAAGAAAAAAATCATATCATTGTGAATGAGGGGGAGTGCAGAGTGTAGACTCAAAATCCATCTGTACGCAATTGAACACTCCCATACAGAAGGGTCGTGAGGAGGAGATGAGCCAGTCAGGGTGCAGTAGAGCACTGATGAAACATACAACTTTCCTCTAGTTCAGCAGTTCTCAACCTGTGGGTCGTGACCCCCTTGGGGGTCAAATGACCCTTTCATAGGGGTCGCCTGATTCATAACAGTAGCAAAATTAAAGTTATAAAGCAGCAATGAAAATAATTTGATGATTGGGGGATCACCACAACATGAGGAACTGTATTAAAGGGTTGCAGAATTAGGAAGGTTGAGAACTACTGCTCTAGTTCTTTAATGCTTCCTCTCCCCCACTATCATGACCCCAATTCTACCTTATAAATCCGGCTAGACCAGAGGATGTACACTGGTACAGATCAGAGCTGGAAACACAGGGAATCCAGGACAAATAAACCCCTCAGGACCTATAATGAGAGTAAAAATACCAGGAGGGTAAGGGGAAGGTTGGGGAGAAAGGGAAAACTGATCACAATGATCTACCTATAACCCCTTCCCCGGGGGACGGACAACAGAAAAGTGGGTGAAGGGAGACATCAGTCAGTGTAAGAAATGAAAAAGTAATAATAATTTATGAATAATCAAGGGTTCGTGAAGGAGGGAGGGTGGGGGGGATGGGGAAAATGAGGAGCTGATTCCAAGGGCTCAAGTAGAAAGCAAATATTTTGAGAATGATGATGGCAACATAGGTACAAATGTGCTTGACACAATGGATGGATGTGTGGATTGTGATAAGTGTTGTACAAGCCCCCAATAAAATGATTTAAAAAAAAAAAAGACTTACCATCTCAGAACTGTATGTCAGGTCCCTAGAAGCAGGAATCAACTCCATGGTAGGGTTTGGGTTTGGATGATCAGGAGTGAAAGGGAGGAGGGAAGGGGCAGGTGTTGCTTAGAGGGCATAGAGGTCGTGGTGGTATAATAATTTGGAACAGGGTAGGTAGAGATGGCATAACTTGAAGAATCAAAGTCGCTGAAGTGTGCATGTGGAAACTGTTGAATTCATAGAGATGCTTTGCTGTGTTTAGTTTGAACACAACACAAAAAATCTCATTTGTGCATCAAAAGTATTCAAATAGTTGTTAGAAGCCCAGGTGAGGAAGGCTGTTCTTAGACCTGGCTGACAGTTTGTCGGAGACGACCATTTTCCAGAGGCTTGGTCCAACATAAGGTCCTGGGAGGGGTGCAGGTCACTGAGGTACACTGCTCAGGGCTGAGAGCTGCCAGGCCCCTCGGGGTACTCTGAAGTCCCTGCTGTGAAAGGCACCACATGCTCCTTCTTCTTGGGAGCCTGATTCTAGCTTAAAGGAAAGTAGAGTGGCTGAGAGTAGACCTGGGAAAGGAGGTATCTATTGGGATCTATTGGAACTGGGCCACCTCATCTTGGCCTGACACCAGGCCAGCAAGGTGTCCAGCAGCTGAAATCTGACCCCTGCCCTGGCATGCTCAGTTGGTAATGGATGGTCCTGTTTATCCACACTGCTCTGCAGAGGGGACAATTAATTTGTTTCTGCATTTTCTAGAGGTAAGGAGCCCACTCCTGCTTTAAAACAATAACTTTCCTACCAAATTAGAATACTTGATGTCAGATAGAGGTGTCTATTGCTGTTGGCATTCTTTCTGAACCCTATCCTTCAACTACCCCCCTAAAAGGGCAATCACTTAAAGGTGTGCATGTCATTTCAATATGTGGGACACCAAATACTCCTTCCACTGAGGTTTCATAGTTAAGCATGGGTGGTGTTTTAATCCAGATAGACTAGAGAAACAAATTCATAGATATTTATATGTGTATTAAAAAGAGCTTTATATATAAGAGCAATTGAATATTGAGATCCCAGCCCAGTCCAGATCAAGTCCATAAATCCGTTTTTAGCCCATATGTCTGATACCAATCTATGAAGTCCTCTTCAGACTCACGAAACACATGCAGTGATGCTGAATGCAGGAAGATCACAGGCCAATGGGTGGAAAGTCTTGTGGATCCAGTGGTGGTAGAAGCGTCTCCACCTGGCTCCTCCAAGCGCCAGACCTCTCGTGGCATCAGTGTAGCTCCATCAGGCTAGTTGTCAGTAATGTCTTGCAGGGAGTGAGGGTGTGTCCCACTTCCAACAAGCTATTTATTTCCTTTGCCCTTCCAAATGAGGTCATCAAGCTGCGACCTGATTGACAGGCTAAACTCCACACCTTCACTCTTAAGTCTCAAATTGACAACAGATTATCTAAGTACCACAGGTGGTATAAATTGTTAGCAAGCACTCAGCTGCCAACAGAAAGGTCCATGGTTGGTTTAAGTCCACCCAGCGCTCCAAGGGTGAAAGGCCTAGCAGTCTGTTTCTATCAAATTACAGCCTAGAAAATCCAATGGAGACTGTTCTACTCCATCCCCTGGGGTCCTTCTAAGTCCAAATCCACCTGATGGCAACTGACGACAACGTGGGTCATTTAAAGCTGACAGGCTTAAGTATGCAAACGCCTCCCCACGCATTGATTCACATTTCAACTCCTTCCCCTTCCTTGTTGCCTCTGCTGACTCCTCAGTCCTACCTCCCCCTCCTCTCACTCCATCAGCTATGCCCTCCCCTTCCTTTCCACTGAAACCCAGCCAGCCCTCTCCTCCGACAATGACAGGAGGGCCTGTTTAATCTCTTCCCCTGCCTGGGCTACTGACAACTACCGGCTCGTTGACTGCGTCTTAAAGGATTCTCAGAAATTCTAAACACGCAATGAATCGTTTTAAAATATAGCCAGAAAGTGCAAAAGTATATGCTATAAACCGAAAGTTTCCCTGCCCATCCGTTTTCCTACCTGTCATTCTCGCATCTCTTAGCTAACCCCAGTTAACAGTTTCTTGAGCAGTGCATTTGTCTTGAGTTGTTTG
Source organism: Echinops telfairi (assembly GCF_000313985.2). Taxonomy (NCBI): domain Eukaryota; kingdom Metazoa; phylum Chordata; class Mammalia; order Afrosoricida; family Tenrecidae; genus Echinops; species Echinops telfairi. The sequence continues at coordinate 4,246,912 of NW_022104341.1, read as the reverse complement.
ATGCTTACATGACATACCTCGTTTAATTCAGTGGTGAATAAGGTGCCTGGGTCTACATCCTGATCTTGTCACTTGGTTTGAATGACTCCGAGAGAGTTGCTTAACTTCTCTATACTTTCATTTCTTTATATAACATTGAAATATTAGACCCCCCACCACCACCTTCCCACTTCATAAGACATTGTTTCTCTGAGGATTTGTAAGTGCAAAAGCACACAGAATAGTGCCTGCTATATAAGGAGTACTGTGCAGGTGTTCTCTGAGTTCTGGTGGCACAGGGGATTAAGTGTTGGGCTGATAATCTCAAGCTCAGCAAGTCAAACCCACCAGCCACTCCATGGGAGAAAGATGAGGCTGTCTGCCTCCAGAGCCCAAAGGGGCAGCTCTGCTCTGTCCTATAAGGTCGTTAGGAGTTACAATCCATCCAATGGCAGGACATTTGGGTTCTTTTGGCTTTGTGCTAATTTTATTGTTATTATTGTGCATTTTTATCTTTGTTACATAAATGAGATCATGGCATGCTTACATTTCCACAAGCAATAAGCACGTCGTGAATATCTTTCAATAGTAACACTACCTCATTCATTGTAGAGACAACTTGGCATTGGATTGAATGGTTGTAAAGAGGTGGAGTTGTTTTAAATCCCGGGCCCAAAAGCACAGCAGGGTATGGACGACATATGTGTGGGGAAGACATATCAGAATTGGTGTTTACTTTTGTCAGCAATGAGCTGCAAAAGGACGGGGCTGATGTCTGTGAGCGGATGATTGCTCTAGTTCCTAGAGGTCTGGCCTTTGCTATTCTTACTCTTATTGATCAGTTCTTACAAATGATCCTCTCATATAAATGATCCTCTCACATAATATGGCTTTCTGGGAGGCTCTTGGAAACGAAGTCCTCTTCTTTCTGCCCTTTCCCACGGCCTGGAATGAGAAGGCTGATCCCTTGGGGGAGAACTATGTATAACCTGGTGCCTCCGAGAGAACAAAAATGATATGACTAGAAAATCAAGGGCCCAGCTTGTGTGTGTGTGTGCATGTGCATACGTGTGAGTGTATGTGTGTGAGTGTGTGTGTGTGTGTGTGTGTAGACTCCATTTCATTACTCTCTTCCTCACTTCTCCACCCCTCTCTCCTCTCTCCTTACTCTCTACTCATCTTGTGTTTGGGAGCCAGAGTCCGAACTCAATGAATAATTAAGAATTGTAATCATGGCTACAAAGCAGCATAACTATCAGGAAAGCGAGGAGGTTAGGAGAACCCTGCTCACGGAAAATCAGCATAGCGTCTGGCTCTGTGGCCCAGGTGTGCCAGCCCGGCTCAGCCACCTGCCGCTCCGTGACTTAAGCTCTCCTGCCCCTCAGTTTCTTCATCTGCCCAGTGACGATGATCACTCCATTCCATAGATTCCAGTTTGAGGGTTAGACAAATTCAGCTCACAAGCACCTCTCACAGTTCCTGCACAGAGGAGGCCCTGACCAAGCATCCATGATGTTGTTGTTGTTGTCTCTAAATGCACAGAAAACAGGTGGAAGTTGTCGAGGACTTTCTCCTGCTGGAATCCACAATCAGTGTTCCTGGGAGCAGCCGCCCGGGATGCAAACGGCATATTGCATTGAGTAAATCTGCTGTATAACGTGTCGAGGAGCAAGGGCGGGACGCTGAAGACCCGGGTGCACCGGCTCCAAGTCATGGTATTTGCAACCACCGCGTCTGCATGGGGCGCTGGAGAAGAATCTGTGCCTTTAAATGACGTTGCCGGAGGAGAATACTGAAAATACGGCGGACTCGCAGAGAACAGACAGCCCTGTTCGGGAAGAAGTACGGCCAGAATGCTCCTTAAAAGGGAGGACGGTGAGACGTGGCCGCCCAGACTTTGGACTTGTTCTCAGGAGAGACCGGGCCCTGAGCAGGACACCCTGCTTGGTAACCTCGAAGGGCAATGAAAAAGAACAAGACTCTTGGCAAGTTGCGCGGACACAGTGGCTGCGACAGTGGGCTCAAGCATAGCAATTGGGAGGGTGACGCGGGACCAGGCGGTGATTTGTTCTGCTGCCCGTAACATCACTATGAATCTGAACCGATTGGATGGCACCTACCTAACAACAGCAAATGCACCCACCACCCCACCTCTAAGCCCCCGTTTCTTTTTGTGCCAACCTCTGTAACCGTCTGTTTAAAGAGAAACGGCAAAATGAACCTACAGAGCCGTAGCAGAAGCAAAATATTTCATCACGCTGGAAATGTTCCCACACATAGGCTCAGAACCACTTCAGGGACCATGTGATTAGACGGTGTCTATAGACACGGAAGGGCCTCTGGGCTGTAGAAACCGGACGGGCATGTGTTCAATACGTTCCTGTACAGGGGCGCTTATGAAAGTAACCTGGCACAGCAAAAGGACCCGCCTCAGCATGGTTATCAGAGGCAGGACAAATGTTTCAAGTGCAGGTAAAATGGTTCGTGCTGAAAATTGCTGACAGTCATTCTTCCCAGATTACTGACGCTGTGTGCCAACGAGCTGCCACCTCCTGCTCCGGGTGTCCTTCGTCTTTCCTGGAGTTCAACACCGACTGACTGACAGCTTACAGCCACTGTGCCTTGTGGAGTGTGTCTCTAATGGAGAAGAACCAAGAGGGAATCAAAGAGACACTAACCATGAACTTCTAGAAAGCCAGCTGCCTGCTCTTGACATTTGGGCACACAGCAGCTTTATTGTATGCAGAGGGGGGAAAAAATGGAAACAAAGTTTCCCTGCAGCATATTTGAACTTGGACCTCCAGCACACAGACTACCAGCCAGCTCTCAACCAGGCACCCCCCTCCACTCCTCTCTTCTTGCAAATGCTCTTTGCAAGAGCATTTAGCTCCATTTAAGTCCAGGAGACCTGGCATAAACAGCTCTCCCAACAGCACTTCCATTTATGGCAACCCAGTGAGAAACAGCCCTTCAACTCACCAGTGCTTCAGTTTCTCTCTGTACCTCGAAGGCAACTTTCTCTGCTCGCTTGGAAGGGAAAGGGTCGGCCTCAGGACTGGGAGCTCATTTATTCAGTGTTCGTTTTTTTGTTTTAAAGGAGACTTCACATCATATTAGCAGAAGAACAGAGTCCTTGATCATTCGCCCTAGAGCAGTGGTTCACAACCTTCGTACCGCCACGACCCTTTCACACAGCTCCTCCTGTTGCGGTGACCTCCAACCATACAATTATTTTCATTGCTACTTCTGAACTGTAATTTTGCTACTGCTATGAATCGTAATATAAATATCTGATATGCAGGATGTATTTTTATTGTTACAAATTAAACATAATCAAAGCATAGTGATTAATCACAAAACAATATGCAACTACATATTGTGAAATATTTATGTGTTTTCCGATGGTCTTAGGCGACCCCTGGGAAAGGGTTGTTTGACCCCCAGCGGGGTCAGTCGTGACCCACAGGTTGAGAACCGTTGCTCTGGAAGGATGTTAGCTACTCAGAGATCAACACGTTTATTTTTTGGATGAGGAAACTGAAGAAGAGGCGACAAGTCTGAGTAGCACTTTAAGGGGTGTCCTCAGGACAAGTCATCTTTCGACACCAGAGACCCGGACGTGCACTACTGATGTCTTACTACGTAGCGTTTGCTGACAATGTGCCACACAGTGCTATGAGGCTCTGTACTCAGAAGAAGGCCGCAAAACCCTAACCTGCGGGCGTGTATGGAGGCTGGTTAATTTCTTGTTCGAATCCGCTTCACCCTCCACACTCCCCATCCTGCTGTAAAATAGCCAGCCTCTCTTCTTGCCACTTAGATTCAAGCCCCTGGTCATCATCCCACTTGGTGTTTACTTCATTTCCAACACATCCCTTAGTTCTGTTCATGCTCCCTTCCGACATTGAGATCATTCTCTCAACGGCACTTAGCCCCAGGCACTCTTTCTTTCGTTGCAATAGCCACCACCATTCACAGCTTTCTCATCTCCCAGTTGCAGATGGTGCCTCTGAGCTACCTGGCCTCCTCTAGGCAGCAGCTCTGCTCTCCAGCACGCCAGGTGCACTCGCCGCCCTGCTCCTCAGCCTGCAGGTGAGCGCTTCTCTGACCTACCAATGCCAGTCCAAATTCCTCCGCGCTGGGTTTCAAGGCCCGCAGCAACCACCCTGTTTGCCCAGCCTTATGTTCCCACTCTTCGTACCGAGCTCTTATGTGCTCTAACTGGTGACAGTGAATTTTCCTTCAAGGCCTAGAGCCAATTGTTTGTAACCTGCTCTCCAAAAAGCCCCAATTCCCCACCGCCAAATCAAGCTAAACCCAGCGCCATTGGGTCAATTCTGACTCATAGCAACCCTATTGCGTTTTAAGGGCCATCAGTCTTTACAGAGGAGCCCTGGTAGCATGGTTGTTACAAATTGGACTGCTGACTGCAAGGTTAGCAGTTCAAAACCACTGGCCCCTCTGCAGGAGAAAGACGGGACTATCTATTCCTTTGAAGAGTTACAGTCTCGGAAACTCACGGGAGACAACTCTAGCCCATCCTGCAGGGTCACTATGAGTCGGCATTGACTCAGTGGCAGTGAATTTGCTGAAATCTGTACAGAAGCAGACTGCTACATCTTTCTTCCACAGAGCAGCTGGTGGGATCAAACCGCTGACCTTCCGGTTAACAGCCAAGTGCTTTGACCACTCTACCACCAAATAATTGCTCCCTCTTAGGTCTTCTTGGGCACAAAAGCTCTAGTACAAATCTGCTCGATTTTCAGTTTGCAATTTGTTTATAAGCTATCTCCTCAGCAGGATTGTGAACTCTTTGAAGGCAAGGACCCCTCCTTTCATGCTCATATTTCAGGTCTAGGTGAGTATATCTTCTCAAAAATGTTTAAAATGAATTAATAGCTCCTAGAAAAGCACCAAGTATTTCACAGGCAGCCAGGGAAGATTTAGTGAGTGCCTGAAGGTGATCTGACATCGGAACTCATCATCCATCAAACAGCAATGAAGAAGAACCATTTTCCCGTGAGTCAGCTGTAACTTCTGGCCACCACATCAGAGTCAGAGTCAAATTGTACTCCGATTGTTTTGGAAGCAGATCAGATCTTTCCTTCGAGGTGCCCCTAGGTGGATTTAAACCATCAACCTTGCAGTTAGCAACCAAGCACCCTAAAAGTTTGTCTCACCCAGGGACTTCAAACAGCAGCGAAAACTCACTGCCCTCGTGTCCATTCTGACTCACAGAAACCCTGTAAACTTCCCGTGCGTTTCGGAGACCAGAACTCTGCAGGAAGAGAAAGCCTCCTCGTCCTCCTGCAGAGAGGCTGGCTGACCTCGAGGCGAGCCGTCCAGCACACAACCACTAGGCCAGCAGGGCTCCTGGCTCAAAGAGCAGTGCGGACAACAGAAGTATAGCTCCTGAGACGGTTTTAGCCAAAGGAACACGTCTCTTTTGGACACATCATTTTAAAGAATGAGAATGAAGGTATCTGGAACCAATTCATAAAGGGTAAGGAATGAGAACGCCACATTTCCATACTGTCTAACAAGCTTAGTTTGCCAAGCCTAAGGGAGGCATGTCCAATGTGGAATCAATAAATTTTAAGGAAAATTAAAACAGTCTAATTACCGACATGAGACACGTGGGGACAATGATAACGGAAATGAAAATAGATATGATCTTTCCTGTTGAGTCACTTTAATTACAACTCATTCATTCAGGAAGACTTTTTTTCTCCCTGTGCCCTTACTGCCAGAATAGCCCTTTTGCTTCTCTTAAATATCAGAGCACTGGGCACTTCAGCTTACTTTACTGCCTCTGGTTAGCCTGTCTGGCACACATTTTGAAACATGGTTGCGTCCGAAATCGGAGCAGAGCCGAACGATAACACATGATAGCAACCATTAAAAATGAGCTTCTACTCTGAAAGGATCGCGTCAGAAGGTCCTGCCTGGAGCAGGAACAAAAGGTGGCACAGACTGAGAATTGTAAAAGCAAAGCGAACACAAACCCTGGGTCCACCGCTAGTAGAGACAGGCGGGCCCCTTGCAACTATCGCCTGAGCTCACCCTTCCGTTCTAGAGAAGAACTCAGGCTCATGGCTCAATTTTCAGAAAACCGGTGGTGACGTTGTTAGGTACCCCTGAGTCCCGTCTGACTCATAGCAACCTAATGTACAACGGAACCAGACACTGGCCGGTCCTGAGTCAGCCCCACAATTGTTCTTATGTCCGAGCCCATCGTTGCAGCCACTGTGTATGGGGACCTTCCTCCTTGTTGCTGCTCCTCCACTTTACCAAACGTGATGTCCTTCTCCAGGGACTGGTCTTTCCTGATAACATCTCCAAAGTATGGGAGATGATGCTTCACCGTCCTCCCTTCTAAGGAGCACCCTGGCTGTACTTCTTTCAAGACAGACTGCTTTGTTCTTTTGACACCACATGGTGCTTTTCTTCACCAGCACCAAAATTCAAATCCTTCAATTCTTCATCGGTCTTTCTTATTCAACGTCCACCTTCCACAGGCCTCTGAGGCAACTGAAAGTACCATGACTTTGATTGGATGCACGTAGTCCTCAAAGTAACATCCTTGCTTTTCAACGCTTTCAAGAGGTCCTAAGTCAACGCATCATGTGATCTCTTGACTGCTGCTTCCATGAACCTTGGTCGTGGACGCAAGTAAGACAACATCCTTGACAATGTCAGTCTTTTCTCTTTAACGTGTTGTTAGCTACAGGTCCACCTGTGAGGATTTGGGTTTCTTTACATTGCGTGTGATCCAGACTGAAGGCTGAAATCCTTAACCTTCATCAGCAAGAAGTTCAAGTCCTTATCTGTTCTGTTATCTGCATATCACAGCTTGTTCAAAAACCTTCCTCCAATCCTAATGCGACATTTTTCTTCATATACTCCAGCTTCTCTGATTATTTGCTCAGCATACCAATTGAATAAGTGTGGAGGGGATACAACCACAACACACATCTTTCTTGATTTTAAACCATGAAAGGTTCTCTTGCTCTGTTTGTACAACTGCCTCTTTATCTATGCACAGTTTTCACCTGAGCACAGTCTTCTCTAGGTTACCCGCAGTTTGTTACGATTCACCTAGAGAGGGCCTCGGCATAGTGAATCAAACACAAGTAACCCTTTTTCTGGCATGCTCTGCTTTCAGTTAAGATCCATCTGAGGTCAGCAATGACACATCCTCTTGTCCCACGTCCTCTTTGGAATCCAGCCTGGCAGCTCCCTGCTCATGGACTGCTGCAACAGTTGTTGGGTGATCTTCAGCAAAATTTTATGTGTGGTGTTAATAGTGTTCTATAATTTGAGCATTTTGTTGGGTCAAATAATCATCTTCCAAATGTCCTGGCATAGACAAGCTGCCAGAGCTTCATCAGCTTGTTGAAACACTTCGCTTGGTATCCATTCCTAGAGCCTTGGTTTTGGCTAACGCTTTCAGTGCAGCATGAACTTCTTCCCTCACTCCCATTGGCTCTTGTTCCTATGCTACCAGCCAGACCACACACAGGACTATAAAGGGGAAAAATAACACTAGGGTGGTATGCACACTTAGGAGTACTCAACCATTTGAGTATTCTAAGGAGCAGCATTCACTTGAAAGACAAGTTCAGAAGGATTCAGAAAGAAGGAAACATGGAAACAGGGAGAAAGTGGAATAATTGATATTGCATTGTGGCAATTATATTCAATGACATGGAACAAAGCGTGTAGGAATTGTTCAGTGGAAAACAGATCTACTCTGTAAGTCTTCACCCATTTCACAGTAAAGAGGTTTCTAAAATGCACCCCCTGCGATACGAAGAAAATGACACCAATTTCACTGAGGTTGGGTTGTTATTTTTTTGCACCGTTATTTCTGGAATCAGACATTGATCAATTAAATGCACTGGACAAGATACGTGCATCCACCAAGGGGTCTCCAGACGCCCTCTCACGTTTGCCACATGCACAAGGAGAATTTCAGTCAGAGGAGGAATCATGTTCTCCCTTTTGTGCAAATGTGAGGCCATTCTGTGACCAGGCTCACTGCTCAGACACGCTGTCTATCTGCGTTTAGCTTACAGCTCAGAGCGGAGCAGGAGGTTCCCTGTAAGGAAGTCTCTCCCAGCCAGTCAGGGTGCAGTATAGCACCGATGAAACATACAACTTTCCTTTCGTTCTCTAATTCTTCCCCTACCCCCATCCACCCCCACCGCCCCACTATCATGATCCCAATTCTACCTCACAAATCAGTCTAGACCAGAGAATGAGCACGGGTACAGATAAGATCTGGAAACACAGGGAATCCAGGACAGATAAGCCCCTCAGGACCAATAAGGAGAGTAGGGATACCAGAAGGGGAAGGGGAAGGGGAAGGTGGGTGGAGAAAGGGTGAACCAATCACAATGATCTACATAGAACCCCCTCCCTGGGGGACGGACAACAGAAAAGTGGGTAAAGGGAGACGTTGGACAGTGTAAGACGTGAAAAATAATAATAATTTATCAATTATCAAGGGTTCATGAGGATGGGAGGGGGGAAATGAGGAGCTGATATCAAAGGCTCAAGTAGAAAGAAAATGTTTTGAGAATGATGATGGCAACAAATATACACATGTGTTTGACACAATGGATGGATTGTGATGCGTTGTATGAGCCCCCAATAAAATTTTTTTTTTTAAGGGGAGTCTCTCTTTCACTGTGGCGGCTGAATCAGCATCCTCGCTGCGTCCTGAGTAAGGAGCCGCGGCTCATTTTGTCCTAACTGGATCTGTTCAACGTTGAGGCTTCAGGGGCCAGGTCATGCTGTGGAGCTCAGCCACGCTCTTTGGGCTTGGAATCCTGTTGTTGACAAAACGTGTGCCACATTACGGTTTTCTGAAATGTATTTAGAGACATGGTCTCAAGAACTAAAGTGGCACAAAACGTGTTCTCATCGAAATACCGGAGACTAAAAAGTTTCCCGGGCTTCTGGCTTTGTTCCAAGAGAGAACGAGTAACGCCGCAGAGAACTTGGATGTGTGCCGGTGCCCTCTGGAATGACCTGAACTGTATATCCTCTTTTGAATGGATGCCCTGAGTAGTGACCTGGCAGCAGAAGCACGTTCCCAATCCACTCTATGGAAGTCATCCGACACTGATCGTCTGCAAGGGCCATGGTCTCTACACCCAAAGAGCCTGATGCCAGGACCAGTGCTCGAGGTTCTCTAGCACTGGAGCGTCCCTTTTGCCAGTGTGAATGCTATACCACGCTTAGCAGCAAGCCCTGGCCTTGGAAACACCAAATTCCTTTCTAGTCTGTTAAGACGAATTTCAGCAGGTATTATCGATGGGCTTGAAAGTCTGTGCCAAAGGAAATTCTACGCCATGATCTTGAAAAGGTTACAGCCAATCAATTCAACAAGCATTCATTAATATTAAGAACGCAGAAAAGGTTAGCTTTTCCTTTCCAAGTCTGAAGGGTGTCTAAGGATCATAGTCTGATCTTGTTGATTATTTTGAATTCTTTATACATTTTTCTCCTACTCTGTCTAGAAACTTCTATCAGAGTGGTCAATAGTGACAGCCAGGCACCATCTAGTTTTTTTCGGTCTCAAGATGGTAAAGGCTGGAGTTTGTGTGGTCCATTAGGCCTTTGGAGTAACTGCTTCCTTGACTTTTAGATTTTATTCGCTTTTCTTTGCCCCAGATAGGAAAAGACCGATGATTGTATTTTAGAGAACCACGATCAAGCTTGAAAGAGCCAAATCACTACTCACCAAGCAGGATGCAGAACGTTACCTTCAGGGGTTGCTGGTGAAGTGGTTAGGTACCTCCTCCTTCCGTTTCAAGAGAACAAGGCACTGGCCGGTCTGAACTACCTTCACAATTCTTGTTAAGGTCGAGCCCATTGCTGCAGCATTTTCATCAATCCACCTCATTGCAGAGCTTCCTCTTTTTCTACTTCACTCAGCAAGATGTCCTTTTCCAGGGACGGCTCTTTCTTAGCAGGTGTACAATACACTTGAGATGAAGGCTCACCCTCCTCTCTGCTCAGGAACATTCTGGCTATCCTTCTGCCATGACAGGTCTGTCTGTTCTTCAAAGAGGCTGGAGACTTTCAATATTCCTTGCCAGAACCATAATCTAACGGCTCCAATTCTTCCTCAATCTTCTTTATTCATTGTCCAGATTTTGCATGCATACGAGAGACTGAAAAGACCATGGATAGGCTCAGGATAGGCACACCTTAATTCTCAAAGTAATATCTTTGCTCAGTAACACTTGAAAGAGAGATTGTGCAGCAGATATGCCCAATGCAATACGTCATTTAATTTCTTGACTGCTGCTTTCATGCACATTGATTATGGATCCAAGTTCATAATCTTGGAAACATCAGTGTTTTCTCCATTTAGCTTGAGTTGTTTATCTTCCAGAACTATATTAGACAATATTCTGATATTCTGGTTCTGATATTCAGAAATGGACCTCCTCTTCCTAGTTTGTTTTAGTTTATAAATTTCACAGAAACCTATTCCTATGGGCAACCCTAATGATATTTGAAATGCCAGTAGCATAGCTTCCAGTAACACAGCAACACACAAGCCATCACAGCACAACAAACTGCCCGATGAGCTTTGGGGGTTATTGTAGGTCAATTGACCTACATGTCTCTTGAGACGGTAGTCCTGAGGTCTCATTCACAGTGACTCCGTCCCTCAAGATGTTTGGCTACCAGATACCTGGATCTATTTACCACCCATACAAATATTATGTAGAAAAAATCTTCTGCCAAGCCTGTACTTGTGTATGCTCATAGCCGTACACCCACGCCATCCCACACCTGTTAAGCTTATAGAACTACCTACATAACTGTTCATTATTGTTTGTTATTACTGTTATTTCAGATTGTGGACATCATAGCATTTACTGTTGTTGCCTTTTACTCCTGCATGAGCACCCAGTGTCTTCCTTTGCCGCGGTCATGTCGGGTTGACCTCCCTCTTAACCTGCATCACCTTTTCCTCCACAAAAATAAACCCATTCTACATTCTAGCTACTGACTTTCCCCACCCTCCTCGTCCTATTCCTGTTTACCCTCCAATGACAGAATAAGGGATCCCAACCCAGCTTGGGGATTGCAGAAACATTTCTTAGAGAAGACCACATATAACCTAATTCTTCAAAAAAGGAACTGGAGTACTTGATGGTGCAAATGGTTAACACACTGGGTTGATAACCCAGAGATTGGAGGTTTGAGTCCACGCAGAAACACCTTGGAAGAAAAACCTGGTGATACACTTCCCCCCAAAACGGAGTCACTGAAAACCCTATTGATGACAGTTATACTTTGAATCAATTCAATGCAACTGGTATTTAAAGAGCTAATCCCCCCAAAGTGGAAGGGATATACTCAGCAGAGAACATTATAAACAACGACGGGACAATAGAGAACCTGGGCTGTGCAAAGAAGTACACGTTGTTAGATATTAATCCAGAAGTGAGCCAAGACGTGCAAGGAGGAGGACTGGGGCACGAGGAAGGCCAGGCAGACTACATCTGCAGAACGGAAGGCATGGAGAACCTTGGATGAGCTGGGTGTCAGCACTCAATGAGTGCCTACTGAAAAGTTTGACTTTGTTTCTAGTGGGGGCTATTGGCAGATAATATCTAGTAAGATTGCCTTTTAATTTTTTCATTGCCCATGAAATATTCATTTTTTTAAATGTGAAACTACAGGAAAGCAAGAAAGTTATGCCTCACTTACAGAAAACGCCCCACCCCCAATCTTCACTACCAATCACAATCATTGCACTCTAGAGAAGTGAAGGCGGAGGTGATGTGGTTCGGTGTATTTGCGGTATCTTACCCCAGCTCTGGACTCAAGAAGACCAGTGAGAAGGCAGGGAGGGTGGGTAAGCAACAATAGAAAAAAATCCAGGCCAGAAGCACACCAGCTGGTGTGATCATGAGGTGTCGCTGGGACCAGGCAACAGGGATCAGAACATTCATAACAAACAAACAAAGCCATATTGTTGAGAATGATGGGGGTCACAGCAGAGACCCAAAGCCCATCTGTAGACAATGGGACATCCCCCTCCAGAGGGGGCTCAGAGAAGGGATGAGTCAACCAGGACACACTAAAGCACTGATGAAACACACAATACTTCTCTGGTTCCTTGAGGCTTCCTCACCCCCCACTACCATGACCCCAGTGCTGCTTCTCACTTCGGACTAGGTCGGAGCATGTACATAGGTATAGATAAGAGATAAAAGCTCACGACACCTGGAATCCAGGAACAGGAATGGGATAGCGATACCAGAAGGGTAGGGGGAAGGTGAGGAGAGGAGGGGAGGAGGGGAGGAAGGGAGAACCAATTGCCATGATTGACACAAAACCACACACACACACACACACACACACACATACCCTCCAGGGGAAGAACAACAGAACCCATGGGGGAAGGGCAACCAGTCGGTGTAACATATGAAAATAATCATAATTTATAATTTAGCAAGAGGCCACAAGGAGCTGATACCAAGGATTCAATAGAAAGGAAATGTCTAGAAAAGAATGATGGCAACATCTGTACAAATGTGCTCGATACAGTTGATGTATGGATTGTATGGAAGTACGACTTGTAAGAGCCCCCAATAAAATGACCTTTTAATAAAAAAGGGAAATATCCAGGCCAAAGATGGTGAAAGTCTAAACCAGAGTAATAGTAGCTCACTGCTAAAGAAGGGCAGGCATCTTAGAAATACAGTAAAGTCAGCAAGATTTTTATTCAGGGTGTTAAATGAGCAAGCTTTGAGGAGTGGCTGGTGATGAAGATCCAACCAAGCCCACTGCCATCAACTCAATCCAACTCATAACAAGGCTCTGTGGGGTTCTGAGGCTGCGAATCTTTACAGGAGCAGGTAGCTTCATCTTCCTTCCAAGGGGCAGCTGGTGAGTTTGAACCACTGATCTTGTAGTTAGCTGTCCAAAGCGTACCTGATGGTGAGGATAGCGAGTATGAAATCCAGGTACCTAACGGCGGAAAGTTAGTGAATGATACGCCTTGCTTGAGACCAGATACACAGAGAAACACGTGTAAACACAATTGAGAATGTGATTGTGATCATTGGTATTTTGTTGATTTGCTTAGAACTGCTATTTCCCAGAATAGCAGTTGGGGTGGGTCAGGGTGACGTTTTGCTTGAGATGCAGCCACATGGTCTTGATGCTACAGGAGCTTGTGCATTGCAACTGCTCTGTTCACTCGCTTATTTCTGGTGAGGCACAGTCAGTCCTGCAGCTCCTCCATCTCTGTCTGGGTTTTCCTTCAGCTCCTCTGGTTCAGGGGCAAGTGGATATTTAGCTCCATGAGACAGTGTACCAGCCTTTCCTACAGACACACCTACCACGGAAGGTGAAGTCAGTGAGAGACAGACAGAGCTTCCAGTCCATCTCTGTGGCTCCAGCTCCTTCCTGCTCTTGTCCGGTTTGCACTTACCTTCTTTTCCCAATTACCTACCCCGAAAACCTGATGCTCCATCATCAGACACAAAGACTTACGGAAATTGTTTCACAAGATCTCACAATTATCTGAGGTCAGAACTCTAGGGGCTTTGTTTCTCTGAATGAACCATGATTTATAGAGAATGTGGTACCTGACATAGTTGCAAGGTAACAAGATCCTAAGAATGAGTTCTCTGATTTTGAATTTTCTGAAATTGATTCTCGTGTCATATTAGATGCACAGATATTAATGACTGTTCTCAGTAGTGAAGAGGACATTGGAAGTACATTTCATGTGGTGGAAAATACACAATAAATACACATAAATACAATAAATAAATACACAAATGATGGCTCAGCATTGACTTGGTGGCATTGATTGAGTTTGATTAAATGTTGGCATCTTTACTCAACTGTTTATAGAGCAGGGGCCAAGAAATATTTTGAGTAAACGGACAGATTGTAACTATTTTAGGCTTTGCAAGCTATGTGGTCTCTATTGCAACTCCTCAACTCTGTTGTCGCAACACAAAATCAGCCACAGACAACAGATTCGTGGGTGTGGCTGTGTTCCAATTAAACTCTATTTCTAGAAACAGGTAACAAATCAGTTTGGGCCTGCAAGGCACAGCTTCCTGGCCTCTGTTACAGAAGGCAAAGTTTGCATCACTAGTATTTTGTGGCATTGAATTCTAGTAAAAATGAGAAATATAATGGATTGGATTGACTTCTAAGGGTGCTGGAGGACAATTATGAGTTCACAATTTTACATTCTTAGTCCAAGATCCATACAAGGGACCTCAAAGCTTCTATGAATGGCCCCAAGAGAACCCACTCAGTGAGGAGAATACTGAAATCAGGACATGACTTAAGAACACACTGCGAAAGGAAGGTGCATTTGTAGGGAGCCAATTTGTGGCAAGCCAATGTGATCTGTACTGAAATACCCCGGTGGAGCTGTCCAGCAGCCAGCAGGGTACATAGGCTGACCCTCTTGGGAGAAATCTTGACTTGGAAATCACTCCCATGTATGCAATGGTGAGAATCCTGAGAATCCATGTGATCACAGGAAAAATGCAAAGAGGGAAGAGCATGGGCTAAGGCAGACCCCGAAGAACATTCGGCAGATAGGAAAGTGCCCCCCAAAGCCTGAGAAGATTAAGACCCTAGAAGAGAGCAGTCCCACAGGTGCCAAGGAAGCAGAGCTTATACCACAGGGAGAATGGGCTTGAAATGTGAACACTTCTTTGAGCTGTAGAATTTGGTAGAGCTACAAAGAGATTAGCCAAAAGAAAAGTGGTTAGGGGGTCTTTCCTTAGAGGTGGAAAGACGGTGCAGGATGAGAGAGAAGTGCAGCAGGCATGTTCTTGATTAAGTACTGGTCACTGGAAGAAGAAGGGCATGTGTGGGGGTGGACGTTTGGGAGCCGGCAACAGAAAGGGGACATTGTTTATTTAAAGCAATGCTGAGTCTGTGTTACACAGTCAAATCAGTGCCGTTTCTTTTAGGATTTATAATGTGCTAACCACCACCACCCCCAGAAAAACAAGCCACCTCACTGCCACAGTGTGTATTCTAACTGCAATTCTAACACATAAAAACAATCAGTCCCACCACTGTGGGTTTTCAATTCCTTTGGTTTTATGATACTGAATGAGGAAATGTTTTTCTGATTATAGTCGCTGTGAACACATTCTTTCATGACACATGGGACATCTATTGCCCACCAATAGTTTCAGCCTCTCAAGTCTCTTGGGGAGTTGGTACCCCAGTGATAGTATGTATTAACACTTGTTGGAGACTTGTATAACTGAGTCAATCTGGAGGAACAAACCAGCTCCCCCAATCTACCACCAAAGCATGCTTGCGACATATGTGCCCCACATAATTGTTTCAACGTCTACATTATCTCAAAAGATTTTTTCTCTTGGTTTCAGCACACTTTCCATTACTGAACGTACATATTGTCAACAAAGAAATCGAAGCAGAAATAATTAGATCACGAAAAGGTTAAGTTTCTAATTCTCTAAAGACATTTTGTCATAGAGAAGAGCTATCAGACCTGCAAAGCTATGACAGTATTGAATCTCGTGGTAATCTTATTTGATTTCTGTGTATTTTCCAGTAAAGCTTCCTGGATATTGTCTTTGGAGAACTGCAGCCATCCCTGCAGAAATGCTATATGACAGTGTAGCTGTGTATGTCCGCTCTCTCACAAACTCAGTTTCCTCCTGGTGAAAAAACAAACAAACCATCATTAGAAATGTGTGAGCACATTAAGATCCAAAATCTAATTGTAGACACTCCAAGAAACCACGCCCACTACCATCACTTCCAATTCCAACTCCTCGCTACCTTCCCGGACCCAGTAGAGCTACCCCTGATGTTCCCATCAGAGGACTCCTTTGGGAAGCAGACCACCACATCTTTCTCTCCGGGAGTGGAACCACACAGACCATTCGGCTAGCTGGCAAGTGCCTTCACCATTGGGCAGCCAGGGGTCCTTTGTTTCTAGGCAACAGGTTGTAATATCAAGAACACTTTAAAATGATTTCTGCTAAACACACACAGAGGGGATTAAAGTTCTTTGGCAACCTGAACTGTGCAACTCCAGCAGTTCTCAGGAGCTTCTTTTCAGATGAACCAAAAGAGATCAAACTGATGTGGTTCTCTGTGAGCTCAAATGTATATATTTTTAACTTAATTAGAGAGAAGTTTATTTTGAAAGAAAAAGTGAAGAATTACTTTCTCAGGAATTTTACTACAGGGGGAAAGAGGAGACTGTTGGGATTTTGAAAGGGATTGCACTGAGTCTATAGATCAATTGGGGGATCTAACCATCTCAACAATATTAAGTCTTCCAATCTATGAACACAGGATGTCATTTCTGTCAACAACGCTTTATAATTTCCAGGGTCCAAGTCTTTAATCCCCCCTGGCTAAATTTACTTCTAGTTATTTTATTCCCTTAGATGCTATTCTTAACTGGATGTGTTAAGAATCTAAAATTCCTTTTTAGATGGCTCATTTCTTGTGTATAAAAACCACAAGTTTCTTCTATGTTGTTCTTGGACCCTGCAGCTTTGCTGAATTCAGTATTAGCACTAATAGGTTTTAAAAAACTTCTTATTGTGAATTAGGTGTGGGAGGGTTACATTTCAGATGATCATTTTTGTATTCAACCAACTTATCAAACACCCAAGAACTTACCCGTTCCCCCCACTTTTTTAGGGGGGCTCTTGTATGATGCTCCTCTCCATTCAACTTAACACTGGTCTATCCTCTAACCCGTTGCTTTTCATTCCTTCCCTTTCCCCCAACCCCCTGGGAACCATCAAAGTCTGGGGGGGGTTTCGTATGAAAACCTTTCTCTTGAGTTTTTAAATTTTATACTAGTGGTCTCATACAATATTTGCCCTTTGGTGATTAACTAACTTCACTCGATATATAATCTCCTCTGACTGCGTTCACGTTATGATGTGTTTCACCGTTGTCCTGGGGTAGTATTCCTTTGTGTCTATGTACCAGAGGTTGCTTATCCATCCTTTTGCTGATGGGCATGTAGCTCATTGCCATCTTCTTGCTAATGGCAGCAGTGCTGCAAGGAGCATGGGCGTGCATGTATCTGCTTGTGTTCTCCTCCTTGTTTTTTTAGGGTTTGTAGCAAGTAGAGGGGTTGCTGATCAGATATTTCTAGGGCCCTGGTGGTAGCGTGGTTATTCATTGAGCTGCTAACAGCAAAGTCAGGGGTTTGAAACCACCAGCCACTCCACAGAAGAAAGATGAGGCATTTCACCCATAATTCACTTTGGAAATCCACAGGGTGATTTTACCTTCTCCTAAAGGGTTGCTGTGAGTCGAAATCAACTTGACTGAGAATTGGTTTGGCTTTATGCAATTTTTATTCCGGTTGTTAGAGAAAGTGGCCCACTGCTTGGCAGAGTGGGCATAGGGTTTGACAGTGTTGCTAGGGCCATACGAGGGCTCCGAGCTCACTGCGTACCTGTTCTTTTCCTGGAGAATCCCTTCTTCTTTGCTATAGATTCTGACATAAGGTGGAATCTTATTTTGCTTTCATTTGCATCTCTCAAATGGCTTGTGATAACTTTGTTAGTTGCCTGGATGTCTTCTTTGATGGACTGTCTGTTCATGTCCTCTGACTAATTTTAATCAAATTACCTATCTTCTTCTTTTGTGGAGGTATTGCAGTTTTCTATAGATTTGAGAGATTAGTGCATTATCTGATATACCATTGCCGAAATTTTCTCCCAGTCTGTGGGTTCTCACTTGATGCACATAAATGCCTTATTTGTTGGAAGTCTCAGTCATTTATGTTGTCTTCATAGAATTCCCTTATCATCCTTTTTATTTCTGCAAGTTCACTAGTCATGCCCCCTTTTTGTTTCTGATTTTAGCAGTTGGATTTTTTGGTTGTTGCTCTTGCTTGGTCTAGGTAAAAGCTTTCAATTTTATTGATGTACTTCTAAGAACTTACTCTTGGTTTCATTGATTTCCTCTATTGTATTCTCCTCTCCATTTCATTCCCTTGACAGTCCAGCTTACTGCAGTGGCCTGTGTGTTTCTGTGACGCTGAAGGCTATGTCACTGTTCTTTCAAACACCAGCAGCATCTCTGTGCTAGTTACATAATGTTATGTCAACTTGAAGATATATAAAAGTGTAGGGCTGGTATCCAAGCTGTCATCAGGTCACAGCCTGATGGTGCCTCCTTGGGGGAGTGGTCTTCTCCTAAGGAGAACTCCAGGAATCTCCCCCTCTGTCTCTGTCTTAACTTTCCTGCTTGCTGGACCCCCTGAGAGCTACCGGACCTCAGCCATGTTTCCACCAAGGTTGGATATACACCAGCCTGTGATCTTCCTGCAGTCTGAATCATTGCAGGTGACTCTGTGGGTCTGAAGAGAGACTTATGGACTTCTATCAGACTTGTGGACTTGAGTTGAACAGGCCTAGGATGTTCTCTTGATATATAATTATTTCTTGATATGAAGCTCTTCCTTACATGTGTATGAGTGTCCCTGGATTTGTTTCTCTAGTCAACCTGGCCTAACATAGTCACCCAAAGTGATCAGGGGTCAAAAGAACTTCTAGACGAAGAACAGACTATGAAGCAAGAATAGGCTGTCCACTGAAGAGAAATCAGCCACTGAAAACCCCATGGATAGTTTCCAATCCTTTTGACTTTCGCCAAGGAAAGTTTTGTGGTCTGCATTCAGCAGGCTGTTAACAAGCCTTCCTCTAATCCTCATGCCACATTCTTCTTCACATAGGCCAGCTTCTCTGTTATTTTCTCTGCATACAGATTGAGTAAGTATGGGGAGACCATACCGCCCTGACACACCTTTCAATCATGCAGGATTCCCTTGTGCTGTTCCTACAACTGCCTCTTTATCCATGTGTAGGCTCCATGTATGAGCACAATGAAGAATTCTGGAATTCCAACTCTTCTCAAGGGTATGCATAGTTTGTTGTGATCCACACAGTTGAATGCCTGTGCATAGTCTATGAAGCATAAGTAAACATCTGTCTGATAGTCTCTGCTTTCAGCCAACATCCATCTGAAATCAGCAATGATATGCCTTGTTCAATGTCCTCTTCTGAATCTAGTCTGAACCTCTGGCTGCTCTCTGTCAATGATGACTGTAAGAGTTGTTGAATGATCTTCAGCAAAATTTTACTTGCATGTGATATCAGTTCTATAATTTGAGCATCTGTTGGGTCACCTTTCTGTGGAATGGATACAAATATGGCTTTTTTCCAGTCAGTTGTCCAAGTCGCTGGCATAGGGGAGTAAGTGCTTCCAGTGCTTCATTGGTTTGTTGAAACAATTCAATTGCTATTCCATCAAGTCCTAGAATCTTAATTGTCTAATTATTTCAGTGTAGTTTGATTTGGGCAATAGATAGCATCATGATAAATAGGAAAAGATTGATGTAGGGGGGTTTCCATTGGGTCTGTCCAGCTACATCTGTTATCTTACAAGAGATGAAAGAAATGAGCAGAGAGGGAGAAACCACTTCCTCCCCCCCCCCACACACACACACAATATAGTTGGGAGTGGAGCCCATCCTATGGGCCTGGGGTCTTTATGCTGAGGACCATCTAGAAGCAGGAGACTCACAGAAAGAAAGCCTTTCTCTGGGGGTGATACCTTGAATTTGGACTTCTAGCCTTTTACTCCTAAACCTGCCTGTCAGCTTGTCATGTTGTGTTGCTGCGATGCTGGAAATGCTGTCACTGGTGTTTCAAATGCCAGCAGGGTCATCCAACATGACCAGGTTTGAGTGGAGCTTCCAGACGAAGACCAGATAATAAAGAAGTAATCACCTGCCCACGCCGGAGGAACTCGCTGCTGAAAACCTTATGCATAGCTCTGAAACACTGTATGGAAGGCCTAGTGAATGGAAGCCAAACGTTGTCAGAGACAGGGCAGGAGGATGGGCCCCTCGGGTCTGCGGGCCCCCAAAATGTGACTGGGGAGGAGCCGCTCTCTTGGAGTGAAGTGGACTTTGGCGATGTGAGCAGGGAAGGCCTGTGGGAGTGGGGACTTCGGGATCCTCATTTGCGAGGGGCATGACTCAAAGGGAGAAGAAGCAGCTGAAGAATCTGCTAATGTTTGGAATTTGGAATTTGCAAAACATGAACCCAGGGAAATTGGAAGTACTCAATAATGAAATGGAACGCATGAAGATGGCTCTCCTAGGCATTAGTGAGCTTAAATGGACTGGTATTGGCCATTTTGAATCGGAAAATCATATGGTTTATGATGCCAGGAATGATACAATCAAGAGGAATAATGTCTTATTCATTATCAAAAAAGACATTCCAGAATAAATCTTGAAGTACAATGTTTTATGTGATACAATAAGTAATGTCTATCCACATGCAAGGAAGTCCAATCAATTAAACTGTTATTCAAATGTATGTACCAACTACTAAAGCTAATGATGAGGAAATTGAAGAATTCTACCGTCTTCAGTTGGGAATTGATCAACTGTCCAATCAAGGTGCACTGATAACTATTGGCGATTTGAATGTGAAAGTAGGAAATAAAGAGGAAGGAACTGTAGTTTGAAAATATGGGCTTGGTGATAGAAATGAGGTTGGAGGTTGCCTGACAGAATTTTCAAGGCCAATGACTTCTCCAGGTCAAAGACACAGAAGTCAAATGGACTTAATCAGTGGGAAGAGATGATGGAGAAGCTCAAGATGAGCAGTTAAAACCAGGCCAGGGGACGACTCAGGAAACAGACCATCTATTGCTCATATGTAACTTCAGGTTAAAGCTAAGGAAACTGAAACAAGTCCATGAGAGACAAAATGCGACCTTGAGTCTATCTTTCCTGAATTTTGAGACATCTCAAGAACAGATCGGATGCCTTGAACACTAATGACAGAAGACCTGACAAGCGGGGAGAGGGCATCCAGCACATCATTCATGAGGAAAGCAAAAGGTCATTAAAAAGAAAGGAAATATTAAAACAGATATCACAAGAGACTGAAGCTTGCTCTTAATCATAGAGTGGCTAAGGCAGATGAAAGAAAAAATGAAGTCAAAGAGCTGAATAGAACATTTCAAGGGGTAGCTCAAGAAGACAAATTCAAATATTCTAGTAAAATGTACAAAGACCTGGCATTCGAAACCCAAAAAGGAAGAACAACCTCAGCATATCTTGAACCAAAAGAAATAAAAAATACACAAAGTCACTGTATATAAATAACAACAACAAACTAATGGATATTCTACCATTTCAGGAGGTAGCATATCAGCAAGCACCAGTGGTGCTGAAGGAAGAAGTTCAAGCTGCAGTGAAAGCATTAGCCAAAAACAAGGCTCTAGTAACTGATGCAATACCAGCTGAAATGTTTCTTTTTTTTTTT
>NW_022104341.1:4217363-4224742 GCF_000313985.2 Echinops telfairi | reverse complement strand
TGACCCAACAAAATGTTCAAATTATAGAACAATATCAATAATATCACATGCAAGTAAAATGTTGCTGAAGATCATCCAACATCAAAACATAGGGTTCTCCCCAAGGAGCTGGGTTGACACAGCGGCTGACCCAGTGGGATCAAGCATAGCAAAGGATGGGGCCCTGTTTTGTTCTGTCGTGCATACGGGCACTATGGGTCGGAACTGACTCGTTGGCACGCAACAACAACAAACAATGAGTCCCTATGTGACTTTAGACCAGAACAAAAACCAGAAAGGGCATTTCAATGCCCCTTCCCACACTTGCAGGAAGATTATATCTTTCCAGGGAACTGAGACATACACAATGTCTGGTTCATGCTCGATGATTGAACTTCAGGTTGTGCGAGGACACTACAAAGATCAGCAAATTGGCAAAGCCGTCCAGGTTCCCAGGAAGAAACATGTCGTCTACAATGAACACCCGGGTTCAACGAGCTAACTGTCCATGTGGGCATTCACCCTAGCAAGGTGCTTACCACGAGGCACCAGCTGGGCGAAGATCCTCGAATGGCAAGCCACGTCTCTCTAAGTAGGGAAGGAAGAATCACTTGAGAAGATACAAGAGTAAAATAGTCTTGTACACAAATTGCGTGAAAACGGGCCCATTTGGAGAAGAAAAATCTGTCTTCTTTAGGATAGCCACTCCAGCTCTCCACAGGTGGCTGGACACGTGGAATGTGTTCCCTCCCTTTTCACTTTCCATATATTTGTGCCTTTGAGTTTCAGGTAAGTCTTTTCCTAAATAGCATGCACTTGGATCATATTTTTAAAATCCATTTTGACAATATCTGCCTTTAGATCATTTAATCCATGTACATTTCATGCAGCTGCTGACATGGAAGGATTTACTTCTGCCATTTTGTTATTGGTACGTCACATCTCCCCCATGCACACACACCTTACCCCTGGTTCTTCACTTTCTTCATTATTACTTTGTTTTAAGCAGTCATTTTCTAAGATATAATTCTAATTCTCTTATCATATCTTTTTCTATGGATTTTTGAGTTACTTTCTTAGTGACTGTGCTAAGGGTCACACTTAATTTCTTAATTTATACAAATCTAGCTCAGTTGAGAACTAACTTAATTTTAATAATATATAAAAACTTTGCTCCTGTATAATTTCAATTTCTCTCCCTATACAGTTATTTGCCCTCAACATACATTTACAATTATTGGGGTTTTTTTTCCAGTTGCCTTTAAAGCAGATAGAGAAGTTATCAAAAAATACCTTACCATTATTTTTCTTGGTGCCCTTTATTTCCTAGTGTGGATTCCAATAATATTCTAGTGTTCTGTTCATCTTGGCTTAAAGGACTCTTTCAGCATTTTTTTTAAGGGAAGATTTTTTAGCAATAAACCATGGCAGTTTTTGTTTATGACTTAGTTTTTCCTCTACTTTTTAAGAATCTTTGGCCAGATATATAATTTCTTGGTTGGCAGTGTTTGGGTTTAGTGTTTTCTTTCCTGTCAGCACTTTGCATATGTCTGCCCACTGCCGACTGGCCTCCCTGGTTGCTGATAAGAAGGTAGGATTAATATTATTGAGGGTCCTCTACCCATAATGAAGAGCCCTCGTGGCATAAGAGTTATGCATTCAGTTCCTAACTGCAAGGGCCCGTTCCAACTCACCAGCCACTCCTCAGAGAATGATGTGGCAGACTGTCCTTTGAAAGTTTGACTATAATGTGTCTCAGGGTGGCTCTCATTGAGTTTATCCTACTTGGAGTTTGTTGAGGTTTTTGGATGTGTACTATAATAGTTTACAACAAATTTGGTAAGTTTATATTATTTCTTCCAGTGTTCTTCTTGTTCCCTTTTCCCTCTTTTCTTCCTCATGCATGTGTTGGTTCACTTAATAGTGTCGCAAAGGTCTCTGAGGTCTGCTCAGTTTTCTTCAGTAACCCTCCCCCCCCTCCCCCACTGAGATTATATAATCTCAATTGAACTATAGCTTCAAGCTGATTCTTCTTTTTGCTTGCTCAAATCTGCTGCTGAATTTCTTTAGTGAGTTTTTAATTTAAATTTTGGTGCTTTTGAACTCTAGACTCTACATGTATTCAGAACACACACAGAGATAGCTGAAGCAACTTTAAGAGTAATTTGTCTCTTGGGTTGCTTATGATGTAAAAGAATAAGTATCTAAAAGCAACAGTCAGAGAATGTACCTTAGGAAGCTAGAAAAGGGGAAGCAAATAATGCAGAAAAGCAAAAGCAACTTTTAAAAGCGCAACAAAGCTGGAGGGTTTACATCAAGTGATTTCAAAACATACTAAAGCTACAGCTACAGCAATCAACACTGGAGTATTGGTAAAAAGGATAGACGTATTAACGGAACTTAATAGAGCAACACCAACGTGGTCAGGTGATCTTGACAACTCACACGTTGCCATCGAGCTGATGCCGACTGCTGGTGATTCCATGCAACAGGGTAGCACAGCCCCTGTGAGTTTCTGAGACTGTAACTCCTTACAGGAGTAGAAAACTTCCTCTTCCTCCCATGGGGCCGCTGGTGGTTTTGAACTGCTGACCTGGCAGATGATGGCCCAGTGCATAATCATTACTCCACCAGGGCTCCTGATTTTGACAAAGGTGTCAAAATATATTGTTACTATTCTATTCCTTGGACTGCACTTCGTTATGTGTGGTATTTTATTGTTCATTTTATTATGTTGTATGCTTTGCATAGATATTATTTTGTGAAAATTAGGAGAAAAAAGGAACTTTGGATTATTCCTAGTCTTGGTTCATTTATCTGTCAATTAAATTTTGACTCAAGGTAGCAACTGATATTGATCGTGTTTTACCTTAATAAGAACTATTATCTCTCCAAAGTATAGTTTGCTCTTAAACTTATTTTTTCCCCCAAATGGAGCAGATAATCCCTATTCAAAAATAAAATGGGAACACCATACAATTTCTTAGGGCATGGAGCCTTCCCAGAATCCCAAAGTCACAACAGATGGCTTCAGTAGGGACCCACTATAACCCTTGGAACAATGGAGCAGATTTCTCCAGAACAATGAAGGACGGTTCCCTGCAGAGGCAGGAGATGTCAGCACTAAGAGAGAGTTAAATATCTTCCCTTCGAAATTTCCACATGAAAGGAGAGTTGAATGATATTTAACTTGAGTACTGACACGAAATTTAACTCTTAGGAGATTATCATTTAATTGATGGCATTCTATGTACCAGGCATTTTGCAAACATTACCACACTGAATTCTCAGGTTGACCTTACAAAGAGTTATCTGTTTTCAAGATGAAGAAACTGTGGCTTAAAGAAATTTTGCCCCTTGAATCCTGGATCTTCAAGGTACACAGCATGCTCCAAAGGCCTTACCTGAGGGATCTGATGTGGAAACCCCACTGGGTGAACTAGACTCTACGTCAAACACGCCTGTCACCTGAGGACTAAGACTGAAATTAAACGGTGTGTGAAGAACTATACCGAGTCTTGAACGCTGGTAGGCGGACGAACTTCGATTTCCCTACTTGTTGTATTAAGATATGTACGATTCTGGCGGGCCTGTGATTGACGTTGTCAGTGAATATTAGGGTAAGTTTCGCCTGACAACCAACTCCCGTTGTTTGTGCAAATAGCCACAAAAGGATTTATTCTGTACAACTGAATAATTCATATATTGCAATATGCAGTGAGCCTACATTTGTTCCGCCTCCCTCTTAATCGTGTTTTAAAAATTAGTCCCATGAGCTAATCAATGACACAATTAACAGAAAGATTATGCTCCAGGGAGATGATCGATGAGATTCTCTACCTTAAGTTAACAAAAATGTCTCTAAGGTAAGCCAGAGGCAGATAAAAAGCAGTTCTAGGAATGGATTTGGGGCTCGAATTTAATCCTAGCTCCAATTTAAGAACAATCAGTTCTTACCCCATGACTCTGCTTGATCCTCGCCCTCAGGAAGGGAACACAGAAGACAGGGTGTAATAGCAAAGTGTGGTGTGGAAATTAGATGGTGCCCAACTATCAGATAGCTGGGTCTTAAAGACTTGTTTTCAAACAAGCAGCTTAGTTGATGTGAGACGTCAACTAAGTCCACACGGAAGAAGCGCACCAAAACCCATGGCCCAAGGATTGTAAATTATATAATCCAAATCTGAAGGAGAGAATACTATCAGAGCTTAAATTATGAGATTCTGGTTTGCAAAAGGCTATGGATGACATTGGAAGCCCAAAAAACATTTGCAGGATCTATACATGGAATAAACCCCTGGTGAATTCCCTCTAACCATAATTGAGGGATAAGAATAAACTGGTTACCAGACATAGAATATTGAAGAGATTTATAAGAGAGTAAAATGATAAATCTGACTTGAATAGTTAAAAGCTCGTCACTTGATCTTCTCTCTGATACACTTGGGCTTGATCTGGTTTTTGATATTTTCTGTTTTGTTTTGTTCCCATTGGGGTTTATCTCTGTTGTATTTTGTCTTTGTGGATAACCCTCTTGAATCTTCACTATGTGTTTCAGTATATGAAACCCAAAATTGTTGGACCTATAGAAACAACAAGTAAAATAAGAGTTCCTAGGTGGGGTACAGTGGGGGGTGTGGAGGAGGGGAGAGCAAGGGGGAGGTGATATCAAGGACTTCAAGAAAATGTTTTGAAACAGATTTTGGGTAGCAACTGTACACTACAGCTTGAAGGGACTAAACTGTAAAACGGCGCGATGTCTGGATTAGCTCCTAATAACATGTTTCTTCAAAAAGAAAGACATTTGCTCCATATCATGCAATTATATGGAGGGCTTCTGAATTCAGTTCATAGAGAATAAATCTAGGGAACTTGTAAATGAACTTCCCCAAGATCCTGACCCATCTGTTCCCTTCTGTCATCAAAAACAGAAAGAAGAACAGCGCTGTAGTCAAGAACTGAGCGCCAGGCCCTACTCTCCCAACACTGCGCGGGGACTTTAAGGGCCCCTTCTCACCTTCCTTATGCACAAAGGAGAGCACAGCATTGGGCCCAGCCGTTCTGCCCCAGCAAAGAGGCAGCATAAGTCACCAGTCCAGCGCGATCCCACCAGTTCAGCAACTGTGAACGGCCGGACGTCTGCAGCGCTGCAGTAGATCGTCAGCTTTCCTGTTCCTCATTTCAAGAGCAAATGCTTCGGGCCTATTAAGCACTGAACTCAAAACAGTCTGTTTAAGCACTGGGGTAGGCACGAGATATTCAGAGATTACAATTGAATGGAAAAGCTGGACAAAACTGCTTAGCTTTTTCCAATGCATGTCAATACAAACAAAAAACACCCATAGAAGAGGACCAAGTCCAGCCCTGTCCTTCACACTCTCCTGAGCGCTGAGCTAAGGGACCGCTGAAGGCAGAGAGCTGGTGGTGGCTTCAATCGCTTGTTCACGTCTTC
Source organism: Echinops telfairi (assembly GCF_000313985.2). Classification (NCBI taxonomy): domain Eukaryota; kingdom Metazoa; phylum Chordata; class Mammalia; order Afrosoricida; family Tenrecidae; genus Echinops; species Echinops telfairi. The sequence continues at coordinate 4,219,311 of NW_022104341.1, read as the reverse complement.
CTAAGGCATCGTGCACGGTCTGATCATCAGCAGGCTCTTAAATCCTCATTGAGTAAGTAAAGAGATGAATGCACAGAACAGAATCAAGGAAAGAGGCACTTAATAGGAAGCACCTGCACATCACACTTAGTGATTTCTTTGGAAATGAAAAGGATGGTGCCAGGCCACTGTCCTCCATTCTCTCAAGCCCAGAGCTCTCCCTCCTCCAGCCTCAGGACCGCCGTAGCTCATTAATTAACTCAACCGCTTTGTTTCTTCCGTATAAAAGACACCCCATCTCAGGCAGATCGTAAAGTCACACAAAAGAACACTGTTAGCCCCTGAATAACCATCCCAAATTAGGCTGACCTTGCCTTATGTTCAAAGAATAAAGCTCTCTTGAAAGGGGGTACCATCCCTTAAAGGAGAAAATAATAAGAATTCCCATCTTTAACGTTCCTCCTTGATTCACTTTTATATTGATGATCCTGTGACCAACTGGTCACTATGATTAATCTCCAGTTGCTCAAAGAAGCAGATTGCGTGTTGGAGTAGGGGCTCCAGGGAAGTACACACTGAGACACAGAAGTCAGGGTCTTCTTGCCATACCCACATGGTCAGGCCAGAGATAGTGGATGATCACAGAGCTTCACTCCACCACAGATCATTGCTATTTCCTCCTGCTGCTCTCCTTCTTTTTAAAAAAATGTTCTCTGCCTTTATGGAAGTCTCTGAGCTCTCTCTCTCATTATCTCTTTTGTGTGTGTATGTGTGTATGTGTATCCACACACAACTTGAAGAGGAGTCCAAGCTGGGTCGATCCCATTAGAAATTCATCTGTCTGAAAGTGGTCCCTGTAAAATGGGATTCAGAGTAATGGCAGATGATGCAAACAAAGATCAGCCCCAGGCTGACTCCTCCGAGGTGGAGGTCAGACATACCTCTACTCTCCAATCTTTGTACCAATGCTAACGCCAACTGTCACCCCCACAGCACTATCTACTTCTCTCCTGGCTTTGTTCATTTGTTGCATCAGCTACACAGAACTCACAGACCATACGTATACTTCAGTTATTTAGTAAGGAATGGGTACAACTCCAGATCAGGATTAATTCAGGAAGCATGTTGTTAGTCTCCCTTATTCAGCACACAACACCTCTCGTGGCTTCTCTTGGCCATGCAGATCTTCTCTCTGCCACCTGAGGACAGGCTTCCTCTTAGCCACCTCAGAACTGGGTCATCTTGTCCTTGCTGTCTGTCTCTCCTAGCTCTGCTGCTGGCCCCCCCTGGACCTCTTGCTACCTTCAGTGTTACAACCCTTGACCTACGTTACAGTTCTTTCTGGAGGCTCCTTGTTGCCTCACTCTCTGCTTCCTTCTTCTTGTCTCTTCTTTTCTCCCCAGCAGATTCTTTCTTTCTGAAAAGGCTTCTTTGGGGGTTGGCTGCTTATACACACGACTTCTTATCCATCTCAAGGCAGGGGAATGGTACTGGACCAGTGTTGTGTTCTACTGTGCATGGAGTTGCCACAACTAGGGGCTGAATACAGTGGCAATGGCGGAGAACAACAAAACTCCATTCCCATGGTTACTGTCCTAATTCACAGCCAAACTTTTCTCTTTTATTTTGCCTGATATTTTCAATATTGTTCTTCATGCCTTCCCAAACCCCTACCCTTCCCTCACGCTATCCCTGTTCCCATTATTACCAGAATTACCTTGAGAATCACATCATCCTGGTTTAAAATACTTCAACCTTTCTATGTTGCTTCTGAGTAAAGTTCTGCTTAGGATAGAATTTAAGACACTCCACTGACTTTTTGTTGTTGTTTTGTTTTATTTTGTTGCTTGGTTTTGCTCAGTCTTGTTTTTGTGCATGTTATTATCTCCCCAGGTCTGTCTAAATAAGATAGGCTGGATGAACAATCTGGAGGAGAAAACAGTGGGACCAACAGTTCCGGGGGGACATG
>NW_022104341.1:4211279-4216205 GCF_000313985.2 Echinops telfairi | reverse complement strand
CAGGGAATCCAGGACGGATGATCCCTTCAGGACCAGTGGTGAGAGTGGCGATACTGGGAGGGTGGAGTAGAGAGGGGGAACCGATTATAAGGATCTACATATAACCTCCTCCCTGGGGGACGGACAACAGAAAAGTGGGTGAAGGAAGACATCGGACAGAGTAAGATATGACAAAATAATAATTTATGAATTATCAAGGGTTCATGGGGGAGGGGGAGCAGGGAGGGACGGGGGAAATGAACTGGTGCCAGGGGCTTACGTGGAGAGCAAATGTTTCGAGAATGATGAGTGTAACGAATGTACAAATGTGCTTTACATAATTGATGTATGTATAGATTGTGATAAAAGTTGTGTGAGCTCCCAATAAAATGGTTTTAAATAAAAGAATTTAAAATACTCTAGTGAACATTGACTTGGGTCTCTAACAGATAGGATGTCCTCACAGCACAAGCAGACTCTCGTGCCCCCAGACAATGGCTTGTGCCGCTTCCTCCTCTTGAGATTCTCTTTCCCCATGGCAACATGTCAAAGTCGTAGTCATTCTTATAACCTGTCATCTGGACATTTGTCCTACCATCTGCACACCTTCCCTCGGGCATAATTTCACCATCCTCTATACCCCACAGCATTTTGTACATAATCCATAACATAGCGCCTTGTGAGTGAAATGTTTTCCACTCCAGCTACGTTCATGTGTCTGTCTCCTCATCAGAACGAAAGATCGAGAATGGCGCCTTCTTTTGATCCCTAGATTCTAGCACGGAGCTCGGTAGCTTAGAAACATGGTTGCATAAGTAAACAAAGTAGGAAAACAAGTAAATAAAATGCTAATCATTTTTGGTGATGGGCAACAACGCACCTCCATTTATGCCCATCAAATTTTCTAAACCCCAAATTATGATACTTGGCCTGGAAAATGAAAATTTTCAAGTTGAAAAATGTTCTAGGAAGTAGGCAGTATGGAACTTCCAACTCATCCCACCACCACCCACTCATCAAGCCCATTGCCCGATATCAAGTGACAGTTATCAATTGTCATCCCAGGAAATAAACTGCCTTTCTATTGCCACTTCAGTCTCTGCCTGGGTCAGAAAGATGCAAATGTATAGATTATCTGGGAGATTGAAGCCTTGAATGATTCTACTTACTTTGTTTGCTTTACCCCAAATGAGTGTTTTGAGGAAAACTTAATACTAGCCTTGTGTTGGGAGTTATTATGTAGCATGAACAATTGATTGGACTCCTATTATGTACTAAACATTAGTTTAAGTTCTTTGGATGCATTATCTCTAAACAACCTTTACAAATAGTATGGTGGCAATGTCAATATTACGGACGCGAAGACAGACGTATCAGTAAATTAACAATGCTTCCAAAGTCATACAGCCAACAGGTAGTAAAACCAACGTCTCAAACTCAAGACGGAATGAATTTTGTTAACAAGCACCTTACCGGCTAACTAGGGGAGATAAGAAGTTCACGCTTCACGTAACTGTAAAGTCAATCGTATTTGCTGAAATACAAAATGCAATGTCACAAACTATGAGTGTTCTCCAAAGCCAGATCGAAAGTAGCTTTTCTGAGCTCCGAGGGACGTAAAGGAAGCATGGGATTGAGTTTTACAACAAAACAAAAGTTCACAAGCACACCAAGCTATATGCAGTCGATAACGTCAATGATTGAGTGTGCATGGTGAACAGACAAGAGATTTCGCTGGAAAATGAAGGCAGCACTAATAACTTGTATTTGTCAAACACTACACGCTACCAATCACTTTCACATATACGCGTCACATCATCTTCACAGTATAAATGATCTCTGTCTTATAAGTGGGGATGCTGTGGTATGGATTAAGCGGCTTGTCCCAGGTTACACAGGTGTGCCCCAAAGTGGTCACTCTGTAAACTCAGACCCAGATCTCTGCCTCTAAGCTCTTGAGCTTTCTGCACCATCGCACTGACTTTCAGGCCTTGGGCAGGCCAGCCTCCATTCTGGCTGCGCTCTCCTTAAGCTTTCTTACCTGGCCCCCTTCTACTCCTGGAGTCTTTCTGAAGTCCCTTCCATCAGTCCCAACTGAAGACCCCCCTCACCAACTGCCATGGAAGCTTCCCATCGCGCCATGCCACCCATCAAAACCTTCTCCTGCTTAAGGACCACATAGGTGGCTGGTCCTGGGAGCAGAGAATTAAACATCCCCAGGAATTCCCACGCTCCTAACACTCTCACGGTTACCCTTTTTCTCCTCCAACAACTTAGAGCCATCAACCGAAGTAAAGTGAGTTGTTGGGGTGACTTTTGAGCCACTGTCACGGATGAAGGGGGAGAAAGACTAAGAGGTTTTGAATGGTGCTTCTGAGTATTTTGTTATCTTTTCCCTTTCGTGATGGGCCCCTGTGAAAGGCAAGTCTTCTTTCCATCAGTAAGTATTTACCACTTACCATGCACTTACTAGGTGCCAGGGGCTCTTCCAGGTGCCAGGAATGCAGCCCTGATCAATTCAAACGTAAGAGCTTGCTCTCATGAATCTTGCGTTTTATCAGATGACAATGGGCACAGTGGTGAAAAACACAAGTTAAGGGATTACAATAATGACTGGAGGATTGAGGTCTGCATTAGAACAGTCATACAATGACAGGCAGCTTTAAGGAGACACCTGAATGTAGAAGGAGCAAGCAAAGCCATCTGAGCCTCAAAGGCAGCGGTTCTCAAACTGTGGGTCATGACCCCTTTGGGTAAGGTGACCAAACGTCCCACTTTGGGCGGGACAGTTCCAATTTTTAACAATTTGTCCCACGCCCCGCGGCATTTTTTAAAAGTCTCGATTTTTGGAAAGAATGTACAACAAGGTAGGGTATACGGTTTTCGGCTGCCATGTGGCTATTTCGCCAGGATATGAGTTTTATCAATGGTGTCCTGCTTTACCAATGTTAAAATCTGGTCACCTTACCTTTGGGGGTCAGATGACCTTTTCAAAACAGCACTAAAATGATAGTTATGAAGTATCAACAAAAACAATTTTCTGGTTGGGGGTCACCACAACATGAGGAACTGTATGAAAGGGTCGCGGCATTAGGAAAGCTGAGAACCCTGCTCTAAGGGGAAAGACTTCCCAGGCAAAGAGAGCTGGTCAAAGGCCCAAAGATTAGTGGATACTGAAGGGTATTCAAAGAACGGGAAAGAGGCTGGTGTGATTTGAGCAGGATGAACAAAGGGAAGGTCGGTAAGAGCTGGCACCAGAGAGCTGGCCAGAAACCAGATTTTGAACCACCTTCCAGATGTGAGAACGTTGTTGTTCAGGCCTTCAGTCTCATTCAAACAAACCAGCCAATGGGGCTGCTAATTTAGATGGGAGGAACACAAGGTCCTTAATGCCAAGAAGCGTAGACAATAATGAAGAACCTAGACAAGGGCTCAAGCAGCTGGACCCGTGGAATCCACGAGGACGGTGATAAGGTTCAACACAAATTCCGGGAACACCAAAGACCCCTGTTGCAAACTGTCACGTCAAAGACGTATTCCGTGCACTTCAACACAGTACTGTGGCCAAGAGCCCGCGGTTGTTAGCGAGCACTTGGAAAAGTGGCTCACTTGACCGAGCTATGAGCAGTGTGGTTCAGTGGTGGAATCTCACCTCTCACATAGGAGACTCGGGTCCAGCCACAGCCACATGTTCCCCATGCCCAGGCACCACCTACCTACCAGCGGTAGCTTGTATGTTCCTATGGCACTACACAGGTTCCAGTGAAGTCTCCAGACTCAGGCGGACCAGGAAGAAAGTCCTATGGGTACACGTCTGAAAAGCAGTCAACAAAACCCCCAGGAATCACAATGGTCCCGTCTGCACCCAATCTCAGGGATGGCACAGCATCAGGTGGTTTTCAGTCTGTTGTTCAGGGGGGTCCTGGGTGTCAGATAACAGCAACCGCCACCAACAATCTGGCTGAGGAACCAATTGGAACATTCAAGTTAATTTAAGAATCCCTGGTGGCATAGCGGGCTTACTAAATGCAAGGTCAGCAGTTCAAAACCATCAGGTGCTCTGTGGAAGAAAGATGTCTTAGAAACCTACAGGTGCAGTTCGACCCTGCCCTACAGGGTTGCTGTAAGTCAGAACCAGTTTGATGGGAGTGAATTTGGTTTTTTATTTTATTTGAATTAATTTATCACTTAGAGCAGCATATTTTCTCATTAAAAATAACTTTATAGTTTTGATTGGACTACATTGCACTTTGGCCATTATACTGTATAAAAAAGATATTATTGTTGTGTTACATTGCTCGTGCATGTTTTATTTTTTTAAATGGTCCGTGACAGCTGCTTTGTGTCCATCTCCTGGCTTGTGCTATCTCCAATGTTAGGGCTCTCTGTGACTCCTGCAGTTAAAAGTTTTCAGTCCAGGGACACTGGGTCCAAAGAATGTGCTCCAGCAGACTCCTTCCGCTTCCCCTGCTCCTTCTTTTTCTTTGCTCATCTGGCCATTTATTTTTATTTACAGTCTGTGTTCTATGCAAATTAATTCTGTAATATGAGAGGTTACTATGAATCAAAGCATAAGTACACAAACGCATTATACAATCCAAAACAGGTGTACAGCATTCAGATATGAAATAAAAGGAAGTGTTCATTCGCACACACAGTGGCTTGATGTGGGTTGTATCTGGTTTCTCTTGTTAGAGGTTTTGAACAATGGGGGAAAGTGACTTTGGTTATCAAACCTACTGTGTTCACATCAGATACTGAAACAGGTAAGCATCAGTGTGTGACCCTGGGAACAAAAGACTCCATGCAGTTAAAAAGGCTGAGCGTGATAGTGGGACAAGAGGAAAATAAAAGTAAATAGAGGAAACAACCAGGGGACAAGAGGTATTTATAGAGAGGTTTTAAGACTGGAATGTACATATGTAAATATATTTATATAAGAGTGTG
>NW_022104341.1:4189882-4206099 GCF_000313985.2 Echinops telfairi | reverse complement strand
AAAAAAAAAAAGTGTGGCCTGGAAAATCATCTTGGCAGAACTACCAACTCAGGGCCAGAAAGGCCATAGAGAGAGAGAACCCTGCTTCGCTACAATCACTCACCTGAGTACAATTCAACTCGAGCACATGTAGGGTCACCTGATCACAATCGACTCAATGGCAATGGATTTGAGTCCAATGGGATGAGCCCTGCAGTGTAAGAAGTCTGGGGTTGAAGACGAATAGGTAAACTGGAGCCAGACCCCAAGGGTCGTACACGAAATACACCAGAATGTAAGTTTTCTCTTGAGCATAAGAGGGAATTACTGAGGGATTCAAGAGCAAAGGCCACACGATCAGCTTGGAGTTGTTGAAAGGGCCATTCTGGCTGTCATGAAGAGGGGGAATCGAAGAGGGTTAGGAGGAAGGCATGTTAGCAGTGGTTGTAATCATGCGGCAACAGAGCAAGTCCGTGACAGCGGAGAAAGGGGAGCTAATGTGAGACAAATGAAGGCGGTCGGGCTGGCTGGACTTGTGATGGAACAAGTGCGAAGAATGAAGGGTGAGGAGGATTTACAGGAGGAGGAGCATGGAACACCGCGCTCCGAAGCTGAGTGGCCAGGAAACCAAAGGCATGAGTTCCTCAGGGAAGATGGGAGCGGCAGCTGACCTGAGTTGCCATTTGTCTTTAATTAATGTGAGTTTCGGAAACCGGTATATTCCATGCTGCCAGGCACACAGTTCCAGTATTTTCATTTCCTTTGATCAAAGGATGGTTGAGTGACAAGATTCTATCTCTCAAAAGTGGTCTCAGGGAAGGAAACATGCATTTGAGAGGCTCCCTTCTCCTCCAGTGCAAGCAAAGAAGAAACAATGGGTGCAGCGGAAAGTCACCCTCTAGCTCAGCAATTCAGGGGAGTAGCCAGGGTTTGTGGAGCCTAAAACTTATATAGTTGTGACTTTTGTTTTATTGTGGGGTTCTCATTTTGGTTTTGGTCAGCAGAGAGCATCTCTTTCAGGAACAGACTGAACTATGAAAGTAAAATGGTCAGGTCTTTGTGCAGATGTGTAATTGTAATGAGCTTGATGATGTATCTGCCTCTGTATCAGCAATTTCAGAAGGCCATTTTGTTCATTCATGAAACAGCTGTTAAATATCTACTGGGTTAAGGGCACTGAGTAGGGTGCTGGAAATATACACATGAACTAGATGAATGGTAAGTCCTGCCCTCAATAAAGTGATCATTTAGTTTTGGGGGGACCCCAGGATAATTGCTTCAACATAGTTCACAAAGATATAATTCACAAAATTGAAACTATTGGTCTCTTCCTGTCTGTAAGCAAGAAGAGTGTTGAAAATCAAAACACAAATAGAAGCAATTAGTTCCATGGATCACACAAACATTATTCTGCATAACCTGAAGACAATAACTAGATGGTGCCCGGCTACTGCTAACAAGTGCTCTGGGAAGGATCACATTAGATCACATTCTAATGATTAGAAACTCTTGGATAGAGTGGGGGGTGGGGGGTGGAACAGAGCTCAAAATCATAAAAAACAAACAAACACAGAATCCAAGCAGAGAGGAAGGCAAAGGGGGGTGGGGTGGCAGAGAGAGTCAGAGAGAGAGAGAGATCCCCAGTGTCCCTCTCATAAAAAAGACCACAGCTTCAAGGAGGCATTATCAGGTGGTGGCCTAATTGATAGTTTGGACTCCACCCCTACACTTTCATCCAGGTACAAGTTGACATAAAATCTAAACACCACAGTTTCAGTCACACTCAAAAGAATCACCCTTGACAGTAAGGAGGTGTTTTTGACCAGGAGGCACTCCAGCACTCTTCAAATCACCCTTGGGTGCTCTGGTTGCTGCACCACCTGCTCAGAATTCTCCTAGGAGCCCCCACTACTTACATTTTTAAAGCAACAAATGTGTTGTGGGAGATGGGAATCCAGGGTTCTCTCTGGAAGGTTCTGATTAACAAGCAGATATTTTTTAAAAGATTCTCAGTTGCAGGAGAGACACACTTTGACAGGAGAAAAACACATGCAAAATATAAACTGTCGGGTTCTTCTGCGTGTGTGGAGTAGGAGAGCTTCTTCATTTCCTAGAGCTCCGGCATCATGTCGATCCTGACTCAGGAATTCTATAGGAAAGGGTAGAACTGCCCTTGCAGGTTTCCAAGACTGGACCTCTTTTTGAGAGCAGAAAGCTTCATCTTTCTCTTGTGGAACAGTTGATGATTTTGAACTACCGACCTTGTGGTTAGCCGCCCAAAGCATAATCCATTAAGCTACTAGGGGCTCCTCATTTCCCACAGGGTACCCACACTTGCGCCAATCTAGCCTTCATCTTGGCATGTGGACTCAAATGAGCAAAAGGTAATTAACTAGCACCAACTCTTCCTTCTGGGGCAGCCTAATAACCACAAGACAAACAAAAATTCACTGTCACCGAGTCGATTCCAGTTCATAGCGGCCCTATCGAGCGGAATAGGACTGCCCTGGTGGTTTTCTGAGACTGTAAATCTCTGTGGGAGTAGAAAACCTCCTCTTCTCCCACAGAGTATCTGGTGTTTTTGCTGTTAGCATCCAAACTCTTAACCCACTATGCCACTAGGACTCCTGGACCACTTAAAATTGCAGAGTACTCCCCTGGGTGTATGCACCAAAGCTCATCCATTCATTCTTTCCCGAACGGGCATGTAGGCTCTGTCCATGTTTTTGCTATCGTGAATGGTGCCGTGATGAGCTGGGAGAGCACATCTCTATTTGTGTTGTGGCACTTACTTCTCTAGTGTTTAGATACCAAGTAAAAAGATTACTTGGCGTGTGGCATTTCTATTCTCACTTGTTTTAGACACTCAATACTACTGTCCACAGTGGTTGCACCGTTTTATAGGCCCACAGCAGTGTATGAGGGATCTCCCCACCCTTTTAACAGAATTTGTCATTTTCTGTTCTTTTGGACTATTCTCTGAATGCTCATTGCTGTTTTGACTTGCATCATAAGCATTTCTTTATGTTTGTTGTGTGCCAGGAGGGCTTCTTTGGTGAACTAGTTGTTCATGTCCTCTGCTAATTTTTTAATTGGATTCTTTATTTTGTGTGTTTTTTCTTGTTGATCAGTTGAAGTTTTCTATAAGTTTTAGAGACTGGTCCTTTGTCATTGCCAATTTTTTTTTTCCCTTATGGGTTCTTTTTTATTCCTTTGGTGAAATCTTTTGATGGATATAACGATCTAATTTCTAGGAAGTCCCATTCAACTATTTTTTCTTCTGCTGTTTGTGTGTGTGTGTGTGTGTGTGTTTAATTATGTTTGGTAGTATGTTTGCATATACTTAATAAATAGTATATGCTATTTTTGTTTGTTCCTAATTTTTCATTGATGATATTTATAGTTCTATGTTTTACATTTAGGTCTTTGATCTATCTTGAGGGTTTTTTCTAATATGGTATGAGAGATGGGTCAAGCTTAATTCTTCTGCAAATGGATATCCAGTTTTGCCAGCATCATTTGTTAAGGGACTATCTTTCTCTTATTTCACCTATTTTGGCCCTTTGTCAAAGATCAGTTGTCTGCAGGTAGATGAATTTACTTCTGAGTTCCTCATTCTGTCCCATCAGTCTCTTCATCTATCATTGTGCCAGTACCAAGATGTTGTGATTACCAGGGTTGTGTCGTAAGTGTTGAGATTTGGAAGTGAGAGGCCCCCTACTTTGCTCTCATCTTTTGTAGTACTTTGCCTTTCTGGGGTATCTTTCCTTTTCATACAGAGTTGGTGATTCGTTTTTCCACCTTTTAAACAAATGATGCTGGAATTGAAAATGGAATTATAGTATATCTGTAGATAACTTTGGGTAGTCTAGATAGTTTTTTTCACAATGTTAAGTCCTCCTATCCATGAGCATGGAATATCCTTCCATTTATGTGTGTGCATCTTTGGTTTCTTGTAAGAATGTTTTGCAGTTCTCTGCATTGAACATACATCATTCTTTCATGTGCATCTGAACCCACAATTGATTGTGGGGTTGAATGACCATCTAGTACTTTTATGCCTCTTCCTTGCTGCTTCATGTATTCATTACATAGCCATTGTCATTAGTGTTGTGTGGATTACAACTAACAGTGGCCCATGTGTGACAGCCATCTCAAAGTGCTTTCTTAACTGTACTTGTTGTTTGGGATGCAGTGAAGGTAATTTCCAGGCTCACAGTGACCCTTTGTGAAAGAAGAGATTTTTCACATAGGGTGTTCTAGGGTAAAACTTTTAAGAAAGATTTCCAGGTCTTTCTATTGCAGAATCTCTGTGTGGGTTCTTACTACCAACCTGTCAGTTAGCAGCCAGCTGCTTCAGCATTGCACTCCTTATTGGCTGTGTGACTGTTTCATAAACTATGTATCGATTCCTGCCTTGACTAGCTCAGAATACACTTGGTGCATGATAAGGGACTAAAGATAGCCAAGAAATTCCCTTTTCGTGAGATCAGAAAGATTTCAGGAGGCCCTTATTTTTGGGGCAGGCTATTCTACCAGGAGACTGTATGATCCCAATTCATGTGTAACCTTGGATTTAATGAAAGAATAGATAAAATGTGATCTTTTTTTGGCTACTTTTAATATTGTTTTTAAGCTACATTTTTTAGTTTTAAAAGTATACTAAATATACAAGAGTTCCTGAAGACTCACCTAATTATGAGAACCCTAACTGTTCTTGATTCCCTTAAGAGTAGCAGGAAGTACAGAGTACTGGGCACCTCTGCAGTTAAGAAACCTGCCACTTCCATAGGCAGGAGTTTGCCAAAAGCTGCATCTCAGTGAGTGACATCGAGATAGAACCATAGCTCAGCACCAGGAAAGTGCCAGAGCAGGTCAGCAGAGTTCTGCTTGGTAATCAATTATGCAATAGGAGTTGGCTGCCTCTCACAAGCTTCTTTCACCACATTCCAAGAGCTCTTGCATTAAAGAGCACACACCTCTCTGATCTCCCCATGATCACAGACTCTTAAAGACCACTGTCTGGCCTGCTTCCCACTCTCTGAGAGTCTCGCTTACTGTTTATTGAAACCGAGATTATTAAAGGAAAGACGGCTGGATATTTGGAACTCAGGAACCTCAGAATCTTCCGTTGAGGAACCTCAAGAGATGATAATAATGCTTATTCCCAATGTCCATTCTTACATTAAGGATAAATGATTCTTAAGATGTTCCACTTATTCCCAGATTCTGTTTCCATTTTTAGGGAAAAAGACTGAAATGGATGATTTCTATGTATAGGAGTTAAGAGAGACCTGAGTGAAGGTGATGAAATTAGACAAGCTCTCTCTATCTCTCTCTCTATCTCTCTCTCTCTCACACACACACACACACACACACACCACCCCCATCAATCCATCCTGATTCTGAAATTGTGCTCCATTTTTATGTAATCTCTGCTCCCTCACAGTCCTATGTCCTACCAACATTCAAGGCAGGAACTGTGCCAATTTCCCTAGGACTGGAGAGATTCCTGGAATGCTGAACTTTTTGATACTAAAACCAGGAACCTCCCAGGCAAACTGAGCTGAGTCAGTTGCCTTAAGAAAGGGCTGAGCTTGACTTTAAACAAATACAGTCCCAGATAGTTTTGTGAGGCCACTTTCAGAGCCTCGTTTTGTTTGGAAGGTGAATGCCTCTGTTATATTCACATCATGAACTTGGCAGTAGATAATGTGTGGATACATAAACATTAATCTCTGTACTTGTAAAGAGGGTAAGCATGTAGACATTAAAACACAATAAGGTTCCATAGAAGTGTAAGATCTGTGAGAGCAGGGGTCATGTTTTCTGCATTCCTAACACAAACTACAATATGAGGGTGAATCAAAAGGTATAGAAAATCATAGAAACCTTAATTAGACAAAAATATCTGGAAATATACTCCAGATAGGTCTATGTACTCCTAAAGGTGGTGTTCCCATCTCTCTAACCCATCCCTGAAAGAATTCTGCAGTCTTCAATTTGCACCATGCCAAAAGACCCTCCTCAAGAGACTCTGCATGTGGAGGAAAAGGTAAGTCTGAAGGGGCAGTATCAGGGCTATCTACAGGGTAGGGTTTTTCTCCACAAAGTTTTCATAGGACAACACTTGCTACCCTTGAAGAAGGAGAAAGAGCAGTGTGGCGATGGGGGAAACAATTTTTTTTAAACATCAGTGCAACTTTCCTGGCCTTTTCTTCAACAGTGTGGTTTTCAATTTTCTTAAAATGTCATCATAATAAACCACCTGATCATCTGGTGTCCCTTGAGAAAATCTACCAAAATTGCCCCTTGGAAATCCCCCAAATCAGTTGCCAAACTATCTCTTCCTTGATTGTTTTTCTTAAGTTTTATTGTGAAAGGGGTGAAGATTCACACAGCAAATCCGTTTACCATTCAACAATTCATACACATTTCTTGTTCCATTCCACTGAGTGCAGTGCTCACAATGTGACCCCAGGTATCCCACTCCCACCCTGGATTTCCAGTTTCCATTCCTTTGCTTTCCTAACATGCCTGAGCTTCGTGGTTGGGTAAATGATGACCAATGTAACCTCCCTCGGATGGTGGTGGTCGTGGTTAGCTGCTGTTGAGTTCATTGTTCATGGGGACCCTGCGCCATCCTCACCACTATTATGTTTGATCCACGGCTGCTACTGTGTCAATCCCTCTCCCTAAAGGTTTTATCCTTTTCACTGACATGTTCCTTTAGCAGGGACTAGCCTCGAGTTGCCACATTGAAAGAGTCTATGGGCCAAATAGTGAACAAGGCAGGAAGCATCAAAAGAATATGGAGAGAATACACAGTCACTGTCCCACGAGTCAACATTCCACCATTTCAAGAGGCAACATATGAGCAAGAACCAATGGTACTGAGGGAAGAGGTTCAAGTTGCACTGAACGCATTAGCTAAGCAATCCTCTGAGAATGGATGCAATACCAATTGAAATGTTTCGGGAAGCTGAAGAAGCACTGGAAAGACTTGTTCATCTATGCTAGGGAATTTGGAAGATAGATACTAGGCCAATTGAGTGGAAGAGTCATAGTTAGGCCCATTCAAAAGAAAGTTGGCTCAAAAGAATCCCCACGCTATAGAACAATATCATTGTTATCACATGTAAGTAAAACTTTGCTAAAGGTCATCTAACAACAGTTGCAGCAGTCCATTGACAGAGCTGCCAGGGATTCAGGTCTGATTCAGAAAAGGACCTGGAACAAGGAATATCATTGCTGATGTTAGATGAAACTTGGCTGAAAGCAGAGAATACTAGAAATATTTTTACTTGTGTTTCATTAACTATGCAAAGACATTCTAGAGGGATCATAACAAAATATGGATATAGTCTTGAGAAGAATGGGAATTCCAGAACACTTTATCGTGCTCATGTGGAAAGTATACATGGATCAAGAGGCAGTTATGCAAACAGAACAAGGGAATACTGCATGATTCAAAATGGGTCAAAAGGGAGATCAAATGAGAAGCTGCTAAAATTTAACCTAGTTATAATCCACTTTCAAATTATACCCTAGTTATAACCTTTCATAATCCACTTTCCAGTGCATTCTGAATACTAGCAATGCTGTTCATATCCCTGGTCTATGTTCATTCACAGGGATTCACCGAAGGTTTGCCCCCATCTATTTCCTCTTCTTTTTTTTTAACTGTCAAAATGGAACCAAATCAGATGTTACACGTTAATCTACTATAATTGTCTCCATAATACTCTCTGGTATCCAGATTCTTAATATCCCTAGACTATGGTCTCATGTACGATGTTCTTGATGTGATGTCACACTCCTCAGATTTTCAGTCATTATTATTCAAGTGCCAAATCTGTTCTTGAGATGTTCTCTTAAGCTCAGGGGTGAGGTACTCAATGTCACATTTGGGCTCCGGTGGACTTGTTGTAATAACGAGTTATTGCTCCCCCGGTGGCTGCCTTCAATTTAGTCTATCCAGCAGATACCTCACAGTCACAGTTTTTGATTGGACCTTTGTAGGAAGGTACTCAAGGAGAGGAAGACAAGTTTATAACTGAGGTAACTTGTCTGCAGCCATCCATTGGTTGGAGAGATCTGTTTAAACACTTACATTTTATTTGGAGCAAGTCTGTACCCATATGAACTGGAAAGCTAGTGGTGAGACTTTCATACTTGCCATCATACTTGTTGAAAACAAGTATAGAAACAAATTCTGGTCTGGCTCTATAATTACTAGCTGTGTGGCATTGATCAAGTTATTGAGTTTCTGTTAGAGTCTGTTTCTGCATCTGTAAAATGGGGATGATAATAACTTCCCACTTTATTGTGATGTAAAGAAAAGATGCATTTAAACCACCCAATGCATAAGTCCTCTGTAAATATTGTCACTGGGTCCAATCCCAACTATAGAGACTCCATTTGACAGAGTAAAATTACTCCACAGGCTCTTCTAGTCTGTAATCTTCACAGGAGCATCTTGACAGGTCTTTCTCTTGGGGTCAGAGTTCCTGGGTTAGTTCAAACTGCCAACCTTTAGGTTTCTAGCTGAATGCTGAAGTATTGTACCATCAAGACTCCTTCAGTATATATGAATTGTTTTTCTTACTATTACTACTCATAAAAATAAAGGAACAAAGAGTAATGAGAAATATATAGTATTACCAAATGTACTAAAGGCATTGGTAGAATTATTATTGATACTTGAAGACCTTAGGAGTCACAAGAAATGATCCAACTCTGAATATTATCCACAAGTTGGGGATCACAAAGAATTCATGTATCAGTAATCAACATTATACCTCAGGACTTCTCAAAATTTAAGGTGCATTAAAATGCAGATTCTGATTCTCCATGACTAAGTGGGATTCATGCCAGGGATGCAGGGATGAGTCAACATATGAAAGACCATTAGTATCATTCGCCACATTGACATGAAAAGTTATAAAAACCACATGGTAATATCGATAGATGCAGGGAAAGCATTCAACAACATCCAACACCTGTTCCTGTTTAAGATACTCAGGAAGATAGGAATGGAAGGAAATTCCTTCAATATTATACAAGCTATATATGAACAACCAATAGTCAACATGTTAGTCAATGGAGAAAGGAGGAAAACAACCCCACTGAAAAGGGGGACCAGACAAGGATGCCCCTTATCCCCACTCTTATTTAACATCATACTGGAGGTCCTAGCTAAAAACATATGGCAAAGAAAAGACATCAAGAGTATTCATCTGGGGAAGAAAGAGGTGAGACTATCATTATTTGCAGATGTTATGATTATGTTATGGAAAATCCTGAAAACTCCACAAGGGGAGTGCTGGAAGCAATAGAAGAATGTGGCAGAGTGGCAGGATACAAGATCAACAAACAGAAGTCTATCGGACTGCTATACACATTGGACAAGAGCACAGAAGAGGGGATCAAAAGGTGGTACTCTTCACAACAGCCAAGCACAAATTGAAATATCTAGGGATATACCTGACTAAAAGAAAATAATTTTTGTATGAGGAAAAGTAGAGAACACTATTACAAGAAACCAAGAGTGACCTCAACAAATGGAGGAATATCCTATGCTCATGGATCAGAAGACTCAATATAGTAAAGATGTCAGTTCTGCCCAAGGCACTATATAAGTTTACTGCTATCCTGATACAAATACCATTATCTTTCTTTAAAGAATTAAAAAAACTGATAACCAACTTCATATGGAGAGGGAAGAAGCCCAGAATTAGCAGATAACTCCTCAAGAAGAAGGACAGAGTGGGAGGGCTCACTTTATCTGACTGTATCACCTATTATACAGCCACAGTGTTCAAAACAGTGTAGTATTGGTATAATGACAGATACTCAGACCAATGGAAAATAACTGAAAACCCAGAAATAAAATCATCATCATGCAGACAACTGATCTTTGATAAGGGCCCAAAAAATATCAAATGGGAAGCAGATGCCCTCTTCAACATGTGATGCTGGAAAGAAATGGATATCTGTCTACAGAAAAATGAAGCAAGACTCTTAACTTACTCCACGCACAAGAATAAACTCAAGGTGGATCATAGACCTTGAGGTAAAACCCCAAACATTTAGGGCCATCAATGAAGGAATTGGGACAAACCTGAGAACTTTGGTGCAGGATATCGAGCTACCACATAGACTATCAGAAATAGGGAAGGACACAAATACAGAGGAGGCACAAATTAACAAGTGGGATATACTGAAGATAAAACACCTGTGTACAATGAAAGAATTCACCAAGAGAGAAATAAGAGAACCCATGGACTGGGAAAACGTCTTTAGCAAATACTCTGCTAGCTTCCAAAAAGAAAAAAAATGAATTGCCCACTGAGGAGGTAGACAAAGGACCTGAACAGAAGTTTCACAAGGGTAGAAATTCAAATGGCCAATAAACATATGAGAAAATGTTCCTGATCATTTGCAAATGCATTTGCATTAAAAATGCAAATTAAAACAACTATGAGATACCACCTAACACCCTCAAAGATATCCCAATTCAAAAAAATAGAAAGCAACAAGTGTTAGAGGGGCTGTTGTGAGATAGGAACTCTCCTCCACTGCTGGTGGTCCTGTAGGTATGTACAGCTATTATGGAAATCTATTTGGTGATATCTAAAACAGATGGATATCGAGCTACCATATGACTCAGCAATTCCCCCTACTGAGCATATATCCAGAAGAGGCAAGAAATAAACCACAGCCAGACATCTGTGCCCCAATGTTCATCATGGCATAGTTCAAAATTGCAAGGAGTTGGAAACAACCTAAATTTTGATCAACAGACGAGTGGATTAAAAAACTGTGGTACATCCAGACAATGTAGTACTACACATCCCTAAAAAGCAGTAATGAAAGCATGAAGCACATCGCTGTATGGGAAGAATTGGAGGAAATTATGCTAAGCAAAGTAAGCCACGCACAAAAGGACAAGTACAACATAAGTCCTGAGGTAAGTGTAAAAAGGCAAAAGGGACATAAGGGGAAAGCTACTATATACATACATTCCTGGGGTGAGGTCTAGGTACTATGGCAGGAGCCAGACCAAATCCAGGGATACATATGGTGACCAACTAAAAAGAAGGGGGGAAGAATTAAAAAAAAAGACATGCATAGTGGGGGAACAGGGCACTAACCCACCCAAGGGGAGGGTATAGTTTATATCTCCACAGGAGAGGGAGAGAGGGACCAGAATTCAATCTGGTACACCAAGACATGAATACAACATACAGACATGAAGCAGCAAACCAATAGAGAAGTCTGGGGGGGCGGCCCCAATCTCAACTACGTGCCCCACCCCATCCCCTGCCACTGAAGCTGCAGCTCAGGAAGAGGGGTGCATCTGATCAGAGCACACAGGAGCAAACAAAGAGGGAAGAAGAGAGCACACCATTAGTAGCAAAACTCTAGTCAACACTGAAGAATGGTTAGTCTCTGGACTAAAAGGTTCCCTCATCCTGAAAGGAATTATAAGCTAACTGGATGCAAGAAACATGGAGAGAGAAAAAAACATGTTTATCGAGTCGAAAAAATTCAGGAAAATAAATCGTGTACATGTACCAATCAGGGATCATGGTACTATCTCTAGAAACATGGCATCTTGCCAGGTAGATTAGTTGGAGAATAATTTCTAGGAAAGTACTTGATACAGCTAGGATGTATTGTGGGTTCTGTGTGTGTGTGTGTGTGTGTGTGTGTGTGTGTGTGTGTGTGTGTGTCAGGAAGGAGATAGATAATGTTCTCTGTAAGAACAACTGACCTTTCTGTTCACAACTGAGTGCTTAGCCCCTGAACTAAACTGCTGTCTAGTCCAGAACTACTTTAAATCATCTGAGCAAGGTTGTATTCAGTTCGCTATTTCCCTATCCCAGTAAGGACAGAAGTAGCATTTGGCCACTCCTTTGAAGGGGTAAGAGGAGGGGCGGAAGGTGTGGGTGTGTTTATGGCACTGTTTGCTCCCAGTTAGGCTAATGTTTGGTTTCCTTATCTCTGGAGAGAGGTAGAATGGGTGTTGGGGCCAGCTCTGAAGCCACCTGATCTCAATCAGACTTTGCAGGCCTTAGTGGAGCTACCAGGAGGTGGGTGTACATGCATACGTGCAGCCAGGGCATTGTCAAAAGGGCCTACAGAGCCTTGGGTAACCAGGAACCCCAAAATAACATGGTCACTGAAGTCCCAAAATATGCACCAGCAGACAGGAATTCTCACTGCACCAAGAAGTGGTCCCTTCTGCACAATTACCATTCCCTGTTCAGAGTTCCCTGGCTTCTAAGACAGAGAAGTTTCCCCAGGGCAATCAGATGTAAATCCAGAAACAGTGAAGCTTGAATTTCTGGTGTTTTTCTAGAGATGGAGGTGGGAAGAGAATGACAGAAATCTCAGCCCCTGAGAAACTGGATTGATCAGCGAGCAGTCTGGGTATTCTTTGGTTTCTTGTCAGGTAAGTGGCCAAGATAGCCCCACATGGTGACTTCTTCTGGACTAGATTTTCAATGGCCTCATTCAAATAAATTATAGTCCAAGTCAACTATTGTGTGTTGAATAGCAGGTTGGACTTTAGATGAGGACTAGCCCTCCTCCTTGGACAAGTCACACACCTCTCTGAAGTCTCCATTTCTCTTGTGCACCAAATAAGATTATTTACTTTAAATCATGGATTCAACGAGAGAAGGCACATAAAATGCTTATTATAATTTCATCTGTTTATGCCACCCTGACTTAATTCCATTCATTTCCATGATGTCATCGCAAGCCTTTTAAAAGCAGAAGCTTTAGGTTTGCTTTTGTTTCTACCCAAAAGTCCACAGTAGTGTTTCTCTGATAAAACCGAATTAAACCCACTGCCTTTAAGTTGATTCTGACCCATGGTGACCATATAGGATAGGATAGAATTGCCCTGAGACTAACTCTCTATAGTAGTAGAACCAAACTCTCTCAAACTCAATGCCAGCAAGTTGATTGAAACTTTTAGTGACCTTATAGGATAAGGTAGAACTGTTGCTGTGGGTTTCCAAGATTAGCTCTTTTCGGGAGTAGAAAATGCTATCTTTCTCTTGTGGAGTCACTGGTGGTTTCAAACTTCTGATCTTGCACTTAGCAGTCCAATACATAAGCAATCACTATGCCACCAAGGCTCCTCCTAAAGTTTCATTAAGCATCCCCTATATGGTCTTAGATCAGCCAGTGGAAACCACCAGCCTCTCCATGGGAAAGAGATGAGGCTTTCTACTCCTATACAGCGCTACACTGTTGGAAACCCATAGGCAGTTCTACTCTGTGCTGTAGGTTTGCTTGGAGTCAGAATTGACTCAATGGCAGTGAATTTGGTGTTTTCTTGTTTGTTTGTTTTTAGTTGATTTTCTATGGTTTTATGTCAAATCATAGTTCTTGCCCTTAGAGTTTTCAGTCTACTGGGCGACAGACAACAAATAAATACAATAAAGTGTTCTCAGTGCTCTGACAAATGTCTGTAAGTGTAAAAGGGAGGGCAAACTCCAGTGTGTTTACTTTTATTTTGAAGATTGAGAAGAGAAAAAAGTTCATAAAGGATATGCTTACACTGAGTTTTGAGAAATGAGAACCGGCCAGGTGTCCAAGAAGTGTGCATCTAATGTGGGCAAGGAAGGGGTGGAAGGCGTGTTTCCAAGCAGAGAGAGAATCCTGTTCAGACACGGGCAGCAGCACGCCTCCTTCAGAGATGTGGAAGCAGCTTGGAATCTCCAGAGTGCGGAATGTGTGGGGAGGCGGTGCAGCAGGAAATAAGTTTACACAAGTAGTTCAAGGCCAAATGACAGAGGATCCTATGAACCACGCTCAGGGGTTCGGACCTGGCAGGAAGAGCAAGATCAGAGCAGTGGCACAGTCCAACATAGTCAGTGTGTGGACAACTTTTCTTAATTGCAAAAAAAAAAATGTTTTTCTCAATGGAGATAGTTAGAGAAAACTTGTCCATACAGTCACTACCCAGATATAGTAGCTCTAAATGATCTGGATTATGTCTATGGAAGAAATGAACAGAGCTAATACCTAAAACCTACTCTGCAATTTGGTATTTTTTTAATTAAATAATCATTTTATTAGGGGCTCATACAACTCATCACAATCTGTACATACGTCATTTGTGTCCAGCACATTAGTACATGTGTTGACTTCATCATTCTCACAACACCTGCTTTCCACTTGAGCCCCTGGTGTCAGCTCATTTTTCCCCTCCTTCCCTGCTGCCCCCTCCCCCTGAACCCTTGATAATTTATAAATTATTATTATTTTATCATATCTTACCCCATCCAACGTCTCCCTCACCCACTTCTCCGCTGTCCATCCCCCAGGGAGGAGGCCACATGTAGACCTTGTCCTCTGCTCCCCCTTTCTCTCTCTCCTTCCCTCCACCCTCCCACCATCGCCACTCTCTCCACTGGTCCTGGGGGGCTTATCTGTCCTGGGTTCACCATATTTCCAGTTCCTATCTGTGCCAGTGTACATCCTCCGGTCCAGCCGGATATGTAAGGTAGAATTGGGATCATGGTAGTGGGGGGGGAGGAAGCATTTAAGAACTAGAGGAAAATTGCATATTTCATTGTTACTACACTGCACCCCGACTTGCTCCTCTCCTCCCTGCAGCCCTTCTGCAAGGAGATGTCCGATTTCCCCTGGATGGGCCCTGGGTCCCCACTCTGCACTCCCCCTCATTCACAATGTTATGATTTTTTTTTTTGGTCTTTGATGCCTGATACCTGTCCCCTTCACCACCTTGTCATCTTACAGGCTAGGGTGCTTCTTCCACAAGGGCTTTATTGTCTCTCAGTTAGATGGCCCCTTGTTTATCTTCCAGCATATGGGACCCCAGACTCTGTGACATTTGTATGGAACTTATCTCATTGAATATAGCCCTCTCCCGGTGCAGGGTGCTTGGCTGGATGAGAGGGGAAACAGGAAGCCAGGAGAAGTAGATCTGGGACGAGAGAGTAAGGAAAATAATATCTCTTTGAGATATTTGTGAGACATACATATATTCCAGGGGACTTCAAAAATTTTGTGGGTAAATTCCATTGACTTCTAATTGCATTTTTTCCACGAGCTTTTTGAATCTTCTGTGTAGATTTGGTGCTCATGAGAGAAACCTGGAGTAGAGCTAATTTGCGGGAGTGGACACTTGCTTGAGAAATAAAGCCGTGACCATCGGTGAACAGGTCCTAATAGGCGTCCAGGAAGAAAGATGGTAGACGAGGGAACACCAGCAACAGAGCCTTGGGAATGGCAGTATTTAAGAGACAGAGCGAAGAAATAGCAGCTATCGTTTTCGGACAGGAAATCAAGTAAGAACCATGGCAGAAAGACATCTGGAATTCATGCAGAGGGTCAAATGTCACAAAGGCCAATCAAGGAGAGCCCTGGAAAGAAGACACAAGGTTTGACCATATATTTGGAGCCCGGTTGCTGGAGCATTTCAGGAAGCGGGTGAGTGTGGGGGGCTGGCGACAGCAGTGGAAGACTGGGTGGCAACTGATAATGAATGGAAGCTGTCCTTCTGGAGAGCTCGGCTGCGAAGGGGAAGAGAGGATGTTTTGTTTGCCTGAGTGATTGATATGTTTTATTTTGGTTTTGAAAGCTGGAGAAAATAGCCTATTTTCAGAAGGGAAAAGAGCCAAGAGAGGCTGAAGATAGAGGCAAGAGAGAGCGCCCAACTAAAGAAGCCAAGTTCTAGAGCAGCTTCTTCGCAAACTAGGGCAACTCATCCGGAAACAGTTGTCAATGTCTAAAGACAGTTTTGATCGTCACAAATGGGAGAAGGGGGAGTACTACTGGCAGCTCATGGCCAGAGGTCAGCTCGCAGTGAACAGGACAGTCCCCACAACAAAGACTAGCCTACGTATCAGTAAGGTTGAGGTTAGGGAACCCTGTTCTACAAGGAGAGAGAGCTGACCCAGGGGAGAAGTGAGAGGAGTAGTGGATGCTAGCTGATGTTACTTAAAAAAAAAAAAGAAGAAGAAGAAAGAAAGAAAGAAAGGAACTTGCTGAATAAGTAAATTAATTAAAAATTCCATAAATTGATTCCATCCTGTCTCCGTCTGGAAACCATATAACTTAAGCATGGCATAAAGCATTTGGATTTTATGAAGATACTATAGACCCCAAGATTAGACACAGACTCATGTTGTAAGTTTTGCGCAAAATGTTACTGCATAGATAATTCAAGGATGGAAATGGAAGGTGGAAAT
>NW_022104341.1:4187159-4189364 GCF_000313985.2 Echinops telfairi | reverse complement strand
GGTAGTGGTTACAAGTTGGTCCCCACGGTCACAGTTGGAGACCACCAGCAGCTTCTCAGGAGAGAGACTGGGCTCTGACCTCCCGTAAGCAGTGACGGGTCTTGGAAACCCACAGGATGTCACTGTGACTCAGCATGGGCTTGATGGCAGGGAGTTTGTTTGTTTGTGTTTTCTTCATGCCATTCAAGGGAGCCCTGGTGACGTGATTACAGGTTGGCTGCGATTCATAGGTCAGCAGTTCGAAACCACGAGCCACTCTCCAATAGAAAGACGATGCTCTTGACTTTTGTAAACAGTTACAGCCTCCGAAACTCACGGGGTCGCTATGAGGCACCATAGAGCTGAGGGCGGTGAGCTTGGGAGTGCTATTCAACCACCTGGAGTTGTCTGCATCTCCTGTTTTTCACGGGGTTCCTTTTAGTTAGCAGCTACATTTTCCATATTGCCAGCACCAAAAGTCAAATTCATTGCCATCGAGATGATTCCAACTTGTGGAGACATGCCATAGTATTTCCACGACCATAGATCTTTACTGGAGTAGTCCCATCTTTCTCCCATGGGTTGACTGGTGGGGTTGAACTACTGGCCTTGTGATTAGCAACCCAATGCTTAACTCACCCAACACCTAGCTCATGAACACCCCCAGGGCTCTTTTATTCCTCGTACCCCAAAGCCCACGCCCAGGCTCGAATCCAAATCATAGTGACCCCCTCTGTAGGGTTTCCACGGCTATAAAGCCTCAACTTTCAGCCAAGGAGCTACTGGGAGATCTGAACCACAAAGCTTGAGCTAAGCAGAACAATGCTTACCTGACCGCAACTCTGGGCTCCTTATTCCAAGTACCAAACACCTGAAAGCAAATTCTTTCCCATTGAGTCAATTCCTATTTATTACAAGCCTTTCCAGAATAGAATTGCTCCTGTGGGTTTCCGAGGTTGTCATTCTTTACCAGAATAGAATGTCACCTTCCTCCCTTGAGCAGTGAGTAGATTTGAACCACAGGCTTGCAGTTAGCAGCCTAACGCTTGCCTGCCTGTGCTTCCTCACTCACTCATAGACAGCGAGTCCATGCCAACTCAGAGAGGCCTTCCAGGACTGAAGAGAATGGCCCCCGGAGGTTTCCACGACTGTAACTGTTTAATGAGCACAAACGCCTCGTCTCTCTCCCACGGAGCAGCTGGTGGTTTTGAACTGCAGACCTTGTGATTAGTAGCCGGACACATGACTCACAAGGCCACCAGGACTCCTTAATCCAAGCACAGCAGTATCTAAATATTGGTGTAGGCTTTAGTAAATCTTTTCCTTTTCTAGGACAGCAAAAACTAGCACGATATCTTATAACTCCCTTGACAGAGACATTCATTTTACAAGGCCAAGTGAGTTATAGATTAATTTGGTAATATTTAAGCACCTGTTCAGCAGCAGTGGGCACACAAATGCCCAGAACATAAAACCAGGCTGTCAGGGAGCAGCTCTAGCGTGTCATGTGGAATGCCAGATCAATGTCACTCTCGGCTCAGGCATTTTAATCGTTTCTCAAAAAAATAAATAAATAAAACTAAGAAGTGCTCAGTTGTACTTCCTAAGGCATTTCCTGTTGACAGGGTGTGTGCCTTAGCAGCTGTGCTAGAAAGTGTGACCCACAGACTTTGGGATCAAATTGCTGGCCCTTTGAAGGTACTCCGTGCCAGACTAGAGGATGACTCCCACTCTGGTTAGAGCCTGGCCTCCTGGCTTTACCCATGGCTCTTGTGGACTCTCAGCTTCCCACAACCACACATTGTGTGACCATTGCAAGAATGTGAAGGTCACATAGAGGTCATGGGTGATATCATTTCATAGGAGAGGCAGGGAAGAGTGACTGTCCCAAAGGATTTGGCAGAGACTGGCTATTTCCTGACAGCAGGGCAGAGGTTGCCAGGCACAGATCATCCATGCTTCTCTACACCCCATGGCGCACACACACACACACACACACCACATACAGCCTGACGTCCCTGTCTTCCCTGTCTTGCAAAGGGCAAGATGCCTCCCAGGTGCTGGACATATGCTCAGTAATTTTCTGGGCAATGAGTCCAGCTCTGATAGTGCATGATTACCAAAATAAAAACCTCTTTATAAATATGGTCAATTTAAGCACAATTTACCACCGCTAAGCCACCAATTCACTCATTACCATTTCAATATTGAAGGCTGGGGAACAAC
>NW_022104341.1:4179052-4186660 GCF_000313985.2 Echinops telfairi | reverse complement strand
TAATATCAGACTTATGGACTTGATCTGGATTGGACTGGGATGTTTTCTTAATGTATAATTACTCTTTATATAAAACTCTTTCTTATACACACATGAGTGTGTCTGTGAATTTGTTTCTCTCGTCTACCCCAACTAACACAGAGACCCTATGCACAACAGAACACTGGCCCACTCTGTGTCATCCTCACGATTGTTTCTATACTTGAGCCCATTGTAAAGGGGCACAAAAAGGAGGAAGGCTCTCAACACGATGGATTGATTCAGTGGCTGCAACAGTGGCCTCACTAAAGAACTTAGCTGGTCTGAAAAAGTTGAATCTCATTTCATCCAGAGAAAGATCAAACCATAAAGATGTTCACAACAGCATGATTTATGATAGCAAAAATCAGAACACTAAATTCACAATCACAGAAGAGTGGATGAAAAAAATGATCTCCTTAATGAAATACAATGCAGCTATTAATAATATACAGTATACTTAAGAAGAGTTTCTTACCGTTAGCAAATGCTTACTTAATCCTTTTGAGCAATCAAAACAAGATGCATCAGTGTATATGCAATTGACATTTTAACTGTGAAAAGTGTACACAGAAAAAATGCTGGAAGGATGCACGAGGTGTACTGTGGATGGGTTTATTTTCAGAAAAGGATAGATTCCCAACGTTGGGTTCGGAACACGGAACTAAAAGACACTTCTTTGCCATTGCTTTACACATCCTTCTGTTGTTCTTCGTCTCCATGGAGTTGGCCCCCACTCACCCAAGCCCCCTGGGGGCAGAGTAGAATCACTCTGTATGCTTTACAGGGCTGTGACCCTTGGAAAGCATGTGGTCAAGTCTATCTTCCCAGGCATCTCTGAGTGGGTTTGAACCTCCAACCTATTGATGTCTACACCACCCAGGGCTTCTTTGCATCCTCTAACTCAGTAGTCCTCAACCTGTGGGTCGCAACCCCTTTGGGGGTCGAACAACCCCCAAACTGTTATGAATCGGGGTCGCCCGATTCATAACAGTAGCAAAATGAAGCTATGAAGTAGCAATGAAAACAATGTTATGGTTGGGGGTCACCACAACATGAGGAACTGTATGAAAGGGCTGCGGCATGAGGAAGGTTGAGAACCGCTGCTCTAATTCTTCTGTGATACCAGCAGCTGCTGTCCAGAGGATTCTCACTCACAGTGGCCTTGTGTGTGACAGAAGAGTCCTGTGCTCAATCACATTGTCAACCTGTGCTGCTTGGGGATGTAGATAG
The DNA here is from genome assembly GCF_000313985.2 of Echinops telfairi. Taxonomy (NCBI): domain Eukaryota; kingdom Metazoa; phylum Chordata; class Mammalia; order Afrosoricida; family Tenrecidae; genus Echinops; species Echinops telfairi. Next base: position 4,185,409 of record NW_022104341.1, on the reverse strand, counting down.
TCACACTTTGCTTCCATGGTGTCTTAGATCTGCCAACTTTTTGCTTAGCGGTCAAGAGCATCGACCATTTGCACCACTCTGGCACTTCTTGCAATCCTCTGGAGTGATTCCTTTATAAAGGTGGAATAATGTACAACTGACCAGTGTGACTGGTAACCAGAATAGCATCAGTATTTAGCCAGAGTCGAAAAAAATAGCAGCTGTTGAAGCAGCAACAACAAACACCAATTCTGAGTCTTACTCAGTTACAGCACGGAACCAAAGAAGATGAACTTAAACTGCTGGATGTAAATTCTGAGTTCAAGAGTCTGTCGGTTTCCACTGCAAAACTAGAAAAGGAAGTATTTTCCATCTTGATTTGCACATCCCCTGCTACATTTTCTTATTGATATTGGCTCTGGGTGGCAAAGAGATTGCTTCTCTGGTAGCATAGAGTGGGAGACCCGGACAGGAAGAGAGAAGTCTGCTTCTAAACATGACTCGGTGACATCATCAGGTGGGCAGGGTGGATACCTCCATGGTTCTGGGTTGAATCCTCCCCTTTCAAACGTGGACACCTGCTTTCCTTAACTATACATCCTCTGGGGTGGGATACCTGCTTTCCTTAACTAGACATCCTCTGGGGTGGGCCTAACAGTGAAGCAACTTCCATAGGGCCAGGGGTGGGAGGTTCGTATTGAGTAAAACCACCTCAAATAATACATTTCCATCTAGGACTGCATTAAAACAGCCTTACGTGTCTTGTCAAATTTTTTTGGAAAAAAATTAAAAGGGGCACACAGAGAATGTCTTCTGTGCAATATTTATATGATCATCAATTCCAAATGTTAATTAAGAGGATTAAGTAGCTATAGATGATGGACATAAATTAGAAGCAATGTGTTAGAGGCGAGTCATTCCTAAACTGTTTATCATCCTTCCAACATGAGGAGGGATGGGAAAAGAGTTTTTAATGGAGGTCTGGGCCATTGTGCCATGATATAATTTTTATCTTTTCTTGCTCCTTTTGCTACCAGTCAATTTCCTCTGTGGTAAATAAATTTCCTCTGCCGCTAACGTGTTGGAGCATCATCTTTGGTTAGCCACCACTTTTCAGAACTGTTTTCTCCTCTGCTAAAGGTTCTGACATTCTAAAATAAAATGTGTAAGAGGTTCTAGAACATGTTCTAAGACATGTTCTTAGAACATGTGTTCTGTTGTCTAACAATAAGGCACACCACCAACACAAACAAAAATCTCACCCACTCAACAATGCCACAATGCCCCAACCATTGCCCTCTGATCCAGGCACCAGCTAGAAAAGCCTCTCATGGCTTTGACATATGGGTTCATGGGAAATACAAGTTCATGGCTTCAAAAAAGTTCGTGGGGAAAATCCATGATCAGTTTATGTCATTTTTCCACAAACTTTGTGAAGCCCCTCACATATCTTCAATTGCATTACTTGACTTGTCTTTTTATTTGGGGTGGGGGAGAAGGGAGCAGTGGTGTGAGTGGCGAAACAGGGAGGGTAAAGGGAGAATGGGTAGGAAAGAGGGAACCAATTACAAGGAGCTATATGTGACCTCCTCCCTGGGGGACGGACAACAGAAAAGTGGGTGAAGGGAGACGTCGGACAGGGCAAGATATGACAAAATAACAATTTATAAATTATCAAGGGCTCATGAGGGAGGGGGGAGCAGGGAGGGAGGGGAAAATGAGGACCTAATGTCGGGGGTTTAAGTGGAGAGAAAATGTTTTGAGAATGATGTACAAATGTGCTTTACACAATTGATGTGTGTATGGATTGCAATAACAGTTGTATGAGCCCCTAATAAAATGTTTTTTAAAAATTGGGAATGAATACATACATCATTCCATGGTTCAGGCTGACTTATTTTGAACAATTATTTGGGGTATAGCTAGCTCAGTGGGAAAAAAAAACCCACAAATTTTTTGTGGATATCTTTTTCCTCCCTCGGGTTTCATAAAACATCTGTTTGTTGCTTTTTATAATAATATAAGGGTGATACTTGCTTCACTAATATCAGATTCATGCCTCATACACATAATTTTCCATGTCAGTGTCAAATCATCGTGTTATCTTTTGTCATTTAAACAGCAACTAAAGTCAACATTTGTCATTACCAACAGTGTACTTAGCTTAATCGAAGTAACGACAGCATGGACAGCTAAGGCAGAGTTTGAACTTGGACCGACCATGACAACCACATCCTGATTGTAGCCTGGACAACAGCCAAAGGAAGGAGCGTGGCAATTGTTTTCGGAGGTGTTAAAAACACGGAGGGTGGGATGTGTGCCTTGGCACCGAGAAACTGAGATCTGTCTTGTTCATCTCTAGCGATGGCGGTCTGGCACAAAATAAGTGCTCAATAAACAGTTTTAGGTTGTTGAAGGATTGACTGAAGGGATGGAAAAACAAACAAACGGGAATGCTGTAAAAAACACCTTGCTGCTTGCTTTCACATCGTTTCTTATTGGATGGCACAATGCCCTGCAGCCTCGGAATCACCAGAACCAGCGGGAGACCTGAGTCTCCCAAACGTCACTTAGGACTTTGGCATCTGGTTCATATCACCCCCCCCCCATCCCCCGACCCCTCTGTGCCCCCTTCACCATCCAGGCTCACGTCCCTGCGGAAGGCTCACTTTCGGAACATGCAGAGCCTAGCCCCTCATTTCCTTGACTCTGCAATACATAGGACTTTGCCCCCTTACCCACTCCAGCCTCTGATGCACAGCCTCCTTCCTCTTAGCACTTGTGTCTCAACCTTTCTAGAATGCTTTAACCTTGCACGTCGACCTCTTGGCTGGCTCCTCCACTGCGGCTCCCAGGCGCGACACGCGGGTGTGCAGATTCGTTGTCCTGAAGCTTCAGGTGTTTCCCAAGCTCTACCTGCTCACCTGTTCCTTCTGCTGTTCTTCTCGGCAGCTCTTCTACCCTGTCTCTGCTGCCCTCACCCCCTCACCACCACCACCTGCACTTTCAGCAAATTACCTGGCTTGCTACTTTAGCTGGAAATGAAGGTTGGAACTCCCTGCCTTCCTGCCCCAGCACCTAAAGGCTAAAAATTCCTAATTCTATCCTTTCCTGCTTCTCTCCTGCCATGGAGTAAGTTTTTCCCCAGTGAAAGGCTAATCCCTCCCCGGATCTCTGCCTCCTCCTCAGGAAACTTCCCGTCGGAAGCCCCTCTCGGTGCTGTACTCCAGCCTGGCCCTTCCTCCATCACGTCCACCAGCAGAGAAATACTCTCATCTCCACTCTTGAAAAACCACCTTCTTGGTAATCTCCCAAATCTGTTCACTTTGGTAGCAAAGTCTTTGTTTTTTTCTTTCTTTCTTTCTTAAAAACAGTGGTCTCAACAATACGTCTCCTTTTGTAATTGACTGCCTTCGCTCAGCATAATGTCTTGCAGGCTGATCCCGATCATGAAGAGCTTCATGGCTTCATCGTTGCTCTTTAGCGATGCTTAGTATTCCTGTGTGTGTGCGTGTGTGTACACAGCTTCTTAATCCAGTCCTCTACTGGTGGGCATTTAGGCTGCTTCCATCTTCTTGCTACGTGAACAGTGTTGTCGTGAACAGGAGTGTGCGTGTCTGTGACGACTCTTACGTCTTTAGGGATTCCTGGGTTGTGGGAAGTTCTCTTCCCAGTTGTTGAGGTTGGTGCCAGATCGCGTTCCATGCTGGATGTATAGATTTATCGTCGGAACAGTAGCGTGTGAGGGGTCTAGTCTCCCTGCTTTCTCTGCAGCATCTGTTGCTTTCTGGGTTTGGTTTGGTTTTAATTTACTTAGCCGTCATTGTCGGTATTAGGTGGTAGCTCATCGATGCTCTGATGGACGTATCTCAGAAAGCTAGTGATCATAGGCATTTCTTTAATGTGTGTTGGCCGTTTGAATGTTGTCATCTTTAGTGGCCTGTCCCTTCATGCCCATTTTAAACAGGCTAGTCATCTTTTTCTTATCGAGACATTGCAGTTTTCAACATATTTTAGAGATTAGTCCCTTGTCCACGGTGTCATTGCCAAAACGTTTCCCGTTCCATGGGTTCTCTTTGTACGTTTTTGGATGACGTCTTCTGATGTATGTCTCTTATTTTCAGTCAGTTCCAGACATCTCGTTTGGTTTCTACTATGTGTACTTCCTTTGTTATAGTTCATAGTGTGTCTGGGCCCTGAAATCGGACCCTCAAGTTTGTCCTAATTGGCTCATTGATTGTCTTTACAGCTCTGGGATAGCCAGTTGAGAGGGGAAGGGGACGAGAATAATCCACAGGAGAGAAAAGAGAACTCAAGGCGGGTGCGCAGGGCAAGCTACTGGGAGTGATTAAATAAAATTAAGCTGTTGAATACAAAAGTGATGATCTGAAATGTAAACCCCCACCTAATTCACAATTCTTAAAATTGTTGGTAAATAAATAAAAATAGTGTTCACCCTTTCACAAACCTGCTCTTAGTCCTTATCTGTCGCCCTTTGCATCTCCCTCAAAGACACGTTTTGCAAGTCTCCTAGGAGCACTGGTGGTGCTGTGGGGTGGAGTTGCTAACCACGAGGGTGGCGATTCAAACCACCAGTTGCTCAGAGGGAGAAGGTTGAGGCTTTCTGCTCCCATAAAGATTTACAGCCTTGTAAACTCTACATAGAGTCACTCACTATGATTTGGAATTGACTCAACAGCAGTGGGGTAGGGTTGGGACTTCTGCCTCTACTCCCACGTGCCATTAACTTGACAGTCCACTGTCTCTGACAAACATCCTCATCACTCCAGTGAAATGAGACTGTCAGGCCACCTCATTTGACCTCTCTATAGTATTTAATATCGCTGAATGCTTCCTTCTTGGTGTTTCTTCCTCTTTTGTTTTGTTATGCTGCTCTACCCTCCTTTTTTTTTTATCTTTCTCTGCTTTTTTCTTTGATCAGATGGAAGAAAACTTGCTGTCTTTAACTTCTCATTCTTCCTTATCTATGAACTCTTGTTGATCTTCAATCTCCTTTGTCCTCAAATGGCCATCATCCTCAAATCTTTACATCCCACTCAAACTTTTCTCCACACTGTTGGCAAAATAAATAAAACAAAACTCACTGCCATCGAATTGATGTCGTCTCAATAGTGACCCTGGTCGCTATTTCGCTTGGGTCACTTGGGACCCCATAGGTCCCAAGTTAAACCAGGCATCTTCCCCTGTAAACCTGCTCCCCTTTCTGCCCTGTGACCAGCATCATCATTCTACCCACAGTGACCAAGCAGGACATGTGGCCATCCCCTCAGCCCCACCCCTTCCTTACCCACCTGAGTTCTTCAGTTCTCTAGGCAGGTCTCCTCCAATTCCTGGAGGCCCTTCCCACGGCTTCCACTTGAGCAGATCCCCTTGTTTATCAATCATTTGGATCATCATCGTGGTCTGCAACTTACTTCTCCACTCCTCCTCCATACCACTGCCAAAGTAATCTTTTTAAAATGCAAATGAGATCAGGTTATTTCCCTGCTTGAAACATTGTAATGGCTCCCCAGTAATTTTTAGGATAAAGTTAAAGCGTTTTAATATGCAGGGTCCTTCATGGTGTGTGTCTTTGCCTCCGTTCTTTGTCCTCTCTTCTTCAGTTAACGACCTGGCACTTTCTTTCTTCTGATCACACTTGACTTGATACCCCACGCTGTTTCCTATCCCTGAGCCTCGCAGAAAGGTGTCCTAGCACAACGATTACACTTGTGCTTTAGAAATGACCTCCCACTGCCTCTTCCTTTGGATAAAGATGTGGTAAACATTAGCAGAACGCAATAGATACATACATGAGGGAATGAATCACCATCCTGTGAGTCTAAGATTAAGGTCAGTGAGTGGAAGACTGGCAGAGGAGAAACTGTGAATAAACTAAGTAGTGATAAATAACAGCAAAAGAAGTGTGATGTGAAAAAACACCTCATTATAATTAGATAGCTGTATTTGCCTCATTTGTTTATTTCTTTCTCTAAATTGTATCACCTTTTAAATAAGCATGTGTTAATACAGTTAATGCTAATGTCTTAGTGTCTTAATGGTGTTCTGATTTTGAATAGGAAAAAACCCTAATTTATGAGCATATACTAGTCTGAATGCCTAATAAAATAAATGCAAGCAATCTAAGTACTTGAAACACAAGTCCAGGCAACACAGCATATTTTAGGCGGATTAAAGTTTCCCAGAAAATACTTTAAACTACTATTTAAATGGTTCCAAGACCTTATAGCCCAACCTGCATTTCACCATTCTTATATACTCCAGTCAACCTAAACTTCTTTTTTTGTATGTGAAATTACAAAAAATTAATTTTGTATGTGAAAATAAATATGTGAAATTTATTTTATTTTAAATTAG
>NW_022104341.1:4174371-4176535 GCF_000313985.2 Echinops telfairi | reverse complement strand
CCCCCAGACCTCTCCACTGGTTCCCTACTCCATGCCAGCATGTTGCATTCACATCTTGGAGCACTGGGTTTAAGTCTGGTCCCTCTTTCCCTGTGGAGATATAAACAATATCTTCCCCTTGGGTGGGTTAGTGCCCTGTGCCGGTTTGCGGATATTTCTAGATTAATCTTTCTGTGCAGTAAATTAGAGAGTAAGGATTCCTGAAGTAAGCAAATACAATGGAGTGCCTGTTGGTAATTAGAAACTTCTGAGAGATATCAAAATGAGCCCTGGTGGTGAAGTGGACTGTTAACCACAACGTCAGCAGTTCGAAATTACCAACTGCTCTTCAAGAGAGACAAGCTTTTCTACTCCTGTAATGATTCACAGTCTCAGAAACCCACAAGGGGCAGTTCTACTCTTTTCTATAGTTGCAAATAGTGAAAATTTACTCAATTGACCATGAGTTTGGTTTATTTTCTGTTTTGAGATAATATCAAAAGAGCAGAACTGTTTCCCTGTAAGTTATTGTATCAAAATTAACTAAACAAAACAAAGAGTTACAATGTCAAAGTCCTGCTCCTACTTATCTTTAAAATCTCTCCCAGTACAGCCGCTGTGGTATTTTTCAGTTCAACAAGCTAACAGATGTAAATTAAGAGACTAAGTTTCTAATGAGTGGAATGTATTGTGTTCAGAATGAAACCAGTTTTCATGAGGCCATTAAGAAGGAATCCCAGATCAACTAGCTCCCTGCTAAGAATTTTATTTACCTCCAGACAATCAAAGTTTTAACATAACTGCTTTTTAAAAAAACAGTCTTCTTGACATTTAATTCTATAGCATACAATCCAATAGTGTAAACATATGAAAAGGAGTTGTGCTATCATCACCACAATCAATTTCTCCTAACCTCCCCTGCAATAACCCTAAGAAAGTATTAATCCAGCTGTTACCTCTATATATTTACTTATCCTGCATCTCATAGAAAGAAAAACATATAAAAAACAAACAAATGTCGATATCAACAGAACAAACCACAGAAAAAATGGGTCAAAAGGGAACAAAGGATAGAGTGTTCAATTTTAACCTAACTGCATGCACATTAACCCACTTTTCAATGCAATTTAATAGTGATGATATTCGCATCCATTCGATGGTCACAGGAGATTAACCAGAGGTTTAATGCGTATGTTGTTGTTGGGTGCCATGAATCAGTCCCAACCCAGAGCAACTCTATACACAACAGAATGAAACACTGCATATTCCTGCGCCATCCCAACAATTGTTTCTATGCTAGAGCCCATCATGGCAGCCATGGTGTCAATCCATCCCATTGAGAGCCTTCCTCTTTTTGCTTGCCACCTTTCTTCCAAGACAGATAGGTTTGGCCTTTTTAGCAGTCCATAGCACTTTCAATATACTTTCCAGCACCACAATTCAAATGTTCTTCCATGGTCTTCAAAATTCAATGTCCAACTTTCACATATATATGAGGCAATGAAAAACACTATGGCTTGAGTGAGGCACATCTTAGCCCTCAAAGTAACAGCCTTGCGTTTCAACATTCTAAAAAAATGTTGTGCAGCAGATTTAGCTAATGCAATCTGTCATTTGATATCTTGACTGCAGCTTCCATGAGCATTGATTGTGGATCCAAGCAAGAGGAAATCCTTGGCAACCTCAATCTTTTCTCCGTTTATCACGATGTGACCTATTAGTCCAGTTGTGAACATTTTGGTGTTCTTTACAATGAGTCATAATCCACCCTGAAGGCTGCAATCCTTGATCTTCATCAGCAAGTGCTTCACGTCCTCCTTACTTTCAGCAAGCCAGGTTGTATTATCACCATATAGATGGTTGTTAATAAGCCTTACTCCCATCCTGATGCCATGTTCTTCTTCATGTAATCCAACTTTTCTGACTATTTTCTCAGCATACAGATTGAACAAGTATGGTGAGAGGACAATATCCTCTCTGTGGGAGTTACACAATCTGGTGTCAATTTGAGAGGATTACAAGTGATAAAATCAAGATAAAATCATTGAGGCCTCTCTGTGGGCATGGCCTTCTCCTGAGAATTACGGGAACTCCTGTTTTTCCTCCTTGGAAGTGGAAATGCTTCTCTCTCTCTGCTCATTCCCTTGGAGATGCTCTACTGACAAGACACCTGGCACTACACTGA
>NW_022104341.1:4155864-4173453 GCF_000313985.2 Echinops telfairi | reverse complement strand
TAGTAGTTGGGATTGGGGCCAACCCCCCACACCTAAACATTCCCTGAAAATGATGCACATTTCCCAATGAGTTATTTCCACTAAAACCAATCCAAACCCGTTGTCTCATGCGATACAGAGAGAAACCAGGCCATAGGGTTTCCTTAGAAGCAGAGCTCAGGACTTTCTTAAGACGGCACAGTCAGTGGGTTTCAGTAGCTGAGTGCACACCAAGCTTTAATTTCCCCCAGGGAGAATCTCTATGCTGCATTTCTACCTGCTTAAATTTCAAGGGCTACTTCATGAGTGAAATGTCTCTGGTTCCTTTTTAGAGGGATTAATTTCTCTTCTCTCAGGACTCTCGTATTATTCCGTACCTCCTATTAGATTCAGTTTTATTTTATTAACTTAAACTACTATAAATTATTACATAAATGTATAAAATACTCATTATTCAGTTATTTTACTGAAGTCCTTTGTTTATCTAGAATTTTTTCAGTGCCTTAAAGGCAGTAGATAATTTTTAAAGAATCCATTGCAAATTAACAAGAGTACAGAGAATAATATAATTTATCTGTATTGATACACGCAGCTCTAATGTATTCATTTTAATTAATCTGTTGCCATTGAGTCCATTCTGATCCGTAGCTTCCCTGTACAGGGTTTCCGAGGTTGTGAATCTTTGTGGTTGGCAAAGGTTGGGTTAGCAGCCCAACGCATAACCCACTCCACCACCCTGGCTCCCAAACATGTAAATCTTTTTTTTTTTAAATACTTTTATTGGGAGCTCTTACATCTCTTATCACAATCCATGCATAAATCTTTATGGAACAAATAGTCTCATCTTTCTCCCAAAGAGCAGCTGGTGGGTCTGAACTGCCAGCCTTGCAGTTAGCAGCCCAACGCTTACCTAGCAGTGTCACCAGAACGCCTACTCATTTTCACTGGTAAACATTATTTCATTTACGGACATTACACAATGCAATATATCTTCTCCTTTCCATATGTTGTTATTGTATAAAATAAGCGTGTTTGGACATGTTCTCTTACGCACATGTGAAATCACTTCACAGGTTATCTTCCTGTGACTGGTCCCATTCTTGTTCCACATCGTTGGCTGATTCCTCTTAGTGTTACACCACTTGTTCCACTTCCCCCTGGGCTTCTGATTTTCATTCCTCCTCCTTTCCTAATCCTTCTGAACTTTGTCCTTTGTCTCCAGTGTATACACCTCACTAGTTCACTTTATTGAGCCCGAGGGGTAAGTTCGTTTCCAGACATGAGGGATGCCTTAAGGACCATTGTTTCATGTATTGCACCAGTCAGCCTCGTGTTTTTTATGATTTTGAATCATGTTCCACATATTCTTGTGAGTACAATCTTGAACTAGCATCTTCCACTTTAACAAAGCATGCCTCTTCCCCTCTCTGCAATGCCAGGCATGATTATAGGCATTGGGGATTACAACTGTCAACCAAAGGAAGCCTCCTAGGACATGCATTTTCACAGCAGGGATACAAACATGTAAGTACCCACATTCTCACCAAGACTCAGTATTTTTCCCCTCAGTTTTAGTATCAGGTATAAAAGAGTAACTGGTTGCTTTCATTTGCTTCAATTTCTCTGATTTTCATGACCTTTTAAAAATAATCATTCTTCAATTTTGCTATGCCCTTTCTGTAAAGCTTCTATTTATATCTTTTATCTATTATTTTCCTTATTGAGTTAACTTGTTCTCAATAATGTATGGAGTATTTTATTCTCAATAACAATCCCTTTTTGTTATTTAAAAACAACAACAACAACAAACTCACTGCCGCCAAGTCAATTCTGGCTCATAGAAACTCAGAAAACCTGGTGGGTTTCCAAAACTGTAACTCTTTACAAGAAGCCTCATCTTTCTCCCTTGGAGTGGCTCATGGTTTCGAACTGTTGACCTTGCAGTTAGCAGCCCAACTACATCACCACAGGACCCTCACTTGAGAAAAGATTCTTTTCATTTCAAAGAAATTTTAATATACTAAAATGAGTCTGTATAGATCTTTATACTTTGTGTTTTTTGTAGCTTACAAGAATCTTTTCCTAACTCAAGCCATAAAAAGATTCTCCTGTAATGTCTTCTTACAGTGTCCGAGTAGTCTTTGCCTTGGGGAGTATACTTCACCTGGAAGGAATTTTTGTACATGATGAGATTTAGCAGTATCATTTTATCTTGTCTTTCCATAGGGAAACCAACTGGCAGCATCACACAATGGCCCACCCGTTCCCTCCTCACTGCTTTATAATGCCACCCACTTACCACACCGCCGCTGGCTTGCAGCAGCCGATTACAGCCCCGATTGTGATCTTTAAGGAAGCAGAAGATCCCAGGCTCTTTCTTCTGCATACTGATGGGTAGGTGCAAACCACAAACCTTTAGGCTAGCCCCGTTCTCACCGCCACATAGTCCATTCTGACTCACAGCGGCCCTAGAGGTCAGAGAAGAACAGCTCCTATGGGTTTCTGAGACTATACATCTTCCCAAGAACAGTCTTATCTTTCTCCTTCAGAGCAGCTAATGGCTTTGAAATGCTGTCTTTCTAAGCAGCTCAATGCTTAACCAACTACACCACCAGCAATTGAGTGCCAACTGTTTGGGCCACCTGAGAGTCCATTCCTTTCCATGGATCTATCTACCTATCATTTCGTCAACCTCATATTATCTTCGCCCATGTTCTCCTTGTCATCCCTTTGTCACGGCCTTTTGTTCTACCTTCCAGCTTTACGTTCCATTTACCAAGTGCCACTCAAAAAGTCGACAACAACAACAAACCTCTCTCACTGCCATTGAGTCAATGCTGACTTCTACTGACAAGGAAAAACTCAGATACACTCTTGGGAGTTTCACTGATGTTACACTGAACTTACAGATAACTTTGTGAACAATGGACATTTTTATTGAGTCTTCCATACACGTAATATAGTACCTCTCAACAGTTATTGGGTCTTCTTTCATGTCTTTCAATATGGTTTTATAATTAACTCTACAATGGTCTTGTGTAGGGATTCTTATCTTAATCCTAACTTTCAAGGAGGTGTTTCTAACTAATATCTAATTGCAGTTTTTGCTATAAGTTTTAAAGAAGTCCATTCTCTAATGAAACAAGAGCTTTGATAGTGTAGTACGTAACACATCGGCTCCCGATTCTAAGGCCAACAGCCCATTCAAAGGCAGAAAGGCAAGGTTTTCTACTTCCATGAAGATTTATAGCCTTGGAAGAGTAGCCATGGTGATGTAATGGCTACTCTGTAGGCTGCGATCCACATGGTCAGCAGTTTGAAACCACCAGCAGCTCTGTGGGAGAAAGAGTGGGCTTTGTATTCCCATAAACAGTCACCATTTTGTAAATGCACAATGCTCTCTGAGTCAGCATTCACTCAATCGCAGTGACTGGCGCATGGAGTCCTATTCTGTCCTAAAGAGTCGCTGTGATTTGGAATGGACTCAGTGGCAGCAATTTTTTCTCAATAACGAATTTACTATGAGTCTATTATGAATTAAATTTTGTCAAATGATTTTCCTAAGTCTATTGTGAGAAGGGCCAGGACCACGCAGTGCGCCGTTCTGTTTTGCTCAGGATCACTATCGGTCAGAGCAGACTGCATGGCCCCTAACGACAACACTGGGATGATTTCTTTTTGTCTCTCTTATGAGTTGTACTAATACATTTTCTTGTGTTCGCATATTATGTTCTGGGTTAAACACAAACAGATCACAAATATCAATTCGAATATATGAACGGACTCAATTTTATGTTCTTTTGTTTACAATTTTTTTCAACTGCATTTATAAGAGAGATTGATCTATATGTTTTCCTTTCCCATTAATCCTTGTCTGGTTTGGGGAACAAAATTCTGCCAGTCTCATAAAAATGAGTTATGGGCATTTCTACTTTTTCTACTCTTTAGAATAGATTATGCAATGTTCGGATCATCTTTTTCTTGTTTGGCAGAACTTCCTTATAAAACTTGCTGGCCCTGGTGTGTTTTTGTGGGAGGTTTTAAATGATCATTTCAATGTACATAAAAAGCTATAGGCTATCTGTTTTTCTTGAGTGTGCTTTGGCAAGTTTCCTCATTCTAGGGAAAAAGCCATTTCATGTATGTTTAAAATATTTATTATATAGCGCTTATAACATTCATTTATTTAAAAAATTGTTATATATAATATGCATAAGAGAATTGCTTAGTTTGCAAAGAAAACATATAAGGCATATTATTTGCATGAAAATATGTAGTTTCCCTTTTTTAAAATCCTACATTGTTTGAATTTTTTATTGATAAATCTAACTATCTTTTCAAAGCACTATGTTTTTAATCATTTCAGTTATAACTATATTTCCAATTTTGTTAATTTCCACCTTTTGTCAATTCCTTTTTTCTACTTTCTCTTGAATTTATGTTGCCGCTTTTTTCCCTTAGTGGTTCATGAATTCCTAGTCTTTTAAAAAGATTCATTACAAGTTTTTCTAAATGAAACAGGGCCCACACCTCATATCATGTATGAAAATGAACTCAGATGGGTCAAAGGCCTAAATATACAGCACACAATGATAAAGGCCATCCATGAAAAAATAGGAACAAATTTAAGGACCCGAAAACAAAACATAAACATACTACGTTACATAATGAAAACTATCTACACTATATAAGACAAAATAATAAAGAACCAGGACTTACCCAAAATAGGACATTTATGCACTTCTAAAGACTTCGCAACTGTACAATACTGCTTGATGTGATTGAACGATGGAATGGTATGCTGTCTGAATTCACTCCTAATAAAATGGTTTCGGGGTGGGGGGAAGGACGGAAGGAAGATCTCTGTTTAAAAAGACTTCATCAAAATAGTCAACAGAGAACCCACAGATTAGGGGGTAAAATTCAGTAGCAATACATCAGATAAAGGGCTAAACTCCAAAATCTATAGAAAACTACAACATCTTAACCAGAAAAATACAAATAACCCAATCAAAAATGCCCACAAAGCATGAATAGATAATTTACCAAAGATAGTATCCAGGCAGCCAACAACCATATGAAAAAAAAATTGTGATCATTAACAATAAGAGAAATACAAATTGAAATAAGATACCACTTCAACTGACACTTTCAGCAAAATTCAGTAAAACAGAAAATAATAAATGCCAGAGAGGATGCGCAAAGATAGGAGCGCTTTAGCATTGTGGGCGGACTGTGGAGCGGTACAGCCACGGTGGAAATCAGGATGGCGCCTCCTTCAGCAAACGCAAACACAGGACCTGATGCGCCAGCAATCTCTCTGCTGGGGAGACCCTGGAAAGGAGTCCAGTTACAGACAACACAAAGAGATGTATGTGTATCTGTGTTTATTGCGGCAATTCCCAGAATAGCAAAACACATGGAAGCAACCAAAAACTCTTGTTAGAGAGGAATGGATAAACCAGCTCTGACACGTACACACTATGGAATATTATGCAGCATTAAAGAACAATGGAAACTCTCTTACGCATGAAAGCCAGGGACAAAGCTAGAGAACATCATGCTTAGCAAACTCAATCAATCTTACAAAAATATTTAATAACACCATTGTTACAAGGAGAAATAAGGGAAAGGAAATGTGGGCTGTGCACCAATAGACAAGACGTTGATGATGACAAGGAGGTCGAGGATGGGGCGGGAATAGAGAGAGGGGAGGAATAGGCTACTGAGGGGCAGAGCGGAGGGTGCAGGGAAGGGAAAGAATCACACGCCCCGAGGGTTGAACAGGATGTGGTTGTCGGTTTCACTTCTGGAGATGGGCTGTGTAAATCCATGCAGTACGTTTTCTTAAAAACGAAAGAAATAGAATCCTAAAAATCCCTCCAGATTCCTTACCCCTCAAACCTAAAGAGTGGTCTAAGTGGCTTTCCAAAAAGATGAGGCAAAGCAAAACCGAAATAGACTTTGGGTCTTTAGTGACAAGTTCATCTCAAACACACAAATACATATATTGCTGGAAGACTAATTTTGTGTATCCCATACCTTTTGAAATATATATATTTTTAATTTCTCTCTATAGATTATCTAATTTTAAGTATCCTGATTCATTGAGCCACCAATTATGGTTTATTTCTAAATGTATTTATAAATGTTTTAAGATTTCCAGATGCATGGAATTAATAAAGCAGTTATTGACCAGAGAATATGATCCATGGGAGACTGATGTGCTGGCGTCTGGAAGTGGGCGGTTGAAGGCTGAGTTGGTATCATGATGCAGGCAGAAACCTGGATCCTTCTATCTTTCTGGCCCATCATCCTAGTACGGCTCCCCCAATGTACCTTGTTCTTTTCCACGGGGTGTTCCATCTTGTAGCTGTTCAGTTCACCCTGCTTGAACATGCCACGCTGCCTAAGAAGGCTTAGCCAAAACTCAGTAATCACAAGATGTATCCTCTTTGATTCTCAGTAACTCCAGTCTCTCAGAATCCAGAACCCCATTGAGGAAATGGCTTGGGGGTCACATCTGACCTCCCCTGACTTGAGTAGAATGGGGAGAACCTAACTCCACACCAGCCCACGGTCGAGTACCACAAGGCTCCATCTTTCTTTTCCCCTTTTCTGACACAATTGTTCCTCCCACAGCACTCCACACAGCGCGTTCCTTCATTGCTGGGTTTGATGGTCCTTTGCGATGGCTACTCACAACTCACAATTATGGGGGCCTACATGGAAAGTTAACACATTACCACAAGCCAGATCAGAAAACAAGCCAGATCAGAAAACATGAAGGATACAGTTATGGGCCCACGGCAACCCCTCTCTTCTGCCAGCAGTCAAGCCTCTTTCTGGTGCCTAAAAAGGGACCACGTCACATGATCCCTTGGCCACAAGAGCCGGAAGCCTGCCTGCCACTTGGTCTCACAGCCATGGTCTCCTGGGTGAGGCTCTGTTTCGTGGTCTCTGTGCCGTGGCCTGTGCTGTCTCCACCACTTCAGACAGGGATCTTGCGTGTGCCTGTTCTTTCTCCAGGGTCTCAGGATTCCTACTTGTGAGCTGGCTCTCGTAGACGCAGGGGAGTGGCAAAACGGGCCAGCCCCTGAGGCAGAGTCCTTTACACCTTATTTGCATGCCCTACCCCATCATTTGTGTCCAGAGACATGGATTGGCGAGCCGTATTTGAATAATTCCACGTCACCACATCCACTTTAGAATTTCCCATCAGAAGGCCAAGCACTGTTCCATGCCCTAGCTCTGCACCTGAAAGACTGGCTCCAACATGGGACATTTGGGGGAATGTTTATCTAATTAAATAAGGTATAATTAGGACAGAATGAATACTCCCTGGCATGCTAATCTTGCAAGCCCTAAACTAGAAACGGATAACAAATGTTACAAACTAATTCAATACTCTTACTAAAAATATTGGAAGGACGACAACAAGACAGCCATACAACCCAGGAAGAACACCAAGTCTCGGGGAGAACAACGTAAGCAAAAATCATTTCTGAACAATCATATTCCGGAAGCTTCCCCAACATATATTTGGCCAACATGAATCTTTCGGCTGCCCTGGTACATGTGGACTTCCAGTATTCGCAGCACGAGCACAATCTGCTCAGGTCAACAGCAACTGGACACCAGATACTGCCCCCAGTGCAAACCGAGAGAGTTGAGCCAAAGGCATGTGAATACTAGGGAGTGGCAGGTTGAAGTTTAGAACAAATTATTTGGATTACATTTTGTAGTTTGTGCTTGGCTGTCCCATAGCTGCACCGTCCCACCTTGCCTTGGCTGAGTCAACACAGTTTGGGTGTGGCTGTTCATAAATATTCCCAGAGAGCAATGACAATTCTTTTGGATTCTCGAACACTCCATCCAAGCTGTGGGAGAACCCTGTCGGGGGTGGGGGTGGGGGTGTCCAAGGCCTCTCAATGATGTTTTCATCAAAGCACGGTCTCCTCCTCACTGTTGCTTTTGGACTGGTCTTGTTGGGAGGCCTGGCTGTGACACCAGACCTCCGTGGAAGTTTTCCAGAGCCGCTCTTGGATTGGGTCTGCCCCGCCCCCTCCCATCTGCGCGCCCCCATTTCCTCTCCGCTCCATTTTGGCTCTGCTTGGCTCTTCTCAGTAAAGTGGCTGAAGAGTAACAAGCTCAAAATACCTAAGTAACAAATGAGTCACCGCGCTTGAGAGCAGAGCTCTGGGATCAGCGGGTGTGTTTGGGGGTAAATAGCAGAGGAGGAGGCTGCCCAGAGAGAGGGAGGGAGGGCGGGAGAAAAATAGCTACAAAATGAACAAGTTGGCAGAGGTGGCTGACAGCAGCTGAGTGGGCGAAAGGGGTGGGGAACTTGGGTGGCTGGCAAGGTGAGATCAGCCCTGCGGCCTGTCACACCCTGGCTGAGTCCGTCGAAGCCCCGGACCCCAGGGAACTGCAGCGCTAGGCTGTCTAGTAAAACTCAGCTGGACACCTCACCTGACTGCCCCCCTCTTTTGTTGATGAGCTCAGAGGCCTTGGCCTGGGATGCTTTGGTTGGGGCCACGAAGGCTGCTAACCAGGAGCCAGCCGTGGCATTGCACCGGGGACCATGGTCCATCCGCTATCTGGGGACCCAGAGTCAGAGCAGGTGTTACCTTTCTTCTTTGTACTTTTCTTTTGGTTGGGATTTTTTTTTTTCTGAATGCACCATCTTCCCAAAGGAGCCCTAGTGGCACGGAGGTTAAAGTATTTGGCTGCAAACCCAAAGGTCTGCTGTTCTAACCCACCAGCCGCTGTGGGACAGATGCTTCCGTAACGATCTACAGTTTTAGAGACTCTATGGGGCAGCCCTGCTCTGTCCTACAGGGTCTCCGTGAGTCCGACTCAGCACCACAGCAGTGGATATCATCTTCCTCGAGCCTGACCTCGGAGGGGGCAGCCCCCTCAGGACGGCGGCCCCAGGCAGCAAGAAGGGATGAAGGGGATGAGCAGCTAAGAGGCTCTGCTGAGAGTCCTGAAGTGCGGCCCCATCAGGGTGAGCTTGGCTGAGAAGGCCCTGGTCGCCTGGGAGCCCATGCCGACGTTTCATCCTTTTCTCAGGAACGAAGGAGTGGGGAGACTGAGGCTTGGAGTCTTTGGAATATCTTTGTAAGAGTCTCCCTTCAGAGACATGTGCCAGCCAGCCCGTAGCCCTTCTCTCTCTCTCTCTCTCTCTCTCTCTCTCTCTCTCTCTCTCTGCCATCGCGTCCACTCCCACTCGTAACCTCCGGGACACAATAAAATGGCCCCGGTGGGTTTCCAAGGCTCCTGAAGCCCTTCGCTGAGACTTTAAAATGACCACAATAAGAGGCCACAAAGAAGAGGCACGTGGCCAAGAAACCGGGCCTAAGATTGCCTCCAGGACTGTTCATGTGATATGACCACCAGGCAATTTCCCCCCCAAAAAAAGTGTGTGTGTGTGTGTGTGTGTGTGTGTGTGTGTATAAAACCTGTTTCCCCAGATAGGCCATCTCCAATGAGAAGAAGGATAGGATTTTATCACCAGGCGTCTAGTTCTCTTTTAGGTCAAGGGCAGGAAGTTAGGGGTGGGGGTGGGAGAGAGCTAGCTTTAACACAGAGGCAAACCAAACCAGTTGAGTAAAGGCTGTAAGCCTCCGCCTCGTTCCACTTCACTTGACACTGCCATGGGGGCCGAGCTCAGCCTCGGGTTTCATCTCCCGCAGCCCTCCCGCCCCTATCCCTCATAAGTGCAAAAGCAGATGCCAGTGAGACGGAAGAGCAAAGCTTGCTCTCCCGAGGAAGTGGAGAGATAGACAGCTACCAAGGCTTTGGCAACTGGAAAGAAGACAAAGGGCAGCCCCTGCACAGAAAGACCAGAACGCATTGCTTGATAGAGGCACACTTTCCGATTCCCGTCCAGTTCCTTCGAAGTGCTGCCTCTGCTCCTTGGACTGGGCTCAGCTGAGCCAACCTGGTGAATAACCGAAAATCCTTTTTGGAAATGTTTTGTGAAAAAATCACTAAAGGAAAGTGCATTATTCTTGGCCACAGAAGTCTTTATTTTTAAAAATTAGGACTATAAAAACAATGCACGCTTGTTATGAAACTAAAAATAGAAATGAAAACCATAGTTCCAACACATGTTCCTGTATTTCCCTCCAGTCCTTACATAGACATCGATTTCTTCTTTGAACACGGCTGCGCTGTATACAGAATTGCTAGTGCTGCTTTTTTTGCTAAATGTATATATTTTTTCTAAATATATATGTATTGCTAAATATAGAGACACTGCTAAATATACATAGGCATTTGCTAAATATATCTTACTGTCTTTCCTCACTAGTATACAGAATGATTATTAATGGTGGTCTAATAATCCATAATGAGCCTTGATGGCATAATGGTTATGCATTAGGCTGCTGCTAACTAACTTCAAGGTCAGCAGTTTGAAACCACCAGCCACTTCTCAGAAGAAAGATGAAGCTTTATATTCCCATAAACAATTACAGTATCAGAAACCCGCAGGGGCAGGTCTACCTTGTCCTATGGGGTCAGTATGCGTTGGAATCAACATGATGGCCGTGAGTTTGGTTAAATAATCCATTAAGGAGCCTTGTAGGGCTGTTGGGTAAGTGTTGGACTTACAACTGTTTAAGGTTGGTGGTTCAAACCCATTAAGTGCTCTCCCATAGGAGTCTCGGGGTGCTGCAAATGGTTAGCACACTTAGCTGCCAATCAAAAGGTTGAAGGTTGGAGTCCACCAGATGTATCGGTTTGTACCACCTTGGGACTCCTGTTGGAGCCCTGGTGGTGTCGTGGTTACAAGTTGGGCTGCTAACCTCAAGGGCAGCGGTTGGAAACCATCAGCTGCTCCACGGGAGAGAGCTGAGATGTTCTACTCCCACAGAGTTACAGTCTCAGACACTCACAGGGGCAGTTCTATCGGGTCACCATGAGTCAGAATCGATTCATCAGCAGGGGACTGTGTTTTGGGAGGGACTTCTATGAGTTTTAGGAAGAGAGACTCAGAGATCTATTTTGGAGGGCAGGGGGAGGAACAAGCACTGAAGAGCCTTTGGAGCACCCTTTGACTCTGACACACAGAGGGGTCCCCTGAGTCAGAATAGACTTGGTGACAAGCTTTTCATAATCCATAGAATAATTTAATCATGCTCTTATTTACAGGGAAGGGGAGCCATGTTAACTTTGTTACCAAGTTTTAAAAATATTAAGTGTTTGTTTCATTAATGTAGAGAAGTTGGATGTTTTTGCCTTGGCCCCACCACTTAGCCACATCAAAGTCTACCAATAGTTGAACCATTCATTGGTCAGAGAACTGCAGGACAGACGATCTGAGAGCGCTGCAGAACAGCCTTCCCGAGGCGTCCTCTGGGACTAGAAGGCTCATAGATTTCTGGCTCAGTGTCTTGAAGGACATGCATGCTGCCTGAGGCAATGTCACCAACCAGCTAGCTATGTGCTTCCTGCCACATGTGCCTCAGATGTCCGATCTGCCGGCCAACATTTTCAAGTGCCAGAGAGAAAATAGCGAATACACATTTGTAATGAGCGAGAAGAACAGCAAAACACGAAAGGGCAGGGGCAAAGCTGATTTCTTATTGCAGCATTCTGACTTCTTTGGGGCTTGACTGGTTAGGTTGACTGAAGAGATATGAGTTTGTTAAGAGCTGCAGAGCGAGAGCAACAGAAGCAGACCAAGTGGCACTGGTGAGAATGGACAGAGCCAGCTAGGGCCAGACGAGTCCCTCAAGAATTCAAAAACTCCAAACTGACCGCCATCAAATAGATTCTGATTCACAGTGACCCTGCAGGGCAGGGTAGAATTGCCTCTGGGGCCTTCTGATACTAACTCTCTACGGGAGTAGAAAGCTGGGGACATGGTTTATCACTTCCCAAAGAGCCCACGGTTGGCTCATGTCATTAGTTCCTTGGTGTAAATGTTGCTTTCTGCAGAGGCAAATCCTGAGCCATGTAGGATACATCCCGTGAGCAGAGTGGCATGTCAACGTGATCGTTTGGTTTAGGAACCCTACCACTCCAGGTTTGAGGGCTTTCTTGCCCATTTTGCAGAAGAAAAAAATAAGCCTCAGAAAAGTAAAATAACCAAAGGGGGGGTGCAACCAAGAAGAGTTCGAGCCCAGTGGAGAGCCCAGAACTGACCCCAAAGCCTATATAGCCTTTGCACTACCTCATGCTGCCTCCCTTGTTAAATCTAATGGATAAATGTTCTTGTAATAAAAACGAGTTAACGCTAAAGGTATGGCTCGCTCTGAGATCCAGAAGTCACCATCTCATTCATAGCATTCCTTTGGAAACCCCTGATACACAACACGTGGGAGAGTCTGAAGTCTGAAGATCAGGGGCTGGCTAGTTGACTAGAGATGAGGCATTCTTCCATAAACACTTGCGAGGAGTCATGCTGGCCAGGAGGACTCCATTCTAAAGGCCCACGGAGTCTCTGACAACAGTGAGGCCACAGGACGGCTTTCTTCTCTCATTTTCCCTAAGGCCAACCCCTAGGACCTGTTACGGTTGATGCAAACTATTGTAGCTATGGTACTTTTGAATATCTACATTATGAATGATTAGCTCATAATGTAGGTATCAGCTTTTTCCATATGGTCAATTTTTGTGAAGTCAAGAACCATGTCTGTCTGTCTTCATTATTCCATTCGCACTCCAACTACAGTGCTTGAGGTCCCAGGGGAGTGTAAACAATAAACGTACTTAACTGCAAACTGAAAGGCTGGAGGTCCAAGTCCACTCAGGGGTGCCTTGGAAGAAAGTCCTGGTGCTCTACCTCAGAACAATCAGGTATTGACCATGCTATGGAGCACAGTTCTTCTCTGACATATGAGTTGCCATGCATGGGAGTCAACTCAGCAACAGCTGCTAACAGATGGCAATTGGTCCACAGTAGATACTCATGACTTTGGTTGAATGAAAGACAGCACTAGCTCACAATGTCTGAGCCAAATGTGTGAGCTGAAGGTAAAAATGATTCACAATCACCTCTCCAGGTATGGGTGGGTTCCTCGGGATGTCTAGTCTGAATTAAACAAAACAAAACAAAAAAACAATTGCCATCAAGTTGATTCTGACTGATGGAGGTGCCGTGTGCTACGGAGAAGAACTCCACTTGATTTTCTTGGCTGTGATCTTTGTGATGGAAACTACTGCTTCTACGACAGTGATTTGCTTCACCTTTACAACAGTGGTCAAGCACGAACCGTTTGTGCTACCCAGAGAGTAATCTGAATTGAGGTGGCCAAAAGCAGGATAAGTCAGGGTATGTGGACTAGGTTCCTATGTTGTAATATATACATAATGAACTCTTGGTCATAAACATGAAGCCATTTGAAACAGGAAGCTGACAGTTTCCCTTGTCCGTCTGCCCTTGTCACATGCAGTGAGGAAAAAGCCTCTCCTTCCCTCTTCTCTTTGATTCCTCCGTCAAACTGGATTTATGCGAGACTTCGGAAGAGATGCCCTCCCCCAGAGAGTGTTGATAACACCCTCCTTGTCCCCCAAAGGGAAAATTTGGACTGAGCCTGTACATTAAGCCCTGTCTTTAAGCAATCCATTCTGTACCCAATGACTACACAGCGGAACATGACTAGTGGATTTTGTCATAATCCTACATCTCCCAAATGTGCAAACCGCAGGCACGTGCAGGTCCCCAGCAGGAACCCATCTGCTGTGCTTCTCGTGTGACACTCCTCTGTTTGTATTTGCTCGTTTCTCTCACAAAGTGCCAGAAGAGGGAGAAAAAAACACATGATATTTTAAAAAGTCATCTGCTAGTATTTTTGCAAACACGTTTCCCTCCAAGTGTGGGCTGAGGAAAGCGAGGAAAGCAGACACGCACGCCTCCAGTGAGCTACAGTGTGGCTTGACGGAAAGAGGGAAGCAATGCCTGCCCAGAGGACATGACCTTGGCCAGGTGGGAACCGGTCTGTAAACCCCCACCCTTGGTGTGGGAGAAGGACTGCGTTTGGAGTCCCAGATTTGGAGGCTTGTGTGTTTTGATTTTAACTGTGGGTTGTGACTTTTAGTAAACCATTACAGATCCAATTGATTTTCCGTTCCACACTTCATACTCATGGTGCGTCATGTCATCTATTGCCGTCTCCTAACGTAACAGCCTTCTTGCCACTTCCTCCCCACGTTTACCATGTCCACTCATCCTTTTTCCCTATCCCTTCTGAGCTTTCTTCCTGGGTAGAGTGCCTTTGCTTTCTTTCTTTTTAATCTTGAATAATGGATTGTCCTAAGACCGTAGTTCTCAAACTTTGGGGGTCGAACGACCCTTTCGCAGGGGTCACCCGATTCATAACAGTAGCAAAATTACAGTTATGAAGCAGCAACAAAAGAATGTATGGTTGGCGGGGCGGGGGTGGGGGGGCACCACAACATGAGGAACTGTATTAATGGGCCGCGGCATGAGGGAGGTTGAGATATGCACTCTAAGGAGTGCCTGTCCATTTTTTTTGGCTGAATGTTGCAAGGTAAATTCAGTTCTATGTTTGAGGGGTAATTAAAGGCCCTTGTCTCATGGGTGGGTGGGTGGTCCACCAGTCTCCATTGGACCAGGAAGTCTGATTTATTGCGAAAGTCTGAGTTTTGCCCCACATTTTTTCTCCCACTCCAGCCAGGACCTTCGAGTGTGACCCCTTTCAAAGCAGTCAACCACTCAGGGGCTCACTTAAGGCTGTCACTGAAAGCTTAGTGGGTTTCTACTCCGTACAAGTCAGTCATGTAAGGAATTCTAGAAGCTTAAGGTTCCTATTGAGGATCACGCCAGTGACAAATGACAAGACAGCATACTATTGACAAAAAGAAAGGGGGAAGGAATACTGATTGAACCTCGATTATGTGCCAAACTCTGCTAAGTGCTTCCCACCCATGATTTCATTTGGTTCTTACAGCTGTCCTACGATTCCACTCTCCTTTTTCAGAACAAAGTTCTGCAGCCAGAGTACGTGCTCAAGGTGGTGTAACCAATGAGTTACAGACTTCGGAGTCAAAGGATTTTGAAAATCCATGTTCCTACCCCTGTATAGTCCATCCAGAGCTCCTAAAGCTTAATCTAATATGTGTTTTGAATCTAAATAGCTCATATTAATTGAGTGTTTACTGTGATAGAGACAAAAGCACAAGTTATTTTTATATAATGATGGATTTAAACTTTGTAGTCACACTTTGGGGTAGATGCTGCTATTATCTCATGTGAAGGATGAGGAAACTGAGTCCAGGACTCAGAGTCCATGAATGTAAACGCTACACTTTACAGCCTCCCCTCCTAGGGGCACTTTTAGCACCTTCTATTGGGCCTACCCTTCAACCACCCCAAGTCTACATCTCTATAATATGGACAATATTCGATAAAAACAGTATTTCTATTTCCTCCTAAGTCCCTCGACTAACACCCCAACGTCATGGCTTTATACCTCATGACACTTACCATGAAACCTAAAAAACAAATAGAAGAATCTGCCCACTTTTAGGCATGCAATAACTAAGTGCTCTGAGTTTAGAATTTCCACTTTGGTGTGAAAAAGACAATTCTCTGTCTATGAGGAAACTTGGTGGTACCATGTTAAGCCTTTGACTGTTGTGTTAGGCAGGGTTCTCTAGAGAAACAAAACCAGGACACTTATGGATGTGTGTGTGTGTGTGTGTGTGTGTGTGTGTAATATAACAGCTAATTAGTCCACACAGCACTACAGAGGGCTCAGTTCAACTCACTTTTGTGGAACAGTTAATATATTGGAAGTCCTTCAACTCATAGGGCTGCTGGGTCCAAGGTCAAGGAAGCAGACAGCTGAGTCTTCCCTTGGGCAATGAAGGCAGGGTCCACCCACAGGCAGCAAACAGCAGGGTGGATCACCAACAGTCAGCAGCTCAGGAGCTTAGCGAAGCAGGCCCAGATGGGATATCAAACTCAAGCAATGCAAGATGACAAGATCCACCAGCCTCAAGCTCAAGCGATGTACACACCAGCAGCATCATGAAGCAGGTCTCAAAAGAATCTCAGGCTCTAGCAACATGATCCATGGGTTGGCTTGTCCCACAGGTAGTGTAGCTCACAAATTGAGGCAGACAACTAGTTAAAGCAGCTACACACTGGTCCAATCACCAGAGAGCAAGAGAGAAAGGAACAGGCCTTGCCAAACCATTTATCTCTTTGCCCTCCAACCAAATTGCTACCTGATTAATCCCACATGTTTGTATTGGCCAGGTTGGCACAATAAACCTACCTATCACAACTGCTGCCCTAAGGGACAGCATTGCATTCAGTTCAAATCCGCTCAGCTGCTCCATGCAAGAGAAGAGTTGGAAATCTGTTCCCTTAAAGATTATAGTCTGTGAAACTCCCAAGGGAAGTTCTGCTCTGTTCTCTGTGTGGTTATGAGTTAGACTCAACAGCATGTGATAACAGTGACAAGGATTCCTGGTGGTGTGGTAGGTTAAGAGTTGGGCTGCTGGCCATAAGGTCAGCAGTTCAAAAACACCAGCCACACCACAGGGGAAAGATGAGGCTTTGGAAACCCACAGAGTCTACCTTGTCCATAGGATTGCGAGAATTGACTCAACAGCAATGGGTTTGGTTTTTGGTTTTTACAACAGCAACAAGTTTGAGCGTAGCAGATGTCCCTTTCTGACCAAATGCAAGAAGGAGATTTAGGGAGCCCCCTTGTCCTCGCCTAGCTCCCTATCTGAAGATTTCCATCTGCAAGAGAATGAAGTAAACTAAGGGAGCTTCTAAAGCAGGTGAGTCCTTTCCCAATTCCCTTTGAAGGCCCAGTTTAGGAGACCACCCCCATATTTAAGAGAGAATGGAAGGGGGGCGTGTAAGTGGGCACCATTTAGAGAGAAGTAGAGAAAGAAGGAGGTCAATGGTGGCTCGGTGGTAGAATTCTCACCTTCCATGAGGAAGACCTATGTTCAATTCCTAGCCAGGGTACCTCATGTTTGGCCACCACTTACATCTTTCAATGGAGACTTCCATGTTGTTAGGATGCTAAACAGGTTTCAGTGAGGCTTCCAAACTCAGACCGACTTGAAAGAAAGGCTTAGTTTCCTTCCAAAAGCAGCCAGTGAGCACCTGTGGATCACAGCAGTTGAATCTGCAGGCTGTCATGGGGATGACTCACATTTAGACAGGGTTGTGTTCAGTTGGGTATGAGGTCACCTTAAGCTCAGGACCAACCTGATGGCAGTCACGATAACAAGAAGAGGTAAGGAATCTGAAAGACTAGACCTTACCCCAGAGACACTGGGCTAAATCTAAAGAAACTATTTAAACCATTGAATCTAAGATTTAAACATCTGTGGAGCTAAAATCAACTTTACCACCCAGCAGGTTATGGCTCGTAAGGATGTCAGGTGATTTAGAGAAAAACGAACCCTGTTGGTCTGCACATCTGAGGGAAGTGAGTCATTTTGCAATCCCGGTTCACATCTGAAACAGTAGGCAGCTGTGAGTTTCAGTGAAATCAGAAGTTGAGGCTGCTACCACTTCACTCAGCCCCCTCTCAACAATGGCAGGCGATGGGGTCCCCAAAACCTTTCTTGAGGGCCCGTCGCTCCCTAGTGAGATCTTATATGTCG
>NW_022104341.1:4146180-4155675 GCF_000313985.2 Echinops telfairi | reverse complement strand
CACACACACACACACACACACACACACACACACACACACACTGCATGTTGAAGAAGAACTGAAGCGAAAGAAAGGCCTGACACTGAGAAGACCCCTTATCAAGTATATGTGTGTAGATTTTTCAAAAGGGTCCCTGGTGGTGTAGTGGGTTACTCATGGGGCTCCTAATCAAAAGATCTGCATTTGAAATGACTAACCGCCATGTTACAGAAAGAGGAGGCTGTCTGCGCCCATCAAGATGTACCCCCACAGACACCCACAGGGGCAGTTCGACTCTGTCCTATAGGGTTACTGCGAGTCAGAAGCAACTCCATGGTAGTAAGATCTCATTTATTTGTTTAAATGGAACAGAAATGGAGACTGGAAAAAGAAGCCTCTTATTCTCAAAGCACTGAAACCTTGACCTTCAGAAACAGCAATGGGCAAGCTTCCAGGATGACAGGCAGCAGAGCATCTATTTGACAGGGATCCACGTTTGGAAATTCACATTCCAGTGTTAGCACTTCCTAGCTGGGTGGCCTTAGACAAGTGACTTGCGCTCTCTGTTCCTGCACACTCTGAGCTAGAACACACGCCCCTGTCTCCGCGATGGAGCTGGTGGCGTGTCAAACAGCACGCACACAGCCTAAATGCCTGACACAAATTAAGCCCACAATAAATTTGACTCTTAATGTTTTCAAGACAAGAGTGAAAGTACTATGGTTTCGGATGTCCTTTAAGCTTAAGGCAACCCTAAGTTTGTTGACAAATGATTAAGGGTAATCTCTAACTAAATCTTTCCATAAACAAATTGTAGTTTCTGCCTCCACAAGTAGATCACCCTTTGACTAGGAGCTGTAGCCCACACCCTGGAAAAAATGTGTCCACTCAGTCCAGCAGATCCTCCAGCCAAACAAGGTTTGAAACAACTGGTTTGGCATCCTGACCCTTCCTGTCCTGAGAGATGTGCTGATAACCATGTTGAATAACAAGACAAAACCTAACGTGCTGTCCTTTTCTTTGAGGCTGAGTTCAGATGGACCCAATGTTCTTTCGAGAGGGGCCCCTCCCCATAAGAAAACGGAAGCGCATGGACTTTGAAGCCAGGAAACCTTGGGCTTTAAATGTTGACTTCATGATTTACTAACTAGACGGGGGGAGGGGCAAGAGAGCTAGGTGTCCTGTAAAATGGGGATAATAATACCTACATCTCAGGGCCTGGTGAAAATTAAATTAACTTATTACACAAAGCGACTGCCACTGAGCTGATCGTCAATAAATATCCGTTCTCTTCCCCTCAGTTGTGCTAAGCCAGGTGCTCTGGGTTGGACCACTCCATAGAGAGGGGTATTCATCAAATTGTGTGTTGGCTTAATTTCCTCTCTCTATTCTGAGGCCGGAGATCTTGAAGAAGATGGGAGAAAACATGGGCCCATGGTCAAATTATCTCTATCTACCCTGTTTCCCCGAAAGTAAGACATCCCCTGAAAATAAGACCTACTTACAGTTTTGCCTCTTGCTGAAATATAAGGCATCCCCCCCAAAAATAAGACCTCCCTGAAAATAAGGCCCCCTGAAGCTACCATAACTCTGGACTCTGGACCTAGCGGCGGGCGCCGCCCGCAGCTCACTGTTGGCCACAGCGCAGCTGGAGCACACATGAAGTGTGAGGTGTCTTTTAATTAAACAATAAACAATAAATGTGTACCATATTCTTCTTCATGGAAAAATAAGACATCCTCTGAAAATAAGACCTAGCACATCTTTGGGAGCAAAAATTAATATAAGACACTGTCTTATTTTCAGGGAAACTTTGGGAGCAAAAATTAATATAAGACACTGTCTTATTTTCGGGGAAACTGTGTAGTAGAAATGATCCATCCTTCTCTTTAGTACTTTAAAATCACGATCAAACCCAGCTGATGCTGGATGATTTAACTACTTTAAGACCATCTCTATCAACCAAGAAACATGTGTCTTGCAGTCTCTCACTTGAAGGTGGAAACAAATAAGACCTCCAGAAAGTCTATGCCTGGTATGGCCCCTTTCCAAAGTCCAAAGGATGTAAGCAACTCCCACAGGAGCAGGCAGCGGGGGAGGCGTGTGATCAGGCTGGACCTCGGTCTCATGGTGCGGGGTGATCAACAAAGGGACAGTGTAAGTCCTGCCAGCTCCTTTTTATTGTTATGGGAACAAAGCTGAGTCTTCAATCCAGTCACTTCTAGTTACACACATTCATTGAAGGACCTTCTCCTCCTCTTCGATTCCGTTCAAGCCCCCAACCGCCTGATTCCTTGAAGCCTCGCCTGACTTCCCCACCCAGGCCATTCTCTTCAACTGCCAGAGTGCTCTCCTGAGATGAACCACAGGCCCGGGAGCTGCCACCTCTCCGTGGGAGTCTTACCTGCTGACACACTCGTGGACACTGGGAGTACCAGGGCAGAATCACAAAGCCACTTCCCAAAAATGACACGTGTGCTTGAGGTTTGGTCCCTGGGACAGCACTCATTGGCCTAGAAGCTTGAAGCCAATGTCACACCTCCTTCCACCCAGGCCTCAGTTCCTCAACCTGTGGGAAGGGTAACAACAACAAAGGAAAATTGCTACTTACTGCCCAGCCTGTCATCCCTATAAATGTGAATGACTTGCCCAACTTCAGAATGCTGTGAACATTAATTACTATTTACCAAGATGAAAGGTGCCCAAATTAGGCAGAGCTGAAGCAGTCAGCTGCGGTGCAAGGAGGAGTGAATAAAATGTCCCGCGGACTCTAAAGTAAGGTGACCAGACGTCCCGCTTTTGGCGGGGACAGTCCCGCTTTTGAACAATTTGTTCCGCATCCCGCGGCGTTTTTAAAAAGTCCAGATTTTTGGAAAGAATGCTCGATAAGCTAGGGAACAGCGGGAGAACGGGAAGACCAAATTTTTAATCAAGAACACCCCAGCCAACCCCCACCCCCAGTCAATGGCGTCCTGCTTTACCAATGCTTCACCAATGTTAAAATCTGGTCACCTTACTCTAAAGTGAACTTTAGTTTTGTGTCAAGAGAGAAAAATCTTACGTAGCAATTATTGTATTTTATTCCTTTACCAAATCAGGTTGCCCTGTCCCTTTCCAAGTGTGAGGCATGGACAGCATGTTGGAAAACAAAGCCCATTCTTCTCACTCAACATGCTCAGGATTGACATTTTATAAATTGGTGATTATATTTGAGAGTCTTTTTGATACCGTGCAACAATGTGAACATTTTCTCTCTCTCGTTCTCTTTTTAAACAAAATAAAGTTAGCAGATGGGAAAGGCCTTGACCTCAGAGTGCATATCTCCCTTCTGTTCCAATATCTCTTCCATTTAAAAAAATATTTTCTGCTTTCTTCTCTGCTGAAATTTTTCACTGTTTTGTTCTGTCGTTGTTGGGGTGATTTTTGTTGGTGGTGGTTGTTTGTTGTTTTTGCTTTGTATGCTTTTCTACATATGAAATCCAAGATCGGTAAATCTAGAGAGCTAGTAACTGGATGAATAATTTCCTCGGAGTGTGGCGGGAAAGTTGGGGGGAAATAAAGAGCTGGCAACGATGAGCACAAGGAGGAAGGAATGTCCCAAAATGGACTGTGGTGATGCTCACAGAACTCTTTGTCACGTGACTCAACTATTGAAATGTGTGCTGCGATATGAATTACATGTCAATAAAGTTGTTTCCAAAGAGAGAGAGGGAGGGAGGGAGAAAACCCTCTGAGATCCCGGCCAGCATTCACCTGGAAAGGAGTCTGTCTCCAGCTATGTTGTCAGATGACCGGCTTTTCAGACTCATTCCAGAAGTGTCGATGTTTATTTGCTTCGGGGCCACCCACTCACTCCTTGCTTCTTGGCTCAAGGCATAAGAGCGCCAAAGGGAAAGTTTGCAATGCTCACTTGCAATGTGCTTTCCCAAAGCTCTGCTGCAAGAGATGTGAAGCAGCCCGAGGGTCTGCCCGGGCTCCTCTCAGACGGACGTGCAGAGCTGCTTGAGCAGAGCTGCTTGAGCAGGAGGAAGTGGGTAAGCGGGAAGAGGCCCTGCGCTGGGCTGCGGTGGGGCCTCCACCAGCAAAGTCAGCACCTAGAGGTTGGGGAAGGCAGCCAATGAGCATGTGCCAGCACCCCTCCAAGTCACCGCCGCCCTATCCGTCCACATCAGGAGGGCTGACAAGCCAGGCTCGGCTCGCTCTGTTCACTCCCACATGCTCTCAGGGACACAAGGCATCCTTTGAAGCAGGGCGATGGCTTGTGATGTGCCCAAACGCCCTGCCCCGGCCTCATCTTCTCAGCAAGCCTCGCTCACTGCCATGCTGCAGTCCGAATTCTCCTCCTTGCTACATGCTGCTTTTACTGGAAATGAATTCCCTGCAGCGATTCATCAAGAAGATAAAGCAATTCTAGATACAGATACATGTAACATCAGAACCCCCGAGTATAAATTTCCCTGGATCCAGGATGGCCAGAATTCAACTCCTGCCCTTCACATCAAAAAGCAAAGAGTAGACAATGATCATTATTGAAATATAGAAATCTCTGAGCCCCCAGGCCTGACACTTTTATTTACTTTCCTAAACCTGTTTACAAGGCTACTGTTTCTATCTACTTCCCACTTAGCATTTTCCTGCACCACCTTCTTTGGGAACTCCCAGAGGCTGTTCCGCCCTGCCCTATGGAGTTGGCGTGGGCTCGATGCCCGTGATTTTGGGTATTTGGGTTTCTTGGGAGCTCCTCGTGGACAACCACTCCACAAAATGGCTAGATAACACATCTTTTTCCTTATGCATTGATCTTCAAAACCATTATTTAAGTCAGACCGTCACGGTCCCTCCATCAAACTGGCCAGCAAGGAGCTTTGAAGTACGGATGGTCAGACATTTGAGGAGTCGTGGTCACTGGCCACTGAACCTCAGACTGATGGCTGGCATGGTTTCCTCCCTGACAATCATCGGCAACCACTGACCTAAAACAATGTCCAAGATTCAGGATTCACCTGCACGGTCCTTGTAGCTAACAGGGAGCAGCAATCCCAAGTCAGCCTGTTCTGTGAAGCGTCTTACACCAAGGATGCTGATGGTCACGTGTTTTCGTGGTTTGCCAATCATTTGGGCAAGATGAAAATCCGCAAGGGCCAACTTACCCCAGTGACTGTCAATTGCCAAAGCAAAATCAGACAAACGTATGTATGTTTACTGGGGAAAAACAAACAAACAAGCCAGAACACTCTTACAGAGGACAGGGACAAGGTCTCTGAGCCTCCAGGGCCAATGGTTGCTAAAAACAAAGAAAAGAAATTCATGGAGGTCATCAGACTCCCCTGAGGAGGAAAGCATACGTTTTGGAACCTTTAGTTTAGCATACCCCCGGAGGATTACGGACCGGCTGAGTCACCCGTTTTATAATGGAAGCTATGGGCAGGGAAGGAATGACTTCAATGATTCGATCATTGACGTTTTGTTGACGACGTTTCTCTCTAGAAATTGAGACTTGGTGAGGGACGCAAGGAGGGTTCCAAGATGACCAGAAACCTGCACGCTGACACAGGCCAGACTCTTGGCGTAAGAGGAAAGGAAATTGAGCAGTGAGGATCGGGCTGTGTTTCTGAGGTCATGTAGGGCCTCAGCTCTCCCTGGCTCAGAATACAATTTGTTGAAGCAGAGCAGCTGGGGGCAGCAGAGCTTCTGATACAAGACCATCGGCTGCTGAGGGAAAATCAAAATAATCCCCATTAAATTTCCATTATCTTAGAAATTAGAAACCCTAATGAGAGGTTTCCGGAGCGAGCTGAGCGCCAGGAGGGCACTTCTGATGGATGCTGTCCTCTGTAAGGATGGTCCTGTTGTCACCGTGGGCAAGCTGTGTGCCTACACGCCTCAGAGCAGCCTCCTGGAAGCAGCCAAGGATTGCTGGGCACCCAAGGACTAGGCTGCCATGATGAAGATATAAGATGCAGCCCAGAAGCCAGGCGGGCACCCCAACAGGACCCTTGGTCTGGGGGCAATTTTCTTTAACTTTGGTTTTGGTTCCTTGCCCCTCAGAAACTCTCTCTAAGTAGTCTTAACTTGGATTGACCATCATAGATGCTTTGAAAGGCAGACAATAGATTAAGTGTCCCCTAAGGATTCTTGTAGGAGTCTTTGTAGCATAGTGGTGATGCCTTTGGGCTGCTAACTGCAAGATCAGCAGTTTGAAACCACCAGCGGCTCCTGTGTAGGAAACTCATGGGAGCCGTTCTACCCTACGGTGGCTATGTGTCAGAATTGACTCACCAGCAGTGAGCTTAGGGTTTTTTGCTTTTCATGAACCAAAAGGTTGGTGGTTTGGACCCACCTAGAGGCACCACAGAAAGCGAACCTGGCTATCTGCTTCCATGAAGATTGTTGTTGTTAAGTGCTGTGTTAGTCTGGGTAGACTAGAGAAACAAATTCATAGACACTCATATGTGTATAAGAAAGAGCTTTCTATAAAAGAGCAATTGTATATTGAGAAAACATCTCAGCCCGGTCCAGATCAAGTCCATAAGTCCAATATTAGCCCGTATGTCTGATACCAGTCTATGAGTTCCTCTTCAGATTCATACAACACATGCAATGATGCTGAGTGCAGGAAGCTCACAGGTCAGTGGGTGGAAAGTCTTGTGGATCCCGTGGCAGTGGAAGCATATTAGTGCTGGCAGGGGTCTCCACATGGCTCCTCCAGCTGCAAGGTTGTGGCTGCATCAGCAGCTCCACCTGGCTTGTCAATAGGAATGTCTCAAACAGAGAGTCTCTGGCCTTCCTGTGAGCTATTTATCTCCATCGTACTTCCAAATGAGGTCATCAAGCTGCTACCTGATTGACAGGCTAAAATTCCACCCCTTCACTCTTAATATTCTCAAATTGACACCAGATTGTGTAACTACCATGGGTGCCTAGTAAATTTTGTCTCACAGGGGCCTCGTGGGACAGAGCAGAACAGCTCCATCGGGTTTTCCAGGCTGTAATTTTTATAGGAACAGATAGCTGGGTCTTTTTCCAGTGGAATCCTTTTTCCAGTGTGATAATCTGGGTACTTTAGAGAAACAAATTCACAGAAACCCATATGTATCAGAGAGAGTTTTATATAAAGGGAAAGTGTACATCAAGAAAATATCCCAACCCAGTGCTGCCCAAGCCCACAAATCCAGCATTAAGCCATATGTCCAACACCAATCCACAAAGTAAGTCCTCCTCCATCTCACAAAACACATGCAATGGTGCCAACTGCAGGAGGAAAGCCGAATCAGTGAACAGGTAAGCATCTCAGCGCTGGCAGGGGTCTCCATACGGCTGCTCCAGCACCCAGGGCTGCATGGGGTGATCCATGCAGCTTCTCCTTGGGGATGTCTTGCAGGAAGTTAGCTTTGCCAGCTAAAGCAGGGAACTGGCTAAGGCAGCTGCAGCCTGGTCCGACCATCACAAAGCAAGAGACTCGAGAACTAGAAAGGCGAGGTTCGCCGAGTCATTTATCCCTCTGCCCTTCAACTAACCCCACATGTGTTTATCGACCAGGTTGGCACAATAAACTAACTACCTCGCTGGGTTAGCCAGAACCCCAACTCAAAGCCATGAAATTGATTCTGATGCATAGGGACCCTTCCTATAGAGCAGGGTAGATCTGGCTCTGTGGGTTTCCAAGACTGTAACTCTTTGTAGGAGTAGAAAGCCACGGAGCAGCTGGTGGTTTCGAACAGCTGACCTTGGGGTTAGTAGCCTCATGTATAACCCCTGCGTTACCCAGTTAGTGGCTGAGTGCTTACAGTCAAGACAAGCCAGTGCAGCAGGTTCTGCTCTGTACAGCACAGGGTCACCATGCGTCAGAATCAACTGCAGCGCAGTGGGTTTAGGCAGTTAGGTTGCTCGTTTCTTTCGTGACTAAGGGCTCTGCCACCTTTGTGGTGGTAGAACTGGGTTCTCCTTGTACTTCAGGTTGAGGAACCTTTTAAGGGAAGAAGTAGCTGGGGAATGCTTAGCTCCCTGGCAGTGTACAACGGTGGAAACACGCTTTTCATAGACCTGGCAAACGGCTCCTTGTGTTTGCTCTGCAAACACTGATGTCTGCAACACTTCTTGGCACTGCTCGGCTGGTCTTACCGCATCGTCATCGGTGGACCGGAGCCAGGAGTGTGCCCGGCAGCGGTTCGCACCATACAGGGAGTCGGCAGGGCCCTCCACGCGCCCTCCACCGAACTCCTCCAGGAGCAGAGGGGATTACCAGGCGGCAAGTCACAGTTTTGTTATTATTACCCTGATGTGTAATAAATCTGCGTGGTGCAATAAATTAAAGCAGGGCTACGTTCTCACCTCACAGACTGCCAATCGTTTTATTGTCACAGCTGGCTCTGTGAGTTTTCCTTATTTAGGCAGAGCAAAGGAAGCCGTGAAATTTGCAAAGGAGAACAAAAGGATATTTGGGCGCAGTTCGCAAAACACGTCCGTGTGGTCCCCGCGCAGACGCATCAGGACATCATGCAACACCTCACATGTTTGTGCGCAGTGACCTCAGGGAACTGGAGCAGCCAAGGCCTAGCAACACCCACCTTATTCATTGACCTTCACGCTCAGATCGCAGGCCTCACTGCCAAGCTGACCACTCGCACCAGACAGACGGACAGCGTTCCCTTCCAGTGATAAACTTGGGCTCACACTTGATCTTAGCCAAAAGGCCGAGAAGCGATGGCTGTAGCTCACAAATTGGTTCGGGAACTCATTAGAGTCAGCAAATGAGCATTAGTGCGATACTTGCAGAGGCTGAAACACAAGTGGTAATCTGTCCATTTGGGCAATTACAGCTCGAGGGGGTGAGGAGAGGGGCTGCGAGAAGCCCTACAACGCGCAGCGGGAGGGTTAGGATCCTACAACCCCAGCGGGAGGGTTAGGATGCTTGCGCTGAGAGAGACGCCTGCCTGGCTTCCCTTCCTTCACCCCAGGCTCCCCTGGTTCTGCAGCACGCAGAGGAGGGGCCTGAGAAACGCCCTGCGGAGTTCAAAGCCCAAGTGAGGCCATCAGTCATGTCCCTTGCATATCTGACACTTATTGGGTCAAAAGCTCTGTTGGGTGGTGTTATTATTCAGTCTTTATTATTTTTTTAAGGGGAGCCATTAGGCGCTGAATATTTCTCTCTGGTTACAGAGTCAGCCTTCTATCCCTTCCTACTGTCTTCTCTTAAGCTCCTCCTGCCTTAGAGCCCACCTGCTGTGGAGTGGGTCCTGACTCCTGGTGACCCCACGATGGCAGAGTACAACTGTGCTCTGGGGGGGTTTCAGTGGAGGATATCTCAGACATAACTCACCAGGCCTTTCCTCTGAAGCATCTCTGCGTGAATTCGAACTGCTGAGCTTTTGGTTTGCAGCTGGGCTCATTAACTACCCTGTTTCCCCGAAAGTAAGACATCCCCCGAAAATAAGACCTACTTACAGTTTTGCCTCTCGCTGAAATATAAGGCATCCCCCCACCAAAGTAAGACTTCCCAAAAATAACCCCCCCCCC
>NW_022104341.1:4142040-4146005 GCF_000313985.2 Echinops telfairi | reverse complement strand
ACCGTATTCTTCTTCGTGGAAAAATAAGACATCCCCTGAAATAAGACCCAGCGCATCTTTGGGAGCAAAAAATAATATAAGACATTGTCTTATTTTCGGGGAAACGGGGTATTTACTTCACCTGGGGACTTGAGGCTCTCATTTCACATTCTCTGAAGCCAGACTCCCTGGGAGCTGGTGCTCTGCCTATACATCCTTGTGTATAAGCACTGATTGGCTTTCATGATCGTTTTGTAGCTCGTTCTTCAACCATGAGCTCCACTCCCCTCAGTCACCATCATCCCTTTACGGTGTTGTAAATGCATTCTTCATGAGCGTCCAGCCATGGAAGTTTCCAGCTCCCATGGTAACTCCCTTGGCATGGCTCTAATGCTCACCCCCTTGATCATCCTTAGACAATACCACACTGCAGTGCTTGAGTCTCCTTTATTAGCAACAAACACCAAGAAAGGAAATTTGCTTCTCTGAACTCAAGTATCCTAATACAGTCTATTTCTTCACTCTTGCCCATTCCCCACCCCACCCCCGGCCCCCAAGCATCCTACCTCTGGCTAAACTGTAACAGGCTGAATCAGTACAAACTCTGAAGCACTGAGGTCATAATTCCTGAATCTGGTTTGAATTTGGGATTTGTTCCTTTGGCTCAAAATTACTATTTAATTTACCGGGACTGTGTCCTATACTTTCTGGTCTCCAACTGATCTAGTTATTTACATGTGAAGTTGTTAAAAATGAAAAGAACCTTGCAATGTCTTTTCTGGACGGCCACCATCTTTCTCCTGAGGAGCATCCAGTGGGGTCAAACTGCCAACCTTTTGGTTAGCTGCGGATCCTTTTAAGTATGGTCTCACCAGGACACACACACACACACACACACACACACACACACACACACACACACACGCTCCCTTGGATCTCCTTAGGTTGTACTGTTGGTTGGAAGTTACTGGTTCTTGTCCAGAAGCAAACATGGACAGAGGAAGGAGTCACTGTTTTTGCTTAGCCATTTAAAGTAGCACAAACTTCAGAGTTTAGTCTGCCACTAAGGCTGTTCTTTCAACTGAGTAGAGGAGTGCTGGTGGCATAATGGTTAGACATTGAGCTGCTAACTCAAGGTCAACAGTTCAAAACCACCAGCTGCTCCGCGGGAGAAACACAGGGCTCCTGTGAAAAGTTATGGTTCCTGAAACTCACAGGGGCAGTTCTACCCTATCCTATAGGATCACCATGAGCTGGAAGCTGCTTAATGGCACTGAATTTTGTTTTGTTTGATTCTACTGAATAAGCTCAGATTAGCAAACCTTTAACACGAAAAAGGGAAAAATAAAATTCATTAGACTATTCAGACCCAAAATGTTCCCATGCCCTGAGCACTCACTTTGTATCTAGTGCCACATTAGTCCTCACATTAGTTCATTTGATGGAATTCTTGCCTTTAAGGTAGATATTGACTGTCTAGTTCTAGAAATGAGAAAGCAAAGAAGCATTGGGCAAAGTTATGGCAAGTGGTAATCCCATGTTTTTGGATTCCAGGCCCACTGCTCTTTTCATTACACTGTAGTTCCTCTCTGTGCTAATAGAATCCTGAATTTTTGCTTTGTACTGATAGAAACCCTTATGTAAGAACCCAAACTCTCTGTACAATTTGATGGCTCTTAAATCACTTACGGAATAAAGATATCACAGGACAACAAATACCAGCAGAAAGAGAGCTAATCCTCATATGTAGGAGTGTCTCCCACACACTGGGTACAGTACAAGGTACTTTACTTAGACAATAGCATTTCAGCATGGTGAGAATCTTTAGGATATAAATATTTACTCCACTTTATAGAGGCAAACACTGCGTCTCAGATAAATTAAGCCATTTTCCCCAAATCCACTCACTACGACAACAGTCAGAATTAGTGAAATTATGCTGAAGGAACAAATAACTCCCTACATCTCAGGGGCTTAAAACAGCAAAGGATTATTTCTTGTTCAAGTCCCATATCCCTGCAGGGTCATCTGGGAGTCCTGCTTCATTTGGAACTTAAATGGGCCCACCCAACTTGATGATATATCTCCATCCAAAGCCTGCCAGATACTACAACAGAAAGAGAACGTGGGTCATGCATTAGCTCACAAATCTCTCCCTTTAGAAGTAACACATGTCTTTTCCCTACCTTGCATTGGTGAAAGCAAGTCACATGGCCACATCTACCTGTGGAGTGTGGGCAGAGCAATTTTCTGCAGGGTGAAGAACTGGAAACACTTGGTAAACAGCGTGCATGACTGCCCACTGCCAGTAATAGGCAGAGCTAGAATTCGAGTCATGAAATGCATGCCTGCTGTCTCCTAGACACATCTCATTTAACCCAAAGAAAAGGTGTTTCTGTCTTCCAAGAGGAGACCTATTATCGGATGTTTAACCAGATAGTTCAATTGGTTTCCATGGTACCGCTAATTAGACAATCTAATAAGTACCTTGCTTTTGGTATGAAAATGAAGAGGCATACAAAGAATCGGGAGGTCTAGAAATATCTTCATGACCCAGGATAACCAGTACTTGGTTGATAAAGTGTGGATAACACTTCTCTTTTTCTAGTGCTAAGACTAAAGAGCAAACAAATCTGTCTCGGAGGAAATGCAGCCAGAATGTTCCTTAGAAGCAAGGGAGGTGAAACGATCTCATGTTCTCAGGCGAGACCAGTCCCTGGAAAAGGACATCATGCTTGGTAAAGTGAAGGGTCAGCGAAAAAGAGAAAGCCTTCAATGAGATAGATGGACGCAGTGGCTGCAACATCGGGCTCAGACGTAACAATTAGGAAGATGACGTGGTGTTACGCAGTGTTTCGTGGATCTGCTGTGTCTAGGGTCCATATGAGTTGGGACAGACACAACAGCATCTAACAACAACAACGAGACTACAGACACCAATGGCCTTTGAGTAGCAGAGTGGGAATTTCAAACGGCTCAGAGAAGCAGGGTTTCCTAGCAAAGAATATTGTGGTCACTGCATCAGCCAAGTGTTGATGAAACTGAATAGAACAAGAAGTGATCCTTGGAAGAAGCATACCAGTCTGTGTGAGCATGAGGTGTCCATGGGATCAGGGATCAGGCCTCAAAGAGTCAGAGCAAAAAATCATAATGTGAATGAGGAGGGGAGTGCCAAGTGGAGGTCCAAAGCCAATGTGTGAGCAATTGGACATTACCTTACTGAAGGGGTGTGGGGAGAAGACGGGCCAGTCAGGGTGCAGTATAACACTAATGAAACATACAGCTTTCCTCTGGTTCTTTAGTGCTTCCCCTCCCCCACTATCATGACCCCAATTCTACCTTACAAATCTGACTAGACCAGAGCATGTACATGGATACAGATAAGAGCTGGAACATAGGGAATACAGGAAAGATAAACTCCTCTGGACCAATATTGAGAGTTGCCATACCAGGAGGGTAAGGAGAAGATGGGGGGGCAGACCAACACAAGAACACTTTGTTCTAACAATTTGGCAGTATGAGATGCTCACCTGCCTGGCATGATCGCTGAAGACAATGGGTACACAAGAAAATGTGGTGAAGAAAGCGGATGATGCTTGGGTACCAAAAGATATAACACCTGAAGTCACTGAAGACAATGGGTGCACAAACAAGTGTGGTGAAGAAAGCTGATGGTGCCCAGCTACTAAAAGATATAGCACCTGAAGCCTTAAAGACCTGAAGATAAACAAGTACCATCTAGCTGAGAGACAACAAAACCCACACGGAAGAAGCACACCAGCCTACCCTTACTTGATGGCTAAGGAC
This sequence comes from Echinops telfairi, assembly GCF_000313985.2. Classification (NCBI taxonomy): domain Eukaryota; kingdom Metazoa; phylum Chordata; class Mammalia; order Afrosoricida; family Tenrecidae; genus Echinops; species Echinops telfairi. The sequence goes on along the minus strand of NW_022104341.1, from coordinate 4,142,219 downwards.
AAAGGGGGTGCATTAGCAAAAGTGATGAAGAAACCAGATGGTGCCCGGCTACCAAATGATACAGTATCTAGGGTCTTGAAGGCTTGAAGACAAACAGGCTGCCATCTAGCTAAGAAACAACAAAACCCACAAGGAAGAAGCACACCAGCCTACCCCGACACGAATGCTGAAGACAAAGC
>NW_022104341.1:4131865-4141255 GCF_000313985.2 Echinops telfairi | reverse complement strand
TTTGAAAACGATGATGACAACATATGTACAAACGTGCTTGACACAATGGATGTATGTATGGATTGTGGTAAGAGTTGTATGAGCACCCAATAAAATGATTTTTTTAAAAAGAAGTGATCCTTATCATTATAGAGCTAGCACTGCCTCCTGAGTTTCATCAGGCAAATGCTCAAGCAATGACTTGTGGGAATTTACCCAAATTTCTCACTGGAACTTTGGAATTTGAGATATCTTCAAAATTAGGGCCAACCATTAAGCATTTCAGTCTCTGGGTGCTACAAGTGCTTAAGCATTAGACTACTAACTGAAATGTTGGTGGTTTGAACTCACCTAGAAGACAGGTCTGGGAATCTGCTTCCAGAGGGTCACAGCCCCAAACCCCCGTGGAGCAGTTCTCCTCTGCACTCAGGGGGTTGCCATGACTTAGACTCAACTCGAAGGCAACTAACAATGATATAAATATTAGGCATCAAGGGACAAAATAGGAAGCCTGATGATAGTGTACAATGCACCACCCAGGCTAATGGTTTTGCAGGTAGGTAAGTGAAGGCTCAGAGAGGTTAAGTAATTTTCCCAAGGTTACTCAGCGGGTAAGCAGCAGGTCCAGAATTCCATCTCAGACACTGCAGCTCCAGAGCCTGCTGAACCACACTTAGGGTTGCCAGGTAAAATAAAGGATGCCCAGTTAAACTTGAATTTCAGATATGCAAATCCCAAATATTGCATGGAGTGTATTTATGCTGAGATCTTATTTGCTGTTTATTTAAATTCTATATTAAAAATGGACAGACTAGATTTTTCTTTGCTGCAGCTGACAATGCAGAACCACACTATGCTGCCTTCTACACGTTCAGATATCCATATATAGGAGTTGCTTACTGTGTGGCTTACCTACGCAAGAGTTCTGTTGCAGAATACAGTGTCCGTTCACAGTCTGAAAGCTAAGGAAAACCCTTCCTAGTTCCTTCTTCCCTCCATTTATTGAAGGCTTGGTTGGTCTGGGGACAGTCTTCTCCCTGATAGCTCAGCTCAGTGCAAGCTTGTCTGTGCTGATAAGAAGCAGACTTTGCTTACTGTTGGCACGTCTGGCCTCCTGCCCACACTGGGCTGTCTCTCTGCAGGGGCAGCTGTGTCCTTCCCGGCCCTCTTTCCTGCTCGACGACTTCCATGGCATTCGCAGAGCCATGTGGCTGAGTAGTCATTCCCATCCAGGAGACAACGACCACAGAAGGAAATGGAAAGGAATGAGCTGCTTAGGACTTCCCAGATCAGGACCCTGGATACAAAGTCTCCTGCGTCAAAGAGATCAACAGGCTCGGTATCCATCACCAAACCAAACTCTTCTTCTTCTTCTTCCCTCTTCTTGGATGTTTTAGACTCACAGCCTCTCCGTTGGGTCAGGAAGGATGGAAGTCTGTCTGGAGCTATAGAGTCCATAGTGTACTGCAGTTCGAGTCAGCTGAAGGCAGATGACAAGTCCATTTACAGTGGCTGCGTCCTCCGCTTTGTCTCGGTGAATTTCATTTATTTAGCACCTCTTCCACCTTTGTATAGTGAGAATGGCCAAACGATTCTCAAAGTACTTTTATAGCAACTAAGCTAGTTGTGTGTCTTCTCAGGTTTAACTATTAAGCCATATAAACGTATATTAGGGGCCATCCAGTCAGTTCTCACTCACCGCTCCCCAGTGTACAACAGAACAGACGCCGCCCAGTCCTGCACCACCCTCTCAATCATTGTCATGTTTGAGCCCACTGTCACAGCCACTGTCAGTCCATCTCACCAAGGGTCTTCCTCTTTTTGTCACCCTTCTACTTTAGGCGCAATGCTTAGGCATAATGTCTTTTTCTAGGGGCTAGTCTCTCATGATAGCATATCCAAAATATGTGAGATGAAGTCCCAGCATCCTTGCTTCTAACAAGCATTTCGGTGGTACTTCTCCCAAGACAGATTGGTTTGTTCTTCTGGCAGTCCATGGTATTTTCAATATTCTTTGCAAGCACCAGAATTCAAATGCATGTTTGTGGGGGGTGGGGGGGTGGGGGGGTGTAACTTTGAATTGTGAATGGGATACAGGTTTACGAAGCAGCTCATCAGTTTTGCATGCAAGTATTCATGCCCATTTTGTTTCAACTCACCCATTGCAATCCCCTTAGTGCACCATCGCTTAAGCCACACTCTCCCTCCGTTTCCTATTTGCATTCTTCTTTCTTTCCTTCTTCCTTCTTTTTGAAAGAAAATTCAAAGAAAACTCTTGAGTAGCTGTGTGTGGACTCCCCACTCTAATGTAGCTCTCCTGCAATTCAACTACATACTTGGCTGCCTATTTTCAGCACCCCAATAACCTGCACTGAAGAAATGGAACCGGGTTTTAATGGCCACCTAGGAAGAAAATGGTTATAAAGGGCTTTGGAAATAGCTGATGATTATTATAGCTTCTAATGTGGAAAAGTTGTAAAGCAGCTCTCTGTTTACAAGTCTGGATTGCCTCCGTAGTCAAGATTTGAAAAATCTTTCAAACAAATTGATTTTTATAAACCTAGAATATAATAATAAGGATAAGTAATATTTATTCTAACATAAAATAACATATTCTTGCTATGTTCTGGTTCCATGTAGAGCATTTGGGTGTGGGAGGGGGGGCAGGGTACAGTGCACGTGATTGATGGTACATGACAAAGTTGGGATCTCTAAGCCCCTCCCCTTCCTTCAGCGGATCTGGATGGGAATTCGAGATGATGGGATATTCTCAGGGTGTTGCGGGATCGAGTTCGGGCAGTCTCCCCAGCAGCTGAGGGCCTCTCTTCCTCTAGTGCCATTGCTGGGGCTGGTGGTCCAGGGGGGCTCTTACTCCTTGAAGGCCATGTGGACCATGAGGTCAACCACTCTGTTGCTATAGCCAAATTCGTTGTCATACCAGGAACTGAGCTTGACAAAGTGGTCGTGGAGAGCAATGCCAGCCCCAGCATCAAAGGTGGAAGAGTGGGCATCACTCTTGAAGTCACAGGAGACAACCTGGTCCTCAGTGCAGCCCAGGATGCCCTTTAAGGGCCCATCGGCCACCTGCTTCACCACCTTCTCGATGTCGTCATACATGGCAGCTCTCTCCAGACGGCAGGTGAGATCCACGATGGACACATTGGGGGTGGGGACACGGAAGGCCATGCCAGTTAGTTTCCCATTCAGTTCCTGGATAAACTTGCCCACAGCTTTGGCAGCGCCAGTAGATGCGGGATGATGTTCTGGGCAGTTCCATTGCAGCCGAACAAGAGTTTCCCAGAGGGGCCATCCACAGTCTTCTGGGTGGCAGTGATGACGCAGATTGTGGTCATGAGTCCCTCCACGATGCCAAAGTTGTCACGGATGACCTTGGCCAGGGGGCCCCAGCACTTGGTGGTGCAGGAGGCGTTGCTGACAATCTTGAGGGGGTTGTCATACTTCTCGTGGTTCACGCCCATCACAAACATGGGGGCATCAGCAGAAGGGGCAGAGATGATCTCCCTTTTGGCACCGCCCTTCAAGTGAGCCCCAGCCTTCTCTATGGTGGTGAAGACACCAGTGGACTCCACGACATTATCAGCACTGGCCTCACCCCACTTGATGTTGGCGGGATCTCGCTCCTGGAAGATGGAGATGGCCTTCCCATTGATGATAAGCTCCCATTCTCAGCCTTGACGGTGCTATTGAACCTGCCGTGGGTGGTCACACTGGAACACGTAGACCATGTAGGTCAATGAAGGGGTCATTGATGGCAATGATGTCCACCTTACCAGAGTTGAAAGTAGCCTTGGTGACTAGATGCCCAATTCGGCCAAATTCGTTTACTCCAACCTTCATCACTGGGTCTCTGGGCTGCTGCTGCGGCGGCATGAGAACAGGAAGAGGCGGCTGCCTGTCACACGAGGAGGAGCAGAGAGCCTGAAGAGCATTTTGCATGCATCATTACTTTTAATTTTTATCAGCCCCCCGGTGAAATTGTATACTATTATTATTAGTATCCTAAGGAGCCCTGGTGGCATGATGGGTTACACATGGGGCTGTTAACTAAACGGTCAGTGGTTCAAACCCATCAGCCACTCCTCAAGACAAAGATGAGGCTTTCTGCTCTCATAAAGGTTTGCAAACTCAGAAGCCCACAGGGGCAGTGCTACTGTGTCCTATGGGGTCACTGTGAATAGGAGTGGACTCAATGTCAGTGAGTTTGGCTTATTAGCGCCATATTACAGGTGAGAAACGTGAGCCCACAGGAGATTACGCAATTCATCCAAAGCTGCACAGGTGGTAAATGGCAGAACTTGCATTTAAACATATGTCGTCTCACCCTCCTGATAATGTGTCCAAAGTGAGACAAAGTCTCTAAGGAGCCTTTCTAAGGAGCATTCTGGCTCTTCTTCTCCCCAGGTAAATTTGCGCGCTCTTCTGGAAGGCCACAGTATATTCCATTTTCTTCGCCAACATTCTAGTTCAAAGGCACCGATTCCTCCTCGGTCTTCCTTATTCACTGTGCAGCTTTCACAAGCCTATGAGGTGGTTGAATATAGCGTGGCTTGGATCAGGCACACGTTAGTCCTCAAAGTGACAGGTTATCCGTAGGGACCAGTTCCAAGAGAAAGACCTCTTGTGTGGAGAAGAGAGAGGAAAAGAGGAACGCCCTCCAGGAGATGGAGTGACAGAGTCTACAGCCAGGGTTTAAGCCGTGACTTTGAGGACGGCGTTCAACCAGGCAGTGTTTTATTCTCTGGTGTGTAAGGGATGCTGAGAGTCACTGCCAACTCAACAACACCTACAACAGTCTACCCCTTGGTAGTTCAGACCCACCGCTCAGCAGCACCATACAAGAAGGGCCTGGCAATCTGCTTCCACAAAGATTATAGCCAAGAAAACCCTTCGGAGCAATTCTTTTCTGTGACGTATGAGCTCCGGGACTCAGAATCAAGTATTTTATTGAGTCTAGTTCCAGAGCATACAGGCTTAATTAACATATTATAATGCCTCCATTTCATAGGATCAGTAGATCTTGCTTCTGCTGTTTTCTGAAAATTTCCAATCTGTTGCCGACACTTGCATTCCAAAGGCATGAAGCGTTCTTCTCTTTTCTCTCCTTTTACTTAACAGTTTTATTGGCACATAATTCGCAAATCATACAATTCAATAGTTCAATCATTTTAACAAGAGTTGTGCAATCATCACCACAATCAATTTAGAACATTTTCTTCCATCTCATATGCATTGTTATTCGCTCCCCATTCCCCCACAACCTTCCCTGCGATGCCCCTAAGGAGACATTATCCAGTTATTGTCTCTATAGATTTATTTATCTATCCTGGATTTCACATACAGCAAAACCTTTTTTAAAAAGACTAACAAAAATAGCAAGATAAAACAAAGAAAACCCTCAATGGAAAAGAAAGCGGAAAATATTAAAAACTAGAACAAAATTAAAATGGGTCAAAAGGGAGCTCGAATGATAAGGTTGCACACAGCATTCTTTTTGCCAAATTGTAAAGACCATCTGGAAGGAGGAGGCATTTGGCAAATGACCAGAATGGTAGGATTCGATGACATGCTGTTTGACTAGTACACAGCTCATACCACATGGATTCAACAGTGAGTTGGACAACTAGATAAATATACTGACTTGACAGCAATATCAAGTTGTCATAGAAGATTCCAAATGCTTAAGCTCATTCTCTTTACGTACCTCAGAGGAACTGGTAATAAAGAAATCATGGACCAACAATTCTATCAACCATGCTTTGAGTAGCACTGATATCAGCTTATTACATAATTAGTTAAAATACAGACATGTGGCTATGGCTGAGATGTTTGGCTCATATATTTTATCCATCTGTCTATCATCTACCAGTTATCTCTATATCTTTCACATGGGTGTTCCTGAAATATTTATTGAAATACTAATGTAGGAGGGACCAAACACTGGGGAAGGATGTCATGCATGGTAGGGTGTCAACATAAACAAGGGAGACCTCGTGACGTGGACTGACATAATGCACGCAATAATGGGCTCAAACTGAAGCAATGGCTGCGAGGATGTCAGAAGATCAGATGACATTCTGTTCTGTTATATATCGGGTTTCTATGAGTCACAGCCGTCGTGAGTCGTAGCTGTCTCTCTGGTACCTAACAAAAGCAACAATGACTAAACAACAACAACAACTACATCCCTGGGGGCTAGAGGAATATAGCAATTCATAGAGCAAGTCCCTGCTCACAGCGAACTTACATTCTAACTCAACCAACATTTTGATACCCAAAGATCCAGTTTGAAGCATTGCTACTTAAGAGTTTTGTGCTTTTGTGCAATTCATTTACTCCCTCTGAGCAAGTGTTCTCTGCAAAAGCAGACTCATGATCACCTACTTGAATCGCATTCTTTGTAGCATTAAATTAGATACCATGGGATAATTTGGAAAACTGTAAAAAGCCACGTCAATGCCAGGTCGTATAGTTACCGTGTGTCTATTTTGAAAGGAGCCCTGATGGCACAGGGGTTATGTGTGGGTTGTGAACCGTAAGGTCAACAGTTAGAAACCACCAGCTGCTCCAGGAAGAAAGGTGAGACTTCCTGCTCCTGTCAAGAGTTACAGCCTAGTAAACCCACAGGGCCAGTGCTACTGTGCCCTATAGGGCCGCTGTAAGTCAGAAGCGACTACATACCGGTGAGTTTGCCAATCCTGAGGGTGGAGACATAGTCTCCCCTTCTCTTTATCCTCTCAGCGATAAGTGTACACGTTTGCCAAGAAACAAACCTCAAGTTAAGGTTTGCTGAATAATTGTGGGTTATGTGTGTGGTATGTTTTTGTTAAAAATGTTATCCTGTTCTTCAAACCCTTCAGCTCCAACAGCTGAGGTGCATTCGGTCTTACAGAGCAGAACATGCGTAATTCTACTCATGAGTTACTGACAGCTCAGGGTTCCAGCTCTAAAAATACACCCAACATGTATTAGTGGAAGTCTCTTTTATTGATTTATGTCCCCATCTGAATGCTTCTTAAAGACCTTTCTCATAAATCGACCCTGGGAATAGCCAGGCTGGCCTTGCCAGCTCTAAGCACGTCCAAGCGCTCCCGGATGACCCCGTGACCCTCGACTGGACTCCGTCTCGAGACCTGCGTGTGTATCAGAGCAGACCTGTGTTCCACAGGGTTTCAATGGTGGGGCCTTTTAAAAAAAGTAATCACCCAGTCTTTCTTTCAAGGCATCTGTGGGTGCACTGATCTTTGAGTGAGCAGCCAGACACACTGTTTGCACCACCTAGTTATTCCTCGCTAGGATTACAAGCAAGGGAACTTGAGTTGCAAAGGAACTTCAATTTCAAAAAGCATTTGAAAGAAAATGTCAAGAGAAGAATAACATGGAAGGAATAAGAATAGCTGATTTCCTTATTAGGAAAGTTTCTTTTCAGGTATAAAGACATTCTCTTTGCAGGTCAGTAATGTTACTTTTAGTTGGACACAGGCAGGAGTGGTCTTCAGATTTCATAAAAGCTCTATTTGGCAGTTGTGTTAGTCGGGGTAGACCAGAGAAACAAATTCATAGACACTCATGTGTATAGGAAAGAGCTTTATATACAAGAGCAATTGAATATTGAGAAGACATCCTAGCCCAGTCCTGATCAAGTCCATAAGTCTGATATTAGCCCATATGTCTGATACCAGTCTATAAAGTTCTCTTCAGACTCACAGAACACATGCAATGATGTCGAATGCAGGAAGATCACAGGTCAGTGGGTGGGAAGACTTGTGGATCCAGTGGCATTGTAAGCACCTCGACACTGGCAGGGGTCTCCACACGGCTGCTTCAGCTTCAGAGGTCTGGCTCCATCAGCCTCTCTCCATGTGTCTTCTTCACAGGGATGTCTCCTAGGGAGTCAACAGAGAGAGAGAGAGAAGGAGAGAGAGAGAGAGAGAGAGAAGAGAGAGAGTCTCCCACCTCCAAGAAGAAAATACAGGAGTTCCCAAAATCCTCAGGAAAAGGTCATGCCCACACAGAGGCCTCATTGGCTATATATTGATTGATAGGCAAGACTCTACTCCTACACTCTTAATCCTCAAATTGATACCAGATGATGTAACGACCACAACAGTCATTTCATATATATATGTGTATATATATGGTACAAGACTGGCCCTGCAAGGGCAGCTGATACAATTATGGCATGGTGACAGTCAAGGCATGCTATTTAGTAACGAGGCGAAAACAAATACACAAAATATCAAACTATTAGGCAATATATAATTGCATTAGGTGGTATTTCAAGTGAGAAAACATTAGACATGCCCCCGGGTAGGATCTGCAATATGAGATGAGCCTAGAAGGATTTCCACACTTTGAGACTGGAAAAGTAAAGGGGACAAAGGCATGGCTCCAGGTAAAGGGACAATTTAGGCAAACCAAACCCCTGCCACTGAGTTGATTTTGACTCGTGGTGACGCTGTTGAACAGTGGCTCTCAACCTTCCTAATGCTGTGACCCTTTAATACAGTTCATGTTGTGGTGACCCCCCCAACCATAAAATTATTTTCATTGTTACTTCTTAACTGTAATTTTTCTGCTGTTACGAATCGGGGGACCCCTGTGAAAGGGTTGTTAGACCCCCCCCAAAAGGGTCGTGACCCACAGGTTGAGAACCGCTGCTTTAGAACAAAGGAGAACTGCCCCTTTGGGGTTCCAAGGCTCTGACTCTTTACAAGACCAAATGGCGACATCTTTCTTCTACGAAGTCATTAGTGGATTTGAACTGCTGAGCCCATATAACACACACACACACACACACCCCATGTCAGTGGGGCTCCTTCCTTAGTAAAAACATTGTTAGGAATTAGACCAAGTCATTCAATTTGGTTCGAGAACAGGCTCTATAAACTCAAGGGTGATAAGAAGCCCTGGTAAGCACTGAGGGTTAGGCGTTGGACTGTTAGCCATATAGTCGGCAGTTCAAAGCCACCAGCTGCTCCCTGGGAGAAAGATGACTCTGTCTGCTCCCATAAAGAGTTACAGTCTTGGAAGCCCTCTATAGGGTTGATTGACTGTGGGCTCAGTTTGGTTTTCAGGTAAGGTAAGGCTGAAATTAGATTGCACTCAAATTTGACAGAGAATGACTGACAGTCCTTAAACAGGAATCATGATCTGGCCACTGCTCTAGGAAGATGGTTCTGGCAAGAAGACAAGATCGATGGAAGGGAAATCAACTAAGCAGGAGACCAGATAGGAGGCTAAAAGTCCGCAGAGAGGACCACATGGCCAGCCCCACTATGAGACATGATGCCCCTCACTGACCCATGGCCCTGCGGGGGACAACACCAGAGACACAGTGTGGGAATTGCACCTGACCTGATCCCACCACACCGAGGGAAAGCACTGGGGGAG
>NW_022104341.1:4125669-4128472 GCF_000313985.2 Echinops telfairi | reverse complement strand
CAATATCCGGTGCATAGACACCCCTCCGCCTCTCATTGGCTTTCCTATACAAAAACCAGCCCCGCTCGCCATCAAGCAGTGGCGTGTGGCTGAAGGAAAGTCACACAGTCTTCCTGAGTGGTCTCATTTGATGTGTATGATCATGCGCTTAGGCGGGTCCTTAGCAGTGCCCCAGATGCTTCTTGACCCACCCTTCAAGAGAACTGGTTATTCCTCACCTTCTTCTATCTCTTTAAATAGCCGACAGCCCTCCCCGTGGACCGCCTGGGCAGAGAGTAAAGAAAAGCAGAGCCCAGACTCACTCTATCAAGCTCATTGAGGCAGGTACCACTCTTCCTCCCAACAGATGTGGCCCAAGGTTTGACCAGCTGATCAAGGGTGGGATTTCAGCTCCCGCCTTCTTTCTTCTGCTCTGCAGTGGCCCCGGGCACCACCACCGCCCCTTTTATACAGCCTCATCGTCCTGCATCTGCACTGTGTACTTGTCCTTCTCTCAAAACAGAGCCTGAGTGCACCGCCCTTGCTCTGTCCAGGGCCAGGCCCTTCCCCGCCATCCAAGGCCTTCATGTTTCTCGCTGACTAAAGGACAATCTTTCATCAGTTGTCTCCTCCTGTCTACCCGATCATCAAGTACCTTTCTCCAGGGTCCTTCCAGCATACCAACATGAGAAAACATCCCTCTCTTGAATCCCCTCTCTTGATCCCCATTGTCCCGCTGGCTACTGCCTCATTTCTCCTCTCTACAGCAAAACCCCTCAAAAGCTGTTTATGCTTGCTCTAAATTCCATCTCTTCTTCACCCTCCACTCCTCCTTAACTCACTCTAGTCTGACTCTTCTCACGGTCACCAACAATCTTCCTGAGGCCAAATCCAGTGCTCCAATTCTCCACCCTCAATGTATTTATTCTCTGTATCCTAAAACTATTCTCTTCACCTCTTTCAGCACCCCACCCTCTTCGAGCGTCCCTCCGGCCTAGCTTGCAGCTTTTCTCCAATTCTATTTAACCTTTCATGGGTTGGAGGGCCTGTCTTCCAGAGACTCCGCCTCCCTGGGGCAAAAGATTGGAGGTCTGAGTTGACAGAGAGGCACTTCCGAAGAAAGGCCTGCCGATCTACATCTGAAAAATCAGCCACTGAAAATCCAGAGGAAACCACTCTCTGATTGATATACATGGAGCCAGGATGAGTCATTATCAACTCTTTGATAACTTTCGGGGCAAGATTTTAAAAACATCAATGTGCAGATGATTTGCTTCGGTCTTTATCTTATCTTTCATCAGCAGATAAAGCTATCTCTACAAAATAGACTTGAATTTGGGTTCCCTCTGCCCAGAACCTTTTGAACTGCAGACCTTTTTGGTTAGCAGTCAAGCAAGCACTTGAACATGCACTGCCAGAACTTTGGTTCTATAGCAGCCGCCTTAAATGTAGTACATACAAAACACAACGCTTGATTTCCTGCCCGCCAAATTTGCTCCCCATTGACTCTTCCATACCTCATTAAATGACTCCACCATTCACCAAGTTGTCCGGGTCCTAAACCTAAAATTTATGCATGACTTTTGTTCCTTCGCATACTCGTCCCCCAAAGTAATTCATCTCAAAACATATCTAAATGTGTACCTCATCCCTTTCACTGGTGTCATGGTTAGCCAGGCAACCACCAACAGCCTCCTTCCTGGGGACGTTTGTGCTTCCCTGGGATGTAGTGGGAAAAGAAAGCAAGAGAAGAACGGATGCATTTGAACTGCGGTGTTGGTGGAGAATATTGAATATTCCACGGGCTGTCAAAAGAATGAACAGATTCATTCTTAGATGAAGTAGCCACCCGAATGATACTGAAAACCAAGGCCAGTCAGACTGTGTTTGCTACTCTGGGACATGTATCAGGAGAGACCAATTGCTAAAAAAGCATATCATTTTTAGTAAGTCTAGGTCAGGAAAGCAAGGGAAACCCTCAAGGAGATAGGCTGGCCCAATCATGGAGACGGTTCAAGACCAGGCAATGTTGGATTCTGGTATACTTAAGGTCACCATGAGTCAGAGTTGACCGGACAGCAACTAACAGTATTTACTCTCCAGACATTAGCAAAACTACATCTTAAAACTTTGAATCAGATAGGGTCACTTCCCTGCTCATCCTCCCACGGATTCCCAGTTGCTCTTAACAATGGCCCAAAAAGAGATACAGGATTTGTCCACTTGCACGCTCTCTGGAAATAACTATCGCTCCTCTCTCTCCAGATGACTCTGTTCAGATATACTACTGTCTTTACCTGTTGGGCTCTGATTCAAGCCCCAGGAGCGAGGTGAGGCTTTCTGCTCCCACAAAGATTCACAGCTTTGGAGACACACGGGGCAGTTCTATCCTGTCCTGCAGGGTCTCTGTGAATGGGGATCCATTCGATGGCAGTGTAGTGCCGCATGCCAAGCTTGTTCCCACCTCAGGGTGTATGGATGATAGTCTGGAAAGGCTGTCCCAGGATCTATCCAGACTTCGTCCTTCATCAGGAACTCTAGTGGCATACTAGTTACTTGTTGGGCTGCTGCTAATGGCAAGAAGGGGAGCAGTTCTAAACCACCAGCTGCTCTGCAGGACTGTCTCAGAAACACATAGGGCACTTCTACGCTGTCCTATAGGGTGGCTATGAGTCGGCATCTACTTGATGGCAGTGAGTTAAAAAATTATTATTATTTTATTCCTTCATATTGCTGTGGGCTGTGATCCGCAAGGTAGGATATACAAAAGCACCAAGCACTCCGCAGCAGAATGGCTGGGCTTTCTAAACTCTTTTTTTTTTTT
>NW_022104341.1:4108237-4123782 GCF_000313985.2 Echinops telfairi | reverse complement strand
TGACTGGGCCTGCGGGAGACGGACGGGAGGGGCCCGGGCCGGGTGTGGGAGAGAAAGAGGACATTGTGTCCCCCACCCTCCAACTCCCCGAGGTGTCATGGCACGAGCCCATTTCCTTCACCAGCGCCCCGGACCCCGTGCCCTCGCCCTCGCGGCCGGAGGGATGTCGGAGCGAGGACGTCGCTGCCTTCTTCCTCTCCTTGCATGTCCCCAGACCAGGGTCAGATCTTCCCTAAAACCTACTTCTCCCGTTGGACCTGGCGCGGAGCGGGTCGAAGGTTGGGTGCATTCTCTGCCCTTCCTCCCGCCTAGATCGGTGCCCTGTCGGTGTGTACTTCTGTCCGGGCTCTGGGACTCCCTCTCCCTTCGAGTGCCCTTTATTTCCCCGTGGATTCGACTGACATCTCTCTTTCCTACTGCACCCCCCCCACCCCACCCCCGGGCCGCTTTCCCGCCCTCTTTCCCTTCACACGCCGTGTGTTGGCCTTTTCCGCTTGGCTTTTCTTAGGTCTCCGCACCTTCCTTGAATTTGGTCGCTGGGGCGATCCTTGCTTTCCTCCAAACTGGGGCCGGCAGAAGTGGCGCTTGCTCCTTCACTCGGGAAGTTAAGGACAGACAATGCCTTCGGCTGACTTGTGTCATTAATTCACTACTACGGGAGGAAGAGGCGAAGGCGCTTGTGCTCCAAATAAAACTGGGATCTCCTCACAGAGCTCAGAGCCAGGGGACCCTTGACCTCTTAGAAAAAGTCTAAGGGTTGACATTTCCGTTTGGGAAGGCAGATGGCTCTATTACCCTTCTGAAGGGAGGACGGTGTAAGAAATGAAAGGGAATGACCGGCCAGCGGTGAAAGGGCCACCGGCTTGCAGGTGGCCCCTGTGCTCTGCTTTTTGGTGGGTGGGTGATGACTTGTTTCTCCCTCTCTTTATCCCGAGAAAAGGATTGGCGCTTGGTTTGCATGTGGGACGGCTGCCTTTAGAAGCTTGCTGAAGGGCAGTCTCTGAAGATGCTGCTGGAAACAGGATTTGGAAACTTTCTTTGGGTTTCCGGCCAGAGTGTGTGGGGGCGGGCTTGCGACTGTGTAGTTTTTCTTTTCTTTTGATGCAATTGCTGCCTGTGATAGTTTGACATAAGCACTGAGTCAGGTCACAGGCTCATTTCTGTGTCTGTTGTGCTTTCCGGTAACATTTTTTTCTGAAATGTTATAGGTGTTGGTACTCTTTTTAAATCAGATGTTTCAGTGGCTCTTAGGTAGCCCTTTGAAATAAGGTTAGGTGTAAGGTATTGAGGATCAGACAGTGCTTATCACATTGTAGGCATGCTCTTATTTGCTGAAGGAATTAATGATTACAAAGACGGGCCTGTTGTCGGGTGCCTCCTAGCCCGCTCCGACTCACATCATCCCTGTGTACAACAGAACAAAACACTGTCGGGTGCTGTGCCACCCTCATAATTGTTATGTTTGAGCCCATTATTGCAGCCATTGTGCCAGCCTGTCTCATTGAGGGTCTTCCACTGTTTTTGCTGACCCTTTATACAGTAGGCATAGCGTCCTTGCCCAGGGACTGGCTCATAACGTGTCGAAAGTATGTGAGATGAACTGTGAGACCAACTATCTTACAAGGAGCATCCTGGCTGTACTTCATCAAGACAGATTTGCTTGTACTTTTGGCAGCCCACCATACTTTCCATATTCACTAACATTGTGATTCAAATGTATCAATTCTTCATTCCTCCTTATTCATTCTCTAGCTTTCGTGTACATACAAGGGGATTTAAAATGTCATGGTTTAGGTCAGGGGCTCATTAGTGCTGAAAATGACAAAGATATGCCTATAATTATTACATATAATTAATATATAATAATAGATATTATAATATTAAAAAGCTAGTGGGAGAATTGTTATCTTTCAGTTCCATTTCTTACAAATTTTTGAAACTCCCTCAGCTGTATCTTCAGTCCTTTTGCTAGATTGCTGATATTAGCATATTGCATTTCCCCTCCAGTACATAAAACAGTCATTCATAACCTTTCTACCCCACTAACACCTTTAAGGATATGATGAAAGATGTGAACTCCCATTCTAGATAAAAAAAAGCAAAAAGCAATAGGTGAATATGCGCAGAATTTTGCATTTAGTTCCAGGAACTCTTTGCAGCCAACCTTGGACCCCTGTCTTAAAAGTAACTTGGGATCTCTGTGCAATCGGCAGTTTCATATTAAAGCTATTCAGAAGCCTTTGTTCACGTCTTATGAGACTTGCGAGTGGTGGCATTGTCTGTTCTCCCAGACTAAACTTTGTGTCTTTGGGAATAATGTTTAAGAGTGACTGTCAACAGTTTTATGGGGAAAGCATTCTTATTAATAACTATTAGTCAGTTTTACACTAAGAAACTGGTGGCTTTCATGGAAAGATTGTTCTAGTTCTTTGGCAGATTTTAAAATCATTTTCATGACAGACTTGCCTTTTTTATTGTATAAAGGACTTCAGAGCAATATGGTCAGTACTTGAAACTAGTCACAGATCAAACCATTTTTCCTGTTTCAAACTTGTTCATCATATACACGTTTTCATGTAGCTAATAATTATTGTATCAGTATCCAATATTAATTCAACATGCTCTTACTGAATGGTTACTGTGTGAATAAAACACTGCTTGTCATAGGAGTGTGTATTCTAATCAGGGAAGACATACCATAACCGCATCACTGTGGAATACATCGAGTGATATATTTGATGAAGAAGAGTGAATAGGGTGATGGGATAGAAACTGTGGCAAGGAAGGGTCAGGGCAGACCTGAGACCAGAGCTGAGGCCTGAAGGAAGTGAGAGCTGTGTGCTCTTGGGAGAGAAGGCTACAGGCACAGAGGGTTGTAAATGTGAGGAGCCTGAGTGACCTTGGCCATTTTGAAGAACACCTCGGCCAGAGTGGTTGGAGGGCAGTAAACCAGAAGGAAAGTGAGAGGGGTTGAGGTTAGAGGGTGGCTCAGGCCAAGGTGAGCACTTTGAATTTATGTTGAATGAGATGGGAAACCATTTGAGGGTTTTGGTTGGAGTAAGGGTAGAAGCTGGAAGGCCAATAATCTTAGTAAGAGATTAATCATCTTCATTTTTCAGTGGTTACAAAATAACACCCCATCTTCCTGCTTTAAGAATGTGTTTAGTGTTCATCTTCCCTACCCCCTCCCTTGAGCTAACAATGAAATGAACACTTTGATATAGGTAACATGTTCTTTCTTTAGGGATATTTTTTTGGGATTGATTTCCAGAAATGGAGCTACTCCATCAAAGTTACAAATATGCCTGTGTTCTTGGTAAATCTCTGAATTGGTTTCAAAGTCGATTCTGCCAGTTAAAGTGACAGCCACAGTTGTTGAGCATGTGCCTCATGGCAGTGTCACTTGCCATAGGTATTAGTATTTTACACTTTATAAAAGAACTTGAGTTATAGAAGAAATCTTTGAGATCCTTAGGTTAAATTTCCAATAGCTCACATGTAGTTTGTGTGTGAGCTTACCTTTCTGAGCTTTACTATTTAACAACAGGGTACCCATACTGGCAAGGAAGGTAAAAAAGACAAATAAGAAGGGGTCTCTGCCCTCAAGGAGTTCTACATTCCTTTGTAATTTACAGTCTAATATAGTAGTTAAGTAAATCCAGATCTTGCCTGTGTTTATTGTTACATAAACATTGTTGGTATACTGTTCATGATCATTTTATATAAAATTGGCATTCCAGTCAGGCAGCCAATTTTTTTCATATTGTGTTCCCCCCCAAGAGAAAGCTTTTAGAGAGTTATTTGTAATTTATTTAATCTGTATGATGTTTTTAGAATCTTAAAACTATGAAAGCACTGTTTTGTTTTGTTTTTGCAATGAATTAAACAACTAGAGATCTTTACAGTTGAATTTTCAAATTGCTGTAATTCTTTGTAGTTACTCAGAACACAGGAACTATTGTCACTACTAAATAAAATCAGCTTTACATGTATGAAATGTAATTTTTAGGGAGGATGATATTAGCCTGTTTGGGTAAAAATAATAGCTTTTCTCAGCATTTTGGTTTTGAATCTAGGTTGATTGATTGGGCATGGCAGGCAGGCTTCATATGAAGCTTTGGTGGCACAAAGTGTTGGCCTGCTGACTCTACTGGTTTAAACCTACCAACTACTCCCAGTGAGGCAGTCTGCTGCCATAATGACTGACAACCTTGGAAGCCCCAGGGAGCAGTTCTCCTTTGCCCGTTAGGGTTGCTGTGAGTCAGAATTGACTGACCACAGTGGGTTTAGTTTTGGTGTGGTGTAGGGAGGAGCTTCAGTGTCTATGACTCGAATAGGTTGAACTAATCAAGTTACTTGGAATTATCTAGTAAGTGTCCAGCACATGTTAGGGACTCAGCAAATGTTCGTTGAACCTCAGATAATCTCTTAAGTTCCCAGTTCTAAAATGTTCTTATGTTGTATAGTCAATGAAAATAACTCATAAAGTACTTATAATTTAGTGTTTCCAGTTTGAAATTATGAACAAAAAAACTACTTCCCAATGTTCATTTTAAATTAACCTCGCAGTTTTAAAAGGTGATGACATATTTCCAAGTATTTTCTGTTCCTTCTGTTTTCATATTGCTGTATGACCTAATGCCAGCTTTATAAGTAATGGGAAAAAACTAGTGTTGAGTATATGTAAACTACCATATGTTACGGGGACAGGTAAACATCTATTTTTTATTTGAAATTTAGGTATTACAAGCAGAATTATTTTATGTGCTTTTCTAAAAACCTTCATCTACAGAGCTAATATTGACCTGTTTTCATTCTGAGCTTGTGTAGTAGTGATTATGGGTGATTCACCCCTTTCTTATCTCTGGCCCACGGTTTTGAGATGACTGGGTGAGTGCAGTTTGGTTCAGAGTTAAATGAACCAGGAGAATAGTGAGCCCATAGGCTTAGCTTTAGTCATTATCGTGATGTTCTGATCAACAGAGATCTATGCCACGCTCTCATTTCTACTTGAAAATAGGCCTTTTAAAAGTAGAGGGCACATACACGCCCCAAAAAAGGAAATTGTGTGTGCTTATTAAGGTGGAGTTGAAACAGGAAATAATGTGCATTTATAAGTAGTCTAAAAATAATCCTTTTATTTTTATATCAATATAACTTTCAGAAGCATATGATCCATTCATAGAGAAGTAAATATGTTCTATGAAATTCACTTCAACCATTAAACAAATAACGCCCCCTTTTTAGTAGTAATAGCATGCTTATTTAAGGAATGTAATAGATTTAGGTTAGGCAAATCTAGAAGAAAAAGAAAAGGTATAAACCCCTTCAATTCCCCCAGTGTTTCCTATGTCTAGCCTGTTTAAGTCATACTGCTAGAAATGATTAGAAAGGTGGAACGGTTAAAGGTAAGCAAAGATGTGGCAGTCTGCTTTTGGGAAGATGACAGCTTTGGGGACGAGATACTGCCTTGTCCTAAAGAGTGCTGTGAGTCAGAGTTGACTTGACAGCAATGGATGAAGTGACCCGAATGGTTAATACGGTCTTCTGTGTTTGGTTTCAGGTTACGTTTTAGTCAAGCCATATTCATAAGAGTAGGTTCATACTAAACTGCATATAACAATTAATAATAACTACTGTTAGGTTAAAACTTGAAGCACCTTACTTTGAATTCACCAAGTATATACCTCACATGTACGTATTGCGCATTCGTGGCTTTTTGAAGTACTGTGTTCTAACCATTTACTCTGGTTGTGAAAATTATTATGCCCAGGAAGAGACTGTGGTTTAGCTATCAAAGACAAAACTATATGAAGTAAGAGACACAAAGAACTGGATACAACTGTTTCTTTGGGTAAATCCCAACTATAATTTGTAAGACTGCAAATTAGTAGTAGGAAATTCTCTCTTATTTCAGACTGAGCATTTCAGATCTGTCAGACGTGCAATCCAAAGAGTAAATTCATTCACTGTATTTTCTGTGATATTTTTAAATTAATCTATAAATAGGAGCATTCTGTTCTAGACAAGTTGGCTGTATTATAGAACGTTAAGCAAGCAACCACTGACTTAATTATTTTAGTGGTTGAAATTTAACACTGATCTTTGAATTTCATAGTGTATAATATCTAGTCTAAATTCAGTGATGCCTCAGGAACTACCTAGTAAATCCCTGTGTGTGTGTGTGTGTGTGTGTGTGTGTGTGTGTGTGTGTGTAGAGGTAGATGTTATATAACTTCATTAATAGGTTTCATCATCAGTGAGCAAGTGTTTGGAGTGAGTGACCCATTAGGCTCTTTGGATGACACTGAGATAAGAAGATACCATTTTTGTTGTAAGAAACTTTATTCCAATAATTTATGTTTGCCAGAATCTGACATATGCCTTAAAACTCAAGGTTGTATCTTCAGGGTAAGTAAAAATAGAATCATGTTTGTTTACTAAGTAAAGCCAATGTGAATATTTAAAGTTCTCAGTTGTTCAGCAGCCACTGTGATCTTACTGTCTTAACAGCTTTTTAGTATTGGAGCAAACGGTTGTTTAGAACGTAGTACGTAAGAATTATTAGCTCTACTACCTATTTTACATTAGTCACGAGATTTTTTAAAAAACCAATTTTCTGTATATATGCCACAGTGTGTGAAAGTTGCTTCTCTGTTTAATTAACATTTTAAATTCTATATTTAATATGACAAGTTTTTGTGTAGAACAGCTTGTTAATTCCTGTCCCCTCACTGCCCACCCCAGAATGATTAAAATCATCTTGGGCCACTCAAATTAACCATCTACCAGGACAAGTACATATCAATGTGCATTTTTAATGAGTCTGGCTGGCTTACCAGCTTTATTTTCCAGCCTCCCCTCCCCACTGCCCTCCAGAGCTAAGTTTACTAGGGGGTACCCCCTAAAAACAGGAAAAAGCTCCTCTGGGCTGAGCTTTCTGAGTACACACTTTTTCCTCTAGGCAAGTATCCAGCATACCACTCAAGTTAGTGCACCCAGTGGCATTGCCTGGGAAGGTTCTCTCTGGTCACAGTTTTTTCATCAAAGCAGTTTCACTCAAACCATGTTTTTTGTAGTGTCAGATTTAAGAAAACGGCTTGTGGCTGTGAAATTTTGTTTTCTGGGCTGGGGAAAAAATACTGCAGAATGATGTTGAACACAGCTTACAAGGATAGTGCTATGGGAAAAACTCAAGTGTACGAGTGGTTTTCTTGTTTTAAAAAAAGGTAAAATGTCTATTAATGACAAACCTTGTTCTAGATGCCCATCGATTTCCTAAATGAATGAAAGTGTCGACTTGTAGTGTGTTTGGAGTTTGTTCCGTCAGGTCAGACTGTTAATCATGCTTTCTATAAAAGGTTCTGAAAAGATAGTAGAACACTGTGTGACAGAAAAATGGCCTGGTTTGTGGCAGATGGGGGATTGGTTTTGCCAACACAAAAATGCACCTGCTCACACAACCATCTCAGTGCACCATGTTTTGGCAAAAACAGCATGTCTCTCTTGCCCACACCCTTCACTCACTTGACCTCGCTCCTTGCAACTTCCCCCCTGTCCCCCCATGACTGAGGAGGGACATGAAAGGACAGCAATTTGATAACATAGAAGAGGTAAAGAAAAAAATGAGGAAGGTGCTGTCAGCCATCCAAACATGAGTTTGAAAAATGTTTCCAAGAATGGAATCGTAGATTTGACAAATGTATTAAGTGTATTGCAGAGTACTCTGAAGGTCATAAAGGTTGTTTTGTAAAAAAAAAATTAAATATATATCTTTGGGGGGGTGAAATCCTGATTTTGGTGGGGGGTACCCCCTCAGATGGTGCTTATATGATAGATAGGACCCCTGGTGACATAGTGGTTATGGGTTGGGTTGGTAATCTCAGGGTCAGCAGTTCAAAACTACCAGCCACTCTGCAGGAATAAGACACAGCTTTCTACTCACATAAAGAGTTAATAGTCTTGGAAACCTACAGGGACAGTCCTACCTTGTGTGATAGGGTTGCTCTGAGTGCTGTTGCTGAATATCAGTGAGAGTCGAAGATAAGGTTGGTAACAGCTGTATGAAAAGCTTCAAAGAAGTTTGTGGGCAAATTCCATTCTCTCTTAACTCCATTTTCCGTGAACTTTTGGGAACCTCTTCATGTAGTTAAATAGTTGCCAAGATTCAGAATGCCTCCCCCCCATTTTTCTCATGGTTTAAGATTAATTGGACATTTATTTTTCTCATTGGACATATACAGTAAAACAGTTCATTTAACTGTATTGCTTTCTTTTGAAGCTCTGCCTCACTTTGAGATGGTGAGGCTCATTTAGTTTCATGGCTTCTGCCAGATTGGGGGGGACATTTTAACACACCCAGAAGTATATGTGAACATAATAGAACCTGGAAACAAACTAAGCCTGACGTTACCTTTGCACTGGGGAATGTTGTTTCTGCCCCAAGTGGTTATAACTGGGTAAACACTGCTCCCCCCGCCTTAAAATATTTCATGTTTCATTGTAATACATTTCAAAAATAATACAAGTGTACAGAAGAACTTGAAAGTCGCCCATTATTCGACCCACCAGCGAAAACATAAACCCACTGCCACTGAGTTGGTTTTAACTGCAGTACGTAACAGGACAGTGCTGAACTACTCTGTAGGGCGGTGGTTCTCAACCTCTGGGTCATGACCCTTTCACAGGGGTCGCCCGATTCATCACAGTAGCAAAAGGACAGTGATGAAGTAGCAACGAAAATAATGTGATGGTTGGGGGTCGCCCCAACCTGAGGAACTGTTTTAACAGGCTGCTGCACGAGGACCGTGGAGACCCGCTGCCGTAGGCTTTCCAAGGCAGTAGAATCTTCACGGAAGCAGACTGCCTCTGCCGCACCTTTCTACTTACTTGCATTTTCAGGGACGCATTCCCAGTCCTTTTCTCTGCATGTAAAAAAATATTATTTTGTTTTGTTTTTACAAAATCGGAATTATATTTTATAAATACTGTTTTGACCCAACCTTTTTCCATATAAGAACATTAGACTTTTGAACTTATTCTCATAACATTACTGTTTTAAATAACACAGAGAGGGATAAGCATTTGTGGACTTTTATTTATCTTTGGTCTTTTTCCTTTAGGATAGATTCCCACCAGTGGGATAACTGGATCAGAGGGTGATTGCCCTGTATATACAAATGTGTCTCTCACTCTACCTTCTATGGCAGTAAGTCAGCTCTTAAAGTGGTAAGATTGGAAAGTATTCATGGTCATACTCTGCTCAACCATCATAGGTTGTGTTTTTAGTTTGAAGTCATCTAAAAATGTTGAGGAGAAAATTTCTTTGGAAAATATCATAGGAAAAAAAATGTTTTTTCAGGTATGGCCCCAGGAAAAAAATCTTTAGAACAATAAAGATAGATTGATGCAAGTTGTGATTTGAGAATTCTTTTTTTATGGGCATGAAATAGAATTTTAGTGTTATCCTTTGATTAAATGGCAAACATGAGAACGCTTATTTTATAGTATATAGGATATAAATATACTATGTTAATAATTTTTAGAAAGACGAAGGAGGGTAGTCATTAGTTCTAACATTAAAAAGGAAATTAGGGCTTAGAGCAATGGCTCTGGAGTTAGGTAGCCTGCATCTAGTCCTTGCTTTGCCCTTAGAAAATGCATGTGTGATTTGAGCAATGTGCTAAGTTTGTGATTTGATGTTTCTGAACCTTGGCTGTTCTCATCTTTAAGAGGTGATTAGTAATACCTACTTCGGGGGATTGTTGTATTGATTAAAAAGAGTATGTACAGCTGCTTACACTTAGTAGGTGTTTCATAAAAGCTAGCTCTTGTTAAAAAGTCTCTGGAGGACAGAAGATAATGTCATTTTTGTCCCTTTGTGTAGTGACTAAATGCAGAGATGTAAAATGGTGTGAGCAATGGTAGCAGGGGAGAAGTGTTGGACATTTTTTGTGGTAGAGATAGGTAAACAAAGATAGAACATTTAGGATTGATTTGCCAGGGCCTGAGGATTGAGTAGATTGAAAATTAGGAAATTGGGCTATAAGATTGGGACTAAACTGTAAATCATTGAATACCAGATTGAGAAGTTTAAACCTTATTCAGTAGCACAGGGAGCTTTGATAATGGGAAAAATAAAACATCAGGTAGTGCTTTTGGAAGATGAGCGTGGTCATAGAGTGCAGCATAGAATGATTTGAGAAAGAAATACTGAAGATAGGGAGATTGGTCTAAGTAAGTAAGGTAAGATCTGAGAATTTTATGGAAAATGAGGAGGGTTGTGAGAAGTTGCCAATAGTCGCTGTTAGGAAAACCGATAGATTCCAAGTGTATCACATTTGGAAGTGAAACTCAAAAGTCTGAGCCCAATGGAGATAAACAGCCCTCGAGAGAAGATAGAAATCAGTTCACTTTGTTAACTAAAAAAATCCAAAAGGTAAAAGATGCTTATCATTTTATCAGTGAAAAGTATGTGTTTATATTGTTTTTCACATATGTATAGTATTTTGAGTTCTTAACAGAAGTTCCTCACTTTTAGACATTAAGTTTCTGGAGGTATTATCTTTACTGCAAGTGGCCTTTCTAGCATTTATGAATGCGAATGGGCTTAAAAACAAGATTCTTGAGGCAGAGGGGATGAAAGAAAATATAGACTTCTTATTGGTTAAACAGGTTAGAATCTTGAAAGCAGTGAACTCTGGATCATCAAAAAAGTAGGAAATTGAGTTATGATATTTTGAAAAGTTACTTTTGGCATCATTGTTCCTACTCCGCTTTTAATTTTCCTAATTTGAAAAAAAAAGTTTGCAAATGTCATTCTTAGTTGTTCTCGTACTTGAATCTATGCTATTTGTACTTTTCCAGTTGGCAGGAATATAAAAACAAGCTAGTGTTAAGATTGGTACCGATATTTGTTTTCCATTGACAAGTAAATTCATATGAACTGTGAATTACCTGTTTGCTCTTTTTAATTTTGCCATTTGAGAGAATAAAGCAACCCATGTTTAAAATAAATATGTAAATAAAGACTTGATATTTTCAAGGTGTTTACATTTTTTAAACCACTGAGTTGTCATACTTTTCTTAATGTTTGCTTTGGTTTTCTAAACTCAGAAATGAAATTGTTATTAATTGTCTTTGTTCATATTTATCCCTTTTAAAATTACCTTTTAAAATATTTTAAAATTAATAAACCACTTAAGAGTTGTGTGTGTGTGCTTTTTAAAAACTTTTTAAAAAACTACATAGGCCTATGTACGTATATTTATTCATGAACTTTACTTTTTACAAGTATTGTTTTTTTCTTTTGTGAAACTGGGAAAGTCCAGATCTGACCAATTGAATATTTCATTTACTAAAGAATCCTCGGGATTTTAAATAGTGACTTAACGTTGCAAGCTGTAAGATTCCAATTGAGTCTGTTTTGAATTGGTTTGAGGAGGGTATTTCTGCCCCTTTGTCAAATAATAGGGCAACACTATTGTTTTTACCTTCTCCTGCCTGCTCAGGGTAACCATGGCTGAGGGAAGTTTCTTCCTGCAGTGGGTTTTCCCTGGTGTGAGCCATTCTGGCACCAGCACTGTGATGGCAGCGATGGCCTTTCCAGCCTTTATGTTTTATAGTCTTAAAAATCTACTCACATCTTGGCAGGGAAAATCCATTATTAAATTGAGTAAGCTAGCAGCTCATGGTAAACTATTTGTAAGACAATTATTTTTTTACATGAAGGGGCATTATGAAGGATGTGAAGATTAGATTTTTTTTTGCTCTTCTGTCTTGAAGGATTAAAATTTTTTTTAAAAATGCAGCCCACTGGCTGAATAGAATGTTGTGCACATTTTGCTTATTCTATGTATCAAAGAATGTTTATTTTCTCATTCCTTGTATATCAGCAATTATGAATGCCTCTTGAAAGTTCTTAACTAAGAAATCAGAGTCCTTTCCAAAAACAATATGAACAGTTTGGTTCAACAAGTATTTACGAAATGCTTGGTACTATTCTAGGAACTGGAGATGTAGCCGTGGCTCGAGGATCTGCTGCCGTGGGAGGTTGGTAGAGACTGTAAGCAAATAAACAAGATTGTCTTGGGGGTCATGAAAATCGTAAAGAAACTTAATGATTTCACTGCAGGGTTTGGATTGAGTTAAGGAAAAGCTCCCTGAGATGAAGATATTTAATCTGAGGCTTGCATGGCAAAGTGTGAACATCTAAAAGAGTGAACCTGGTAGAGGAGCGCCCAGGTGACACTAGAGCCCTAAAGGGGAAGCAGCTAGTCAGGTTTGAGGAATAGCAAGGCCATTGCAGTAAACTGGGAAGAAACTAGTAGATAATATCAGAGTTTGGCAGGGAACTGTGGTGAAGAGTTTAAATTTTGTTCTTACAAATGCAAAGGGAAGACACAGGGGATCTTTTCCCTGTCATTATGGATAAATAACGTGTCACTTTTGACTCTGAAGATGGCATTGCTTTAAAAACATCTTAACATAACCAGTACTATTTCTAGACTTCAAAAAATCACTAAATTATGGTCCATATACACTTTTTTCTAAGGGGTGTGCAGACATAGGAATGAATTAACACTATTGAAAATTGTGTATTTGCTCGCAGTAGATTCTGTAGGTTAAATAATGTATATCTTTGCTTTGGCTGACAGTTATATTGACTGACGTCTTGGGGACAAAGTATCACAAATCTGTATCATAAGTTATGATAATTGTTAATATAATAAAATTTTGTGCTTACACCTCAGGGAACTAGCATTGTTTCATTACTTTTAAGACTATGACAATTTGAGGAATCTAATAGTCATTGCTTATCTGATTAATAAAATGCTGATGTAGTTAGTAGCCAAAATCTTTTAAAGACGTAGATAGAGTCTGTGGAGAACAAAAGACATTTTTAACAATAAATTGGAAACCACTGATACATATTTGCCTAACCTCTGGATTTACAGAATGAAGGGAACTGAATTTTTTGTTTTGTTTAGGTAAAGCTCTTAGATCTTATTTTATCTTTACAAAAACCTGTGAAATAAATATTACTGTTGTCTGTTTTTCACAGATAATAAAACTCAAAAGTAATACAATTTCTGGAAATCCACACATCTCTAATTATAGAAAATAAGATGAGTGATAAACTTCCAGTAGTAGAGACTATCACACTGCATAACAGAAGACATGTGGTCAGTTAGTATTTATATCTGATTTTCATGTAAACATTAATGAACTAGTAGCAGAAGACTGTGTAATCTTTTTATTAGTGTACAACACGCCACTTTGAATTTTCTGCACCATTCTTTTTTTCTTTAACTTTATTGTAAATTAGGTGAAGGTTTACAGAGCAGAAAACAGTTACACATTCAACAATTCTTACACATTTAGATTCAGCTCTAGCCCTTTGGATTTTGTCCGTGGGTAAATTTCTGCTCTTTCGATCTGAAAATTGAGGAGAGTTCTCTTCCATGCCTGCAGAGGAAGGGCCGTAGTCTCAGGGGTTCTGCTAGTTCCTTCCTGAGCAGTAAGCTGGGTCTCTGATGGTTATGAGTTCCCTTCCACAGTTGTCTCCCAGTCTATCTTGGACCTTCTGATGTGATCTTTTCCTGAGCAGTCGTTAGTGGTTGCTGGGCACTATCTAGTCTGGCCTCAGGGTTGTGGAGCCTGACGTTTACATGGTCCCTAAGTCCATTGCACTAATTATTGCCATGCCTCTTTCAATGATCATCACTCTTCCTTCCTCTGGTAAGAAAAGGTCAGTCAGTAGTTCAAGCTAAAATGGCTTCTCATGATCTTTTAAGACCCCAGTCTCTGTTTATTAAATCAGGGTGTAGCACATTGTCTTTAGTTACAGAATGTGTAAGAATTGTTGAATATAAAAACTGTTTTCTGCTCTATAAACTCTGTATGCCGATTGATGTTGGTTTCTCCCCAAGATCCTTTTCAATTTAATGAGTCTAAAAAGATTTCCTCAGAAGTAATTAACTGGGTTCTTTTGCTTCACTGTTGTGTCCTGCTGTTAGCCATTCTCAGCGTTTTTTCCCTCTGCAGATCCCTCCCACACCTGTAGGACAGGGTAGAACTGCCCCTATGACTTTCTGAGACTAACTTATGGAGTAGAAAGCCCCATCTTTGTCCTACAGTAATGAGGCTTAAGTTATTTAAATCACAAGAAAAGTCTTGAGGCAGGAAATAATATCAGAATTGTGGAAAGTCTAAAATTTTCTTGGACTCTTGTTACCTCTCTGAATAATCTGTAAGGTTTTCAGCTTTTAAAAAAATTACTTTCGCTTCTCCTAGTATTCACATTCAAGTTTCCACCTTTTGCTTCTGTTTTTATCTCTTAATATTTTTTTTAGCCTTTTAATAAAATTTACTGTAATATCCTGAAATGAAATGGTAAGAACTCAGGGACTTCAATAACTCAAAATTGACCAAATAGTGTAGTACTCCTTTTAACAAAAGAAAAAAGTTCCTGTGCCTTTTAGGCTTAGGACAGAATTCGTTTGGAAAAGATTCCTTTGAATTCTGAATTAATGTTTGGTAACATCTCACTAGTATTTCACTCAGATGTCATAGCGTTTACTTTAGACTATGGCAGCATTATAATTCAAGAGCCAACCAAAATCTGCAACCAGGGCTCGGCAGCTTTCAGAGGATGTTGTCATCCTTTTATTTCCATTATGCTCTAGACTTGGACTACTGTCATCAGTAGAACAAGCCTGAGATCATGTCACCGCTCAGTGCCATCTGCTCACACGTGTTTGTAAGCAATAGCAGGCTTTAGACACTGGCTATAAAGAATCATTGTTTTGTGGTGTTCTTAGAGCATTCTGCCTAGGTTCAAGTATGCTGGGTTGAGTGTCTTACAGTGACTTGTCACAGCTTTGATTTTTTTGCAACCATCATGTGTCTTACTGTGTTTTAATACCTCTGCGTTGACTATTGAAGATGGGCTTTTGAAGTTTTTAACAGTGCAAAGAAAATGCTATTTAATGAGCACAATTAATAGTGTTTTTCTAATCCCACACTTGCAAGTAAGAGAGTTCTCTCTCAGTAAAGAACTGTCCCCTCTGGTTAATTTTCTCAAATAACCAACTTTAGTCCTATAATCCGAAATAGTTTGTAGGAAATCATTCGTTATATACTTTGATATGTACTGATTTTTTAAGTGCTCTGTTCTTATGAGGAAAAATCAATTACCAATGCCTACCTATTCTTACTAAGTTTCTGTACATATGTGGAATACAGGCTAAAAGGAAACATACCAGAAGGACTTATACTTTTATCTCTAAGTTGTGAGAATGAAAGTAATTTTTATTTTCATCTTTAAATATATCCCTCCAGAATTTTATGTGTTTTCTAATCAGAAAGTAGAGCTTCTGAAATAAATTTGACACCAAATTTAATAAAGTGTTTAAAAATAAAGATTCCTAAGGGGTTGAATGAGTTAAAATCTGAAAACCAAACCTATAGCTGTAGAATTGATTCTGACTCCTAGTAACTACAAGACAGAGTAGAACGGCCCCATAGTGTTTCCAACACTGTAA
>NW_022104341.1:4106119-4107210 GCF_000313985.2 Echinops telfairi | reverse complement strand
GCTTTGTACTGTCACCATGAGTCACCATTGGCTCAGTGGTAATGGTGTGGTGTTTATTTGTACTAACTGTGTGCTGTAGTTCCCATAAGTTAAATGGGACACGATTAGCTTTGTACTCAGGTAGGTTTCATTATTTATATGTACAATAAGTCTTTGACATTGGACACTTGATGTTTTGGGCTCCAAAATATGTAACATGGGAAATTTATAATCTGATGTAGGTGTCCTTTTAAATCAAGTATATTTCAAGGCAAATGTGCCGGACAAGTCTCTTAATTAGGAAATTTAGTATAGATGACAGCACCCAAATTATCATTTCTCGGCGGTAATTTTTGTTCTCTAATCTTGTTTGATCTTCATCATGGGCTTAAAAACATTGTCCTTTTGTATATGAATAATAGAGTCCAGAGAAAACCTGTGGTTATATAGTTTTTGCAGTATGTAATGAAGTTTAAATTTTATTTTAGTGATAAAATTTTAATAGATGCTGTTTATATTTTTTATAAAATGACTAGTAGAGATAGTGAATAATAATGTGTTTTGAAGAATTTTGAATCAAGCTCATTAGAATAAAGGGAGAGGCATTTAGAGGGTATTCCTACATTTTGGGCGATTTTACATTTTTGTCACTTCAGGACATAGTTCTAACAATTTCATAAACCTAAACTATGAAATCTGGATTTCATATTATCATGGAGTGTTTATTATATATGTGCCTCATTTAGTAAAAGCTATTTCTATTGTTCTCAAAATATATTACTAGGTCTAACAGAGGTCTACAGAACCTCTATTTTACTACCCAGGTGCTCCTCCAGTTATTTTGATGCAATCTTTGAAAATTTTCATTCTGCCTGTATTTTCATTGTTATGATAATTTTTTAAACCTGTATTGTAATTTAAATGCCTTATCCCAAATCCACTGTCATAAAGTCAATTTTTACTCATAGTGACCCTATGGAACAGCAGTTCTCAAACTGTGGGTTGCAACCCCTTTTGGGGTTCAACAACCCTTTCCCAGAGGTTGCCCGATTCATAACAGTAGCAAAATTACTGTTATGAAGTAGCAATGAAAATAATTTTATGGTTGGGGG
>NW_022104341.1:4101925-4104695 GCF_000313985.2 Echinops telfairi | reverse complement strand
AAAGTCGATGTGGTCGACATAGGGTTGACTCATAGTGACCCCACAGGGCAGGGGAGAACTGCTCCTTGGAGTGTCTGAGACTGTCACTGTTTTACAGGAGTAGAAAGCAAGAACGTGCCATCTTTCTCTCTTGGAGCACCTGCTGGTTTTTAACTTCAGACCTTGTGGATTGCAGCCAAAGGCCTACCCACTGCACCACCAGGGCTTCTCCAAAAGAAGAAATGACCCTTAATTCTATTTCCTGGCCTGTTACAATTTTGGTGTACAACTTTCTCAGTGGTTTTCATTGCCTGAATATATTACACTTAGAACAAGGTCCTATGCATCTTTATACGTTTTCTTGCTCATTTTTTTTCTTATGAGTTTTTCCTGACAGTGTATTTAATGGTGTATGTAGTGATGAACACTGTGGTTGCATAGGATTCCATTATGTGAATTTGCTGTCGTTTACGTCAATGATTCTCTGCAGTCCTTCATTTTTAACTCTTAAGAGCTCTTCCTTGTATATAATTATGTAGCTAAATTTTTCATGCAGTTTCCATGCATCTTGGATAATTTCAAGAAGTGGAATTATTTTATATTTTTCTGTATGTATAACTTAGGAAGTGAAAGTTCCTTTCCCCAAGAATAACTAAATTACCTTAAATATTTGTCCAGATTTTTTCTTCTTTATTCCAACACAATTTTATTTACCTACTTTTAATTCTTTTAAAAGAGGCATGGCTTGTACCTTAATCATGACAAATTGCTTCTTTGCTTTAAGTATTTTGGCTACCTTTATATGTCACAGTACACATTCTTTTTATCAATATTCCACTACATTGCTGTACAGAAATTTATCCATTCCCTTATTAAAAGAACTTTTGTTTCATATTTCTTTTGCATATATCTTTGTTTGCATGTATATTTTTATATCATAATTTCAGTTAGTATTAGGTTTGGGATTTTTTAAGAAGTCATGGTACTAAATGTTTGACTCTTTTTACTTTCCTTTCTGCATCATGCCTTTTTTTACATACTCGTGTTGGTAGCAGAATTACTGTAGCTTTATATAAAATATTCTATTAAGTAAGCCAGTGTGCTTATTTATTTTTCATATTTTAAGTTACCATAAATTTTGACTAAATTTGTTATAGGGGCCGAAAACAAATACTTCAGCTACATTAAAGTAAAAAGAAAACATTTTTAGCAAGCTCATTTTTAGACTTGAGAATGTTTAGTGCCTGGCAGGACTTCAGAACTTTAAAAGTACCTCCAAGTTGAACAGTGAACAGTGAACAAACAAGCTGTTGAATTTGCTTTCTGAGAATACGTGGGACCACAGCATTTCTGTCATCTCTACCTTTTAATAGGTACTTTATTGATCAGTGTCTTCTGTTCTTTTCTATCGGACGTTGTTCTTAGGTGCTGCTGAGGCATTTCTGACTCGCAGGGACAATATGCACATTAGAACGAAACATCGCCCGGCCCCGTGCCCGCCTCGCTGTTCTTATCTTTGAGCCCAAGGTTGCAGCCAGTGTCAGCCCTTCTCACCCAGGATCTTCCTCTTTTGGGCTGCCCCTCTCCTTAACCAAGCACGATGACTAGTTTCTCCTGACAACATGCCCAAAGTACGTGAGAAGTAGTCTTGCCATTCATGCTGCTGCTGTCTTCTTTTTTTTTAGCGATCAAATCACTTTTGTTGAATAGTTGCTGGGGCAATGGGGACAGTGAGGTCTAACGACCACAGTCCAAATGAATCTCACAGCCGCCAAAAGCCATGCTTGCTTCTAAGGAGCATTCTGGCTGTACTTCTTCCAAGACAGATTTGTCCTTTGCGCAGTCCCTGGTGCTTTCAGTATTCTTTGCCAGCACCATAATTCAAATGCATTGATTCTTCTTTGGTCTTCCATATTCAGTGTCTAAGTTTCAAATGCATATGAGACAGTTGAAGTTTTTATTTTAATTTTTAACATTTCTGGTCATAATGGACTTAGTTTAGATAGCTCATGCTGGCGTGGTGTCTAATAAAACTCATACTATACCAAAATAGATTAAGGAGCCTTGGGGGTGCAGTTCTAGGGGCCGTGGTGGTGTAGGGGGTTACGAGTTGGGCTGCTAACCGAAAGGCCAGCAGTTTGGTATTATAAGTTGCACCACGGGAGAAAGATGAGGCTGTCTGCTTCCATACTGATAGCCTTGGAATGCCTATGGAGCAGTTCTACTCTTGCCTGTTGGCTCACTACAGGAGTCTCCTCCAGAGCAAACCCCCAAAGCCAAACCCATTGCCATCCATTTCATTCTGATGCATAGCAGGCCTATAGATTAGTGGTGTGTGTGTGTGTATGTGTGTGTGTTCACATTTGCATAGTATAATTTTGTTTTTCCTATGAATTCAAACAAGTTTCTTTATGGGAATCACTAAACATTGTAAACATATTATCCTTTGTTTTTCAGTGATTGTTTTCAGTGGACTGTAATTAAAGCAACAAAAACACTATTTTTCCCCCAAAAGGTAGTTTCTCACTTAAATTTAGCTACTCAGAACATTACTCAAATTACTAGTAACTTTGATACTATTATGAGCTTTCTATTTTAGAGCACTCTCAAGGGGATTTCAAATGTTCTTCTTGTTCTAGAAAAGTTAGTTTTCCTCTGTAATGAAAATTTTCTCTCAGATAATATTATACTCATTACTAAGATGAAGTATAATAAAATGAAATATAATAAATGGCATTCTTGACACATTGTTTACCAGACAATTCAGCAGGGCTTATTTTCTAAAAGTGGC
>NW_022104341.1:4098494-4101825 GCF_000313985.2 Echinops telfairi | reverse complement strand
GGGGGGGGGGCGGGTGTGTCTCAGGGTTCTTTATCCAGGGAAATGGTTGTGCTTCTTGGAGAAGCAGTGGTCTCTTGTGAAGTTGATTTGTGTAGCCCTTACACTGGTTCTTATTTCTACTTAACAATGTATAATTTATTTATAGGAACTAACATGTCAAATGCAATTTTATCTGTTGAGGTTTGCCACTTTAGTTTGGAGATTTTATTATTTGGCATGAAGTTTAGCTTACATGCTTTGCAAATATAGATAAACTTGGATTTTTATCTCAGAATTACAATAGTAAACAAATGACAGCTGTACTGGAGCATTAACTCATGGTGACTTTAGAATTTAGGCCAAGCCTGTGAGATTCCTTTTATACTGCCTTTCCCCCATTGCCTGCATCTTTCTGAAGCTGTATAAAAACTTCAACTGCTCTTAAATGAACACTAAAAAACCAAACCCACTTTTATCAAGTCCTTGCCCTATTCATAGTGATCAGATAGGACAGAGTAGAAGAACTACCCCTTTGGGTTGCTGAGGTTGTAAATCTTTATTGGGAGCAGAAAGCCTAATCTTTTTTCCCAGGAGTCACTGGTAGGTTCAAACTGCTGACCTTGTGATTAGCAGCCCAATGAATAACCCACCAAACCACCAGTTTAAATATTATGTGAGATTATTATAAATGACCATAAAAACTAGGCATGTATGATAGATATTTGTATATGTGAAATTTTATTATTTCTCATTATTTAAATTATGTTCGCGTCACACTAAGTATTGTGTTAAATTAGTACATCTAAAACTTTAATTAGCAATAGCTATCTGGTGAATTTTGAAGAGATTTATTAAAATACGTATCTCTGTTAAGCTCACAAGTTAGGGGATTTCATTGTTCTATGCTGTGAAAATAATCTGCTTTTCAGGAAAGCACCAGGTAATTTTTCATGTTGCCTGTTGTTAGGTGTCGTTAAGCAGTTCCAACTCAAAACAGCACTGTGTGTAACAGAAGGAAACACTGCTCCTTCCTGCACCATCCTCACAATTATTATTTTTGAGTCCTTTGATAGCAGTCACTATGTCACTGAGGGTCTTCCTCTTTTTCTCTGACCCTCTGCTGAGAAGAGTGTCCTTTCCTAGGGACTGGTCTCTCCCCTGATAGCATCCAAAGTGTGTGAGACTAAGTCTCGACATCCTTACTCCTAAGGCTCATTCTGGTTGTACTTCCTCCACAGATTGGTGTGGCAGCTTATAGTACTTTCAGTATTCTTAACTAGCACCATAATTCAAATGCACAAATTCTTCTGCAGTCTTATTTATTCATTGTTGTATTTTCCTTTTTAATATTTATTTTAATTTACTATTAATTGGGAGTTAATACATACATCATGCCATAGTTCATTCACATCAAGCTATATTGTTTAGTTGTTCCCACAACCAGTTTCCAAAACATGTTCAACTTGAAGTCTTTCACATCCCTACAAAATGATTCAAAATACCTTGTGGCTTGGGCCAGATGTACCATAGTATTAAAGTGACATGCTTTTCAACATTTTTAGGGAGTTCTTGTGCAGCACATTTGCCCGGTGTAATACGTTCAGTGCTTGATGGCTGCTTTCATAGACATTGATTGAAATCCAAGTAAAAGGAAAACTTTGGACAATTTCAGCCTTTTCTCTGTTTATTATGATGTTGCTTATTGGGTCCATTGTGAGAATTTTGGTTTTCCTTATATGTTCTTTATGTATAATCATACTTAAGGCTGTATTCTTTGATTTTCATCAGTAAGAGCTTCAAGCCCTCATCACTTTCAGGAAGCAAAGTTGAGTTCTTTGTATATTGCAGGCTGTTAATGAGTCTTCTTCTAATCCTAACACTGTGTTCTTCATAAAGCCCAAGTTTAGATTATTTGCTCAGCATACATATTAAATAAATACGGTGAAAGGATCCAACCCTGACATACACCATTTCTGATTTTAAACCAGGTTCTTTATGAGCACGAGTTTAGGAATTCCCATTCTTTGCAGCGTTAACCATAATTTGTTATGATCCACACAGTTTAGTGCCTATGTATACTGAGTAAAACATAAGTAGACTTTATTCTGGTGTTACCTGCTTTTCGCCAACATCCATCTGATAGTCGCAATGATTTGCTCAATCCAAATCCTTTGGAATCTGGCTTAATTCCTGGAAATTCCCTGGCAGTGGACTGATGCAACCATTTTAAAAATTATCTTCAGCAGAATTTTAATTGTATGGGATAATCATGATATTTTTAGATGATTTCCACATTCTATTGGATTACTTTTGGAATGGGTATAAATATGGATCTTTTCCAGTTCGTCGATCATTTGGCATGCCACATTTCAAGCATTGTATTTGCTTGTGGAAACATTTTATTGGTATTCCATCAATACCTGGAGCCTTGTTTCCTGATAAAGCCTTTTATAGTTTGATTTGATTCTTGTGTATTCTGTCCAGTAGCCATGGTGGTATAGTGGGCCATGCATTGAGCTATTAACCACAAGGTCAGTGATTCAAACTCACCAGTAACTCCAGGAGAAAAAGATGAACTTTCTGGTCCAGGAAAGATTTACAGCCTCTGCAACCCAAATAGGCAGTTGTGTTATGTCTTACAGGGTTTCTCTTCGTCATCATCAGCTTGATGACAGTGAGTTTGGTTTAGTTTGGCATTCTGTCCCGTGAGTCCATATGTATAGTCTCTGTTTGTGTTGCTTAAAAAGGGTACTTCCAATGACTACCTTGTTGATCTTAAAAAATTGTGTCAAGCAATCTTTAGTGTTATTTTAATCATCAAAATGATATTCTCCAACTTTCATATTCCAATCACCAGTAGTTTTCGATGCATCTGGATTGCATGTTTAATCCATTTCATGCTGCAAAAGTTGGTAAAAATCTTCAATATTGTTGCTTGTGTTAATTGGTTGCTTTTCTTTTGTAGTAACATGGATATTTTCCTATCACTGATAGAGTTGTACTGCAGGAAAGATCTTGAAATGCTCTTTTTGGTGATATATGCAATGCCATTCTTCACTTTGGCGTTCTCAGTATAGTACACCTCATGTTTGTCCAATTCAAAATGAACAATGCCAACCTGTACATTCTATTTTCCTATTCTTCTAGTTTTCTTAGATTCATACTTCAGGAATTCCACATTCTGATTATTGATGGATCTTTACAGCTGTTTCTTCTGATTTGAGTCTTTCCACATCAGAAAAGGGAAATCTGAAAAGCTTTACTCTTACCTGCCTTTAAAGTCATTTCTACTTTAAGAAAATAGTTTTTCTTTTTTTTAATCATTTTATTAGGGGCTCATGCGACTCTTATC
>NW_022104341.1:4089840-4096672 GCF_000313985.2 Echinops telfairi | reverse complement strand
GGATCAGATCGGGTGCAATTCCCACACTGTGTCTCTGGTGCTGTCCCCTGCAGGGCCATGGGTCAATGAGGGGCATCATGTCTCATAGTGGGGCTGGCCATGTGGTCCTCTCTGTGGACTGGTTGCTCTAATTGGAGTCATCGTCCTCAAGGTCTGGTGAGCCAGAATGTGCTCCAATCTCTCCTCCCCTGTCATCTGCTCCTGTGTGCTCCAATCAGATATGTCCCTCTCCTGGAGCTGTGGATTCAGTGCCTTCCTTTGAAATAAATTCTTCTGGGGGGAGGGGCAGGCATCCACTTAGTATTTGGGATGGGGCCAGCCCCCCAGACCTCTCCACTGGTTCCCTACTCCGCGCCGACATGTTGCATTCACACCTTGGAGCACTGGGTTGAAG
The DNA here is from genome assembly GCF_000313985.2 of Echinops telfairi. Classification (NCBI taxonomy): domain Eukaryota; kingdom Metazoa; phylum Chordata; class Mammalia; order Afrosoricida; family Tenrecidae; genus Echinops; species Echinops telfairi. Next base: position 4,096,278 of record NW_022104341.1, on the reverse strand, counting down.
TCTGGTCCCTCTTTTCCTGTGGAGATATAAACAATACCCTCCCCTTGGGTGGGTTAGTGCCCCGTGCCCCCACTACCCATTTGAGAAGAGTTTTTCTTTATTCTTGAGTGCCTCTAACCTGCAGGCACTTGTACGAACAGAACAGAATACTGTATGGTTTAAAGGTCTGTGTCAGGCCTGTATTCTCTGTCCATACTTATGTAGTCTGTATGCTGAGCAAATAGAGAAGCTGGACTATGTAAAGAAAAACATGGCATCAGGTTCCGAGAGGTCTATCCCCCTACCTCTTTGTTCCTTAATCCCCTTGTTAGCAGTTTTCCAATCATGATCCTTCTAAGTCCTGACCCTCCGCCAAACCATTTCCCATAGTCCATGTTGGCTTATGTATCTGATCATTTCTGTTTCCAAGCAGAATAGATATACTGCTTAAAGTTCTGCCCACTGGGAAATTTTCCCTTCACTACTGTCATTTCTGATCTTTAGAGAAAAGTAACCGTGAATGCTGAGGTTCCCTTATAAGTACAGTTCTCCCAGTAGTGGTGAAAATGTGGCTTCTTGACCCTATTGGATTACGCAAGCAAATCTTACATGATAATCTGCTCTAGCATTGCAGATTTCCCAAGTGTTTGCCTACCTTCCTCTACAGGAGAACGAGGCTGTTTTGGCATTTCCATTTCATTTAGAATACACCACCTTTTTGTTAATGTTTCAGCAACTAGCCAAATAAACTATCACAGGCCTTTCTAATGCCTCAAGCCACAACATTGAATCTAAAATCTCATCTTCTTGAATCCATCTCACTAAATTCATCTGAATCCAAATTTATATTCTTTCCTGTATCCTTAATATCCATTTCTATGCATAATCCCCCGATTTCTTCCTTGGTATGAATTGAGAAAATCATGCAGTTCTTTTTGGGATCATGCTTTGCACTTCATCTTCTGGGGTTTCCTTGAGGCTTAAGTCTAGTTTTAGGCCTAGCAGCAAAAACGAGTGACGAGGACAGATCTCGAATGAAAGCACCAATGTCTTAAAACTCAGTTACCTCCGGAGAGGCCATTACAGATTCATCAGATAAAGCACAGTTAGCCCACCAGACACGGGTGGAAGGGCTGCTTCTGCTGTCAAAGGCTCAGCAAAATGTAATGGTTTGATAATCCTCTGTTTCACTCCATATGTCTCCATTCCAGTTTTTAGGATCCCATAATTCCCAGTCAGTACCCTCACTTGTAACATAGGATGTACTGCAAAGTTGGGAATTATCCGTTGATATGTCAGTTCTGTAGCAATTGGAGAGAAGAGTTTCTTTCAGAGTAATCATAAAGCCTTCAAGTCATTTATAGGGTGCTTTCTTTCAGTTGGAATCTACTTGATGGTGGTGAATTTAGATTGGCGTTTCAACTGAGAATTGGAAATTCTGAGCTCATCCTTTTCATCTACTTTCTTTATCGTCAGGAGCAACCAGCCAGTGTGATGCTCATACCAAACTCACTGCCATCAAGATGATGCTGACTCATAGTGACCCAATAGGACGGGGTAGAACTGCTGCTGTGAGTTTCTGAGACTGTAACTCTATGAAACTAGAAAGCCCCGTCTTGCCCCAACTTTCTCTTGAGCAGCAGCTGCTGATGGTTTTGAACCGCCCGGCTTGCAGTTAGCACCCAGTGCGTAACTACTACACCACCAAGACTCCTTGTGATACTCATTAGCTAACAAAATATTCGAAGGTATCAACTATATTTTTATCCAGAATTGTGATTTGTAAGTATTTTATTAGTTTCCTTGGTGAAGGAGCCCAAGTGATATAATAGATTACCAATTGAGGTGCTAACCAACAAGGTCACAAGCCAAACCAACCAGTGGCTCCACAAGAGAAAGATGAGGCTCTGTGCTCTTGTAAAGATTAAAAGTCTCAGAAACCCAAACAGGCAATTCCACTCTGTCCTATAGGGTCACTATGAGTGAGAATCTACTAAAGGGCAGTGGGTTTGGTTTTATCCAGTGGTGGTGATTTGTGTTTCTGGGTTGTCACACACGTGATATACTTTCAGTGTCTTCTTGTCCACTGGAAATAATTGTATACACACACACAGACAGCATACATTTATATATATACATGAAGAGCCTTCGAAGAGTTATGGAAAATGAAATTAAAAGAGTGGAGTATTTCCATGAACTGTTTTAAGTCCCCTTGTGTATGTATATAAAGAGATTTATTTTAAGGAACTGATTACTACTGTGGAGTCTGACAAGTCTGAAATTGGTATGGGAGGCCGCAGGCTGGAAGCAGCAGCAGTCGACAGAATTTCTTCCAAAAAACCCTCCTCTTTGCTCTTAAGGCCTCTTAACTGATTGGATAAGACCCACTCCCATTATTGGGGATAATCTTCTTTACTTAGTCAGCTGATGGTGGATATTAACCATATTTACAGACTATCTCCATAGCAACCCTTAGGTATTTTGAGGGACTACTGGGTACTTAAGTCCTATGGCTAAATGTTGTCAGTTTCCACTGGGGTGAAGTGGAGCACAAAAGGGAAAGGAGGTTTATTGTAACAAGAAGATCTCACCATCAACACGGGAAATGGAGCAAAAGGAATTATGCAGTGGAATATCACTTGATCACTAAGAATTTTAATATCAAGCCACATAGAAATAATTTTCTCAATACTTAGCCTGTTTGTGTGTGTGTGACTCTCTGCCATGTCTTCTTTGACAGAATCCTAATAACAAATGACCAGGATTTTTCCACTCTTGTCTTTCCATTTTTAACATAGCATAGCATAGCATTAATTTTCTTGTATTTTAGTGTATGTGTGTACTTACCAGTATGCCTCTATTTCATAAGGGATTCTTGCCGATTAAAGCTAGTGATGCTTTGTTCCAATTTAAGGGATGATAGGTATCTTCTGTCTTTAAGCTCTCCATCCATTTTTCTTTTCTTTTATAATTGGTGTCTAATTTATAAATGAATTCCAGCAAATGCAGACTACGAGAATTTTAAAAAAATAAATGCATTCATCAAAATTGGACAGTTTTTCAACATACAACTAGCTAGCTTTTTAAGAAAAAAATGTTTGGGTTGTCTCAACAGTTTTTGTTACCCCAAAACTAGATAATCAATAATTTAATCAAATTAACCATCTGAGGAAAGGATTCATGTATATTTTATGATTACGTTTGGGTCATTGGTTTGGTTGTTTGTTTTCCTTTCTCTCACTCTGTGTCATGTCATCCTTTGTAGTATTAGAGACCATAATCATCATATTGAGGTTAAAATTTTGTTTTACTTTATTAATCTAGATCTCAAGGTAAGTCTTGCTGTTTGCTGTTCTTAATATACCCTACAGTTTGACATGGGCAAATATTTCAACAATGTGTCTCTGAAAGAGATTGTTTGAAGCAGGACTCTGAGGTCTCTGTAACTAATGTGTGGTAAGATTGTAGCTTCTAAAAACATTTAATCATAGATGTTAAATTGCATATTTTGATGCAACTTTTGAACTCCCTAACTCAAGCTACCAATAGTTAAGGGCCTTTTATGTTCAGGTAGCTCTTTATTTGTCTGTAAATCCCTTAGCAGAATTAGTCTGAATCCAAGCTTCAGAGCAAGCTGTTCATACTCTTGCAGATACTCATAGTACTTAGTTTTTCTATTGATTAGCATTTTTAAACTAGTTTTAAATTATTTAAATTGATAAAGTATATTTTTGTACTCTTTTTAAAGAACCTTGAGAATTTTGTGAATCCAATAGTATTAGACTCAAGCACAACATCAGAATGGGTCATTTTTGTCATTTATTTGTGTGTAGCATTTTTTTTCAAGTTTTACATGTGTATGTTTTTTATGCTACTGCTTTGATGGAGTTCTTGGGTCTTGCAAGCCATTAACACAAAGGTTGGAAGTTAGGTGTAATAGGAACCTCGAAAGAAAAGCCTGGCAATCTACTTCTGCAATAGCAGCCATTGAAAACTCTGTGGAGCACAGTTCTACCTGGACATACGTGAGTCCTGATGGAGAGTCGATGGTCCTAACAACTGGTTTTGCTACTATTGTTCTGCTGCTTTCATACAGGCAAAGGATTAGGGATAGTTCTAGGTACTGAGAATTTTCTCCTTATTAATGCGAACATGTGTGGATATTTTAAATAACAGTATTAGTATTTCCAGTCCATCTCGATTGAGAATTCTACTCTCCATGGAGAATAATTGGTGTAGTGTGCCCAGAACTAATTTTACATAGAAATTTCTTTATATCAATAATTTAGGTGTATTTTAACAAGTGACTACGAAATAATTTCTACTTATTTGTAGTGTTTATGTGTGGAAAATCTGTCATTTAATATAAAAGTATTTCTTTTTAACCACTAAGGATTACTTACGTGGGGTCTTGTTGCCAATTCTGATCCCAGCCACCAAAATTGACTGTTGGTAAGATATTTTTCTTAGCCTCTGTTGCTCTGACTATAAAATATGAGTGCCAATAATAAGTCCCACTTATGGCCAGAGAAATAAAATATGATGATCTCTGTATCATAACATTTTAAGAGAGAGAATACCGTGTTACCATTTAAGAGAGAATGCTAAGTGTTTAAGAGGGAAGACTAAATGTTGTCCATAAATTTTGTCACTTTATCCCATTTGTTGCTAATCAGAACTTTTTTGAAGTTTTGTTCCCATATAATTTTTAGCAGGCAGTTTATTCTTTAAAGGAATATTTAGTATACTTTTCCTTTTAGGTAGAATAAGCTAAAGGTGCAGAAGAGTGAATGCTCTCTTAGATTCCTAAGACCTGGGGAACCGGTCTGAATGCTTTTTATGCACTTGGTTAACCTTTATGAACCATTTGGAACATGAGACCAGTTTGTGCTGATTTCCATCCATCCCTCTGTATTGGAAAGGCTTAAAAAAGAATCACCACAGTGTTCACTAATATCATTAGGATTATTAGGAAGAATACTTGTAACTATGAAGACAAAAGAATACTTGTTTTAGTAGTAAAAATTTGTTTTTAGTTGAGATTTATTTGAACAATATATGAGTAATGTTATTTGTTAAGTGGTTTTTAAGATTTATAAGCTTTGTTTCATTTGATCCTCACAATTGTGTGAAAAAAAACAACAGAAAAACATGGGATAGATAGCATCGATCACATTTTGAAAGATGAGAAATGTGGCCTTTGAAATTCAATGACTTGCACAGAGTCAAGCTACGTTTTGTAATAATTTTCTCTACTGCATCCAAGAACTTCTATGTAGAATTACTTCCTTTTAGATTACTATATTATCAGACTCTAATTCCAGAATATAAAACTCAAAATTGTTCAAATTGCTAACTTCTACATTTGCCAGAAGTATATGCCTTTTGTTTTTTTGTGTGTTATAGCAAATAAGCCCACAGTTATCAAGTCAATTCTGATCATAGAGGAATAGATGCTGAATTCTGCTGGAGTAATGTACTATACTTTTAGTTTTTCTTTTTGAATAACTAGAATAGCTACAAAGAAGATTAAACCAAAAAAAAAGCCCTAGAAGATTAGGTTGAAAAATACTTGATTTGAAGGTATATTTTCTAAAATATCATTAATTCTAGAGAGTTATAGAGAATTATTTTAATAAGTTTATTTACTCTTTCAAGGCAATTTTGATTCACAGGGTATTGTGGAAGTAATATTTCTCTGATTCTGTGGATATTTTTAGCTAGGTTGGCAAGTGTCATAAAGAAAAAAATGACATTCTAGTTTGAGTCATCATTTTAAAAACAAATCTTTATGTATATATAAAATATCTTTGGGAATATATATTGAATTTAAATATATTCTTTATGCAAGAAGGTCTGTACAAGTATTTTTAGTGCCTCTGCTTTTGTGTTCATGGGCCTTGGGCAGATCACCATAAAGAAATATAGCATAGTCCTTAACTTGTTGGGGCAATATTGCCAGGTTGGTGGTTCAAACCCACCAGCTGTTGTACTAGAGAAAGATGAGGCTATCTGCTCCTGTAAAGATTTATATTCTAGAAAACCCTTAGGAACAGTTCTGCTCTGTCCTTTTGGGTTGCTATGAGTTGAAATTGACTTGATGGCAGTGGGCTTTGCTGTTAGCAAAGTTGGCATTGACAGAGAAGGCAAAGCTAATTATGAAACAATTAGAGTTGAGGTCGCCAAACTATAGCCCATGCCTTGTTTTTGGTTGGCCCTCAAGCTAAGAATTGCATTTACTTAAAAAAATATTGTTAAAAATAAAAACCCATGAGAAAAAGATGTAGAGTAAAGAAATCAGTACCACAAAAATACAACACAATGGCAGCAGTAAATCTATGCCTATCAATAATTACACTGAATGTAAATGGAGTCAATGTACCAGCAAAAGTTAGAGAATGGCATAAAGGATAAGAAAATAAGATTTGTGGAGGGAGGGTGGGGTGGAAAAGGGGAACC
>NW_022104341.1:4086547-4087520 GCF_000313985.2 Echinops telfairi | reverse complement strand
TGGAAATTAAGTGAGGTCAAGAGGTCCCAAAGATCCTGGGATGACACAAATAGTTAAGAGCTTGGCTACTGCTCATAGGAAGGGTGGAGGTTTGAACTCACCCAGAGGCAGCTCTGAAGACAGGCCTGGCGATCTTCTTAAAGGTATCAGCCTTGAAAACTTGATGGAGCAGTTCTGCTCTGCGCACTCAGGACCACGATTAGTCAGAATGGACTTGGCAGTAACAAGAGGCCCAGTGTTATCCAGTGATAGAGCCAACATCTGAATACTGATGCTCTGAACCCAAGTCCTATTTGCTAATTTATGTAGCTGCCTTTACTGGATTTTATATATTTGCTTTGATGTACATGCATTAACCTTCCAACCTTTCATGTAAGTGGAGCAGACACTAGCTCAGATATTAATAGCCCACAAGGCTTCCTAACCTCCTTATAACTGAACTGTCATCCCTAAACCTAGTGTCGCTTTAATCCCCTGGTACCTAATTCTTAGCAATTATAAAATAGAATCATGCATTTAAAAGTGAAAAGAACCAGAGGTATGAAAAAGGACATTTCTCTAAAAACAGTGTAAATCAATTAGGACAATGTAACAACTCTTAAATTATTTTGAAGCAACTAAAATCTAAAGTCAAATATAGGAAGTGGAAACTGACAACTAAAAGGAGAAAGAAATACAAATTCCATCGTGGAAAATGCTGTTTTCTTAGTGGTGCATGGAATAAGCAGAAATGTTTGAAATAAATGATTAGCAAATTAGTCAGTTGGTTGTTACCAAGTGCATAATATACATTGATTTGAATTGTATGTCAGGTTTAATTAAATTTAAAGGGATTGAATCATACAGGTATGTTTTCTCATGATAAGATAAGGTGGAAATTGGTAAGGAAAATCATTCAATTTTGGAAATTATGCATTTATTAATCTATAATTCAAAAAAGAAATAACAGTACAAATAAGAAAAAAACTGAGTA
>NW_022104341.1:4071767-4073067 GCF_000313985.2 Echinops telfairi | reverse complement strand
GAGAATTTTAAATTCTTTACAGTATTTCCCCTCTTTGAGCAGAATTTTCAGTGGAATCTTTGATTAAAATGTTTAGTAGTGGTAGCTGTGCACCATCCAGTACTCTGATCTCTTTGGGAAACATGAAATTGTTTTCTTAACAGATTATCATTATGAGATGACCACCTTTATTCCTGGTAATATTTTTTGCTCAGATGTATTAATAGAGCAACTCCATCATTCTTGTGACTGTCCTGATAGCATAATGTAGCTTTATCATCCATCCCTTTTGATCTACATGTAAACACACAACTAGATCAAAAGTAACCATTGTTTTTTATCCAATGTAACACCCTCTGTCCAACTTACAGTTTTAGATGTTTTTGATATGGTTAGATTTAACTCTACCATATTGCCTTGTTCCTTTCTAAATAACATTTTTCTTTTTTCAGGTTGCCTTTAAGATTTTTCTCTGTCATTGATATTTAGCGATTTGATTCTTGTGTACCTTAGTGGGCTCCCTCCCCACTTTCTTGTTTCATGTGCTTGGCGTGCATTGATTTTCTTGGACCTATGGATTTGTAGTTTTCATCAAATTTGGGTGAGGGGTGATTGATTTTTTTTTCCCATTTATGTCCTCTTTCCTCATGCAAGAACTCCATTTACAATGTTAGGCCAGTCAAAGTTGTTCCTCATCTCACTGCTACTGTTTATTATTATTATTTTGCTACTGTTTATTTTTTATCAATCTTCCTTTCTCCAAACTACTCTCTTCTTTTGGCCTTGTCTTCGAAGTTATCCCTACTGCCTTTACTGCCACTGCCTGTGGTCCACTCTACCGTCATCCTTCTCGTACTTTTCTTTCAATTACCTTCAAACTGTTCTCCCTGTCTCTTCTCTTGACCTCTTCCCCTTTGCTGCTTAGCAGCCAGAGAGATCTTTTTATATTTTAAATGAGACCTATTCATTTCCCTTCCCCAGGAGCACAAGTCATAAGTTTTCTTTCAACGGTATTGTATGCATATATACAAGTTGATAGTACACACATAAGTAGAGCAAGCAAACACATTGATTAAAGTGTGTGCAGTCTGCAACCAGGCTGAGTGAATTTGAGTCCTGGCTTCTCTTTGGAATGTGTGACCTGGGGCAAATTACTACTACCTACCGTAAACACAGGACCTGGCAGTGTGCTGTGCTGTTGTGTTTGGAACAGCCCCGATGGCACCTAACAACCACCTCAAGCTTGTGAACATTTCTTACAACAGTACCTACTAGCACATGGTAAACACTCCATAAATGTTTGCTGCTGTTGATCTACATA
>NW_022104341.1:4068428-4069896 GCF_000313985.2 Echinops telfairi | reverse complement strand
GGGTATGCTCTATTTGTAAGTCTTTTTAAATATAAAGGATATGTTTTACTTCTGAAGTTTAGTCTGATATGAGAGCATCTTTTACATAAGCTTCAGGTTTTATGTTGAAGTATGTTTGCTTATTCTTTTTATATATTTTAAAAATATATGCTTCTCTGGTCATTTGCTTCCATCAATACAACTATTTTTTTCTTATTTTTGAATATATTTGACTTTTATCACTGACAGTTTAAATTAAACCAATAACACCAATAAAGGGAGAATATTTTTAAAATACATTAGAGCAAAGTATAAAGCAGACAATTTCTTGTGGTGTTTTTGTTTTTAAGACTTTTCAAAGTAATATAAATTTTTTGAGATTTTTCAACCCATTTATCTCAATTTGAAATTTTTTAGTAGGAAGGATCATCATATATTTGAGTGATTCCACAAAAATGTTAACTCTCCTAGCTGTTGTCTCTTAGAAAAAAACAGAATTATAAATGTCTTCTCAAATTAAACAATGTACCTGATATTCACAAAAACTGCCACTTAGAGATTACTTTTATAATATTATACTGCAACACTCAGCCTGCCAACATGCATTTATTAGTTGCCATATGTAAAATATAGGATAGACTAAGGTAATCTGTTTCAAGACTTTTCTCATAAAGAATTAGTAAAAAAGAAAAAACGTTCCATATGTATAACATAGTGTAGGTGTATGTAAAGGCTCAGATAATATTTCAGGTATCATCCTATAAATATAATGTAAATTAGGCTATTAACAATACTGAGTTTTTATATATATAAAACAAGTAATTTGTATCTAATCATTCAACATTAAATGGCATTTAACAGATTTTCTGAGAATGATAGTTGATGTGTTTTTATTAAGTCTATAACCTAAAATAGTTTATATGAATTGCACAAAGCTTTAGGTGTAAGTATGAGATCACATGGGTTATTCTCTTTTAAGTGTGTGAAATGGAACAAAAGCAAAACAGAACCCACTACCACTGAGTCAATTCTGTCTCCTACTGACAGACACTATAGGACAGAATATAGCTGTAGCCAAAGCTTCCAAGACTATGTAAATCTCTACAGAGCAGAACGCCTCATCTTTCTCCCTCGAAGCCTCTCGTGGATGTCAGCTGCTGTTAGCTGCCCAACACGTAACTGTGCCACCAGGGCTCCTTATGAGTGGGACAGTCCCCTATAAATCATCCATTTAAACTGATTGATTAGGGTACTCATTCACTCATTACTTGCTTCAGTAAAACTGTAACAACAGGCTTGGTTTCATTTGGACTATGTCTTAGTGGATTGGGGGCAGGAGAAACAGGCATTAATCAAATAACCACCAGATTAAAAACAGCAACATTGATTTGTAACTATGATGTACTAAGGAAGGTCACCTGGTACTTTGAAAATATTTAACATTTAAAAAAAATCCTTATTGTGATTTGGTTTTCCGTTCAACAATTGA
>NW_022104341.1:4066350-4067279 GCF_000313985.2 Echinops telfairi | reverse complement strand
ACTAAACCATAGTGCTTTAGGGGACAACACTGGAGACACGGTGCAGGAATAGTGCACAATTTGACCCCATCACACTGGGGTGAAACACTAAGGGCATGCAGCAGAGCAGCAAGGGGAGCAAAGTGATGAAATTCCTGGGGAATACCAAAAATAGACTTTGGAGACAGTGTGGCACCCCACGAACAAATAGTCCTTGACCTATTTATAGGCTTTTCCATTTTTGTCAGTGGCTTTCTTTTTGTTACTGTTATTTTGGTTTTGTTTTGGTTGTTATTGTTATGTTGGTTTTGACTTCCTTTGTTGTTTTATTTGGCTTTGCCTGGTTTTTGCACTTACTAATGTATCTGCCTGTCTACTGGATAAGAAAGGCGGGATAAATAATTTGGAGATGAAAAGAACGGGACTAGTGGTTCTGGGGGTGGGATATGGGAGAAGGGGAGGTGGGAGAAAGGAAGGGGGTGGAACCGACCCAGGGACAAGGGAACAACAGTGAACTAAAATCAATGGAAAGAAGGATGCCTAGTGGGGCTTAATCAAGGGCACTGTAGCAACGAGGAATTAGTAAACCTGAATGAAGGTCGAACATAATGGCGGGACAAGAGGAAAGTAAAAGGAAATAGAGGGAAGAACCAGGGGGCAAAGACATTTATAGAGTTTTAAATACAGGCATGTACATATGTAAACATATATACAATGAGAGGGGAATAGAACTATGTACTCATATCTATATGCTAAGAATTGAGGTTGCAGATGGACATTGGGCCTTGACACAAGTACTCCCTCAACACAAGAACACTTTGTTCTAACAAATCGGCATTTTGTGATGCTCACCTTCCCCACACGACCGCTGAAGACAAAATGGGTGCATAAGCAAATGTGGTGAAGAAAGCTGATGGTACACTGCTATCAAAACATATAGCATCTGGGGT
>NW_022104341.1:4063693-4065652 GCF_000313985.2 Echinops telfairi | reverse complement strand
AAATGTGCTTGACACACTGGATGAATGTAAGAGTCTCCAATAAACGTAAGAAGGAAAAAAGGACTAAAGGAAACCTCTTAATTCAATGGTTCTCAACCTGTGGGACGCGACCCCTTTGGGAGTCGAATGACCCTTTCACAGGGGTCGCCCAGTTCATAACCGTAGCAAAATTACAGTTATGCAGTAGCAACAAAAATAATTTTATGGTTGGGGGAAGTCACCATAACATGAGGAACTGTATGAAAGGGTCGCAGAATTAGGAAGGTTGAAAACCATTGACTTAAAGGTTTTAAGAGAGTAATGATATAAGATTATTCTGAAAAGATTAATCTAGTTGCAGTAGTGGGGAAGGGAGAGATTTGGGACAGGAGCCCTAGTTGTGTAGTGGTACATGTTGGTTTGCCGTCCAAATGGTCGGCAGTTTAAAACAACCAGCAACTCCTCTAGAGAAAGACTGGGCTTTCTACACCTGTAAACATTTACCGTCTTGGTAACCCATAGGGTCGCCATGAGTCAGCATTGACTTGATGGCAGCGAGTTTGGTTTTGAGGAACCAGAGTGAGCCACAGGAGACTAGCTCTGAGATTATCCCAGTAGTCCTAGGAGTTGCTTGACTATAGACATCGCAGTAGACAAGAAAAGGAATGAACAGTGTCTGTCTAGGGGGGTGGTCAGTCTCTGCCTAGTTGATGCTTTTTCCCATTCTTTAAAAAAAAAACCCTTTAGCGATACAAAATATAAAGTATTTTCTGTTATCAAATTAACACGCGGCGTGTGGTTTTTATTTAAGAACAAGAAGCAAGCAAACAGATCGCCGCCATCTAGTCCATCCTGACTCAGAGTGACCCTGTAGAGCAGAAGAAGGCCCAAGGCTGCAAGGTCCATCGGAACAGCCAGCCTGATCTTTTTTCCGTGGAGCACCTGGTGGATTTCCACCACCGACCTTGCACTAAGCTTCCAGGGCTCACTGTTACTCATCATTTTATTTTTTAGGTATTATGAAGAACGTCTCATAAAATATAAATTCATTATCTCTCGCAGATAAGCTCATTAATTATATAAAAATTTCAAAACCAATGTGCCTTTTGTAACTAAACCTAAAATCATATTGGAACTGAAATTACATAGTTGTGGCAGAATCCTCTTTGCTGGAGCAAAATAAATTCCTCTACTCAGTTTATATTTTTCACTGGGAAGGCTCACTGTCACATTTAAATTTTGACAGGCATCATAAGACCTGGCTATAACATATAATAAACTACAAAAGAAGCAAGCATGCATGGTTTTAGTTGGCCACATCCTAGAAATGCTTCAGAAAAATGTAACTACTTGAAAAATATGTGTCATCATGAAGGAAGGTAGGGATTTCTTTTGGGTCAAGTGATGAATTAATGTTTTAGTTGGCCAGCTGCAAATGACAGGAAAAATAGATATTATTTTATTTTTATTATCAAAGAAAGGAAACTTTCATTATCCCAAATGTTGGCAGTAAGTGGAAGTGAAGATGTTGGAACAGATCAGTTTGATATTTGTACTCAGAACCTCATCTTTATGTAGGATTTCATCTCTAAATCACAATATTTGGTGTTGGTAAAAAAAAAATCACATTGAAATTAAAGTTTAAAGTAATGTTGACCAAACCAACATTTGGCGACAACAATTCACTTGGCAAAGCAAATCTATATCTTCCCTGAAGGACCCCATCTTAAACCAAGGTCTCCAATAATTCCTATAGATTAAGGACCAAGAAATGGTGTCTCACAGTAAAAAATTGTACAGCTCAAACAGGAAAGAGATCCTGAAAACAAGGAGTAGCCCCCCACCCCCACCCAAATGAGAGACAACAGAATTTTATTCTCATTGACTGCAGATTTCAGAACCATTGGATACAGGGCTTAAAACCAATATGTTTAACAAACTAAAGGTGTCGAAATATAACAGCATTTTGTTGTGCTTCAT
>NW_022104341.1:4060818-4063352 GCF_000313985.2 Echinops telfairi | reverse complement strand
AATAATTCATCAACTGCGAGACAATCTGAAATAAAGTAACCAAAATATGTAAGAGAAAAAAAGATTGCTATCATTCTCTGATAACTTTCTCTTCTAAGTTGTTAATGGATGTACTAATTGGAAAAGTAAAAATTAATAAGCCAAAGATACAAGTTAGAGAAAGAACAGAAATCAAAGGAAGGATTACAAAGGAGTACCCCCCAAAATGGGAAAAACCTCGGCAGGGTGGAGCTTTAGTAGTATGCATTTTTCCCCACTAGGTGAGCATCCAGCAACTACCTCTGAGTTAGTGCACCCAGTGGTGTCACCTGGGAAGGTTCTCTCTGGCCACAGTAAATTTTCATGAAATCAGTTTCACTCAAATCTCACTTTTTTGTGATGCCCTGTTTAAGAGAACAGCATGCGGCTGTGAAATGTTGTTTCCTGCATGGGAAAAATGTTGCCGAAACTGTTGTGATCTTGAACACAGCTTACAAGGACTGTGCTGTGGGAAAAATTCAAGTGTACGAGTGGTCTTCTCGTTTCAAAAAGATGAAATGTCAGTTGATGACAGACCTTGTTCTGGATGTCCTTCAGCTTCACAAACAGACAAAAATGTCGACTTACTACCAGGTCAGACTGTTAATCAAGCTTTCTATTGAGAGCTTCTGAAAAGATAGCATCTAACAGTGTGCGATAAAAAAGGCCTGGTGTGTGGCAAACAATGCACCTGCTCACTCAGCCATCTCAGTGCGCCAGTTTTGAGCAAAAAAACAAAACAAAAAACGCACGCCTCTCTTGTCCCACACACCGTACTCACCTGACCTCATTCTGTGAGACTTCTTTTTGTTTCCACAAATGAGGGACACAAAAGGACAGCAATTTGATGACTTATAAGAGGTGGATTAAAATAACGAGGGTGGTGCTTTCAGCCATCCAAACAGATGAGTTTGAAAAATGTTTCCAAGAATGAAATTGCAGATTTGACAAATGTATGAAATGTAATGGAGAGTACTTTGAAAATGATAAATTTGTTTTGTAAAAAAATTTAAATACATATTTTTGAGGGGGAAAAAGCCGGTTTTGAAAAACAAAAATGCGGTTTTGGGGGTGGGTAGCCCCCATATAATCATAGAGGCAGACATTAAAGAAAAACAAAGCAAACCTACCGTGAGGGTTCAGTGAAGCCAAAGCTGATGCAGACAAGTTAGGGGTGGGGACTAATTAAATTCATAGGCAAACTTGCTAAGATTGATTAAAAAGAATAATAAAGCAAGCACAAAAATATAGAAAATGATATATAGCTATAGTTGATACAGGAATTGAGGGACGTATATACGTTAATACAATTTTGTTCAGGAATAACTTCTAATGGTAGATTATCTTAGCTATTGTCATTATATTAAGTCTTTCAAGATTTGTTGTCAAACCAAATATTTTGAAAAAGATTTATTTGGGGTTAATGAGAAATAACGCTTCTTTAAAACAAACTGTTCCTTTTGATATAAAACGAGGAAGTAGGGTAAGTCAACTTGTAAGGAAATGCAGTGAGCTTGAGAAACGTTTGGGTTTTTTTTAACAATAGTTACACCCACACACACAGAGTATGTGAATTGTTGAATGGAAAGCCAAATTGGCTTGTAAACTTTCCCCAAAATCACAATAAAAAGTAAACAGAACATTTTTTAAAAACTATTTTAAAATTTTTTTATGATTGTTCTGAAAAATAGCACAGGACTGAGCATAATATATAATTTATATTTTCTTTCTCATTTCTAGAATATACTGTCACCAGCCCCAAAATACAGTCACTGTTTGGCTAATCGACACATTACGCTTAGGGAAAATGTCCGTTTACCAGGGCAAGCTCCTAGTTTGTCAGAGGACCATTAATAATGGTAGCAGTTTGTGGGTGGACACTGAGGCACACTGCTCTAGACCACGCCTTTCAAAAAGTCCTCTCGCTGACAGCTACCTGCAGTCCTCGAGAGGAACTGGTAGAGGTCACAGCAGATCTGCCAGAAAGCAGATAGAACGCCCCAGATGGGGTTTTCTCTTTTGTGGGTGAGAATATAGAGGGTGGTAAAACTGATTACCTGGAAAGTTTACCGGGATGGGGAATTGTGTTGATAGGTATAATTCGAGAATAAACACAAGTTAACAAAAAAGGGAAATGTAATAGTAGCATGCTACTTTGCTATGTGTTATGAGAGCTGAAATTCTTATCTACCATAAGAACAATATCTAAAACTAAAAACCAAGTGATGGCAGGAATAAACATCTTGTATAAAAATGTGGCAGTAAACATCTGGAATTTCAAATAGTTGAAAATTAAGGAAATACAGTGACTGCTCTTTTGTTACAAGCCTTTCTAATACTGTTAAGTGTATGTTGAGAAAAAAGAGAATTCCCATTCTCTGAAACTGAAAGGAGACTACAGGCCAGAATGATAACTGAATTTGAAATTTTATAATTTGATCAAGGAAATAGTTGTTTCTTAAAGAAGACGTGGGGGTGGGTGGGGGGAATAACTGTCTTCATATAATCACTGGAGT
>NW_022104341.1:4032771-4060325 GCF_000313985.2 Echinops telfairi | reverse complement strand
CATTCTTTCCTCTAGTGATTTTTGCTGTGTATTGCCAATCTCGTGATTGACATTATATTTTTCATAATTTAGATTTCTAATTTTTTCCATGTGTGGAGTGAGAAATCCAACAACTGTATACTCCGAAGAGAAAAACTTTAGTATGCTTTACTTCCCAACCTACTTCCTTCCATACCAAACGTTGAGAGAATAAATCAGGAGATTTTATTTCCAGATTTTTGTACATAATAGCAGTCATCTTTAGAGTTGTAACCATAGAGGTTTCCAATTTCCTCCCACACTTTCTCATTCTTACCGCTTTCTTTTTCTTCTATTTTTCCTTAAAAACAAATGCCAACTCGAATAACTTTTGATATGTTGTATTTTTGTAATAATTTAGTTCAAAATTTACTAATTTCCATCTTAAGTTCTTTGACTTGTAGGTTATTTAGAATTGTGTTCATTTTTAGAAGATATAGTTATATTTTTGTGTTGCTTTCTGCTTTTATAGCATTATGGTTAGAAAATATACTCTGTGTGATTTCTGTTCTTCACAATTTGTTGAGGCTTGATATATAACCCTGCTTTCTACTCCCATAAATATTATATTCTCAGAAACCCACATGCGGCAGTTCTGCCCTTAGGGTCACCGTGAGTCAGAATTAACTCAATGGCAGTGAGTTTTTTGTGTGGTCTAGTGAATTCTGTGTGTACACTTGCAAAGAATGTATGATGTGCAGTTGCTGGGTACAGTGTTGTATGAACACTTGTTTAGGTGAGTTCATTTTGCTTTTCAAATTACCAATATATTGCTTTGTCTTCTCAAGTTGTCCTTTGGCACCTTCTGTCCAGCTTCTTTTTTTTAAGATATGGGTAAAATACTGAACACAGCAAGCATCAAAAGAAGATGGAAGGACTACACAGGGTACTAAAAAGATTGGTTGGCATTCAGCCATTTCAGGAGGTAGCATATGATCAAGAACCAGTGGTATTAAAGGAAGAAGTTCAAGCTCACTAGAAGTAGTGGGGGGGACGGACAAGACTCTAGGAATTGATGGAGTAGCAATAGTAATGTTTCCACAAACAAAGATGATGCTGGAGGCACTTGCTCACCTATGCCAAGAACCTTGGAAGACCCTACCTGGCCAACTGAGTAGAAAAAAACTACAGTCATGCCCATTCCAAAGAAAGATAATACAATATAATGTGGAAATTATTGAACAATAAATATCATTAATATCACTCACAAGTAATGTTATGCTAAAGATAATGCAAAGACCATTGCAGCAGTACATCCATGGGGAACTGCAAGAAACTTAAGCCATACTAAAAAGAGCACTTGGAAGGAGGGATACCATTACTGATATCAATGAATTTTGACTGAAAGAGAATACTAGAAAGATCTTTATCTGTGTTTGAAAGGTATTTGGCTGTGAGGATCAAAACAGATTATTGATAGCATTGCAAAGATTGGCAATTTGAGCAAATTGTGCTCTTGCAGAATCTATTCGTAGACAAAGGTAGTTATTTGGACAGAACAAGATGATAGCTAGTACATGGCTTAAAATCAGGAAATGTGTGTGTGTCAGGGTTGTATCCTTTTACCATACTTATTTAGTCTACATCCTGAGCAAATATTTCTAGAAGCTGGACTATATGTAGAAGGCAGCATCAGGATTGGAGACTCGTTAGCCATCTGTAATATGCGATGGCACAGCAAAGACTGTAAGGCCTTCCACATGGATTACACTTCAACATAAAACAAAAATCCTCACGGACAGACCAATAAGCAACATCACAATCAATGGAGAAAGGATCGAAGTTGTGAATTTCATGTTCTTGGGATCCACAACATGGGGAAAATCAAATGACATTACTTTGGGCAGGTGTGCTGCAAAAGACTTCTTTACACTGTTGAAAAGCAAAGGTCACACTTTGAGGACTGAGGTGTTCCTTACCCAAGGCATAATGTTTTCAGTTGCCTGCTGTGCCTGTGACAGCTGGACAATTAATAAGGGGAAAGTAATGCCTTCAGATTGTGGTATTGGCAAAGAATGTCAGATATACTTTGGACTGCCAGAAAAACAAGTGTGTTTGGGAAGAAGTGCAGCCAGGATGCTGAGAAGCAAGTACATGAGACCTCTCACATACTCTGGACATGTTACTAGGAAATGCCAGTCCTAGGGAAGGACATCATGCTTAAGTAGAGAGTCAGCAGGAAGAGGAAGATCTTCGGGAGATGAATTGACACACTGGCTGCAACAGTGGGCTCGCACAGAGCAGGAATTGTGAGGGTGGCACAGGACCAGGCATGGTCGTGTGTTTTGTCTGTTTTACATAGGGTCCCTGTGAGTTGGGACCACTTGATGGACACCCAACAACAATAAGAACATATATCCTCACTGATAAGCTTCACCAGTTACTGAGAGAGAGATGTTAGAACCTAATCATGATTATGCATGTGCCTTTTTTTCCCATTTCTGTCAACTTGTGCTGTATATTTTCCCTTATATTTGCATTTTAATTTTTTTGTGCAATTCGTAGAGTGTTTGGGTTTAAATCTGGCATATTTCCACGTATTTTCAATTTATCCATCTGTTCTTTTGTTTTTTTCTTCTTAGTTTGTTTTTAGTTCCATGGTGGCTTAAAACAATAGCCATGTGTTACAGTTCATAGAGTTAGGGAGTATCACAGCTGGTTAGACTTGAACTAGGATTTCATATGACGTTGCAGTCAGGTGGTGGCTGTGCTGAGATCATCCCGAAGACTTCTTTACTCCCACATCTGGGGAGGCTCAAGCAGTTGCGCCTCCTCAAGCATCTTTGTTTATCTCTGCAGTCTTATAGATGGCTTAGGGCTTCAAAGTTGTGTATCCCAGAATAGAGATCCAGGATTAAGCTCTAGCACTTTTTTAAAATCATTTTATTGGGGGGCTCATACAGCTCTTATCATAATCCATCCATCTAGTCATTGTGTCAAGCACATTTGTGCATTTGTTGCCATCATCATTTTCAAAACATTTTCTTTCTACTTGAGCCCTTGATATTAGCTTCTCTTTTTTTTTCTTTTTTTTTGCTTCCCTCCTTCCCTCATGAGCCCTGGATAATTTATAAATTATTATTATTTTTTCATTGTCTTAAACTGACCGATTTTCATGTCTTACACTGACCTTTCACCTACTTTCCTGTTGTCTGTCCCCCTGGGAGGGGGTTATATGTAGATCATTTCATTCTCCCCCACACCTTATCCTTACCCTCCTGGTTATCACTACTGTCATAATTGGTCCTGAAGGGTTTATCTGTCCTGGATTCCCTGTGTTTCCAGCTCTGATCTGTACCCGTGTACATGCTCTAGTCTA
This sequence comes from Echinops telfairi, assembly GCF_000313985.2. NCBI lineage: Eukaryota > Metazoa > Chordata > Mammalia > Afrosoricida > Tenrecidae > Echinops > Echinops telfairi. The sequence goes on along the minus strand of NW_022104341.1, from coordinate 4,056,988 downwards.
GCCGGATTGCTAAGGTAGAGTTGGGGTCATGATAGTGAGGGTGGTTCGGGGAGCATTAAAGAATTAGAGGAAAATTGTTTGTTTCATCAGTGCTATCTATACTGCACATTAATTGACTCGTCTCTTCCTTGTGACCCTTCTGTGAGGGGATGTTCAATTGTCTACAGATGGGCTTTGGGTCTCCACTCTGCATTCCCCCTCCTTCACACTGATAATGATTTTTTTGTTCTGGGTCTTTGATGCCTGGTACCTAATCCCTTCAACACCTCGTGGTCACACGGGCTGGTTTGCTTCTTCCATGTGGGCTTTATTGCTTCTCAGCTAGATGACCGCTTGTTTACCTTCAAGTTTTTAAGACCCCCTAGACTCTAGTACTACTTCTAACTCAGCTTCAGAATTCAGACAGTATTCTGTTCGATTTTGTTTGTTGTCTGTCCCCTTGGGAAGGGGTTATATGTAGATCATTTCTTTCTCCCCCCACTTTACCCCTACCCTCCTGATATCACTACTGTCATAATTGGTCCTGAAGGGTTTGTCTGTCCTGGATTCCCTGTGTTTCCAGCTCTTATCTGTACCATGTACATTAACTGTCTAAACAGTAATGGTAAATTGTTCAATTGCTAACTGAAAGGCTTGAGTCTATCCAGAGGTGCTTCAGAAGAAAGACCTTGTGATCTGCTTCTCCAAACTCAACGATTGGAAACTGTATGGTGTACAGGGAGGCTTCATAAAAGTTTGTGAATCTGAACACCCAGTTTACAGAAGGCTATGGATAACAGTGGAAGCCCAAACTCAAATCTGCAGGGTCCCCTCAAAGAGTAAGCCTCTGACCATATCCAGAGATGTGAATAGTCTTGTTATCAGATAGAGAGAATTGTAAAGTCAATTGTGGCAGACATACTCAAGTTAAATAACACCTTATCCTTTGATCTCCCTTTTGACCCATTTTAAATTTGTTCCAGTTTTTAATATTTTGTGCTTTCTTTTCAGTTGACGTTTTATTAGTTAGGTATGTTTTGTTTGCTTGCTTCTTGATTTTGTATTGTGTGTTTCTTTGGTTTATGAAATCTTGGATAGGTAAATATATAGAGTAAACAATTGAATTAATAATTACCTAGGGGCATGGCAATGAATATGGATGAAAAAGAAGAAAATGTTCTGAAATTGATTGTGGTTATGATTACACAACTCTTAATATGATTGAACTATTGAATTGTATGATATGTGGAAATTTTTCGTTCTCTTTTAACTCTATTTTTACATGAACTTTTTGTAGCCCCATTATATAATGCTACTCTGGCACACCCAAGGTTACCATGAGTTAAAATTACTTTATGGCAACTGGTTTGTTGGGTTTTTTATTTGATTTCTTTCTAAGCCCCACCCATATTCTAAGGAAGGAGAATACTTGTTTTCATTTCTAGAAACTCTGTTGATGCACTTGGCTACAAGTTACACTGCTAACTTCAAGGTCAGCAGTTAACCACCAGCTGCTCTGTGGGAGAAAAAGGAGACTTTCTACTTCTGTAAAGAGTTAACGTTCTCAGACACCCACTGGGGCAGTTCTGCCCTGTCCCATAGGGTCTCTATGACTCAGAACTGACTCAGTGGCAATGAATTTGGGTTTGACATTCAAGTGCTGATCTTATATTTTCATTATAATCAGCATTTATTGGGCATTTTAAATCTGAGAATTTCTTTATTTTAATTTACTTCTGAAAATTCTCTTCTATCATTTCTTTGGTGTCCCTATTCTTTCTAGACTTTTTGTCAAGTAGCTATTTGAACTTTCGGATCTGTCCTCCTTTTCCTTTCGTTCTTTATTCTTTCATCCCTCTCGCCATTAGTTCTGCACTGCCGTGGACTCTGGGTTTAGTATTTTGGTTCACAAACTTGCTGTACCATTTTTCTTTACAGTCCCTCTACTGAACTTTCACCTCAGTAATCATTTCTACTCCCTAAAAGATACTCCAATGTATCTTTTACATAGATGGATTACCTCAAAGATCTCTTTAAGGATATTACATTTATTGCATGTTTTTCTATAGACATTTTATATGCCTTTCTTTGTTTTGTTCTGTTTGTTGACTTTTTCTTTTTTGTCATGGGTCAATTGCTTTTCTCATCCGTGATTGTTCATTATCTGTTCTTTTTGAGAATTCTGTTGACTGCTTTTGCTTCTAGGAGCTTATCTTCTATCACTGTAGAAAGGAATAGAAGTTACTATTAGGTTAGCCATGCCTGGATTTAGAATCTGAGAACAAATTTTAAAATAGATCATTAATTTACAAGTAGATTTTGTCTGGTCACTTGCTGGTCTCATCTTCCTCCAATGTACTAGTCTTGAGAGGGTTAAAAATAAATAGTATCAAGAAAAAAATATTCTCAATGATTATAATTATATTATTTCATACCTAAAAAGTTGAATTTACTTTTCCCCCCCAATTATTACCAGAAGCATTAAAGAACAAAGATGTTGCTTTGAAGACTTAGGTGCACCTGACCTAAGTCGTGGTATTTTCAACCACCTCTTATGTATACAAAAGCTGGACAGTGAATAAGAAAGACCACATCATACCCTAATTGTGAGGATGGGCAGGACCAGGAAAGTGTCATTCTGTTGTACATAAAACTGCTATGAGTTGGAGCTGATTGGACAGCACCTAACAGCAACAAATACTCTTGAGAAACATTGTTTTTTATTTTAGAAAGTTAAAGCTTACCATTTGTATTAGTCTGGGTACTTTAGAGAAACAAATCCACAGAAACACATGTATAAGAGAGAGTTTTATATAAAGGTTAAGTGTGCATCAAGAAAACATCCCAACCCAATGCTGCCCAAACCCACAAGTCCAACATTAACCCATACGTCCAACACCAGTCCACAAAGTCCTCCTCCATCTCACAAAGCAGACATAACATAATGATGCCGACTGCAGGAGGAAAGCTGAGTCAGTGAACATGTAAGTATCTCAGCGCTGGCAGGGGTCTCCACACGGCTGCTCCAGCACCCAGGGCTGCATCGGGGTAGGTCCATGTGGCTTTTTCTTGGGGATGCCTTGCAGGAAGTCAGCCTTGCAAGCTGAAGCAGGGAACTGCTAAGGCAGCTGCACCCAGGTGCGACCATCACAAAGCAAGAGACTAGAGAACTAGAAAGGTGAGGCTCACCGAGCCATTTATCTCTCCGCCCTTCAATTAATCCCACATGTGTTTATCGGCCAGGTTGGCACAATAAACTAACTCACCATTATTGCCAAATTGTTAGCTTCCCAAAACAAGCATGTCACTTTTCAATTTTAAAGTATTCACATCTTATTTGCCCATTTTTTATTTACATATAGCCATCAGTATAATTGTCAAACCATGTTGCCAAACTGCTGTCAGAGTTCATTAATAAAAAAAAATTTCAAAAATTACTCTTCACATCTAAATTTCTTTTAATTTTCTTTCTTTCATTACAGGTTCAGTTGTGAAGGAGAACATAATTCTTTCTATAATTCATTAGCTTGCATCTCAAAAATACAAAACAGCAAAGTAGAATCAATGTGCCTCACAGAGAGTCAACTTGTTATTTTGTGCAATTTAGAAGTAATTTTAAGTATTGCATTGTATGACATGACTTATATGCCAATAAAATTATTAGGAAGGGGAGTAGTTTTGCTGAAGGAAGAATGGGCAGATTATTAAACATGGCTATAAGATTAGGGACCCAAGATTGGCTTAAAATTTAAACACATTGTAATGTTTATTCCTGCCCTCCTTATTTGTCAGGGAATCTTGACCAGAGTGAGACATTTTCTTGTGCTGTGTTGTGAGAATGGGGCACAGGAGATTTCCATAAAAAGGCATTGCGTTTGCTTAGAAGAACATAGGGGTTTTTAAACTTGGCAGTACTGAGTTAGAACTACTCTGCTTTAGAAAGAAAATGCTAACCCACATCATTCCTTATTGGGGAGTGTGTATGTGTTGTCTTTAGGAGCTATTTTTCTTCATATATCTGCATGTATACACACATGCATAACATATGGTGTTTGTTAGGTGTCAAGAAAACAATTTTCTATGCAGACACTATGTGGAAAATGTCTTTTGAACTTGAATATCTTACCACTTAGTTGAGGAACATGGACCAAACATTATATTGCCGATTACCCAAAATAATTTGGCTGTGTTCTGAGCGCTTTCTCCAAATACTGTTGCCCTAACAGAGCTGGAAACATTTGAGAAGTATAAATGAGCTTGCTATATTAGGATTCTCTCTGGAAAGAGAAAAATTGTAAGATTAGAAAGAGGATGTAGTCACATCTTGTTTAGAGTAATCAGAATGCTCGGTTGGAAAATCACTGGAGGCCGGGAAAGGAAATTAGTGACAGGGCCATCTAAGTATTGTAGCTTCCTATTTCCTCTGCCTCTAATAGCTCCATCCTTCCATCCATTTGTACATCCTTCAGTGCTATCAGTAAGTATATTTCCAAAACATAAATATGACCGTAATGCTTTCTTAAAAATTCATATGTTTTCTTTTCATTACTAGATAAATCATAGACTGTTTTTTAAAAACGTTTTATATAGGATGCAGATTTACAGAGCAAATTGGTTTACCATTAAATAATTCGTGCAATCTATTTCACGTCATTGGTTGCAATCTCACAACGTGGTATCTGTTATCCCACCTCCTCCCTCTGTTTTCTGTCTCCATTCCACACTGAACTAGTTGGACTTCCTTGAGTCGCCTGCTATAGTTTATCTTTGGTGCATTTGCTCCAACTGTTTCCTCCGGTTGGAATGCTCTTTCAGTTGTACCTGGAACATTCCTATTCAGGTTTTTATTTTGCTGCTCTGTTACTTCCATTGAAAGATCATCCTGTACTCCAGTTTTTCCATCCTTCATCCTTATATCCTATCTCTGTAGTAACGTTGTTCACATTATATATTGTTTTCTCCTCTACTCTGTGAACTCCATGAGGATGGGAAACATGTGTTTTTTATTTTTATGATCCTGGCACCTAGTATATACACTTATACCTTGAATATACTCTGTAAATATTTGATTCAGAAAAGGAATCAAGCTTGTCATTGTGTCTGCTAGGTAGTCTACAAATTTGTACTTCCTGGGTGTGTAATTAAGTGACCCTTGTGCCATAATGGTTACTCTTTGGACTACTAACTGCAAGGTCAGCAGTTCAAAACCACCAGCCCTCTGCTGGAGAAAGATGCGGCTTATCTAGTCTCTAAAAGAGTTTACAGTCTTGAAAACTCACAGGGGCAGTTCTACCCTGTCCTACAGGGTCCCTATAAGTTGACCCTGACTCCGTGGCAGAGTTTTGTGTTTGAGTGGTACGGTTGGGCTCAGACATAAAGAACAGTGGTGAGGATGCACCTGCCTGGGTGCTGTTCACTCTGTTGTACACAGGTCACTAGGAGTAGGAACTGACTCAGTGGCACCTGACAACAAATGTTGCAGTGGGGTAAGCATTGTGGGGCTCACCACCCCTTCAGTGGCTCAGGCCCACTCACCTCCCCGTAAAAAGATGAGGTTTTCTGTTTCTGTAAAGGTTTACACCTCTCATCCTGAAAGAGCTGTTCTAGTCTGCCCCATAGAGTCACTGTGAATTGAAGTTCGTGCAGCGGGAGTAGGTTTGGTGTTGAGGTTTTTGTATTTGGATTTGCATTCTAAGAAATGTTCCTTTTCCCTCCATTGAATTTTCTTAAATTAACTGCTGAGCTATACTTTATTTTCAAAGGGTGTTTTAAATGCATGGGTGTATATATCTGTCAGTTTTGAATGTGCACGCCTGTTTAACCCACCACAGTCACGCTTCACAGATCTTGAAAAGTCCCTTTGGCGTCATCACCCCATCCCACCACTGACCATCGCAGCTGAAGCTGAAACACAGCATGCACTCTTGCTTCTGGCTTCTTTTACGAACACTTAATTGAGATGTGTCCATAATGTTACACTATCAATAATTCATTCATTTTTATTACTGAATAGTATCTCATTGATTGGCTACATTACAATGACCACTCACCTCCTAAAGGTACTTGCGTACACTGTTTCTGTTTGGGCTGTTATGGACAAAACTGAGTCCTGTGTTTTGTTGTTTTCTCATATCGTTCATTGTTCCAGCTTCCTTTGTCAAAAACTTCTCTTTTCCACACTAAATTACTTTCATCCTTCTATTAGTTACTTGTTGCTATATAACTAGCGCAAATCATACTAGCTTAGACCAGCAGTAATTATTTATTATCTCCCAGTTTCTATGGATGGGGCATTTCGCATGGATTTGACTGAAAGATCTGACTCGTGGTCTCTTAAGAGCTTGTAATCCTGATGAAGGCTATACTGGAAGTAACTGCAAGTTAAGCTTCCTCGGCGACTCATTCACAGCGCGGGAAGTTGATGTTAGCCCTCAGTAAGAGGCCTGCCTCAGTTCTCTTGAGGTGAACCTCTCTGAAGGGCTTTTTGAGTCTCTCCCCAAAGTGAATGATTCAAACCGCAGTGCCTTTCAGGTACTAGACTTAGATGTCACATATTGTCACTTTTGCCATATTCTGTTGATCATATGACTGGGCTTTTAGGAAACAACTAAACCAAAAATAAAACCCATTACCATTCCAACTGATAGCAAGTATACAAGTCAGAATAGAATCTTCCCCTAGAGTGTTCAAGGCTACGATCTCTCTGGAAGCAGGTTGCCATACCTGTCTACCACGGCGGGAGGAGCTGGTACGTTCAACCACCGACCTTTGGGTTAAAACTGAGTGCTACCTGTAAACTCAGGTTTTTGTTTCAGATTGCCATTTTTTTCATCAACTTAAAACAACCTGCCAAACCTCTCAAGTAGCTTTCATTATAAAATTGGATAACTTTTAAAGACTATAGTGCTCAGAGCAGACTTTTTTGAATTAGTTAAAATAAATGAATAAGGATCCTTAGAGGAACTAAAGAAAGATATATAAAGACAAGGAGGCCAGGATCACTAGGGATCACATCCTCTTTGTCAAAAGTGAACTGAAAACATAAATGTATAATTCTACTTCTAAACTCTATTCTAATGTGTCTGCTCTTATGTCAGTGTCTTTATTACTTAAGTCTTGAAGTCGGATAGCATAAGTCCTGTAATCTTCTTTTTCAAACTTACTATTTCATTATTTACACTTTCATATAAAATGTAAAGCCATCTTGTCAGTTTCTACAAATGGAAGAAAGAAAAGTGGCTGGTTAGGATTGAATGAATTTATAGAGCAATTGATATCTTAATAATATGAGCATATCTTAATATAACATAATCATATAAGCTTAATATGCTTTATAGAGCAATTGATATCTTAACAATAATATGAGCATACCATAATATAATATAATAAAATAATATAAGCATATCTTACCTCTCCATTTACTAAGTCTTATATTTCTCTTAGCCATGTCTGTAATTTTAGTGTATAGGTCTTGTACATACTTTGTCAAGTTTATCTCAAATTATTTTTCTTACTGAAGCTATTGTAAGTGGCATACTTTTTTTTAGTTGTTTTTTTTTGTTATCTTTGCCAGTATATAGAAATACACTTGTGTTTTGTGCATTGACCTGTTATATTGCATCCTTCCCAAATTCACTTTTAGTCCAGGAACTCTTGTATATTCCTTAGAGTCTATGATCTTAGTATCTGCAGCTAAAGACAGTTTTTCTCCTTTCACTTTCATTTATTTTTCTACTGATGTTGAGAATATACATAGCAAACTATACACCAATTCAACAATTTCTGTATGTACAATCTATTGACATTGATTACATTCTTTGAGATGTGCAACCATTCTTACCCTCCTTTTCTGAATTGTTTTTCTTTAGCGTAAACTCGCTGTCCCCTAAGGATCCTACCTAATCTTTTTTTTTTATCATTTTATTAGGGGCTCATACAACTCTTATCACAATCCATACACTATCTAACTTTTGACTTGCTCTTGTCAATTTGATCCCATGTGGTTAGCTCTTTTTAAAAAATAAAATAAAAACTTCTTATTGTAAATTAGGTGGAGGGTTATGTTTTAGATCACCATTTTTGTATTCAACAACTTGAAAACAGCTTAGCAACCCTCTTAAGTAGTTTCATTATAAAAATGGGTAACTTTTAAAGAAGGTAGTGCTCAGGGCAGACTTTTTTTTTTTCTGTATTTAAAACAGAAAAACAAACCCTTAATGTCATTGAGTTGATTCTGGCTCATAACAACCCTGTCAGCCACAGTAGAACTGCTCCTGGGGGTTTCCGAGACTCTGAATTCTTTTCAGGAGTAGAAAACCTCAACTTTCTCCCACTTATTGTTTCAGGAAAGTAGCTTTAGGGGTCCATCCACCCTCCCAGCTCCAGAAAGTCTACAGCCCGAGATGCAAATAAAAACAGAGCCTGTGCTTATGCATTACTGTCCATCCTAACTCATGGTGATCCGTGGATGTCAGATCAGAACTGCACTCCACAGGGTTTCCCTCACGAACATCAGCCCACTGGGCCTTCTGAAAACATGTGCCTGGAGCAGTGTGAAGCACAATGTAACTGTAAGAGCAGACATAGAGCAGGCACTGACAGAATAAAAGGAAGCTATGACAGAATGAGAAGTAAAAAGAAAGACCATACATAGCAATAGATACAGAAAAAGCATTTGAAAAAAAATCTCTCATTTATTTCTCATAACCTACATAAAAGTACTTAAGAATGTAAGAGTATAAAGAGGTCCTGAAACAAAAAGATAGGTATTTGTCCCATTTTTTTCTTTCTTTCTTTCTTTTTTTTTTTTTTTGGCCTGTTGGATGGGGTGGGGGCCGCTGGTCCTTTTTGTTAGTTTGCAATTTTATTACTTTTCTTTTGAATAGATTAATTTTTGTTTGTTTGTTTTTTCTTGTTTATCCTAACTCTAACCCTAACCATATTGTTTGTTTTAATTCTAATTTCTCTTAGGTACTTGATTATTAGCTATGCTTCTTGGTTTTTAGTGGTTTCTCTAAGGTTTAAAATATGAATCTTCAGTGCTTCACAATTAACCTTTAAATAATATATCATTTCAGATACAGTGTAAAGCCTTCAATAATATGTTTCAGTTTTCCTACATGTTCTTCCATAACATGTGACATACATCCCATGGTATATTGTTTCTACTTTTGCTTTACCCACTCTGTAAGATATTTTAGATTCACTGTCATTTAAAATGTGTGATGCTCTTTATTACCTTAATACTTAGTATTCATTCATTTAGATCTAAGTTCCATCTCATGTAATTTTTTTCCACTTGAAAATTTTCCTTTTTGCCAACTTTTAGTGGGGAGGAAGAGATGCGAGTGGAGGTGGAACCCTGGAGATGTAGTGGGTTGCACTGCATGTTGGGCTGTTAACCCTCAAGGTTATAGGTTGGAATCCAGCAGCCCTCTTTGGGAACAAGATGAGGCTTTCTACTCTGTAGACATGTCTATTCCTTGAAGTCGCTCCGAAACCCACAGGGCAGTTCTACTCTACCCTATAGGGTTGCTGTGAGTTGGAATCAATTCAATGGTATTGGGTTCTCTGAAAAAAATGTTTTATTCCACTTTTAGTTTTGAAGAATATATTCATCATATATAGCATTCTATGTAGACCATATTTTTCTTTAAGCATTTAAAAGATGTTGCTCCATTTTCTTTAATCTTATATAGTCTCTCAAGAAAAGTGTGTGTTGTTTCTTAATCTTTGTACTCTGTATGTTTCCTCTCACTTCCTGTAAAGTGTCTCATTTTTACTGTTTTTCAGGAAGTGGATTATATGTGTCTATCCTGGTGCTGTAGGAGGAGGAGGCGTAGTGTGTTTCCTCCTCGAGGAGGGCTTAGTTATGTTTCTTGGGTCTGTGAATCTACAGGAGTGTCCGTTTGGAAACTGTCCTATCATTTCTTCAAATACTTTTCCTCTGACAATTGCAGCACACTTTTATTAGACTGCGTACGAGCATCTGTTCTTTTCCTTTGTTCTTTGGTCCTCTCCTTTCCCTCCCCTTCCTCTTCGTTGCCTTTTACTGTGTTTCAGTTTGGGTACTTCTTATTGCTGTCTTCCGACTCTTACTTTTTTCTGTGCTGTTTAATCAAAAGCAGTGATAATTTCGCTGCAAATGTGCTTTTGAAACTCACGAACTGTAATTGAGTTGATTCTGGGTCTTGGTGGTGGCCCTAGAGGACAAGGTAAAACTGTGCTGGTGGGTTTCTGAGACTGTGTTTGACAGGAGCAGAAAGTCTCTTGTCTTTTCTCCTGCACAGCAGCTGGTTGCAAACTGCTGACCTTGCAGTTAGCAGCTCAAACCCTAGATGTTATTGTTGGTACTTTTTAATGCCTTCCATTTTTCTCTTTATTATGTTTTATAAAATTTAAGTACTTTTACAATAGCATTATTAATTTTAAACTGTTGAGTAGTAACAGTTTTTATTTCTTTTTTCTATTTGTTTTCTTTAAAAGAATTGTAGGCTCTGTTTTGACAGGCATTTGAATTATCCCATATGGCTTATTGTTAAAGCTTTGTTATAAAGCAACTAGCGTTGTCTTTACTCTAAAGCTGTTAACCCTGCTAACAGGATATATTTCTTTTTTTTTTTTTTTTTTTGAGATTAAAAGTGAATACCTGTTTTTTGAGGAGAATAAATTTTCTGGTCTTAACTCTGTTATATCCTAGCACCACGTAAACTCTGGGAATTAATTTATTCTTTATTTTACCTCATGGAGTTTCATTCTGCATTCATGGTTTATTTTTATTGTCTGACCACAACCTGAAGTGGACCTCTGTACCGATTTTTAGAATTTTCTATATATGGCTCTCTCTCTACTCTGCTGTACTTCTGAACTCTACTTGAGTTCTTCCTCTTTGTACCAGTCTGAAAAATGCCTCCATGTAGAAAGGCAAGTAGTTTTAGGCCTTACTCATTTCTTTCCGTCTTTCAGAGATCACGATCCCTCGGTGTTCGTTAAGCAGTGTGATTGTTTTGTCAGGTTTTCTACTTGTGGCCCATAAATCCATTCCCAGTTATCCATCATGACCTAAACTGCAAACATTTTTTTATTGCAAACTCTTGTCTTCTCTTCATGCTTATGAAGATAAGCATCTCCATATATAAGGTTCATATTCTGGTTTTTCCCCCTCTAGCAATTTGGGCCTTAGAGGCCTGCCTATAGAATTTATATAGTCTCATCCTTATTCTCCCATTTTCATCCTAGTTGCTTTGATTTTTCTTTTTTACTTGTAGTAAGATAACAGTTATGAAGCTCAGAACCATACATTGCTTTCTTTTGCTCATGAGCTTCTATGGGTTGGAACCTGCATGAAAGCACCTAGCGAGAAGATGTACATAGCATAAAGGTTGCCATTCTAACCATTCTCAAGTGTAAGATCTACTGGCATTAATCACACAGTATTATGCAACTGTAATCACTGTTTGTTGCCAAAGCATCTGCGTCGCCACCAATAGAAATTCTGTGTCCATCAAGTAATGAAGCCCCATGCACCCTGGCCCCAGCCCAGCTCTGCCTTGGAGTTGACTCCTACTCAGAGCAACCCTCCAGGAAGCACACGAGAACTAACTGCCTTTTGGGTTTCTGTGGATGTAAACCGTGGGAGCAGAAAGCATCCTCTTTCTCCCACGAAGCAGCTGGTGGTCTCCACTGCCGACCTTGCAGTGAGCAGTAATGGCATAACCCACTATGCCACCAGGACTCCTTAATCTACTTTCTGGTTCTAGGCCCTTTTCATGTAAATGAGACATGCAATGACAGTATAATATTTGTCTTTCTATATGTGGCTCACGTAGCATAATGTTATTCAAGATTTATCCATATTGTAGTGTGTATTAGACATCTGGTCTTTTTATGGCAGAATATAGTCTGTAGTGTACATATATACCACATTTTGTTGTCATTCGGCTATCGCTGGATCTGTGGACTGTTTCTCCTGCCTAGCAAGCAGCAGCAAAACAAACCCATATATTCTTTAAACATTAGTGTGTACGTCTCTCAGAGTTCCTGCTTTCAGTTCTTCTGGGCATATGCTTAAAAGTAGAATTGCTGAGTCTTAGGATAAAGGACCTCTGGTGGCACTGGAGATAACCCTGGAATTTCAAACCCTAAGGTCAGTGGTTCAAAACCACCAGCTGCTCTGCTGGAAAAAGATGATGTCTGTTTCCATAAAAGTATATTGTTTTGGAAATGTTTTCAAGGGTCACTATGCGTCAGAATCACCTTGATGGCAATGGGTTTGGTTTGGGACTTTGGTTGATGGTAATTATATACCAGTTTTTTGAGAAATTTCCAAATTGTGTACCACAGAGACTATACAACTTTACAGTCTCATCAACAATAGTGTATTTCTTCTTTGAACAAATGTCTATTTAAGGACCATTTTTTAATTGGATTATTTTGTGAGATGTAGGAATTCTTTTTTTTTTTAATTATTTTATTGGTGTCTCGTACAATTCCCATCACAGTCCATACATCCATCCATTGTGTCACGCACACATGTACATTTGTTACCCTCATCAATCTCAAAACACCTGCCTTCCACTTTAGCCCTTAATATCATTTGTTCATTACCCGCCTCCCCGAGATGTAGGAATTCTTTATGTATTCTGTATATTAAACCCTTATCAAGCATATAATTTAAAGAAATTTTCTCCCATTCTATCTGTATGTTATCTTTTCACTTTCTGGATAATGTCCTCTGAGCATTCTAATGATTTTTGAGGTGACATTTTGCATGGTTCAGCTGTAACACAATAATGACCAAAATATAGAAATTAATGTATGATATTTTGAACAAATAAAATAAGTGTATTTTTAAAGCACAATAATTTAGATGACAGCGATAATAGCTGTACAAGTCCCCAATAAAATGATGTAAAATTTTTTTTTAATTTAAATGATAACCTTTTCAAAAATTTGCTTCGTGCGAATAATTGTAACTACTGGTTTTAATTATCTTGTTTTCTGATCACTCTTTAGAGGTAGCGTGAATAGGCTAATAACTGATGCCAAGCCAGAGCTGATCGTATCTCTATAGCTTCTGTTAAAAATCTGCATAATTTTGCCATGTAGACTTTCTTCTTGTTTGTCTTATGGAAAAAAGCAAACCATAACAAAACAAAACCCTATATTACTCAATGCAACTGTTTTACATCGTTAGAAATTTCTCAGTTTATATGTTAACCTTGTTTTAACTTTTTGTTTTCCAGATTGTCAGTATTTAAGCAGACCACAACATGCGTGAGTACAAGCTAGTGGTCCTTGGTTCAGGAGGCGTGGGGAAGTCTGCTCTGGTAAGTTAGCCACCTAACTCTAACTAATTAGTGCAGTTTTAGAAGAACTTTGATGTGTGCTTACTTTCAGATTTTGAGACCTAAGTAGAAAGTGTCCTGGAGGCACAGTGTTTAGGTGCTTAGGTAACGCAAAGGTTGGTAGTCCAAACTCATCCAGTGGCTCCATGGGAGAAATAGCCTGATCACTTATACCCTTAAAAATGGAAGGCTGGGAAACCTTCTGGAGCAGTTAGTTCTCCTCTGCCATGTAGTGTGAGTATGGTTGGAATCATCTCAAAGGTGCACAATAAAACAGTCCTAAATAGAAAAGTTAGCCATGTTTTCTTGAATCTTAAAATGTATTCTACAGGGGCAGTGAATCTTTGAAGAACCACAGGTATATAGTATTATAATGGTGTTCATTGATCTTTTCTGTTCCTAAATATTTATTGGCTAATATATGTCAGACACTAGTGTTCATGATTCAAAGAGGAATAGTATTGTTATTTCATTAAGGAACTCTGTTGGCATGATGGTTAAGTGCTTGATTGCTGATAAGTCATTGGTTCAAATCCACCAGATGCTCCTGAGAAGAAAGATGCAGGAGTGCTCTCCTGGACAGATGTATAGCCCTGACACCCTATGGTGCTGTGCTGCTCTACAGGGGACCACTATTACAGATGCTAGGGGAATAAATCCTGCATGGCCCTCATTCCAGACTTAAGTAGAATGAAGATTATTTTGTTGTATGCATGCTATATTCATTGATCAATTTATATTCATTGAACATCTAAAATGTCAGGCCCTGGGATGACAACAGTCGCAGTCCTTCATGGAGCTTATCGTTTAATTGGAGGTATATAATAGACATGCATAATATGAACCAAATACAGAAAACATAATTTTAAAAATACTTAATTATAAAGATGAAAGAGATACTCTGAAAGTAAAGTGTAGATTACTAAGAGAAAGCCTAGTGAACCTAAATTAGCATTGGAACAACTCAGAGGTCATTGTCTTAGTTTCTTCCTCTACTATAACAGAAGTATCATAAATGGGTAGTCTTAATAAAAATTGTATTCTCTCACAGGTTAGGAAGCTAGATGTCCAAATTCAGGGTGTGCTGGCTCTAGGGAAAGGTTCTTCCTGGTCACCTGGGTAGAAAATTCTTCCCCCTTGTAGCTTCTTATCTTCAGTTCCTTGGTGATCTCCACCAAGCTTGGATCTTTACCCCCTTTGTGCCAACTTGCTGCTGTGCCTAATCTCCTGTTTTTATCAGAAGTAATTAGTTTAAGAGACAGCTGATATTGGTGTGACCTCATTAGTACAACAAAGAAGTCCTTGTTCCCAGCTGGAATTGCATCCACAAATATGGGGATTAAGATATACAGCACAGGTTTTTGGGAGAAGCCATTCAGATGGTGTGTCTCAATGGTTCTCAACCTGTGGGTCACCTAAGACCATCGGAAAACACATATTTCCAATGGTCTTAGGAATCGAGACACTGCTCCTGGGTCCGCCCACATGCAGATATACTGATCTGGTGAGAAAGAAGCTATTTCAACCTTGGCACTGGCATTGGCTTTGTATGCATACTGTTGCAAAATGTAGCAATGTCGTTTACTATTGTTATATTAAGCCCGTTAGCCCTGCTACACCATGCTTCAAGACACAACTTCATTTATTTGTAATTAGAAGTAAATATTTCACAATATATAATTATATATTGGTTTTGTGATTAATCACTATGTTTTCATTATGTTCAATTTGTAACAATGAAAATACATCCTGCATATCAGATATTTACATGATGATTCATAACAGTAGCAAAATGACAGCTATGAAGTAGCACCAAAAATAATTTTATGGTTGGGGGTCACCACAACAAAAGGAAAACTGTATTAAAGGGTTGCAGCATTCGGAATGTTGAGAACCACTGGTGTATCTGAAGTAGGAGTGAGCCAAGAGGGGAGCAGAGAGAAATGATGTAAGAGGTAGGCAAGGGGGCCAGCTCATGGCTTGAAAACCATATAAAAACTTGGGACATATTCCTAATACCAATGAGAAGCCATCCAAGATGGATTTTTGGAGTTTTTTGTTTGGTTTTAGAGAGGGGTGCAGGTGAACAGAGTGGTATGTACATTTTACAGCGAGCACGTTGCTCGGTGTCGAGTCGAGTGGGCGAATGACAGGGTAGATAGATAGATGTGGGAGACTGGTTGGGAGCTCATGCAGTACACCGAATTATTTGTTATAGAAGCTTGATTAGGGCATGGCAGTGAAGAAGAGAGAAGTGGATAGGTTAGAAAGTTAAGTAGGGGATACAATTGCTAGAATGTAGTGCTGAATTGACATGAGAACTAAGAGAAAGGAACTGTCAAAGGATTTGACTCCCAAATTTTTAGTTTTGAGTTACTAATTTTTAGAGAAGGGACACAATGGAGAATAGCAGGTTTCAGCACGAAAATCAGAAATCATTTCAAATTTTGTTTGCTTGTGAGATGTTTGAATAGATAGGTCAAATAATTCAATTTTCAAGGTAAACACTTAAAAAGGAAGGCCTGTGTTAATGGTTATGGTTCCCAACAATATATAGATAGTGTATAATTTTATGAGAATTGCTTCACCTGTACGGTTGTAAATTAGTATCTCAGTAAGTTAGTGATATTCATGTTGTGACATCACCATCCAGAATCATTGTCAAACTTCTCATTACCACAAACACTGCTTTCTACACAATGGCTTCCTCCATCCCATCTCTTATAACCACGTGATCAACTTTGTATCAGTGCATTTGTCTATTGTTTTTTCACATAAGTATAGTCTTACAATACTAGTTCTTTTGTGATTGACTTAATTTGCTAAGCATAAAATTGTGGAGATCCATTTATGTAATGGCATGGATCAGGACTTTATTTTTCTTTAAGGCTGAGTAGTGTTCCATTTTATGCATGTAGGTATGTACATACCACATTTTGTTTATTCATTTATTGATGGGTGCATAAGTTTTCTCCACCTTTTGGCTATTGGGTATATGAATATGGGTGAATGAATTGTTGCTCTTGGAGAATTGCTGAGCCATCTGGTAATTTTAATTATAGTTTTCTACTCTAGCTGTATGGCTGCCATTTTGTATTCACACCAGTAATGGATAAAAGTTCCAGTTTCCCCACATCCTGTAAAACACTTGCTAATTTCCAGGTTTTTTGTTTTTTATTTTTATCTTTAGCTATCATTTTAAATCTTTGCATTATTCAATTAACCAACTCCTTTCTGAAAATATATCCCATACTTAGATCATGTATGCAAGATGACATGATCAATGACATCCATTATAACATTCTTTACAGTGGCAACATTTGTAAACAGCCTGAATGTCCCCCTGTGGGCTAGTTTGATATATTTTTGAATACATAGTTAGGGTCCAATACTTTAGAGACATTAAATGGAAGACAATAACTCTTTTACTGATTTATAATGATAGTCAAGATGTATTATTAAAGACAGTGAAGAGGAAAATGATACAGGAGGAAAAGGGAATAAGTTTTATAGAAAAGACTTTCAGTAGCTATAGGAGAAAGGAGGTGATCCAACTGGAAAACCAAAGGAATAAAATAAAAGTCCCTATGACTGAGTGAGATGTCACTGAAAATTGAGAGAGAGAAAATGGGACTCGGAGGAATAATGAAGGGGATTTTGCTTTTAGTTAGAAAGGAATGAGAACCGGGGGGTTGGTTTTCCTTTTTGCAAGTTGCTAACATCTTGTAGCAGGCAGTTGGATCCTCATTTCTGCTACTTCATCGGATCTGTTATAGTATATTACATGTTACATATCCTTTGGAAAACTCCTGTCTGTATAGTTTTGATCTTGGGCCCTAGACCATATTTGAGGTGCTTCTGCTGTAGTCTTAACGCATGTTAGGAAGCCACAGTCGACAGTTTCATTTTTCACTGACATACATTACTAAGGAGTTGAGATGATGAAGGTTTGGGCCTTGTCTGTATCAGGGGCTTCCTTTGAAGAATGTGAGCTTAGAAAAAAAAATTGTGAATTTCCTATGCAGATAGGGTTCACTCCTTAAGTTCTGACATAAATCGAAAAGCTCATTTTTAAATTTTATAATTTTTATTATTATTGCCTTTAATTATCAGTATCTTTATAAGAAGACTTTTTACTTGTCTTTGGGGTATAGAAACATTACATCTTAGAGTGATACATCAGCAAATTATGAGCTATAACATTTATACAGTCATACCAGTGGACTTCAAAAAAGTTCATAGAAAACTTCCCCTCTCTTAATTCCATTTAAAACTTTTGAAGCCCCCTCATATTATTAACAAGATATTAAAAATTAAGTAATTAATTAAAACCAATAACAACAAGTATCAAACCGTCCAAAGTGCAGATCGTCATAGCTGGAATATGTTGTGTCAGAAGCTACTTGTATTTGCATTAGTTTGATTACACTCAGGCTAAAATGGTATATGAAATACTCCTGGATAATTAAGCATAGATGTAGTCAGTCCACTTTCTTAACTTTTAGACAACAGTGTACAGAATTCTACTTTTAAACTAGGAAAAATCCCAATTACTCTTTTATACTTCTTTTCATTCGCTAAATGATGAAATGCCTACTTTCCTACTGTCTGCTATGAATTGAAATAAACTCAGTGATGGGGGAGTTGAATTTTTATTAGTCTGTGCTTACAGAGATCTCAGGGCAGGCATTGTTTTCCCATAAGACTTAGAAATAAAGAAGTTGGCAAATGGGCAAAATAACACTTCTGGGGTTAATGTGAAATTAAAATATGACTATTGAACAATTTAAAGTGACCAGAACATTGCAGAAAGTCACTCCATTTTAGCTCTTTTCCCTTTCCGCCCTTAAGGTGATTGTAAGACTGTTTCTCTCCCTTTCTAGGGGGTAGCTTTTGTCTCTAGCTTTGTCTCTCAGCTTTGAGAACATTGGGTTACAGTTATTGTAGATACATGAAGAGATGATAGAAGGAGTTTATTTAACTGTTCCCTGTATTTTAAAACTCCGTCTAGTGATTACCTAACTGTGGAAGGTCTGCAGCAAGATGACTGGTGGTTTTAAACATGACCACCTCCTTTCTTAATAAATGGACTCTATTATGGATATAGCTTTATATGGAAAACAAAATAACGATGACTTTCACCCAGACTCTACATAACTTTAATCTTTACAATTTTGTGAGGTTAAGTAACATCCAAGAGATTGTCATTTTTCTTTTTTTTAATCAGCTTGTCATTTTTCTTGTAGTCTTATCTGGTCTATGTTTTGGGTTGTTTTTTTTTCTCTAGACAGTTCAGTTTGTTCAGGGGATTTTTGTCGAAAAATATGACCCAACGATAGAAGATTCCTACAGAAAGGTAAGATGTGAAACTTGTATAATCATTCTTCCAAGTGACTCTTTATGACTTTAAAACTTTGTGTAATTGTTTTCGTCATTTTAAGTACTCTTGAGAAACATGCAGATGTTCAACATCTATTTTTAAAAGCTTCACTAAGACAAAATGTTTCTCCTGGAAGACCATCTAAGTATACAAGGCCCCGTGCTCTGTTACTGAGGAGTAACCTCTTCTTGAGTGTGCACGTTTTCTAAATGGAGAAAAGTTGAAAGTAATTAGTATTTTTTAAAAATTTTTGTGGGTTAAAGTTAAGATTACTTTTATACTTGAAGGTTAAGCTTGTGATTGAAAATTTAATTTTTGTTTAGTTGTATTATTACCTTGAAAGATATTTCAACTTTAAACTACAAAAAACTAGGTCATGTCATTCTGCCACCCCACCTCCAAAATCTACTTAATTATAAGATTACTTAGAATGATGCACAATTTTCATGCTTTTATTTCTCAGATGTATATGTGGGAACTATATACAGTATAGGAAAATTGAAATGAAAAATAATGGGAATTTTCCACTAGCTTTTTTTAAGCACTTTCATGTTATAGGAAAGAAGATAATATTTAAGAAAGATTAGAAACTGTAAAAATACTAGGAAACAAATGTTTTTAAAGATTGAACTGCAATGAATGTACAAATGTGCTTTACACAATTGATGTATATATGGATTGTGATAAGAGTTGAATGAGCCCCTAATAAAATAATTTAAAAACTGGGGGAAAAAGATTGAACTAACCTTTCAACAAATAGCAACCAGTGACCCCAAGGGTTTGTGGTTTGAAGTGTATCCCGGGGTGATAGTCAAGAGTCTACCGATCTGAATTAGCCCAGTACGTGTCGGCTCTTTAAGAAGGGCTCTGTGTAAGGTGGCCATGGCTGGAATGGTTGACAGTGGTCTCGGCCCTCATCGAGTTCTGCTGGGTGACCACTCACCTTTTAAAGCTAACACATAAAGACCCAAGAATTACACATAGCACATAATTACACATAATAACACATAAGAATTACCCCAGAGCTTTAGTGATCAGAAACTATCTACATTATACATCAGCAGTCTTGGCTTCAGTGATTTTAATAGCATGTGTTTGAAGCCTCCTCTTCAGTCCCAGCCAATACAGCAAATGCACTGGAGAAAATCATTGCACTTTTTCATTATGTACTTTGAATGAAGAGGAGAAAAGATAACATTTAATTTTACCTTCTCATTTTTCCCTTTTTCTACACAGCAAGTTGAAGTAGATTGCCAACAGTGTATGCTCGAAATCCTGGACACAGCAGGGACGGTAAGGATACTCCCCCCCCCCCCGCCCCTTTTTTCTGGAGGGGTACAGTAGATTTTAATTTGCAGAACAGGTTTTCATAAATTGTCTAATGTATATAAAATCATTTGTTATGTACTTAATTCTGTTCTCAAACACTTAACCAAGAGTTTTCTTCCAATTCTGCTATTCATTGTACTGGTTCCTAGTCTGATAACTAGGGAACAGGGAAATCGTGTATTATGTCTTAAGCTGTTAGTCATGGTGACCTTCTGTACAGTACAGCAGACACTGCCGGTCCAGCCATGCTCGCAGTTGTTCCTGTGTTCCGAGTTGTCCCACTGTTGCGGGAACTGTGTCAGTTAAAAGATCCCATAGCTTACTCACGATGATTGGTATTTCAATTGCTCCAGAATACATTCAAGATGTCAGATATAATTGCATGCTTTTGATTCTAGGAACAATTTACAGCAATGAGGGATTTGTATATGAAGAATGGCCAAGGATTTGCACTAGTATATTCTATTACAGCTCAGTCTACATTTAATGACTTACAAGACCTGAGAGAACAGATTTTACGGGTTAAGGACACAGAAGATGTAAGTATACTTCCAACTCAAATAAGTCATACTATAGTTTCTGTGAGTGATTTAAAATGTTTGTTTTCTGTAAATTAGTTGAGAATTTGGAGGGTGTCTACCAGGTAAAAGGACCTCTCTGCTGGCAGGTGGGGGGTTCTAAATTAGCTTACAGGTTATATCCTGAGATGGATTGTAAAATGAGGGACTACATGCTCTTTGCTCATTGTGCTATATGGGTAGTAAGTGCATAGAGAAAGCGGAGGAAAGTGTTAAGACTTTCATTAACTGAGTTTTTCCTTTATTTTGTTAATTTTATTTTTGTTTTAGGATTCTTGACCTTTTTGAATCATATTTTTGTTTTTTTAAGGGACAAGTTATTTCCATGTTTGCATTAGTTTTGAACTACAGAGTTTTCTTTTCAGCTATCAATTAGGAAATGAAATTGTGATTCTACCTGTCTGTGTCTGTGTGTGTTCTCTGTAATTATTATTGTGAGCGTATGCATCCACTCAGGACCTTGACTTTGGGTAATGTGGTAGACAGGAGGAATTTATACTGAATGACCCATGCCCAGCCGTAACCTGATGAATACTTTTTTCCTTCCTGTGACTAATTTATGCAAGCAAGTTCTGTTTTCATAGACAGAGGTATGCAACTCACTGAACTCTAGTAATGTTAATCCCTTATATTTTATGGAATGAACTGAAAAAAATACGGTTGTCGATGTTGAAATTATCATGTGTTAAACATTCTAGGCCTATTTTTGGTATAATAGCCATCATGTTTCTTGTGTAGTTTTGTTTTGGTAAAGTGTCCTTGACATTACAAAAGATTTTGTTGTCTGGAAACGCACCTTTGTTAGCTGCTCATTTTATTGGAAGTAGGAAGTTGATTGTACATGCTACGGAGAAAAATGGAAATATAATGCTCTTTTGTGACATTATTTTTAATTTTTAATCCTCTGATCATTGTTGGACCTGTGAGTTGAAGCACCTTGACTCACACTTAGGCTTTTTCTGTACTGCAGGGGATTCCTTGCCCTTGGGATTTTTATGCTTGGGTTCCGCTATAATACTAGCCACGTGAAATTTTTAGTGGTATAATCTTAATTTAGCAGTTGAATGTATGTGGTACTTCTGCATTGCTTTTCTGCCTTCCTGTCCATCTAGTGCCTCCTCCCCACCCCGACCACTGCACACCCATGTACCTGTGTTTTAAGTACTGGGCAGGGAAGCATACAATCTCAGCTGATACATTTCAGTTAGTGGCAGGTAGTTGCTTACTTGTAAGAAGCTAATGGGTAAAAAATATGTCAGTGCTCATTATATGTTTTCCTTTTCTCTTTTCTCAGGTTCCAATGATTTTGGTTGGCAATAAATGTGACCTGGAAGATGAGCGAGTAGTTGGCAAAGAGCAGGGTCAGAATTTAGCAAGACAGTGGTGTAACTGTGCCTTTTTAGAATCTTCTGCGAAGTCGAAGATCAATGTTAACGAGGTAACCTACAGCTATGGACAACACAAAAAAATGTCTTTTAAAATTTAGTTTCCTTTAAGATGACAATAACAAAAATGTTTTTTAAACAAAATTTTAATGCCTTTTGCCCTTTTAATTGATCTAGGTTATTGTAAAGAAAACAATAATTTCAGGAACTAGTATTTGCATAAGACCACTTCGATCGTTATAATGAGAGCACTTAAATTTACCTTACTGGAAAAGAGGATGTTCAAATTTACAACTGGTGTTTCTAAATGATATACAGAAAGTAGAGTCTGAAAATTGTCACAGTACCCTTTTGTTATAACCAGTATCTCGGCTACAATGTGGAAGACGAAAATAGAAGGCTTAAAGTACTTATTATAATGAGTTTATTTTATAATGATGTATATAGATAGTATATACATCAACAGCACAGACTTTGGTATCCTGAGCCGCACATGACCTTGCAGTGCACAAATAGCTGAATAACTGACTCAAAGGGAGGCATCCGTTTGTATGTACTGGAGTTGTGTCAGATATGTGGGACCATGTAATTGTAATTCACTCACAGTTCAGATAACGCAGAGGTAATAGGCCCTTTTTTTTTTGGCCTCTGAGAACATAACTGTGGATGGAAGTATTCAAACAGGTAAGCTGCTTCCCTCGATACACAGGGCCAAAAGTTTCCCAGGCCCCTATATAAATAGTGCAATGTCCCATTGCCTCCATCAACCATTTATCTGCAATGCAAAAATGATTGAATCTTTATTAGCCTGTGTGCTCGTCCTTTGTAACATCACAAAGTAGAGAATTTAGATTCCTTAAGCCAGAGAACAGAGTAAGGGTGGATTAGGTTATCAGTCTGATGAGGTTTTTTAATGTTTTGTTTTTCCTTACTGTTCCTCTCTAACCTTTGGTTTTGCAGGTCATTTTCCCCTGTAATACTATTTTTAGACTATTGTTGCCTGGCTTTAAAAATTACCAGATAATTTTAAATACTTGGCAAGAAAAAAATTAAGCTTGCCACACAATTTCTGTCAAGAATGTCAAAGCTTGCTTTTTTTAATGTAAAACCAATTTTAATAAGTACACAAAAACAGAACGTTCATAGTTTTTATTTCTCCAAAGAGTCGTCCAGACAGACCCTGTTCCTGCCTGAAAGAACTTTACCTCCCAGTGGGTGACAAGTCCTGCTGATATCTCCAAAGCCAATTATTTCCCTTTCCCCGACAAGTCCATGAAAGGCAGTTTTATAAGCTTCCAGCTCCAGCTATCTCTGGTGGTAGAATCCGTTTCCTAGATGTTATTTTGAAAAATGGAGCTAATCATAAAAGCTTCATTTTTAGCAGTCTTAGGTTTCCAAAGGAAAATCGAGACCCTTAAATCATTTTAAAATAAAGCACATTCGCTTTGGTAGATGTACTGGTACTTGGATGTACAGTCGGCAGATGCTTGGCCTTACCAACCCCTTGCTGTCCTGGCCTCACCCTTGCTGATAACCCTCCCATCAATGTTTGAGGGGGAAACTAGGTAGGGCTGGGGCCTAGTGCTAGGATCTCCTCCTACGGGAGCTGAAACACTATGGAAAGGAGCCGTTTCTCCCCCTTTAGTAGTAGTCTGTTGGGGGAACCTCCATGCTAGGAAGCTAGCCCCTTGGTACGGCCTCCCATGCAGCAGCACTGTCTTTCTAGAGCAGCCTTGTAACGCCAGCCCTTGACATGAGGGTTTCTGAAAGAAAACTACTGAACTAAAACAAAATGAAACTGTATTAGCCACCTGAAGCACCTTTATTTGTGGGGAGAAAAGAATGCAGATTCCATGCTAGTTCTTGAGAGTGTAATTAATCATTTGCATTTCTTTCTATGTATTTTATCGCCTTATAATCCAGCTTCAGGGTTCCTCTGATCATTAACAGGTCTTAGACAGCTAAGACCTCGCAAATGTGTGTGATTGCTGAATTTCTAAAAATAAAGGGATGGTACTTTCACAAGATTAAATTCTTGGCCTCAAGTTTGACAACAGCCCAGGCGTCGGCTCCCGAGCCCTCTGTTACTCTGGTGTTCTTTTTAGCTCTCCTCCACAACATGCCTCCTGTGTTCTGAAACGGTAGTGCACAGCTGTACCAGAATCACACCCCTCCCTTGATTCCACTCAGCAACTCCTCACTCACTGCGGAAGCTGGAAT
>NW_022104341.1:4002476-4030754 GCF_000313985.2 Echinops telfairi | reverse complement strand
CCAAGGGGTCATGACTCACAGGTTGAGAACCACTGCCCTAGAGCTAAAGCAGCCTCTTGCACAACTACAACACAGGTCTCAAAAACAGGTCAATTGACATGGACACAGCTCTCTTCTGTTGTATATTCAGATTGCACCAGTTGTCCCACCACTGTTCCTTAAAGCCAGTGCACTTTCTAGACTGTCTCCAAACAAAGAGCTCTTGGGGTACTTGTTCATATTCTGGGACATTAGTAAATGAACTCAGCTCAATCTGCTTTGTTTATACGTAAAGCAAGCATCTACTTATGTACGATGTCACATAAGCATCAATTCAAATAGTTTATGAATGAGGACTTTGGTTTTGTTGTTTGGGTTTTTTTCTTAGTTACCTTACATTTTCCTTCCAAAAGAATTTATTAGCAGATCTTATTTGTCACTTGAAATTAGAAGATCAAGGTTAAGTCAAGTTCCTGTAAAAGACCTTTGGTTCTGCCATGACAACTTACCTCTCCCGCCATAGCATGAAAGCAGCCAGGGCGAAGTGTAAGCACATGGGTGTGTTCAGTCAAACTTAATTTGTGGTCACTGTGTTTTGAATTGAAATTTTATATCGTTTTTACATTATGGAATAGCGGTCTTTTGATTCCACCACCAGTATAGTTTAGACATGTAAAAAGCTCTCTTAGCTCATAAGCCACCACCATTGCCACAAAGTTGATGTCCAATTATAGTGACCCTCTGGGAGCAGACCAGTCAGCCTCATATTTATCCTTGGAGAGGCTGGGGGGTCTGACCCGCTAACCATACAGTTGGCAGTCCATGCTTATGCTACAGCACCTCCTGGGCTGCACACATGTGACAGGCTGCGCCTGTCCCACAGGATGTAGTTTACTAACCCTCGTAGTAGGTTATGGTAGTTGATTTCTGCATCTCAGGCCAGGAAACCTGAAAGCTAATGTCACCAGCCATCATTTATTGAGTGTTCAGAGTGAGGGGTTAAAAGCACTAGGCTGCTGGAGCTGTTGGTGGGGAACATGTCAGATTTGGAGCTCGGCAGGAAGTGGGTCCTGTGCTTGGCCGATGCTGTTGTGAAGATAGGTACTGGTTTTGGATTAGGGATTATTTTCTCCCTTACCTTCTTTTAAAGAAGAATGTGGCCACTAGCCTTTGGTTCTGGCATGGGATTGGGGGTGGGCTACTCCAACTATCAGCACAATTTCCAGGCTCCATATCTTCTTCATGGAAAAGTTGTCAAAGAGCAATGGCCTGAGACCGTCCCATTGGGAGGAAAAAAGAGAAATCGTGTGTGTTCCTCAGGCATATTGAAGTGCCCTGGAGTCAGCTGACATTCTTCTGAACAATGTGATCGGTAACGCTTTATACTCCAGCACACTGCTTATGCATTTGAAACTAAGTCTGTTTCTTGTTTTGTATTTTCTCTCTGGAAATTGCAAGGAGGTGGTCTTACGATCTTAAAGGAAATAAACAATAGGCAGCCTCCGCCCCACCCCCCGCCCCCCAAAAAAGCACTAGGCTGCTAATGAAAGCTCCCAGGCAGACAGATGTGGAGTCAGCTTCTGGACAGAGAGCCGCTTTGGGAACCTAATGGAGCAGTTCTCCTCTGTTCTTTAGGCTCACTATGAATGGGAGCTATGGTGTTACTTTTAACATATCAGACACTGCATGCATATTATTTGTAATCCTTACAAATCCCATCCACAGATTGTATTGGATTGATATTTTTCATGCACCCAGTGAGGTACCTGAGATTCAAATGAAGCATTTTGCCATATTAGTCATTGTTGAGTTGGCATTTGGGTATCAGTATCTGACTTCAAAGCCCAGGCTCTTTCCACTGGCTACTACCCATCACTGAGCTTTGAGAATGTCTGATAACAAATTTCAAACTAATTAAATTAGTACCACCCAAGGGGCAGGCAAAAATCATGTGCCCTGAGAGGGCCCTGTCTCTCTTGACTGTCCAGTCAAACGCCTATATAACCTGTTACTAAGTGATAAGGGAACATCAGATACAGCCAATTAGAGGGAATTTCTACATACCCACTAGCATTAATTTTTCTGAAATGACAGTGCTAAATCATAGAAGATAGATGGAGGCAACTGTTCCAGATTTTAAAAGATTGAAGTGACATAAAACAATGCGATGTGTGGTTTGGGGTGGATTCTACCTGGAAGGGGCTGGGGGGTGGGGTGAACTATATCAGGCATTATTGGGGCATTTGGGAAAATTGGACTTCACACTATAGATAATGTATTAGATCATTGCTTAAGTATCTTAGTAAGAATTGTAATGTGGTTATGCAAGAAAATAGGCTGTTAGGACATATATGCTCAACTATTAAGGAACCTGTGGTATGCAGACTGTTCTCAGATAATTCTGTTGAGGGGGGCTATGGGGGAAGGTAAAAGTGACCAAAAAATGTTACTGGATGCTTAATCTGTGGGTGAAGAATACCTGTTCTTTGTATTGTCCATGCAAGTTTTCTATTAAGTCTGAAGGTTTTTTAGAATTAAGTAAACTTAAACATTCATGTTGTTTTAACTGTTCTGCTAATAATTAGTTTTAAACCACTGAGGATTTTGTATCGAGTATAATTTCACTACTCTAATTTTTTCACTATCGTCTTTATAAACAGCTAAGTTCTGCTTTAACCTGGCTGCAGAAGTCTGCCATGGCTTCGAAGAAGCCGGGCTTTAAAACACAGCAGCAAGATACAGATCTAGGAGCAAAGTAACTCTGAACAGAGAAATGATTGTGTTGTGAAACAAGGTTTCAAATGTTGCTTCAAAAAGAATTGTTTTCTGTTTTTATTTAGATATTTTATGACCTGGTCAGACAGATAAATAGAAAAACACCAGTGGAAAAGAAGAAGCCTAAAAAGAAATCATGCCTGCTGCTCTAGGTCCCCAGGAAGCAGCAGCTCTGAGCCAGGTAAGGTGCTGAAAGCAGCACCACTGCCTTCCTCCTCCTCCTCTGTGATCTGTGCCTGTTGGATCTCTGCCCTGAAACTAAGCTCGGTGACAGCCCGTTGTGGTCACCATCATGTCCCCAGAGTCTGGCACACAGTGACTGACCAGTCCTCAAAAAGAACGTGCGTTGAAGGGCGGCTGTGGTTCATCTGTGGAAAAGAAGGCCTGTGTGCACATTGGACGATTATCCCCAAAGAGCACACCTGTGCAAGCCACAGGCACTCCTCCCAGGTGTACTCCCTCCTCCATTTCATGTTTGAACACCCTTAGTTTTCCTGCTTTTTCATGTTACAGAAATAAGAACATTGATTCATATCTGGCTTCTCTAACTCCAAGACAGATTTCTGAAAGTGACCGGTGTTGCACTTGAGTGCATTTGTGTGGTATGGACTGTGCTGGCAATATCTATCCGAGGGACTCCCAAACCGTTGGTGGGAGGATTCCATCATCTTCGCACTCTCGGCAGCCCCCTCATACAGTCTGCTACTGTTGGCTACTTGGATTCTTTCCTTTGGAACTAGACGAGTGTGGGGATTCTGCTCTGCACATTCTTGTCCTTGTCTCTGCACACCTTTCATGCATCTCTTTTAGATATTTATCTGGAGGTAGAATGGCTGAATCGTCAGCTCATGGAGAGCTTATTGGATCCTGTGAAACGTTTTGTCTGTGGTTGTACCAGTTTGCACACCACCTGGTGGGTGGTGGGTATCCTTGTCAGCGGTTGGTTTGGGTAGTCATTTTCTCCCAGGTACGTGTTTCTTTCCAATAAATGTGGCATCTGTAGACTTCCAAGTAGTAGTTGACTTGAAATACTACTTGAGTTTTTATTAAAATGAATCAATCCATTGGCGACAGCATAAAATCAGCCTATCAAGTGGGGAAACCAAGCCCCGTGAGACCAATTACTTGTCCTTTAGTTGATGTTTAAGTTCCTCCAAAACAGTTTCTAGTGTTTCATCAACTCTACGCACAATGCCATAAAATAATACTATCTTTTTATATAAAGTAGTATTTTCATGGAGTGGGTTTGTGATGTGATTTGGTGCTATTTCTATGCTCATTGCTAAACTGGCATGCAGTTAGAAGTCAGTGGTTCCCACTTGAGAGTTGTTGCACTGACTTGGGTAAGTCTGTCTCTCAGGCCCATTTAGTAGATTCACTTCTCCCAGAACACCACATTAACTAAAGTGTGCTTCTCTAGAGAGGTGAGTGGAGACCTCTCTGAGGACTGTACACCTTTGTAAGTGAAGGGAGAGGTAAAGGGCATGAGGATGCCGTCCATGTCAGAGAGGCAGCTTTCAGCCAGATAATGGTATGGACGTTTAGTGATGGAAAACTAAGCCATCAACTCCCTGAAAGGGAGTATAGTTAAGGCTGTGGATGTTTGTGTTGTTTAGCTAAAGATGCAGGGGTCGGGAAAATGGGGACTCCGGTTCTTAAATCTATGATCAGCCTCTCAGGTTTGACTGGTTCATCGATGACATTGCTTTAGTGTCTGTCTGGTTTCGTTTCCAGTTGTTAGAAAACACCTTGTTGGCTTATGGAGGAAGAGGTGCCACCTCCTGGCTGTTGTGATTTTAAAACTGATGAGCACATAGCTAATAGCAAGCACTGTCCTGTCTGTGAGTTGTGCTGTAGTGGAGCGGCATCCTGACCTACATCCGAAATAAAACTTCCACCCTGGATGCCTGAACTCCTCAACTCCTCCTTCCACTCACAGTATATGGTTCTCTCTGCGTGTTGGACAACACCCACCATAATGGCCCAGGTAGCTGTCGGGATTCTCTGCAGCGTGTTGTATTGTGATAGACCCCAAGTGCCGTGGTGTTCCTGTTCCCAGAGGGCCAGCTACAGGGTGGACTTAAATAGCCTTTGCTAGCACAGTATTTCCCAGGAGTACATGGACCTGGAGGGCAACTTATCTAGCCTGTATCCTTTACGCAAACTTGTATCGAAACCTTGTTAATATAGCTCCCTTTTAAAAAAACAGGAAAATCCCTCTTTAGGAGGCTTTTGCCTTTAACCTAAATTCTGTTCAGCTTGATTCGTCTGCCCTTGAATATAAGTTGGTCTTCTCAGCTGAAAAGAATTAGGTTAAAGGCCTTGAACATTGGAGCCCTGGTGGTGTAGTGGGTTATCTGTTGGGCTACTAACTTCACGGACAGCAGTTTGAAACTACCAAGCCATTCTGAGAAAGAAAGACGAGGCTTTCGACTCCCATAAAGAACGAGTTACCGTCTCAAAATCCCCTGTTCTATAGGGTCACTGTGAGTTGGCATAGACTCTATGGCTGTGAGTGAGTGAGTGAGCCCTTGATCTTGGATTTCAGCTCTTCCCTGAATTAGAAATGGTAATCCTAATATATAGGAAGGGCTCACAAGGTTCAGGAAAAGAATAGAATTTTTTTTTAATAAGTCATTTTACTGGGGGCTCTTACAGCTCTTATAACAATCCATACATCCATTGTATCAAGCACATCTGTACATATGTGGCCATCATCCTTTTTTCCATCAAGCACATTTGTACATTTATTGCCCTCATTCTCAAAACATTTGCTTTCTATTTGTGTCCTTGGTATCAGCTCCTCATTTTTCCCCGCCCTCCTCCCCTCATGAACCTTTAATCATTTGTAAATTTTTATTATTTTGTCGTGCCTTACACTGTCTGATGTCTCCCTTCATCTGCTTTTCTGTTGTCTGTCCCCCAGGGAGGGGGTTATATGTAGATCCTTGTAATCGGTCCCCCCTTTCTACCCCACCTTCTCTCCACCCTACCGGTATTGCCACTCTTTTTTTTGGTATTGCCACTCTTACCACTGGTCCTGTGAGGATCATCTGTCCTGGGTTCCCTGTGTTTTTAGTTCCTATCTGTGTACATCCTCTGTTCTAGTCGGATTTGTAAAGTAGAATTGGGATCATGGTAGTGGTGGGGATGAAGCATTTAAGAACTAGAGGAAAGTTGTATGTTTCATTGGTGCTACACTGCACCCTGACTGGCTCATCTCCTTCCTGTGACCCTTCTGTAAGGGGATGTCCAATTGCCTATAGATGGGCTTTGGGTCCCCACTCCACGCTCCCCCTCATTCACAGTGATAGGATTTTTTGTTCTTTGATGCCTGATACCTGATCCCTTCGACACCTTGTGATCACACAGGGTGGTGTGCTTCTTCTATGTGGGCTTCTTTTGCTTCTGAGCTAGATGACCGCTTGTTTATCTTCAAGCTTTTAAGACCTCAGATGCTATATCTTTTGATAGCCAGACACCATCAGTTTTCTTCACTGCATTTGCTTATGCACACATTTGTCTTCAGTGATCATGTAGGGAAGGTGAGCATCGTAGAATGCCAGTTTAATAAAACAAAGTGTTCTTGCATTGAGGGATTACTTGAGTGGAGGCCCAATGTCAATGTGGTACCTTAATACTAAACCTACAAATAATGCACATAGATCTATTTCCCCATCATCATATAGAAATATGTACATACCTGTATTTAGACCTCTATAAATGCCCTTTGCCTCCTAGTTCTTTCCTCTATTTCCTTTTACTTTCCTCTTGTCCCACTATCATGCTCAGCCTTCATTTGGGTTTCAGTAATTCCTCTCAGTTATGTTGCATTTACCTTTGATTAGTCCCTACCAGGCCTCATACACCCCCCTCGCCACTGATTTTGGATCACTTATTGTTCCCTTGTCCCTGGGTTTGTTAACACCACTTCCTTCCCCACCCCCTTCTTCCATGTGTTCCCCTCGCCATCGGTCCCATTATTTTCTCCTCCAGATTGTTTATCCAGCCTATTTTATCTAGATAGACCTGCAAAGATAATAATATGTGCAAAAATAAGACAGAGAAAAACAAAGCAACAAAAAAACAATAACAACAAACCAATGACAAAAAAAAGCCTGTAAGTAGTTGACCTTTAGGAATGTTTTCCGGTAGAGTCTGATGGGGTGCCACGCCCTGGCCCCAAAGTCTATTTTTGGAATTCCCTCAGGACTTCTTTGCTCCCTTGCTGTTCTGTTGCATGGCCTTAGTGTTTTGCCTCGGTGTGATGGGGTCAGATTGGGTGCATTTCCCACGCTGTGTCTCCAGTGTTGTCCCCTGTAGGGCTATGGGTCAGTGAGGGATGTTGTGTCTCTTAGTGGGCCTAGTCATGTGGTCCTCCCTGGATTGACTGCTCTGAGCAGGGATATCGTCCTCCAGGCTTGGTAGGCCAGGATGTGCTCCACTCTCTTCCTCCCTCTTTATTTGTTCCCGTGTGCTCTGATCAGACATGTTCCTCTCCCTGGATAATAGCTTCAGTGCTGTCCTCTGAAGTAAATTCTTCTGGGGGGAGGGGCAGCTGTCCACATAGTTGGGATTGGGGCCGGCCCCTCAGACTCTCCACTGGTTCCCTGCTTCATGCCAGTCGGTATGTTGCATTCACATCTTGGAGCACTGGGTTGAAGGGCAGAATGGAATTTTTAAATAATCTTTGGCAAACTTTTTGAAGCCCCCTCATACGATCATAAAATGAATGAATGAAGACATTCCAATGGAATATAATCAGGCAGTTTGTGTTTACTCAGTAGAAAGGGAACTTTTAAAAATAAAATAAGGTGATAGCAGCGGAATATCACGTATCACTCTCTTCTTTACAGACAGAGCTGTCAGACTAACTCTGAAATAATAAGCACAGTGAAATTCAAGATTGTCAGATTTGATCAATTAAAGACTTCCCCTCCTGTAAACTCAGTCTTATGATGGGATTTTATTTGTTATTATTAAGAGGAGAGAATTTTAAACAGCCCTGCTACTGTAACTTCTGTATAATCTAGTGTTCTAGCAGTGATCAGCCAAAATCATTGTTTCTTCTTCTATTACTGCATATCTTTTGTTTTCTAAAATTATCTAACATTAAGCAATTAGCTGTGTCTAAATGTGTGTGTCCATTTATTCCAGACTACAGGAATGAAGAACTGTTGCCTAATTGGAAAGTGCCAGCATTCCAGACTTCAAAAAACAAATCTGAAGAGGCTTCTCCTGTTTTATATATTATGTGAAGAATTTAGATCTTATATTGGTTTGCACAAGTTCCCTGGAGAGAAAAAAAATTGCTCTGTGTATATCTCTTGGAAAATAAGACAATAGTATTTCTCCTTTGCAATAGCAGTTATAACAGATGTGAAAGTAAATATACTTGACTCTAATATGATTATACAAAAGAGCATGGATGCATTTCAAATGTTAGATATTGCTACTATAATCAAATGATTTCATATTGACCTTTTTATCATGATTCCTCCCTGTCAAGCACTAAAAAGTTGAACCATTATACTTTATATCTGTAATGATATAGATTATGAAATTCCCCTCAAACTCATTGCAGCAGATAACTTTTTTGAGTCATTGACTTCATTTTATATTTAAAAAAAATTATGAAATATCATTCTGTCATTATATTCTAATTAAAATTGTTTGTGCATAATGCTTTGGAAAAATGGGTCTTTTATAGGAAAAAACTGGGATAACTGATTTCTATGGCTTTCAAAGCTAAAATATATAATATACTAAGCCAACTCTAATATTGCTTCTTGTGTTTTACTGTCAGATTAAATTACAGCTTTTATGAATGATTAAATTTTAGTACATTTTCATTTGGTTTGTGTGTTCTGTTATTGTGTATAGATTTCAGGCTGTTATTTTGTAATGACCAGATTGTTTTCTATGCCGCAGAACCCCTTCCTGCCTGGTGCCTGCAGAACAGGGCTTTAACCCCCACAGAATAACCTGCGATGCCTTCAGGGCTCACCTCAGGTGTCTGCTCTGGGTGCTGGCATCCTCCCACACTGAGAGGGACAGCCCTCCTCACACAGTAGTTTGGTGCACACTCTCTTGATCTGAAAGATTGTATCTTGTTAAATGAAAAACACCCCACTGTGATTTTTATATGCAAAAAGATACGTTTAATGTGGTTTCAAGGTTTAACTTGCACTGTTTTCCCTCTGCCACAGCTTGTCATCCTTTGTCATTGTTAATGCGCTGGCTGTAGAGTCCGTATTGACATGTTAGGTGAAAATTCTCACACTGGCTTTAGAACAGAGCAGCGGATTTGAAAGGAGAAAGTGAGAAGTTGAAAGGCTTGAGGGAAATACCCGCCCATTACTTTGGCTGAGCCTGTACACAGAGTAGGGTAGTAACAATCTGAAGAAGATTTTCACTGATTTTAAATCTAGCTGAATGTACAGCGGTGCTTTTCCTTCCCGGTTCCACACACACATGCGCGCGCAAACCATGCAAGGGGTGGGCTTGGGTGTGGGGCACCATCTGTTGCAGTCTCCAGAAAGGGGGAAGCAGGCAGCTTCTTAGCCGGGTGAGTGCCATAGATGGAGCAACCCGCCTGGGAAGCCCTGTCCCTAGTCCCTGCATCACGGGGCCCGTCGTCGTCGTTGCTCCGGGAGCTAGGTGCTGGTTAGAGGCACAAAGTGTGTGTTCCTGCTTCACTGAGGTTTCCAGGTGTGCGGTCAGCCCTCTGGTTACTGTATTCCTGAGGAAATGTGGAAATACCATGAAACATATTTGAAAATTGTATTCTAAGTTTCAAATAAACCTATTTACCTAATGCTGCCCTTCGAATGATCCAGTTATGCATACAGGGGTTACCAAAAAAAGAAAACTGTAAAACTCCACTGGGCAGAGCTTTGCTAATACGCGTTTTCCCCACTGGGCGTGCATTGAGCAACTCCCTCTGAGTTAGAGCGCCCAGTGACACCTCCTGGGAAAGTTCTCTGGTCACAGTGAATTTTTTCGTAAAAGCAGTTTTGCTTGAACCTCATTTTTATGATGCCCAATTAAAGAGAATAGCTTGGGGCTCTAAAAGTTTGTTTCCTGCTTGGGAAAAATGCCACAGAAACTGTTGTAATGTTGAACGCACTGTGAGTGACCAAAAAGCCCTGATTTGTGGCAGATGGGGGGCCGATGCACCTGCTCAGCCAGCCATCTCAGTGTGCCAGTTTTTGGCAACAAAACAGCATGCTTCTCTTGCCCCACACACCTCACTCATCTGACCTCACTCCATGAGACTTCTTTTTGTTTCTTCGCATGAAGAGGGACATGAAAAGAACCATTTGAAGACATCGAAGAGGTGAAGAAAAAAACGAGGGATGTGCTCTCAGCCATCCAAACAGATGAGTTTGAAAAATGTTTCCAAAAGTGGAATTGCAGATTTGACAAGCGTATTAAGTATAATGGAAAGTATTTTGAAAGATGATAAGATTTTTTTTTTAATTAAATACATAACTGAACATTTGGGTTTTCTCATTTCAAAAAAGGTGAAATAGCAATTACTGACAAACCTTGTTCTGGACATTGGTCAACTTCCCAAATGGACGAAAATGTCAACTCATAATGCATAATTTTGGGTGTTTTTTTTGTTGTTGGTACCCCATTGTGTCTGGGATCAAGGGACCCAAAATATAATAAATCCTTTTGTTTTATTTTTAATGAGTGATACATTAGGGCCAGTGTGTCCAGGCAAGGTAGCATGTTTTATTTTTAGGGCCCCTAAAGTCACTCTGCTTTAAAACTCACCATGTAAACATTTCATTCCTTAAAGCGTTGGGCATCTCATAATCCAGTAAAACTTCTAAATCGTGTAGTCATTTACCACATGCCTAAGCAGAAGAAGACTAGCATGGGCCAAACAGCAGTGCGGGACAACCGGCGTCTCATCAATGCTGTGCCCGCCTTCGGCAAGAAGAAGGGCCCTAATGCCAACTCCTAAGTCCTTTGGAACGCTGGCTTGCTCTCATAAAGCCATTTAGTCCAGCCAAAACCAAAACCAGAGTAACTCCAAACTGCAGTCTACCCTCACTCTTAGCTTAAACCCATTTTTCTCTCTTAAAGCCTGTTAAAAAAAAGATAGTAGGAACAGAATTCCTTTGTCCCTTCGCCATGTCTACATCTCATCTCGTACAATCCACATGGGTTAAAGGTAGAACTGCCCAGAGGAAAATACCGCTTTTGAGCACACAAGACCAAATGAAATCAGATGTGCATTACTATATCAAAAAAGTCTCACTCACATGGGTTTCTGAGACTGTTTATGGGAATAGAAAACCATCGTCCAGTGGAGTGACTGGTGGTTCCAGACTGCCAACCTTGTGGTTAGCAACCTGTCGTGCAATGCACTATGCAACCAGGCTCCTCCTATGTCAAGGGCGCTACGGTTAACTGACGAGGCTGGAACAGTATCCTGTTTGGAGGTGAGTTCAGGGTGTTTCTAGTGTCCCTGTGTGAATCCCTTGCAAGACCTCTGGTGGCCTGGTTGGTTGTACCAGGTTGGCAGGTAACGCACCAGCAGCTTCAGGACAGGCTGCTGACTGCTCCATAACAGTGTACAGCCTCAGCCCTCAGAGTGGAACTACATTTCCACTCACCTTACAGGATCAGAAGCAGTCCAGGCAGTGGGTTTGACTTGTGTTTGGGTTGTGCGAACTCATGGTTAATTCCAGGGAAAGAGCCTAAAAGTTCATTGTGATTAGAGAGAAAAATATCTCATTGTAACCATTTGTAAGTGCATTTCTCTTGCATTCTAATCACAATGAACTTTTAGGCTCCTGTTTCTCTGGAATTAACCATGAATTACACTCACCCTATACAGTTATCACCACTGACCATTTTGAAATGTTTTTTCCATCACCCTAAATAAAAACTTAGTAAACCCCTTATGTAATAACTCCCCAGTTCCCCTGCCCTCAGCCCCTGGAAAACAGCAATGGCCGTTTGCTTCTTTGCAGATGCCTATTAAGATGTATCGTGATAGCTGAAGAATTAAACCCTTCTAGAATATTCCATGAATCTTATGTGCTCAAAATCCAGGAACTGATACTCTTATCAGTATTTGTGGATTTATAGACAGCTTCAGTTATATACGTAACATAATTTAAAGGAGGCTTAATGCTAATGAAAGAATGCTTTCCACCAAAACAAAACACGAATGGCATGTTCGTGCCCCCAAACGAGTTTTAGATTTAACAGTAAATGCATCTACCTGACTTCGCTCATACCCCCCACCAGGTGGAGCTTCAGTACCAGTGAACGCTTCTACAACCATCTGGTGAAAATTATATATTCAAGCCATCTATCCACACGGTGTGCCTCACAAAGGGGCAGGCGGGAGGTTTCCTCTAAGCTCGTCATCTTACTAGGCTGGGAGGATGTACCCGCAAAATGTATGAAGGACAGGAATAACTTCCTGCTAATGGAAGTTTAAACAACCCACCAACCAGTCCATGGGAGGATCCGGAGGCTGCCAGCTCACATCAGGATTGACAGCCTCAAACCCTGCAGAGCCAGAGCAGCCATTCTTCCTGGCCCACTCGGGTGCTGTCAATGGGAACCATTCGACAGCAGTGCGTTCGGGGTGGCTTACAGAGCTGGCCCCAGGGGGCATTCTCTGGAATGGCTAGACGTGGCATATGCCTGTGTGGCACCCTTCTACTCTTCCGTGAGACAATCCTGCTTTAGGTTACAATGTACTTGGGAAGAGTTAACCTTTAAGGAAATTCCATCTTTCATTTTTGTCACCAACTTTATTGAACTTCACAGATGACTTTCAGGGGAGCTGTTTTTTCCATCTGTAATTGGTAATGAACCACCCTGAATCTTGGAGACTTCTGCCCGTTTCAGTTACCCTCCCAGGTCAAGTGTGTGTGTGGTTACGGCTGAGGTCACCCAGCCTTAGGATGGAGGAATCGCGAGACTTGTGGGACCCGCTCAGTGTTTTCCTCTGCTGGCAGCCCTGGTAGCAGGTTAAGGAGACAGACTTGGCTTTTTTAGACATCGTGTGTGGGGTGAAGCCGAAGGGGAGAATTTGGGAGGAGGAAAGTAGCCTATGAAGTGACCTTTTGTGTTGAGCCTTGTGCCTCATTCGAGGTGCTGCTTGTGTTCCAATAACCCTTCTTGACTGCAAATAGAACAGGGCCAAGTGGCTTGGGTGCCCGGCCAGGGATTGAGAGGAGCCCATCTTGCAAGGAGGGCCATGAATGCAGGCTTTGAGGCAATCTGACTGCCCAGCCTGTTGCATTTACATCCTCCAAAATGTAAAGAATGTGAGTTATTCTTGAAAACAGCACAGACATTGCATTGACGGGGAATTTGCTTACTGCGATTTCATCTTGGGCTTGTTGAGCATGCTTGTCTGTGTACTGCCCCGTCTTGCTTAAATATTCTGGTTGAGAACAGCTGGGGGCTCTTTGGAGCCGGGTCCCTCATTCCGTTTTCTAAGAAGGTAACATGGATTTTATTTGCAGACGCTCAGAAGGGCTTGAAAGGGAAGTGGAGGAGGCTGGGCCTGTGGGCTTGTTTAAGAAGAGGCCCCCTGTGGTTCGGGCCCCAAGGTGTGCCCTGCATTTTCTTGTTAATTGCTTCCTATAAGAAGGGAGAATGTGGCTGTTTTCTCTTGAGAAAAAGCCTTAATAAACCTTCCCGGTTTAAGCAGTGATGTGACTCAGATTTTGAGCTTTTGTTTTTCAGTGCATCTTTTAAGAGCTTAATGATGTCCAAATCCTTTTTTTTTTATCGTTTTATGAGGGGCTCATACAACTCTTATCACAATCCATACATACATCAATTGTGTAAAGCACATTTGTACATTCATTACCCTCATCATTCTCAAAACCTTTGCTCTCCACTTAAGCTCCTGGCATCAGCTCCTCATTTTTCCCCTCCCTCCCTACTCCCCCCTCCCTCATGAACCCTTGATAATTTATAAATTATTATTTTGTCATATCTTGCCCTGTCCAACATCTCCCTTCACCCACTTGTCTGTTGTCTGTCCCCCAGGGAGGAGGTCACATGTAGATCCTTGTAATCGGTTCCCCCATTCCAACCCACCCTCCCTCTACGATCCCAGTATCGCCACTCACACCACTGGTCCTGAAGGGATCATCTGCCCAGGATTCCCTGTGTCTCCAGTTCCTATCTGTACCAGTGTACATGCTCTGGTCTAGCCAGACTTGCAAGGTAGAATTCGGATCATGATAGTTGGGGCAGGGAGGAAGCATTTAGGAACTAGAGGAAAGTTGTATGTTTCATCATTGCTCATCGCACCTGACTGGCTCATCTCCTCCCTGAGACCCCTCTGCAAGGGGATCTCCAGTGGCCTACTAATGGGCTTTGGGTCTCCACTCCGCACTCCCCCCCTCATTCCCTATGGTAAGATTTTTTTGTTCTGATGATGCCTGATACCTGATACCTTCCGACACCTCATGCTCACACAGGCAGGTGTGCTTCTTCCATGTGGGCTTTGTTGCTTCTGAGCTAGATGGCCGCTTGTTTACCTTCAAGCTTTTAAGACCCCAGATGCTATATCTTTTGATAGCCAGGCACCATCAGCTTTCTTCACCACATTTGCTTATTCACTTGCTTTGTCTTCAAAAAAGGAAAGTCAAGGGAAATAGAGGAAAGAGCTGGGAGGCAAAGGGCATTTATAGAGGTCTAGATAAAGGCATGTACATATGCAAATATATTTATATATGAGGATGGGGAAATAGATCTATGTGCATATTTTCATAGGTTTAGTATTAAGGGAGCAGAAGGACATTGGGCCTCCACTCAAGTACTCCCTCAATGCAAGAATACTTTCTTCTATTAAACTGGCATTCTATGATGCTCACCTTCCCGACACAACCGCTGAAGACAAAGCAGATGTCCAAAATCTTGTAGCAAATATTACACCAAATGGGATTCAGAGTCGAGCAGGGCCTGATTGCTGCTGGCACCGCTGCCACGCGTCAGGGCTCCTGGACTCACTCACTGCCATCGAGAGCCAAGGCCGGCTCACAGTGACCCTGTAGGACAGGGTAGAACTGCCCCTGTGGGTTTCCTAGACTGCTTCTCCTTCCGGAGGAGGGCTGGTGGGATAGGGGTGATGCATTGGGCTTCGATTCGCAAACCACCAGCAGCTCCTCCCTCCAGAGAAAGAATGGGCTTTTCACTCCCGTAAACAGTTAAATCTCAGACACCTCAGTGGGGTCGCTATGGGTCAGCATTGACTCGGTGGCAGTCTGGGAGATAGCAAAAACACAGTGTGTGAGCGGGAGATACAGGACACCCCGGAGGCACTGTCAGCTAAGTGTTAGACTGCTAACCTCAAGATCCATGGTGCAAACCCACCAGCCGCTCCTCGGGAGAGAGTTGCGCTGATCTATCCCAGGCACTCTACACAGGGTCACTGTGAGTCAGAATCGACTGGGTTGCAGGGGCTCGGTTTGGTGTGTCATCCGTGTGGTGTGTTCACACGCTCCTGTCTGTATTCTACATGAGGAGTACTGGGAAGGGCTGCGTGGTCAAGGGGTAGGAGAGCTGGGCAGAGGAATGTGAGTCAACGGCTCATGTCCCAAAGTGGGTATCTGAGTGATGATGGGAGTGCGCAGCCCATGCCACTGCTTGGGAGGAAGAAAGGCCGAGTGGGCAATGGGCAAAAGGTCCGAGTGGAGAGTGCGCCAGCATGTGGCAGGACCAGCAAGGAGATCAGGGCGGCTGGAGTCCATTGAGCAAGGGGGTTGGTTAGTGGCAGGAAGTGGCGGATTGGTAACCAGGTTGGGGGAGTTTGTGGAGGTGGGGGACTCCTTTCACTTTTCTCCTGGGCCCATAAAGGGGTTTGAGCAAAGGTATCACATGATCTGACTCACCTGAACAGCTCTCCTCTGACTGTTGGGTTGAAACTAGCCTCCAGAGGGGCAGGGATGGAGGCAGAGAGCAGTTAGATGACCGTCGATTGAGTGAGAAGTGGGGGCTTGGACCACAGTGGTAGCAGTGGAGACAAGTACATGCATTCCAGATGTGCTGTAAAAGTCCAGCCAACAAGATGCACCGACGGATGTAGCAGGTGGCAACGAGAGGAGTTGGGTGACTGCCACGATTTGGGGCTGGTAATCACGGTAGTGTTGGAGCAGGTTTGGGAAGAGGTGGGTCAGGAGGTCAATTTTGAACGTACCAAGTGAGAGAGCACACTAAGTGTATGGATTCAAGAGAGAAAAGGCAGCTGGGGGGTGTGGCGTTCATTCAGAGGGAGGCAGGTCTGGCAGGAGATACCCATTTCATATGTAACTGGCTCATGACCAAATCTGTCTTCTGCTTTGAACCTTTTGTTGCTGCCACGGGGTCTTCAGCCATTGAATCCTGGGAGCAACGGCGTAAACCATTTTAGGCTTTACGAATGTTGATATAATTATGTGAAACACACATGCCCTACAGACTGGTGGGGTGAGGTGCATTTCTTCGCTCTCGCAGTGTTCAGTTATCCGGAGCCCCGCCAGGCAGTAATGTACCACAACTGGGGGAGCCACTTCCCGAGAGGGGCTGGACATGTTGGTGGGTGCCCTGTGTCCCACTGATTACAAAAGGATTAAAGATACAAGACGAGGCGGGAGCAGTAGGGCTGCGTGTAACAGAAACAAGGTGCAGGGGCCCTGCCCTGCAGTGCTCCCGGATGAGGCTGGGAGATGAGAGCGAGTGTGGAGAACACTGCTGTGCTGCAGGGGTCTATGTGAGTGGCGTCCTCAGTTGGGGACAAGGTCGGGAGTTGGGTTCGGGGACAGCTGGGAAGAATGAAACTGGCGGTATCGAACGACCCATTTTAGATAAAGGAAACGAGGCCCGTTTATGTGCTGGTGGGAATGGCCCGTTGCACAGGGAAATGCAGCACGCGAGTCCACTCTGACACACATGCAGGCGAAGAAGCTGACCCCAGACAGAAAGGTGGGCCGTTGCAGCGGCAGTTGTCTCACCACGGCAGGAGGGCGGGATGGCAGCGTCTGTGGATACAGAGACACAGGAACCACCGCAGTCTGAGCAAAGTAGCGTATGACAGACAGGACACAACGGATGCTCCAGAGACGGCGAGAAAGTCTTTTGTCAGGAACGAAAGAGGAGGTCCCTATTTCCGTTGTGTCGTGTCATGTTGCACGGTGGGGAATGTGGGAAGAATGAAGTGGAGCCCTGCGTGGCAGAGCTTGGCACAAGTATGGACAACCCAGCTGGCCGAGCGAGGCCAACTACTGGGGCACAGCCTTCAGGGAGGTGATGTTTGCCGAGGGCAGGGGTGGGGAAACTTGCCAGGGGACCATGATAATAAGTCCAGTGCCGTAAGGGCTCCCGCCACAGGCCACCCTGGTCCTCCCAGTCGTTAGGGCCCACGTCGCCTCCCATATGCTCCAGCCCCGTGAAAGATGTCCTCCCAGGCACATGGTCTTGACGACTTCCAGACGAAAGCTCCGTGTACCCTTGACGTTTGAATGCGGCCGAGTTGCAGAGGAAAGCTCCTTGCTCTGCCTGGCCAGACGCCGTCCGCTGCTGCTGCTTTCCGAGGTCTGCTGTTCAGCAGAGCGCCTAGACCTACCTACGGGACCGGTGACCAGTCCGAGTGTCCCGCCACATCCTCCCGTGCTCTTCCCGTCCGCCCTTCCCGGAGGGGCTGTGGGTCCCAGAGGGCTCTTTGTTCTTAACCCCTCTACTTGGTAGGTGTGCCCCTCCCACCAAGACCTCATCACCTGGGGCTCCCTTGGGGGTGAGAGGGAAGCACCTTCTGGAGCCTCTTTCAACCTTGACACAGCAGGGCTGGTGTTTCGCCCGTTAGGTGGGTGGTAGGGTTCGAAGGAGCCCCCTGGGCTAAGGTGATGCGGTCCTCCCAGTTTGGGAAGCAGGGACTGGGACTGGGACAGGCAGTGGGCCCTGCCTACTGTCCCCGGGGGCGGGGTGTGTGTGTGTGTGATGCATTTGATTGGAGAAGGTATTTGATCCCCACACCCCCTGGCAGGGCCCTGCAGCTCCCCCTGGCCAGCGGCTCTAGAATTCTCTGGGCCCTTGAAATGACTGGTGCGAAGCCTGAGGCCTTATTTTCTGGTCTATAAATGGACTTTATCTGAACAGATGCTTGGCTGCAGATCAGGGACCCTCCACCTGCTGAAGTCAGTCTGCCCGGTGCTCGCTGTGATAACCAGCAGGCTGGCTCCCTTGGCAGCTGGGATGTAGGAGTGGCAGTGGGAAGCCGTGAGCTGGAACTGGGAGGCCGGCTGTCTGGAGTCTGTCTGGAAAGAGGATCTCAGTGGCCTTGGCCCCTCCGCTCCGGGAGCAGGATTTCGGTTTGGTGTGTTTCTCCATTTGTAGGAACCTCAACCCTCCCTTCGTTTCTCCCTTCTCTCCTTCCCTCCTCCCTCCGTCCCTGTATTCTTCCCTTCATTTGTCCCCACCACTTCTACACACAGCCCTAGCCGAACTGCCTCGCTGCCGCCTTAGTCCCTTGACTTGCAGGGAGACAATCCCTGGAGTGGGGCCAGCAGGGGGGCTGCAGGCAACAGCAGCTCTCAACACTCACAGTGACTTCCTTCCTCCGTGGCCCGCCCTGCCCTTTGCCACCTTCATCGTCGGCTACCCTAGGAGGAAGAAGAATCCAGCAGGCTCGGGGTCCCCAGGAGGGGTGGGGAACCCCTGGTGGAGGTTAAAAAACACTATGCTAAAACTCCCAAATGTTGCCCAATGGGCCCAGAGACAGCCCGGTCAGGAAGCAGGTAGGGCAGTGGGGAGCCCTGAGGGAGGGGTGGGAGGCTGCAGTTGAGATGACCACCTCCAGGGTGGACATTGGGATCCATTCGGGCTGCGCGGGCCTGGGAGTGGAGTGGCCATGACCCTTGGCAGAGGGAAGGCTGTGGATCCCGAGGTAGGGAGCAGAATGTGGACAGCGAGAGGGGGACGGTGGGATGAGGGCTAATAGGTGGGGGGTAGGGTGGAGGA
This sequence comes from Echinops telfairi, assembly GCF_000313985.2. Lineage (NCBI taxonomy): Eukaryota > Metazoa > Chordata > Mammalia > Afrosoricida > Tenrecidae > Echinops > Echinops telfairi. Next base: position 4,012,010 of record NW_022104341.1, on the reverse strand, counting down.
GGGGCGATGGAAGCCAAAGCAGTTAGTTGCCAGGAGCCCGAGGGGACTGCCCAAGGGCTAGCAGAAGGGGCTAGAAGCAAGACAGCTACTCCGCTTTCTGGAGAAATCCTGCCATGGCGCCCTTCTCTCCAGGGGCTGGGCTGCGAGGGGAGAGACAAGGTCTAGACTGTTCAAGGTCGAGGTGGGTGGTCCTTGAGCAGCAGCTCAGAGGCCTGGCCTGCAGAAGCAGGATGTGGGCTACCCCAGGGAGTGGAGGTCACAAACAGTCCTGGCCCACTGCTATGGATAAGAAAAACTCACTGCCACTAAGTCAATGCCAAGACAGTGACCCTATAGGACAGGGTAGAACTGCCCCTGTAGGTTTCCGAGATGGTAACTCTGCAGAGGTAGAAAGCTTTGTTTCTCTCCCCCAGAGTGGCTGGTGGTTTTGAACTGCTGACCTTTTGGTGAGCAGCCCAACGTGGAACCACTAGGCCACCAGGGCTCCTTGGACAAAGACTTAGGGGCACCAAACACCCCTGCTTGAACTCTGGGTGTAGCTTAGGGAGTGCAGAGGGGTGGCGAGGCCAGCAGGGCTGGGCCTCCAACACCCAGGAAGACAGAGAGCCAGAGAGATGGGCCTGTGAGCTACTCACCAACTGGCCTTGCCTTTGGGCCCACGGTGGTCAGGCAGCATGTCCGCGCAGCTGCCCCCTTCAGCCTCTGGTCAGGAGGCAGTGAGGAGGGAAAGCAGCCGGGGGCAGGGACATGTGTTGAGCAGGAGAAATGTGATTCTTCACTCTGGGGAGGACAGCTTGCCCCGCAAACCAACACCCTGCGCCTCAGCCGGGTGGACAGCGGCCGGCATCTGTCTTGCCTCAACTGAGGACGATTGCGACATACTGGCGTCTGTAGCCAGCATGGGAGAGGGGCAGGGCCAGTGGGGTGGGTGATGGGGAGAGGTGTGCTGCCGGGTCCCCCCTCTCCCTTCTCCTCCTCAGCGAGCAAGTCCTTGCTGGCTGGGACCCCAAGCTCTTCCTGGAAAGGGCCCTCACCTTGAGGGGCCATGAATGTAGAGCCCGCTGATGGCAGAGGTGCTGGTACTGGCCCCAGGCTGTGTCCAGGGGGGCCGCCCCGGGAAGGGCCTCGCCCTCACTGTGCCTGGGCGGCTTCTCTCCCTGGCTGGCGACACAGAGCTGCTCTCAGGAGCTTTCAGGACGGGTAGGGAGGAAGAAAGACCCTAAGACTGACGCTGTGGTTTGGGGGACTTGGGCAGGACCGGTGTGTTCCAGAAAGTGGGGCTGTGTATGGGCTGAGTCCCTGGGTTTGTGCTTAACCACTAGCTGAAAGCTTGGCCGTTTGGATCTTACCAACAGCACTGGGAAAGAAAGGCCTGATGGTCCCTAAGATCACAGCCACTCTGGAGCTTGCCGCTCACTCCTCCTGAGGGGCAGAGAGAATAGAGGGGGGAAGGGGGAGGGGCGGGGGGGAGAGCAGCTGAGTCTTCTCAAAGCCCACAGGACTTACACAAATTGAGGGTGGGCAGGGGAGTTCTTTAGAGCAGACAGGGAGGCGCTCAGTACCAGCTTCCTCCCCAATCCACCCCACCCCCACTCTGTCCCTGCAAACAGACACCTCCCTCCAGGGGAAAGTGTCCATCGGCCTTCTGGGTAACATGTGACAATGTTCACAAACATGTCCACACCTGGGGTGTCCTCTGATGCCGATGCCACAGCCCCGTGAGGGCATGAGGCCCAGCAGAGGAGAACAACTCTCAGAGGGGGCAGGGAGTGCAGCGTGGCGTTATGTCCTTAAATCTCCGCTGTCCTGTGCTCCCCCCAGCTCACCAAATTAAAGCCAAACACACCACCATCGAGTTGATTCTGACTCTTAAGGACCCTATAGGATTGAGTAGAACTGCCCTTGTGGGGTTCCAAGACTATAACTCTACAATGCCGCCCTTCTCCCTTGGAGCGGCTGGTGGTTTCAAACTGCTGGCCTTGCAGTTAGCAGCCCAATACATAACCACTACACTACCGGGGCTTACAGGGAAAGATTTCTTCAAGGTCAAGGAACATGCTCAATCTCAGTGACAGGAATGGGTCTCCAGTCCTGAGCTCCAAGTCCAGTGTCCATCACTGTGGGTGGTGCAGACAGATGTGCCTTAACTGCCCTGGGGGGTCGGCAGCTCTGAAGTACGTAGCTGGAGAGAGTTCCAGCTCCCCAGAGACACCATGGGCTTTAGCTTTTATCTACCAACCCCCAAACTCATGGCCACTGAGTCAATTCCAACTGCTGCTGATTCCATAGAGGGCTTAGGAAATTGTACATCTTTAGGGAAGCAGACAGCCTCATCTTTCTCCCAGAGAGCAGCTGGTGGCTTTGAACTACCAACCTCAAGGTTAGTAGTTCACAATGCCCTGGCCGACAGAGCCAACAATACTTTTAACTCAGATCTATGGAAATCGTGGTGTCCTGTGGGAAAGATGGAGGAGGCTCTTGGTGAAGGTGGGGATGGGGTGGAGGCTGAACTAGGTCTCCCTCCTCACAGCAAATTTGGGAGGAGTGGGGTGCAGGGGAAGTGTTGAGGGTGAGAGCCCAGGACTGAAAGGTTGGAAGAGAAAGAGGAGGATGAGCAGGCAGGCTTCACCCACCATGGCCTAGCAACGCTTGGGGGGCTGGGATCCACCTGTGGACACACTGTGGCCCCAGGGCCATGGAGACTCAGGTGTGGTCCTCAGCAAATACTTGAGCTGAGAAAGGGATCCGGTACCTGCCTGGGAAGTAGGTCAGGTGTGGCGCGGGGCTGCATGCCAGGGAAAGTATTAAATGAGCTTCTAGCTCATTTGCATGTCCTAATTAACCATAAAATGAGCCCTGGGGGCAGAATTAAGCTGTCAGTTTCTCACTACTTACTTCCACTATCTACTCCACCCCTACACACTCTCCTTCTACTCAACACCGCCCCTGCCCCTGCCCCACCCCTTCCTGCCTGGCTTAGGCCTCTAGCGTTTCCATTCCCCTCCCCTCTCAGCGTCAGTACAATAAACAGTCTCCATCATTGTCACCGCAGGGGCCCAGAAGGGGAGGAAAAAGTTTAAAAAACGATGAGAGGTAAACGAATTGGCCATCATCTTTCTTTAACAAAGCACGACACAGCGGGTGGGGCGTCTGTCAGCCGGGTCAGGATCCCCCTGCTGGACAGACAGGCTTCCATTTGTCATGCACACAGGGCACAGATCATGGGGTGGACTGCTTGCCTGGACTTTGAGGCAGATCCGGATGCTGTGCGGGTCGTGTACCAGGCACAGGATTGCGTCCCCAGGCGGGCTGTTTCACTGTCTGCCCTGCGACAGAGAGGCTTTGGTCAAGATGTATGCTGCCCTAAGTCTGCCCCAGAAAGTTAGAATCTCAGGGGCGGCGTACAGGGGGTGCCCTGAGCAGGAAATGAGATCTCTCAAAGGCGAAGGTATCCAAACTAAACCCGGTCAAATGCACTGCCCCACAGGGGCTTCTGAGGCTGGGGATCTTTACAGACACAGGTTGCCACGTCTTCAGTGGAGCAGCTGGTGGGTTCAAACCACGAACTTTGGGCTTGTGGCCTTAACCTTTGTGCCACTAGGGACCCTGCAGCTGGCAGCAAACAGCACTTCCTAATTGTTTTGTTCCGGCCTTAATTAAAAACATGGTTCCATTCCCTGGAATCCTTTCCAGCCAGCAGCTTCTGTCTTTCCCACTGTTCTGCCTTGAGGTCGGGAGCAGTCCTGCCTTCCTAACACCACACGTGGCATGGGGTGGGGGTTCAGGGGGTGGGGGTGGGGTCGAGTGTGACAATGTTCACAAACATGGCCACACCTGGGTGTCCTCTGATGCCGATGCCACAGCCCTGTGAGGGCGTGAGGGCCAACAGAGGAGAACAACTCTAGAGACACCACCACGGGGGCTGTATTTTTTCTTTGCGTTGGGTCACGGGGTTAGTGCCTACACTGAGGGGGCAGGGAGTGCAGCGTGGCCTTATGTCCTTAACTCTCAGCTGTCCTGTGCTCTGCCCTCAGAAAAGATGGATTACTGGAGGATGGCCAAGGGGTGACTTGATTTCCTACAGAATCCTTCCAGACTCGAGTTGGTGCCATTTTGAAGAATTTGCTATATGGCCAGGGGCTGGCTCCTTTTAGTAGATGGAATGTTGACATGATGGGATAGCTCCACGCACAGTTCTCTCTCTCTCTCTCTCTCTCTCTCTCTGCAGTCACAGCCTTCACCCAGAGTGGTGCGTTGCAGAGAGACAAAGACTGGGCACTTGCAAACTGCAAGGAGAGGAGAGGCTCGGGCTTGGGCGCGGATAACACTAGGGTTCAAATCCCAGGTCTTCCCTGTGCTAGTGTGAAACCAGACTGCTGCTCCCTACTGCCAGCCCAGCGGTCCTGACTCACAGTGGCCCCATGGGACTGGCTAGAACTGCCCCTGTGGGCTTCTTCGTGGGAGTAGAAAGCCTCCTTTTTCTCCCGAAGAGGGGTTGGTGGTTTCAAACTGCTACCCTTGCAGTTAGCAGGCGAACAAATAAGCCCTAGGCCACCAAGTATCGTGATTACATGAGCCTTGAAAGCCACTGCTCTCCGCTAAGTGCCGGCTTGGCCAGTGTAGAGCTGCCCCTGAGGGTTTCCGAGACGGTATCATGTTGTTACCAGAGCGGACAGTCTCACATTTCTCCTGCAAATCGGCTGGTAGGTTTGAATTGCCAACGTGGCGGTCAAGGGCGCAACGCCAAACCCCCAGCGCGACCAGGGTCCTTCCATGCGCCTTAGGAGCCTGCAGTTATCAGGGGGAAAACCCCAGCCCGTTCTGAAGGTTGAAAGAGCCGGCGTGCACATTGCCTGCAAACGGTGGGTGCTCAGAGAATTGGGCGGCCCTTTCCCCTTCCTGTAGTTTCACCCACCAAAAGGTGACTATCTGCCGCTTCTCTTCCTTGCCTGGGAACCGCTGCGCTCCCCCCTCCCCCACGCACCCTCCCTCCACTTCTGTCTCCTGAGGGCCCAGGGTGCGGGAAGAAGCGCTTTTCTTGTTCTTATTTTTCGTCTCCAATTTGCTATTAGTGCTCGGAGGCCAGGAAGGCGTCTTGCCTCTAATTGCAGCTGTCACACCCCATCAGGCTGAGGGGGGCAGCCGGGTGGGGGTGAGGGCGTGCCCTGCGCGGCTGGTTCGGCCCTAACAGGGACCCACATTGTCTTTTCCCAGCCAGTGGGCGTTCCGTGCCTGCACTGGGAGGGCTTCCAGAGGGGGCGGGCCGAGGCGGGCCCTTGATCCGCTGGCCAATTGCCAGAGCGTCTTTAGAAAAGCTCTATGCAGGCCTTGGCTGACCTACGCTGGGAGCAGTTACAGTCCCTGCTGGCCCTGGCTGACTCTGGGTGCCTGTAGCGCGCCCGAGAGGCGGCCCACGGAATGCGGCTAGCGGGTTAAAAACTGAGCAGGGATTTCTGTGGGCTCTCCTTTGCCCCACCGGAAGAATCCCGTGGTGTCACCAGGGGTTCATTAAACCCTGGGCTACTAACCAAAAGGTTGTGCTTCAACTGAGTCCAAGAAACCAAACTCACAGCCACGGAGTCCAGAAACCCCCTGAAAACCCATGCCCTCCCTCTCCAAGGGCACAGTGCAGTGGGCACGGACTTTGTGACAACTGGCTTGGCTTGTGTTTTGGGCAGTGTCCCAGGTGCTAGCTCAGGGCAGATGGTTTTAAGCTGTTGACAGGCACATGCATGTGTGTGCGTGTGTACTACCATGACGTTGACGTGGACCCGCAGTGGCTCTATCGGTTTTCTCTGGAAGCTGCTGGGGCAGGGGTTGGGGGGGTAGGGGGGTGGGTGTGTTGAACTGCAGCTCAATGCTTTCACTGCTTGTCGGCCCAGGTCTTTCTACCTCCAGTGAGTGGTATGAACTCGGACAAGTCGCACGCACGTCCTGGCTTATTTCCCCGATGACCAGTAGGCTGGAGAAAGGAAGGAGAGGACCCCACAAAGGCTGCCCTTCCTTTGGGGAAGACTATAAAGAGTAAGTGGGGCTTCTCAGGCTCCCTGGGGGGCACAGCTGTTTGCTTTTGATTGGAAACTACCCACGCGCAGCAGCACACAGAAGAAAGGCCTGGTGATCACAGCTTGGAACGCAGGATGCTGCCACAGGTTGGAATCAACTCCGCAGAGGCAACGGGGTTTTTGTTTCTTCTCCTCTGGGCCTGGGGATGGGCTGCTTGGCCTGGCTGTGTCCCGCTGACGTGTAGGAGGGTTGGGTCCACCACTTGGCTTGGCCTGATCAGCAAGCATCATGAGGCTGGGGTGCACCAAAGATGAATCTTTATTGGGGGCCTCTAGGGAATGTGAAGCCCCAGTGACATTCCGTATAGAATGGTCAAGTGAAGTCTTTGGGGAGCAGTGAAGGAATTCTGGGGAAGGGGGTTTCCCTGGCTGGCCGCCTCTCTCTGGCCCATCTCTGCTATTATCTCCAGCCCCAAAGGTGCACACACACGCACACTCCCACTTCACCCACCAGCCAACCCTTGCACCAGCTGCACACCTCTCGCTGGGAGACCTGGGGGCCTGCTGCTTCTCTTTAGGAAGAGAACGTAGAGTCGGGCCTCTAGAAGCCAGGCCTCCCAGGTAGGTCGCAGCATCTTCACAGTTCCTACGACTCAAACCCAGACAGCCGTGTTCATATCAAAGCCAGCAGATAGGGGCTCCTTGGGACAACTTGTGGCAGGATTCTCCACTCTCTTGGGCTCCTTGATGCCAGGGAAGGAGAAATGTCCTGAGCCCTTGGGGTGGCTTCGCTTCTTGACCTTCTGGGGGCGTCTGGCTCGGGGCTCAGAAGCCAGGGGCGTCACCCAGCCAGGCTTCTCCTTTAGCAGCCGGTCCCGGTCTGGCCGCACACTCCTTAAGAACTTCCTAAAGATGTTCGCGGTCAGGGCAAACCTGCGGCCCAGCTCCCGGAGCTGGCCCCGTCCACCTTTGGGCTCTGCAGCCTCCCCAGTCTCTTCCTTCTCCCCACCCTTCTCCAGTTCTGGCAGGTCCAGCCAGTTGCCCACCAGGTCCGCGAAGACATTGTCCCCTAGCACCAGAGGCTGTCGGTTCCGGCCCCGGGACATCAGTGTGGAGGTCCAATCATCAGGCTCCACATGCTCTGGCCCATGCTGGGCAGGGCTGTGGTGCTCTGACAGCTGTGTCCCGGGGAGGGGGGGCACGCCCCTTCCACAGGCCCGCCTATGGGGGGAGAACCTGGTGCTGCTGTCAAGAGAAGGGTGGCTGGAGGGGGAGCCAGCTGGGGGCCTGGCAGGGCCCCTGCCACCCTCACGGGGTGGAGGCTTGGGTGGTGTCCAGGGACTTTCAGGGCAGCTCGAAGCAGGCTCCCCTGCAGAGATCTCCAGCTGTTCCAGCGCTGTCTGCACCTGGAGGAGCTTCAGTTCCTGCAGCGCCCCCATCATGCTGTTCATCTGGTCCTGCAGGCCATCCCCCACCTCCTTCATGGACACCTGCAGGGAGGAGAGGAAGCACCCAGTGAGTCTCTGTGGGCATGCAACTGCCCCTCACTGGCCTAGAAGCCAAGCACACGTCTCCAGGCCAGCTGCAGCTTACACAGACCCACCTCTGCTCCAGGGAGACCAGTGCTGGGGGGACTTTAACACTGGTCAATCTGGATAAAGGACATGGGACCCAGGGCTACTAACAAGAGAAGGTAGCCACTGCCCCGGGGGTTCTTATAGACATGTATTATTCATTGGGTCAATGTAACTTCGTATATAGGAAGAAGAATTGGTGCTAGTGAAGTATGGTGTTGGTTGGGGAAGATTATTGGATAAACCATCTACTACTGCCAGAAGGACAAGCAAATCTGTCTTGGGGGAAGTACAGCCAGATGCTTTTTAGATGCCTTGAGATGAAGAGACTTGCACAAGTCATTGGGAAAGACCAACTGATCGATAGAAAAAGGTATCATGTTCGGGAAAGCAGGTCAATGAGCATGGGCAACACCCTCGGATGGATTGCCACGTCAGCCACAACACTTGGGCGCAGACATCAAAGACCGTAGAAATAGTGCAGGATCGACCGGCAATGTGTGTTCTGTTCGACATATGGAGCTGACTTGACGACAAACAGCTACCACATATCAATCTCTACTAATGTATGCCTATCCCAGGAGGTGCTGTTACATTGCTGTCACACCTACATTGAGTCCATTCGGGCTCAGTGACCCTGTGTGCAACGGAAAGAAACGCCACTCCGTCCTGTGCCATCCTCACAACGCCTGTTAGCCTTTGCGCCCAGGGTCCCAGCCACTGTGTCAATCCATCTCATCCAGGGTCCCAGTGGATGTTGGCAGCTGTTTCTCCTCCTTTTGAGTCATGCCCCATCCATCCGTGAAGGTCTTGAAAGCTGTGCTCCATCCACCTCATCAAGGTCGACTCTATTTTGAGGAGGCAGCTCTTCTGCAGCTGTATTTTGATGCCTTTCCACTGGAGGGGCTCGCCTTCTAGCACTGCCTCAGGCAACGTTCCCCTGCTAGTCCCTCAGAGGTGGACCGTCTGTTCCATCTTTGTGACCTGTTCTTAGTCTGGGAGCTCTGCTGAAACCTGCCAACCATGGGTGGCCCTGCTGGTATCTGAAATACCAATCGCATAGGTTTCAGCATCACAGCAACATGCAACCCCCAGTGTGGCAGACTGGGGCGGGTCCTGTGAGGCAGTGACGATTATCGTCCCCATGGTCAAGATGGTGATACTGGGGCACATACGTACGCTCATCGTTAAAAGTGGAGCTGAGATCAGTCTGGGGTTCCATAAGGTTGGCGAGGCCATCCTCGTCCCTCTGTGCCTGTCCATCTCCTCCCGCCCCGAGCCTCCCGGAGACGATGACGACGGCCGCAGCAACAACTTGCGAACACTGGCTGTGTAACAGGGGTTGTGCTAAGCACTCACACCATCTTTACATCAACTCTGGGAGGTTGCTTTCTTCTCGTTTGAACAAATGGGTGAGCCATGGTCTCACACAAAAAACAAAAAAGCCCACTGCCATAGAGTTGATGCCGACTCATAGTGACCTTATAGGACAGGGTAGAACCACCCCTGTGTGAGTTTATGAGGCTGTAACTCTTCACAGGAGTAGAAAGCCCTATCTTTGTTCTACAGAGCTGACGGTGGTTTCGAACTTCAGACCCTGGGAACTGCAGGCCAACGTGGAACCACTGTGCCACCAGGGGTGAACTAACTTGTCTAAGGTGGCAGATAGCTCATGAAGCTGGCTTCACACTCAGGACCCTCACCCTCCGCATGCTATAGTCTACGTGTCCAAATGCCTCTCCGAGACGGCTGGTCAGGGAAGTTTGACTATTTTGTTCTCTTCAGGATGGAGGGGACATCACGGAAAGAAGAGCGATCCAGATTCCACAGAGAAAGCCCTGTGTCTGGGGCTCCCTTTGGGTGTTGTGAACATCGAGTCAGGGGAGGGGATGAGAGGCCAGAAGACTGAAGATTGCTCGGCTCTTCCTAGATCTTCCCCTCCTCCTGCATCCCCG
>NW_022104341.1:3994966-4002329 GCF_000313985.2 Echinops telfairi | reverse complement strand
CTTGGACTTGGCTCCAACCCCCTTTCTGCCTTCTTGGCCCAATTGGCTCCACTGTCCTGGCCAAGCCTGAGTAGAAAACTGAGGGCCCGTTTTCCCAGCCCCACGGTGGATGTCTAAGGTCCGAGTCCCAGGTGCCAGCTGGAAGGGGCTGAGAGAATAACTTGGGCCAGGGCCGAGTTTGGAGAGTGGGCAGGGCAGGCTGTGTCTGATAACATTCATGAGGTCCCAGTGCCTGGACCCAAGCTGCCTTGCTCCCCGCCAGCTCCCTCCCCAGACCCTGCTCAAGTTACCCAGCAAGGCAAACCTGGTGTTCGGGGACCATCTGTTGCTTAAGCCCCTCAGAGACCCGCAGGATTATCTTACCTCACAGGCTTGCTTAACACGCAGATCTAAGCCTGGAGGATGGAGGGGCTGCGACTAGAAGGGCAGGCAGCTGAGGCTCCTGCAGCAGGACTGACAGCTGACCTTCGAAGGCTTCTGGGGAAGATCCTCCCCTGCCAGCTAGGGAAGAGGGTGGGGAGCTGGAGGGACATAGTTGGAGGTCACATGCCATGAACTGGGGCAAGGGGACCAACTGTCCCTGAGAGGGTCCGCTCTGTGCACCTTTCCAGAGCAGGGCAAGCTGTGGTGGCTGGGGGTGTGGCAGAGCTAGGACTTGCCCGAGGGCCTGGGGGCCTGGGTGAGTGTTTTCACGGGCTGTTGTAGCAGCAGCAGCAGCAGCAACAGCTAAGGCAGAGGTCCTCTGGCTCTGTCCTCTCCCTCCACCTCCCACACAGCTCAGCTGAGAAGACCCAGAGCTGCGGCCGGCCGAGTGGACACTAAGCCTCAACTCAGCCTCCTCCTTGGCCCTCCCAGCTAGCAGCTTCTTGCTCATTTCCCACTTGACTTTTCGACTCCATGGGAGCCACCCCAATCCCTGCCCCACCTCCCAGCCGAGCAGCCAGGATTGACAGGCGAGGGTCTGACACAAGTCTGACAGGGTCAGTACCTGTGCCTGCCCTTCCAGCACCCCCCCACACACACACACACCATGCATAGCTCTCTATCTGTGTTTTCCTCCCCAAACGGTCACCACTGCCCCCTCTACCCCCATTCCCTGGGATGCCCCAGAGCCCTCCTAAAGGCCTCCCAGCCACCCAGCCAGGGCCTGATCAGGCTCCCCCCACCCCCAACACCATCGCCACACCACGGATCATGTTACTTGCTGCTCAGAAGCTCCTAGTGGCTCCCTGTTGCTCAGGGAATAAAATCGAAACACTCCTATAGCCAAGACCCGCCTCAACATAATTCTAACTTCCAGTGGCAGGCACACCCTGGCTGCCTGACGCCCCCCAACCCCCACAACCCCTCCATGGGACAGTGACGGTGAGTCCACAGCCTGAGCGACTGGGAGCTATGCATCATGTCATCTCCCCAGCACCCAGCTACACACCATCCCCAAATCATCCTTCCAGAGTGTTAGGGACCCACAGACAGTCAGTCACCAGAGAGAAAAGCGGGGCAGTGGCCCAAGGGTTCATTTCAGCAAGCGGCCAGAGTGTGTGCTGGCAGGCTTCCTTCCCAAAGGCTGACCACGGTCCAGGTCAGAGGCAGTGGAGGAATGAAATGACCCCATTCAATCGCTTCCAGTGTGGAAAAATCCCTCAGAAATAATGCGGACATTCTGTATCATGTTCCAGGGAGAATGAAGGCGTGGGTATGGAATTTCGGGCTGCCCTTACAACAGAGACCCCATTTAAGTCAACGAGGGTTGCAATTGCACCCACGTGGAAGCTATAGTTCGGTATTGGTGAAACGCCTGGGTTCTGGAAACAAATGGAACAGCGTTTGAATCTCAGCTTGGCTACTTTGTAGCTGTGCATTCTGGGCAGGCTACTGAAATGCTCTGGTTTCCCCCTTTTGCCGTTCTTTAAGGTGGAAAGAATCATTCCTGTCCCCTGAAGCTCTTCTGCAGATGAGGCGAGGGGATCTGCAGGCTCCAGAGAAAGCACTGGATTAAGTGGCTCTTGCTTTTCTATATAAGATCTATGCCTTTGTTCAAGGAGCTATGGCGGCGCTGTCTGGTAGACACTGGGCTGCTATCCACAAGGTCTGTAGTTCGAACCCACCATTGCTCCACTGGGAGGAAAATGAGGCTTTTCGTTCCCCTAAATATGTAAAGCAGTGGTTCTCAACCTTCCTAAGGCCGTGACCCTTTAATACAGTTCCTCATGTTGTGGTGACCCCACAACCAGAAAATGACTTTCGTTGCTACATCATAACTGTCATTTTGCTACAGTTATAAATCAGGTGACCCCTGTGAGAACTGCTAATTTAAAGTCTCAGAAAGCCAAAGGGGCGGTTTTGCTCTGTTCTATAGGGTCACTCCACCAGCTGCTCCAAGGGAGGAAAAGGGCGACTGACCCCATCAAGATGGACAGACTCGGGAGCGCACACACGGGCAGTTTGCTCTGTACTGCAGGGTGGCGAGGAGTCGGAACAGCCTGGACTGTGGGACGTGTGGGGTTTGGTTTTCCAACCTGAGTGTTGGCGGGGGCACTGCCTTAGAAAGGCCCACGGTGAGCTACGTCTGTAAGCACCACAAGCCAAGAAGACCCCATGAGCCATTCTCCTCCGTAGCTCAACAGCAGTGCGCTGGTTGGTTTCGCAGTTTTTGGAATTTTTTTTCATTTCATTAATTTTATTATTAAATCATTTTTACTGCTCTTACAGCTCTTATGACATTCCAGACATCGATTGTACTCAAGCATATTTGATTTTGTTTTTGCTTTTTTTAAAGCACATTTGTTATTAATGTACTTCTAGAATATTCTAGAATATTCCTTCCTCAGTGGAACTTCACACAGAGTGGTGACTGGAATCCACTCCTAGCTGGTGTGAAGAGAAAGGCACCTCTCAGGCTGTTGCCTCTGGTCACCCCCACTCAGGGGTACAAAAGAGGAACTGGGTCAGTCCCGCACAGGGAGTTGACCCTGAGGGGTGGGAAGGCAGCTGCGAGCTGAGGAAGGAGGAAGTCTGAGCTGTGGGGAACATGGGACCTTCATCTGGGTCCTGCCTGGCGGGGGAGGGGGAGGGTCTGGCGAGGTAGTGGGGCAGCCAGCCGGCAGCTTTTCCTAACCTCCAGGGGGATGACGTCACCACGGAGAAAGAACCAGAGCGTGGGACTTGCTTGGATCCCAGGGCTCCTCTGGCCCTGGGAACCAAAGGGGGCGGACAGGGGCAGTGTGGGAGAGAGAGCAAAGGAGAGGGGCCCACTCCGAAAATCCCCAACTGGAAATGCGCCCCTGAAATCCCTGGCCCCCTGTACCTCCAGTTCTTCCCAGACCGGGGACCCAGCTTGCCTTCAGAAGTTCTGGCCAGTGAGAACTGAATGAATGAATGAATGAATGAATGAACAAAACATGCCGGCCCCTGGTGCCTCTGCTATCCTCCGGCTTTCTGAGGAACCCCCTCTCTGCCAGCAGCTGAGGGGTTAACCACCCAGGGGCTCCTCGAAGGAGTCCTGAGATGGTCTTGTTGATGCTGACTCTCCAGCCACTTGGGGTGGGATGGAGCTGAGGGGCCTCTCACTTTCCCCACAAGCCTTCTCTCTCCTCCACAGGAGCCCAGCACGGGCCTAGCCCGCTGCACCGCCAGAAATGGGGCCTTTCTTAAGCATCCCCCAGGGCGACCCTGAAAGGCCTTGCCACCACCCCGTCTGCCTCCTGTCACCCCAATCCACTTCCCCAGCCCCGTGAGTCCTGTCCAACTTTAGTCTCTCCCACCGCACGCACTGTAAACCAGCCCCTCATTTCCCCCTGCACTGGCCCCTGGGGTCCTGCTGAGGACACACTGGGCAGCATGACATTGGAGGACATTGGCCAGCCCCGGCGTGCTTGCATTTCTGAGCCTGTAAAATCATAACCCCTGGGGGTGGAGGGTGTATCCCTGGTCTTTCCCCTACAATGCCCTCCCCGACCCCACAGGCACTCTGGGAGGCTGAAGCTACCCCATTGCATGGGTCAGCAAACCAGGGAGCCGAGAGGGTCACCCCCTTCTTCTGTGTTTCCCAAACATCATTCATTCATTCAAACATCATTCACTCATTCGTTCCCAGAGCTCCTGGATGCTTTTCACCATAGCAACATGCGACCTGAAAGCAAACTGAAGAAAAAACAAACACAAACACAAACTCGCTACCACTGAGGTATGTTCAACTCAGAGCAATCCTCTAGGACAGAGCAGAATGGCCCCTGGGGGGTCCGAGGCTGTGAATCTGAACACGGGAGCAGAAAGCCTCGCTTTCTCCCCTGGAGAAGGCTAGTGGATTCAAATCATTGACCTGGTGGTTAGCGGGCCTGGCCACAAACGGATAGCAATCACACACACATCTGAAACACTGTGGGCAAACAGGATGAAAAGAATAGACATTTCCCACCAGCTTTTTAAAGGCCCCTTTCACGGGTGTGTGTAAGTAAAAGTTAACCAGCTAGAAGGCCTGAGGGTCTCTTAGGGGAGATGAGGGACCCGACTCACCCAGGCCAGCGGACTTTCCATGTGGTCATAATCAGTGGCCCTCAGCCTGGGGATTGTTGTGAGGGGCAGCCCGGCCAGCGGTGGGAAGGACAAAGGGCAACTGTCATGCAGTTGGGGAGGAAGAGCATGAAGTCATCCTTCTCGGGGACTCCAGGACCCAATTCATCCTTTCCCCAGGAAGGCTTCTCCGCACTGACTCACCGGCCGGAAGAGCGGAGAGGAACAGTGCCTGGGGCCGAGGAGGAAATGTCTGGACACAGATCCCACCAAGCTGGACCCCCCAGCCCCTGGCTCTGGGGCGAGTAGAGTGGGGCGAGCTGGCCATAGACAGACGGCACCCTTTCCTCATGGCCCTTTGCAGTGTGTGTGTGTGTGTGAGGGGCGGGGGTGCCGAGGAAAATGTGGTGCCAGCATCCTCGGCTTCCTTCCCAGTCCTCCCCAGGCCCCTGACTGATCCGCCAGCTGTGCCCCCGTCCATCCACCCATCTCACGCCCTCTCCCAGCTCTGCCAGAAGCCTTTGACACAGGCTGCAGCTTTGCCTGTGGACCTGGCTGAGGGCCCTGATTCACCCCCGCCTGCCCCCATGCCTCCCCCTTCCTTACTCACAGGGTCCCACAGTTTCTTTCAGCCCCTCTGGAAGATAGGAAGAGGCTCTTGTGCGGAAACGGGGGAAGCCCCGCTTTTGCCAAGTGGCCCATTCTTCAGCTCCATGAATAGTGACCTTCACAGGGCCTGCTCTTGGCTGGGACTCTCCACAGGAAGGTAAAGGAGAAACGGCGCCAAGGGCCCGGGAGGGAGGAGGGCAAGGAGAACGAGAGGCTGTGGCACGGATGAAGCTGGGTTCCCAACGGAAGCATCCATCGGGGGCCACACACTCGGGCAAAAGGCAGGCAGGTGGAGAGGGGGGTCCCCTCTCGCCTCTTTCTGGGAGCCTGCCTCTACCCCAACACCTCTCAAGTCTCCTGCTGACCAGCTCTAGCTCCTCGCTACTGAGGTCACTCAATCCAATTCCTTGGACATCCATCCCAGAGATCTCTCAAGAAGCTACCTTTTTCTCTTCCAATCAGGCCGTGCTCATCTCTCTCCAAGACTCTGCATAAAAAGCCTTTTAACTCATCTCCTGCCTCAATTCCCTGCTTCCCCACTCCATGCTGCCTGGCCACGAGGCTCTCCAAGGCTTACAAAAAAGCCAGGCTCCTTAGCAGGGCATGCAAAGTTCCCGACAGTCTGCTCTCCACAACTCTGCCTATCATCTCAGCCTGAGTGAAGGGGTGGAGTCTAGCCTGTCAATCAGGTCAGAGCCAAGGAGGCCTCTGTGTGGACATGGCCTTCTCCTGAGGATTCTGGGAACTCCTCTCTTCCTCCCAGGAAACGGGATACACACTTTCCCTGTGAGACATTCCTGTTGACAGCCCACATGGAGCTATACTGATGGAGCCAGAGCCCTGGAGCTGGAGGAGTCACATGGAGACCCACATCAGTGCTGAGATGCTTCTATCGCCACTGGATCTGCAAGACTTTCCACCCCACTGGCCTGTGATCCTGCATTCAGCACCATTGCATGCACTGTGTGAGTCTGAAGAGAAATTTATAGATTGGTATCGGACATATGGGCTAATATCAGACTTATGGACTTGATCTAGACTGGGATGTTTTCTTTATAGCAACTCTCTTATATAAAGCTCTTTCTTATACACATATGAGTGCCTATGAATTTGTTTCTCTAATCTACTCAGCCTAACACACTATCCTTTTGCCCACCATTCCCTACAGATATCCGATGTTCTAGCCAATCCACAGCTAGGCAGCCTTCAAACATCCCCACTAGTCACTGAACACCCCATGACGTCAGGCTCCCTCCGTGCCTTTTGCTCAGGCTGCTGCAATACCTGCCCAGACCGCTGCTGTGTTCTGTGGGTGCCCTGGAGGCCGAGCTCAAAACCACTGCCTCCTCTGTGAAGCTTTCCCTGGTCCCCACTAGCAGGTTGTTTCTGTTCTCAGACCACTGGGTGTGTGCCTTTAATGTAGCACTTCTGTTTCTACGCTAGAAGTCACACACACACACACACACACACACACACACACACACACACACACACACTTCCCTTATGGTGATTTGGTGATGGTTTACAGAACAGGTCAGATGTCCTTTCAGCCTCTCATACGCATTTGGTTCCGCTGCCTTGATTGCTGTGCCCACAATCACTCATCCCACTTCCTCTCTGTGTCCCCTGTTTTCACCCCCCCTTCTGAAATGTGTTCTTGGGTAAATGCTACCCTTTTTATCTCAAATATATGATTCTTCTAAGGTGTGAGCCCCTCACAAGTGCTATTGTTCCCACAAGAGAGGCTCTCTATTGTTGGGCTGAAAACTGAGCCCTGGAGGTGATGTCATTTCCAGACCTGCAGGGTGACTCCTGGCCTCGGCCTTGGAGGTTTATACTAGCAGTTTTAATGCACATGTCGGTCAAGGGTATACGTCTGAAATCAGGCTGCCTGGGAATGATTCCTAACTCTACTACTTGCCAGATCTATGGCCTGGCTAAGTCACTCCACCTCCCAGTTCTCTAGTTTGTCATTGGAAACCTGGGGACAACGAAAGTACGCAGCTCCTAATGTTGCTCTGACAATAAATGGCACACTATATTACATGTGTATGCCTGGCATACCCATGGATGTTTTATGAGTCTCTCCGCCAGTAAGCTGAGTTTCCTGGAGAGGCAATGGGTGTTGGTGGTGACCATGGTGCCTGGTGAAATACCTTGACCCCAGCTCAATAAATAGATGGTGTGAATAACTGACTTCTGCAAGCCAGCCTCATCAAGCCATCACTCGAGTTCACCAAGT
>NW_022104341.1:3992446-3994053 GCF_000313985.2 Echinops telfairi | reverse complement strand
ATGCCCCTCTGGCAGGACCCCTCTAGTCACAAGTGAGGGACCCGAACAAAGTTACTATCAGACAGAGGGTATTGTAAACTTGATCATCGTGGATCAAACCATGGCATAATATGATACCTGGTCAGTTGACCTCCCTCTTGACCCAACTGAATTTACTCTAGGCGCAAATATTTCTCTACTGTGCCAAGACAGAACTTTCTTCTCTGGCTTTTCAAATATGGATCGTGGTATTTTCTGCCTTACGCTTTACTTTTATCTTTATATTATTATTTTCTTCTTGCTGTTTTTGCTTAATTTTGTTGTTTATTGCTTCAATTGGGTTTCCCAGTTGGTGAAGCATAAGATGCACAGACACAATAATGAAGCAACTGTTATTTGGGGGTAAGATGGGGGGTGGGAAAGTGAGGATTTGGGGAGCAAACAATGAATTGGGAGCACTGTGTGAATATTATTTCAAGAAAACTACTAGAAAAGAGGAAGAAATCAAACTTGACCAATGGCTACCATGGGTGGAGGAAGAAGCGTCTTCGCGTAGAGGGCACTGAGTTTACGGTAGTAGTGACAGAATAAGTCGGAAAAGGACATCAACAATGTTTGTACAACACGAAGAGTATAATCAGTGGCACTGAGTTATACATGTATAAGTTGTTGAATTGGAGAATATTTTGTTGGGTATATGTTTGCCACAGTTATAAAAAACAATGATATGAATAACAGTGAGTACAAGGAAAAAGAAAATATTCCAGAATCTATTGCAGTGAGGATTGTACAACTCTTCTTGATATGAGAGAATTATTGAATAGTATGACATTCAATAAACAACAACAAATGAGTTTCTGTCTGAGAACCCACAAGGCCAGTGCCACCCAGTCCCGTAAGGTCGCCATGTGTTGGAATGGGCTCAATGGCAGTGAGTTTGGCTTTGTTTTGGTATAATGCCTTGGGCTCCATGAAGAACCTACAGGTGGGCGGCAGGTTCCAGAATCGTCATTCCAGAACGTTATAAAGTGGGTATTTTTTTTAGCAGCGACAAAGCACAGCTCTGACACACATGGGTCTCGGTAAGTCAGAGGCCAGCAGAGAAAGCAGCTGCTACTGGCAGAGATGAGAAGACAAAGGCACAGTGAGGTTACAGAATAGGTCAGTGTGACACAGAGCCAGGACTAGAGGTCAAGTTGCCTAACCTTAAATCCCAATGACCATGCCACACTGGCTAACGAGTCACTGGAAAAGTCAAAGACATGATGAGATCCTTTGTAAAAAGCTTTTTTCTGCCTCAGGAAATGTGTTCTCTGGCGTAACTGAAGCCCCTGCCCCGAGAGTTGAACGTTGATCCTAATCTGTCTCCTGGATCATCTGCTGCCTCATGGTTACTCACTGGGCTGCTAGCCGAAAGGTCAGCAATTCGAAACCACCAGCCACTTCCCTGGACAAAGATGAGGCTTTCTGCTCCCAGAAAGAGTTCCAATCTCAGCATCCCAGAGGGGGAGTTCTACCCTGTCCGGTAGGGTCACTGTGAGTCAGCATCGACTGGATGCGAGGGAGTTTCCTTTTGGGTTTTGTTTTTGCCTTGAGACACTGTTCCTTCCCAGTTCTCCTGAACCTCC
>NW_022104341.1:3989377-3991292 GCF_000313985.2 Echinops telfairi | reverse complement strand
GTTAGTGGGATAAATGAACGAAGAACCATCCAAGGCATTCTCCAACCTAGGGCAGAGCCAGGCAAAGGGTGCTCCTGGGAGACAAGACCCAACTAACTCTCTGTAGTACACTGTCATCAAGTCAATTCCAATCCACAGAGACCCTATGCAAAGTTCCCGAGGCTGTGACTCTTCATGGGAGCACAGAGCCTCATTTCTCTGGCACACCGGCTGGTAGATTTGAACCACTCACCTTGAGGTAAGGGAACAGCCCAGCATCTAACGAATAGTGACCCTAAACACCCCAGAGCTCATAACATAAACTATGTACCTTTCCTACCCCCCCCACCACCACCACCGCAAGACCTGGGGTATAAACGACCAACATCTTCCTCTCTTGGCCACAACCAAGCTGCACGGAGTTCAGCCCCCACAGCTCTTAGAGGAAGGTGGCCAAAGGGCTGGCCTTGGGTTAATTCAGCTTTACTTTCCCTGTTTATCCCATTGGGGAAACTGAGGCACTGAGGTCCAGCCTAGCTGCCCAAGCAGGCTGAGATATCAGGGTGGGGGTGGCTCTCACAGGGCTGCCTGTCATTCAGCTAGGGCTCCTTTCTGAGCAGGCTGGCACTGGGGAGGAGGCGGGCCCCATGGGGAGGGGGTGCGGAGCTCTCCCATCTGAGTGTCATTCTGGGCCCTGGGCCAGGCGTTTGGCTTCCTCTCTGAGAGTCAAAGGCTGAAGCTGCTCAGACAAAGGGCCAAATGAAAGCTAATGGGGAGCTCGGTGACTTCAGTGTCTCCCCTTCCTCTTCCTGGGGTCTGGGGACTCAATCCCTTGGCAGCAGAGGGTGCAAACCAAGCTCTGGAACTCAGCTCGGTGCAAATTCCTGTTTGCCTTTTTTATCCTCCTGGCACCCACCGACTGTCTCCCTCCCCTCACCACCTCCCACCTAGGGTTCGGTAAAAAATGCAAATCAGTAGGATTTTAAAATTCCAGCCCATGCCAGGAACACCCACAACCCCTCCATTAAGGCAGATCCTGAGGTGGGTGGTGGGGGCCCCCAAATCCCAACACAAAGAAGACGATTCTTTTCCAGTCTTCTCGCAGCATGGGCCTTGGACCTCAGACATTATCTGTGGTGACCTTGACCTTTCTTTCCGGCGCTGGACAGATGGATGGCAAACGTCAGAATTGTGCGTGTGTGTGGGCTAGCACCGTGGGAAGCAAGGGAAGACTCCAGTCTGGGAAGGGGTACCGGATGGATTGGGAGGGAGAGCGACGGGGACACTTCTGTCCCTCACCAAAGTAACAGGAAGTTACTGTAAAAATTGGTAACTTTTACAACTGAGTGCCCATGCAAAAAGAGGAAGGCTGGCTCTGGAGTGGGGCACACAGGAAGGGCGCCATGAGGTCATGGCAAGGAGGCATGGATGAGGACACCTGCCGCTTTACGCCCAGCCCTCCCCAGCCCCATAAGCTGGCCGCTGCCAAGCGCCCTCCCCAGCCGGCAGAGTGGAAACTTTGCTGGCAGGAGTGGAAGCGGCTATCAGAACCTTAGGCTGGCGCTTTCTGGATCCAGGTCGGGGTGCCCCTGGCTCTGGAAAGTAAGAAGAAATGGGAAAGGAGTGAAGTGAGACCCAGAAAGGTTTGAGTCCAAGCGGCACAACCGAAAAGGGGCAAGAAGCCCGCGATGGAAGCAAACATTGAGAGAGGGCCTGGTTGGCTCAGAAATGGGCAGGGTGGGGTTGGGGGGGTGCAGGTGCTTTCTATCTGGCTCAGTCCCAGCGGCTGCTAGAAGAAAGGCGGAGGTGAGGGGCGGGGTTGGTAGCTGCAGTCAGTGGGAATCAACCGGACGCTACCTCGGCGACGTCCTAGGGAGCATCCCCGACCTCCCACCCACGACGGACAGAGCCCCAGCACCCTGGCCTCCGCACGCTC
>NW_022104341.1:3983533-3985658 GCF_000313985.2 Echinops telfairi | reverse complement strand
TGAAATTCTATTTTGCATTTTCTTTCTTTTGATCATAATTCTTCTATGAAAACGTTTATCAAAGTGTTGTTATCCTAACGGCAGCTGGGTACCATCCAGTTCTTTTGGTTTCAAAACAAAGGCGACAATTGTCAATGGAGGCAAGTAGACAATTGTCAATGGAGGCAAGTAGGCATCCGTTCCACTTCCTCCTCTCACTCCCAACTCTCCTTCTGATGTGGTTCCAGGTGAATATAGACCAGTTGTGCTTTGGATAACCTTTTTAAGCTTTCAAGACCTCAAAATGAACTAAGAGATAAAACGAAGCACTAAATATGTTATGAGGCCAATTAACTGGAATATCCCAGGAAGCCATTTCCCTAAACCTCCAAACCAAGGAACCAAATCCCATAAACAGCCTCAGTAGCTTTTTTGGGGGGTGGTGGTGTCATTGTTATCAATATATCTATCACACACTTTTTGTCAACTAAGCTTTTTACAGATGTATAACTTATTGACAAGAATTACAATAATTGGGCAACCCTACACTTAATCAATGTAATTTTGTCATCACCATTAAGCCCATTGAGTTGATTGCAACTCAGCAACAGAGTAGAACTGCCCCTGTGGGTTTTCCAAAATTGTAAATCTTTATGAGAGAAGAAAATCTAATTTTTTTAGAGTAGAAACTCTCATTTTTCTCTCAAGAAATGGCTGGTAGTTTCAAACTGTTGACCTTGCAGTTCGCAGCCCAACTCATAAGACACTAAGCCTACAACAGACAGCCTCACATTCCAAGAAGCAACTGGTAATCTTGAACCACTGACCTGGAGGTTAGCAGCCCAATGTCCAGCCCATAAGGCCACCTACAAGTCCTTTGCGTCATGTGTTTTAAAATTGGGAAGTATGAATCCTCCTACTTTGTTCTTCTCTTTCAACATTGTGCTAGCTAATTGAGGTTTCTTGCCTTTCTATATAAAGTTAATGACTGGTTTTCCTATTTCTGTAAAGAAGACAGTTGGACTTTATATTGTGATTATGTGAAATGTAAAGATTGCTTTGGGTAGTAATTACATCTAGACAATGTTAAGTCTTCCTATCCATGAATATGGAACATCTTTTTATCTGTTTAAGTCTTCTTAAACAGTGTTATATACTAGTTTTCATTGTATCAATCCTTTACAGTGTTTTATACTTTCCACTGAATAAATCCTTCACAATCCTGGTTAGGTTTATGCCCAGGTACTTAGTTCTCTGAGGAGCCCTGGTGGCGTAATGGTAACACGTTGGGCAGGTAACTGTAAGGTGAGAAATTCAAAACCAGTCTCTCTCTCTGAGGGAGAAAGATGAGCCTTTCTACTCCCTTAAAGGGTTATAGTCTCAGAAACCCACAGGGGCAGTTCTACCTTGTCGTGTAGGGTGGCTGTGAGCCAGAATCAACTTGATGGCAGTGTTTGGTGTTGGTATATTTTATTCTCTTAGATGCTATTATAAGTGGAACTATTTTCCTAATTTTCCTCTCATATTTCTCATTGCTAGTATATAGTAACCCAACTGATTTGTGTGTTGACTTTGTATGCAACAACTTTGCTAAATTCTTCTATTAGTTCCAGAATTTTTTTTGAGATTTTCTATAGTTTTGACCATAAACTTTTTTTAAATTAAAAGATAATTTTATTGGGCCTCTTACAACTCTTGTTACAATCCATACATCAGTTGTATCAGACATATTTGTACATATGTTGCCATCGTTCTTTTCCGGACATTTACTTTCTATTGAGCCCTTGGGATCAGCTCCTCTTTTCTCCGCCCCACCCCCCTCGTGGTCCCTTGACAGATTATAGATTGTTATTATTTTCATACCTCACACCGACCGCTGTCTCCCTTCCTCTCTGGTGTCTGTTGTTCTTCCCTCTGGGGGGGTGTGTGTGGTTATGTGCCAGTCATTGCCATCAGTCCCCCTTCCTCCCCTCTCCTCCCCTTCCCCTGTGCTTTTGGTATCACTGTTCCCGTTCCTGTCTCTGGGTTCTGCGTGTCGTGAGCTTTATCTCTTGCCTATATCTAGGTACATGTTCCGGTCCAGTCCAGAGTGGGCAGCAGTACTGGGGTCATGATAGTGGGGGGTGAGGAAGCCTCCAGGAACCAG
>NW_022104341.1:3981398-3983157 GCF_000313985.2 Echinops telfairi | reverse complement strand
GGGCTTTGGAAGGCTGTGGCTGTCACACTCCAAAGTCTTCCCATGATGTTGGGCCTTTGAACTGGAGAAGGCCAGCTTATCCCTGGGGTGAGTGTATATGGGAGGGGCTCTCTTATCTTGTTTCTGAAGATGTGCTCTGTCATTTGGACAGAGGGGAGAACAGGAGTAGGAAAACAAGCTGTCTTTCTGTATTTTTTTTTTTTTGAGAGGGTCTAAGTGGTAGAGAATAAAGCCTGTTGCTATGGCTATATATAAACATGGGTAAATATTCCTGTGCTGAGGATGGGGGTGGGGTGGGGTGGGAGACATGATTCATTTTTTCGGAGTTAAATCAGATGGTTCAGCCTTCCCCCTCAGATCCCCTGAAACTCAGCCTGGGGGAGGGATGAGATTATCTCATTTGAAAATAAATAATAAAGAAATCAATGGTCGAGCTTGGTTGCGATCATACTTTCTCAAAGCCCTTCTGAGATGATTTGTGATGCTTGGGAGACGCCCAGGTATTTGCCCCCTAGCTGGTGGGAGTAAGTGTATGGCATGCACTCCCAGGGACAAGGGTGCAGACCTTGGCTACTGGGTCCAGTGGTGTCAAACCCTTGGGATTTTCCCAGCCCAGTCAGAGAGGGTGGCCCCCTCTTTCCCATTGCCAGAGCCCTGAGGTCCTGGCACTGATGAGTGAGCTCCAGGGAGAGGCAGAACCTGTTGTGTCCCAACAGAGCTCAAATCCCAAACAAAACAATGGAAACACTGCCTTTCTCCTGGCTCCAGATCCTATGGCCCCACCTGGAGGCCCCCACCCCCTTGAATCCTAGCCAACATTGGAAGACTCACCCCTAGGTGAGGCAGTCTCTGACATCTCCTCTATTAGCAACAGTAGAGCTAGGAGTTAATCTTGATGTGAGGGAAAAGATGTGTGGCCACACACAGTCTGGGAAGCTCATCATAACATCACTCTACCAAGGGTGGGGACCATGTCTCCAGGGCCCTCATGCCTCCTACCCCCCATGGCTGCCAACAACCATTATCCCAAATCCCCACGCCACCCTCTTGTAGCCCCTGTACCTCCTGAGTATCAACCGGCAAGGCCGACCCTAGAGATAAGCACGTGCTGTTGGAATGTGTTCAGATAGCACCGTGGCACTGTTTCTCTCATGGGAGAGGCCCTTGACGGACAGACTGGTCCAGAGGTGCTGAGCAGAGGCTGTGTGCATGTCTGGGCGGGGGCGGGGGTAGGGATGACTACTTTGAGATATGGGGGAGGGAAGTGCATTGAGGCCTACTTATTCTGGAAAGATTTTAACTCTTAGCATCATGCCATCTTCCTCTGTCCCCCTTAGACAGAGAGAACTGGACTCTGCCCCTTATAATTCCAACACCAGGAGAAGAAACAGAGAGCACGGTGCGTTGGGAAGCCCCTCGGTTTCAGAAGAAAGACTCACTGGCTTTTAACAGAAAGCATTTTGATTGCCAAGGAGTGGAGGAATCGTCTCTAGTCATACAAGGCCCGATGAGCTTTGCTTCTTCAAACAAAAAGTGTCACTCTCGCTATTTATAGATGCAGCAGTGGAGGTCCAAAGAGGCTGGTCAGTATGTTGATAGACTAAGGTCTCCTTGTTTCCAGGGTATGAGTCTCTGGGTGGCGCAAATGGTTAACATGCTTGGCTGGTAACCTTTAAAAGGTTGGCGGTTCAAGTCCACCCAGAGGTGTTTCTGAAGCAAGCTAGGCATTCTACTTTCAACTAAATCGGCCATTGCGAAC
>NW_022104341.1:3972250-3980593 GCF_000313985.2 Echinops telfairi | reverse complement strand
GGGGAGAATTGCCCGTGTGAGTTTCCGAGACTGAAACTCTGCCGGAGTACAAAGCCTTGTCGTTCTCTGGAGGAGCCACTAGTGGTTTTTGAACTGCTCACCTTGCGCTTAACAGCCCAACCTGTAACCTCTATGTCCCCGGGGCTCCACCACCAGAGCCCCGCTCTGGTTTTGTCCGCAGCTGTGGCCTGTTACTATGGTGTCTAAGCAGTGGGCTCGCTGCTGCTGGTCCTCCGGCTGCTGCTGCTTGGGAAGCAAACATTTCCATTTTGCAAACACTTTGCAGAAAAGCAAATATTTTTCAAGGACAAAGAGCATCTGGGGAATGCCAGGCACAGCTAAAGGAAGTACTAATGATATCTGCGTATCCTAATCCTGCTCGGGTAGCCCTGTTGGCGTAGTCCGTGGGTTATGTGTTGGGCTGCTAACCTCAAGGTCAGCAGTTTGAAACTGGCAGCCTTGCCGAGGAGGGAAAGACGAGGTTTCTATTCCTGTGAAGAGTTCCACTCTTGGAAACCCACAGAGGCAGGTCTATCCTGTTCTGTAGGCTCGCTAGGAGTCGGAATCGACTCGATGGGAGGGAGAAAGAAAACAGGAGAAAAGCCTGGTTGAAGTGAGCCAAGGTTCTCGCTCCTAGGTCCCTCCTGGGACATCTTGCTAGATCTGACTCTCTGGAGATCTAGTGATGGCTTCCTTAGAACCACAGTTCGGGCACTGTGGTCTCACAGAAAGACCGGAAGCCAAGATGCGTGGGTTGGACCTCTGTTCCATCACTATTAATAGGCTTGGCTCGCATTTATTGAAGGCTTTCCTTGTTAGACCCTGTGATAGGGCGGCTCCTATCCTGCCTGAAACAAAGAGCAAACTCTCATTTGTGTTACACACCACGTGGCCTCTCCAAGCCCTTGGCAGTTGGTGGCCTGCGAGGCAGAGACTCGTTAACAAGCCTGGAAGAGAAAAGCTACCTGCTTCTCCTTCCGTGGCCATTGGTTGAAGGGAGAAAGAGGTTTGGCTGACTGCATATTTGTTTCCCAGGCTGCCTCTTGTGGTGTCAGAGAACTGTTCCAGCTCCGATCAGATGTCCCCCTGCCATGTGGTAGAGATTTCAGCCTGGGACACACAGAAGCGCCAGTCCTGATGGGGAAAGCCGCTGGCCCGAGGGTTTCTGCTTGGCCAGAAAGGCAAGATCTTCTTTCCAGGGCCTGGGGGGTGGAGGCTGAGTGGGCAGTGACTCCCACCAGCAGCTGATTAGATGGAAAAAAAACCACCTCAAGTTCTCAAGAAGAAAGATACCCAGGACAGGAGACTCTGTCACCACGTAGGAAGGACGATGCAGATGGAAGAAGAGGAGCCACACATGCAAAGGGGGCTGGGGTTTTGCATGCCCTCCCTTCTCCCTGGCTGTGGACGGGTTTTCTTTGCTGTGATTATTACCCATGAATCATCAGCCATCAAAAGTGACGGAGACAAGAGAGAGTGAATAATGAATTTCCCACATGATCTTTTGTGCCTCTGCCCGGAGGGCTTTGGAAATAACTTGCATTTTCATCTTTTATGACGTACAATCATCGGATTTGAGAGCTGAAAGGAATCTTAGAGAGGATGGGGCAACAGGGCCTCACGGAAAGGCTGGACGTCAACGTCTGGGTCTGGACCTCTGCTGCGGCACTGAGAAGGGGCTGTGTTGTGGGTGTGGTTAGGTGCCGTGGGCTCCAAAGCACAGAGACCATGTGTGCGAGAAGGGCACAATGCCTGGGCCCTGCGCTATCCTCACCATCGCCATGCCCACTGACCCCACTGTTGCAGCCTCTGTGTCGATGCATCTTGTAGAGGGGAGGGTACTCCTCCTTTCCGTGGACCGTCTCCCAAACACGAAGTCCTTTTCCAGGGACTGATCCCTCCTGATACCATGACCAAAGTCTGTGAGACAAATTCTGACCCTCTTCCCTTCCATCTAATGAAGGTTTGTGTCAGGCAGGGTGATAGGCACCTCTTAGGTAGGGGCATGGATTTCTCTAAGAACACCTGCTGCGGTGAAGTGGAGAAAAATGATGGCTTGTCTGGAGAGAGAGGTCATCTCACTAGGCCTTGATCCTGCGTTAGCAACCTGGGTTTCCTAGGACAAGTCCTGTACTACAACCTACCTGACTTCCCCGATCCTGTGATTCTGGGGGACTTTTCTTAAGTCCTATGAAGCAGATGCTCGTATTACCACCCTTCCTCCGATGGGGACAGAGGCAGGGACGATGGCTCTCCAAGCAGTGAATGCTGAAGTTGGCACTTGGGCCAGGCCCAGGCTGGCTCCAGACTACCCGCCCCACCCAGGCACTCCATTGTCTCACTGTGTGGCTTTGCACAAGTCATTTAACCTCCCTGAGGCTCAGGTTTCTGCTCTGTGGACGCTGACGTTTTATAGCCTCGGAACAGTCTGTGTCTGTGAGAGGGAGGGAAGCGCAGCATGGAAATGCTCCATCATGAGGCCACCTAGGTTGCTAATAGCGGAACCTGCCCGGGAATGCCATGACACCCTTTGTCCCCAGGCGAGGTATCCTATCTTCCCATCTCACCTTGGCAAGGAAAAGCCTAGAGGAACCCAACTCTTTGTCTTAGATTGGAGATGTGTCTGAGCATGACCAATGATAAATGCCAGCGTTCAGTGCTTTGGGTCTAACTGCCTTTTGGGTGGCCACCACCCATCTGTCACTGGAGGCTTGTGTGTTGCTAGGATACCAAGCAGGTTTCAGCAGAGCTTTCAGGGTAAGACAGATCAGGAAGAAAGGCCTGCCAGCCAGCTCCCTGAAAAACCAGCCTGCGAAAGCCCTGTGGATCACCCACCGTTCACACTTGCTGTCCATGGGACTGCCGCGAATCTGGACAGACCTAATGGCCACTAGCAACAACACCTACCTTCTCCCTACCTGTCTCTCTGCTGCTTGTCGAATCCCGGTGGCTGCAGGAGTGGTGATGAAAATAGTCTGACCCGGTAGGGAAAGGGCATGGTAACATGGTGTCCTGTGCGGTACAACATGATCTTCCTGGGCATGTTTCTCACTGTGTGTCTTCACGATACACGCATTTCGCCTCTCCTCACCCAGCTTCCTCCTCGGAGATGGTGGCCACAATTCTGATCCTCTCCCCTCCGGCTTAGCATCCGGTGGTGAACCCCTGCACAGCCTGGGTGTGATGGCGGTGGGTGAGGAAGAGGCAGAGCCCAGCAAGAACCCCAGCGGTGCTCTGGCAATCAGGGCCCACCACCTTGGCTGGCAAACCCCATCCCCTACTGGAAAGGAGATTGGAACGGGGCGGGGTGTCAATGAACAAATCATTGGAGGCGGGAAGGAGGGCCTCCTGGGTGAGGCTTTCCTCTGTGCACAACGGCTCTGCGCATGTGTGTGCGCGGGCCCGCAGCTCGCACACTCTGAAATGAGCTCTCACCCACTGGTGAGTGGAAAATTAGCTTTGGCAGGTGGGGACTGGGTGACAGGTGAGGGAGCCAGCAGGGCATCCGTGGTGTGGTTCTACTATTGCTGTTTGTTGGTGTGGGGACCAGTGTCTCTGGCCCCTCCCCATTCCTGAATTGTACTGAGGGCGGATGGAAGTGACTTGGAGAGAAAGGGAGTTCTCTGAGGACGGGACAATGGCCTGGTGACCTTTGGGAGCTAGCTGTGTGCCTGGCAGGTGGGCTGCACGCAGCAAGTGGCGAAGTGGGCGTTTTCTTGACGGCCCACGTGGGCAGCTGTGCGCTTTCTGTTTCCCTGGTGGGTGGAAGATGAGATGGCGCTCCGCAGACTAACTCCCGGAGACTTCTGCCATGTGGTGTGATGTTGGAGAGGCAGTCTGCGGCAGGCCAGGGAAGTGGGAGACCGACCTGCCTTTTGTGGACCAGCTCTGCTGCCTGTCTCTGCCTGACTCTAGCCCGCCTGGTAATGGCACCCGCCCCCATTTATCTCACTACAAACCCAATAATCCCCCCGCCCCCTATGGTGCATGTTCACTGGGTAAAGGGCCTTTGGAATGTCCCCAGCCTTGTTCCCAGTGTGGGTCCAGACAGCCAGGGAGGATTTGCCAAGGGAGCAGGGCGGCAGCAGGCCCCGAAGTGTGAGTTCCCACCTCACATCCATAAATCTCATCACCTAATTCTTGCGGGGGAGGAAAGAAGCCAAGGTTGGCTGGCGCTGCCACTGTCTGATCTTCCAACCTGCCCGCCCAGGCCTCCCCTGCTGGGGCGATGGTCCCACTGCTCCCCCGGGCCTGCTCGGGGCCTGTCGGGTTGATTTAACAAGGTTTGGGGCGAGGTTTGATTTAATCAAACGTGTTGCGTATGATATCCACCCCGCTCGGAGGTCCCTGGGTGTCACCATGAGGCTCAGATGACACAGTGACAACTGCTTCCCCTCGCTTTGAGGCCCTGGAGGGAGCAAGAAGGCAGGCCTATCTGGTGGGACTTCACAATGGACGCAGGAAGACGGAAGAGGGGAAGGCCCTCCGCTCACCTGGGATGGCCTTGTTTAAGGCACGTGGCAGCGGGCCAGAAAGGGCTCAAGGCCGGCCCAGGACAGAGCGGTGCCATCCTCCATGGTCCTTGGATAGAAAACCAGTCTTTCTGTTGTTGGCAAACTGACTGGAGGGTGGGCTCAAGGTCAATGCATCTGCGTCTTTCTGTACGCCAGGCCACAAGGGTTTTTTCCAGGTCTCTGGCGCTGGAAGGTGCTGATAAAGAGGTGGGACCCCATCCCTCTGTGGGGGATCTGTGGCCGGGCCTTGGCATGAGTGCAGTGGGGAGAGAAGGAGCCACCCCCTGAGCCAGAGGCGCGGCTGTGGGTGGGTGTGTATGTATGTGAGTGTGTGTAGCCAGCGGGTATGTGTGTATGAGTGTGCATAAGCATCTGTGGTGGAGAGTGGGGGGGGACGTGTATCACTGGCATGTCTGACATGTATGTGTGTGTATGTGCATGGGTGTGCGTGTGCATGTGTAGTGGGTATGTGAGGAGTAACTCCGTGTGTGTGTGTGTGTGTGTGTGTGTGTGTTGTATACATGGGTGTCTGCAGCTGGGGGGTGGGGGTGGAGGGGAGGCTAGGAGGGAATTCTCCAGTGGGTGAGGAGACCTGAGGGGTCTCTCCTCGTGTCATTGAACCCTGTGTTTCCCTCTCTTCCTGGAAAGTGGGTGCCCGGTGCCTCGTGCTCCCTTGAGCAACACACAGGAGCCAGACAAAGGCGTCTGGGTGATGGGGACCCCTTTTCCTCCTGCTCATTTGTGTCACATTCTTCCACTGAGCCTGGCAACTGACAGGTGCCTCCCTCCCCGGGCCTCTTTCCGACCCCCTCGTGCCATGTGTCTCTCCCCAGTCCCTAGCAGACACCACCAGTCACAGGAGCCGAATGTGATTAGCAGAAACCCATCCTGGCAGCTCCAAAGAGAAGCCCTCAGATGCATATTCTATTGAGCGCATCTCATCGCTGCTGACAGCCGCTTCATCAAGTCAATTCCACATTCCCAGTCTTCGGAGACGCCACGCACCTCCCTACCTAATAAATCACGGGCCCCCAGTTATTGTTAACTGTCCCATCAGTCTCTAATAAACTCCCTGCCAAAAGGGGCAGGTTATTTATTACGCGGCCTGGACAAGAATAAATTGGACCCATTCTCCCAAGAAGCAGCGCAAACGTGCTCCCTTCCTCCCTAAAGGCCTCGGTGTTAAATCGGACAGTTAATCAGAAGGGGGGACCCTGAGCAGAGGGGAGTCTGGTCTGCAGAGGGAAGGAGGATGGCCTGGGGTTTTTTCCTTAAAGGGAGCCAAGTCACGCCCAAGGGCAGAGGTGGCTGTGGGGAGCATAGAAACTCAGGCCATGGCCATGTCTCCCAGCTCCAAATCCCTGCCCTGTAAAACCACAGAGGTAGCTGTTCCCCACAGGCTGTCAGGTACAGGTAGAGATTCTCCATGTTGGGAAATAGCCAACCAGCATTGAGCACGGCCCTAAAACCTTCTGTCTTACCCAGAAGGCCACCAGATATTGTCACTTGATAAACGTCTGTAGCTTAAATTTATCCATGGAGCACAACCATTGAGCAGACGAACCAAAGGCTGCAGAAGAAACGGATCGCCACGGCTGGGGAAGAGAGCTGGGAGCCACAGCCTCAGTCACGGCTGGCTGTATGAGCCGTCAGCTGGGGAGCACTCAGAAAGCAGTGCATCGGCTCCTTAAAGAAGCAGGACTGGTTGAGCACAAGAGGCCATGGAAAATGGGCCTTACAGTTCACTTGGGGACATGGGAGTCAATTCTGACTCATGGCACCCCCTTGCATGTTAAGTAAAACTGTGCTCCTTCGGGCTTTTGGGAAGTAGACTGTCAGGCCTTTTTTAAAGAGGTTGTATTAGTCTGGGTGGACTAGAGAAACAAATCCAGGGAGACTCATATGTGTACCAGAAAGAACTTTATATGAAAGAGCAATTGTATATTAAGAAAACATCCCAGTCCAGTCCAGATCAAGTCTGTAAGTCCGATATTAGCCCATATGTCCAATATCAGTCTATAAATTCCCCATCAGATTCATGAACACATGAAATGATGGCCAGTGTCGGAAGATCTGGTGGAAGCATCTCAGCGCTGGCGTGGGTCTCCACGTGGCTCCTCCAGCCCCAGGGCTCTGGTTCCATCAGTGTAGCTTTATGTGTCTTGTCAGCAGGAAGACCAATCAGAGAGGGTGTATCTGCCTCCAGGGAGGAAGACAGGGGTTCCCAGAATCCCCAGGAGAAGGCCATACCCACACAGAGGCCTCCTTGACTGGATTGACAGGCTAGACTCCACCCCTTGGCAAGCTGATAGGAGATGATGTAATTGCTACAGAGGTGCCCCTGGGTGGGCTCAAACCTCCAACATTTCAGTTAGCAATCAAGGATGTTCCCCATTGGTGCTACCCAGGCACTCAGGGCTGCTAGTTACTGGCCTCGACTAAGATCCCCAGCTTTGGAAACTCCCCATAGTCTGTAAACTTTAACTTCCAAACTTCTGAGCTTTGTCATGAATCAAGCCCCAATTTAAATTTCTAACCAGATTTCTCTTTCCTGTTACATAACACTCCCCATCCCACCCCCACCTAGGAGAACATAACATACTCGTTATAGATTCCTTCTGGCAGCAGACAAGATCCTCCGAAATGCAGGACCAAAATATCTCCGCAGTCTCATTTCCTGGTAATTGCTGCCATCCCTACCTCCGTGCACAGAAAAGATGCACGTTCCCTCAACTGTGGATTTGTCAAGCTCCCCTGCCTTCGCCTAGAATGTCATTGGAAGACTTGGCTGCCAGGCAAGTTCTGTGCTCCCTTCGCCACAGCCTGATGACCTCCTTACGTCCTGCAAGACCAGCTCACAAAATTGGCCCCACTGCTTCTCAAGACTGGAGCTCTGTCTCCTGGTGCAGCTGTCTTGGATGGAGTGAGATGGATGCAGGGAAGAAAGCGGTGGCTCTCTCAAGATCAAACACTTTTTGCCTCCACGTCTCCGAAGTTCTCACTCTCTCCCACATGCAGAATGCCAGCACCACATATGAGCTCACACCGCTTGGGGCTCCTGCATATTCCTGCTTGCTCATTTTCTCAGCTAGATGGTCAGCTGTTTGTTAGGACAGGGCAGAGAAAGAACCTGGGCTTTGCTGTCAGAGTGGTAGATCTGAGTTCCAATCTCATGCATGAGCTGCGTGGCCTTGACCTGATTACTTAGTCTAAACCTTGAGGAGCTATTTGAGGGAGACCTCTTGTTCGGCGCCTGACACATTGAAGGCATTTAGGATAAAATCCGGGCCCCATAACTTGGCCTACAGCTCGCTTCTCCTGCCTTATCACGGTTCACTCGCCATTCTAAGCACTTCAGTCCCCTGAATGGGCTTTGACCTTCCTCAACTCCAGACCCCCATTTTCCTCTCACCAAAGTCTGCAGTTTGAATCTGCCAGCTGCTCTGGGGAAGAAAGATGAGGCTATCTTCCCCTGTAAAGATTTCCAGTCTTGCAAAAAAAAAAGAAAAAGATTTCCAGGCTTGCGAAGCCAGAAGGACTGCTCTACTCTGTCTCACAGGGGCGCTATGAGTCCGAGTTAACTCAATGGCTGTAGGTTAGGTCACAGGGTGGTGCACATGATTAATTGCCCAGCTAGTAATCAAAAGCCTGGCAGTTTGAACCTACCCAGAGGAACCACAGAAGAAAGGCCTGGCGCTCCAGTTCCCAAAGGGCACAGTCTTGAAAACTCTGTGGAGGAGTCCTACTCTGCACACACGGAGTCACCATTAATCAGAATCAACTCAGTGGCAACTGTGCTTCTGTGTGTGTGTGTGTGTGTGTGTGTGTG
>NW_022104341.1:3936425-3969913 GCF_000313985.2 Echinops telfairi | reverse complement strand
AAAAAAAAAAAAAAAAAGAATCAAAGAAGGGTTGCTGGTGGCTCGAATGCAGGTGACAAGTGTCTGCCTTTTGTTGCTTCAAGGGCCATCTGAGAGAAAGTGACTCCCAAACGTTATGTCTTCTCCTTCTTTCCACTTGCCTCCACTGATGCTCCCACCCAGGCGACCTGCTGGCACCCTCTGTTTTCATTGCTTCCCTTCCTTCTGGGCTCAGAAGCCTCCACTGCGAAATGACGGGGCAAGACGATCCGAACCGCAGCAGTCGTTCTGAGTTCAAGCCTCACGCGCACCGCCTCTGCTCACAGGGATCGCGCCCTCCCTTGGCACCGCTGACCTGCAGAGGAATGGAAGCTCCCGGATACCTAAGGTGGGAAGAGGCTTTCCAGGTAGAGAGAACAGCACCCAGGGACTGGGGTGTGACGAGCCTTGAGCATTAGAAGTAGAGATCACTTGGTCTCTTTGGAGGACATGAGTGGGCTTCCCAGCCTGAAAAGATGCTGGGGCCCAACTGTGACGTTATCTTGTGGGTGCTGAGAGGCAGACCCCCCCTGCCATTGAGTCCATTCTCGCTCACAGCCACCCTAGAGGACAAGGTAGACCTGCCCTGGTGGGTTTCTGAGACTGTAACTCTTTAAGTCTCGCCTTTCTCCCACGAAACTGCTGGTGGTTCCGATCTGCTGACCTGGAGGATAGCAGCCCCGTGCACAGCCACGACACCACCAGGGCTCAGAGGAAGATTCAGTCCACACAAAGGGTTGGTTTCCCCGAGTTTCTCTCTTACAGCTTTCCTAGTTGTTACATGACCTCTCACCTTTGCATTTTATCTTTACAGCATAGCACTGAAAGCTATGGTCAACAATATTATTATCGTTTCCAACTATGGAGGGGAAATTTTTTTAATTCATTTGTGTTTTTAGCCATAGCAATAACATGTATTCCCAATAACATTACTGTGATATTTGTGTCCGTAAAGCATCATAAACAACAAGGCCAATAACAGGATGCCTATAAAACTACAAATGTTCTTTTCTGGAAAAGTAGCCCTTTTGTTTCTCTTGGGACTAGAGCCAAGTTCTCTGACAGTTATTGGTCCGAGTTCTGTGGAACTTCTGCTGGGCACTTGGGGACCCAGCAGAGATTTTTAAGCAAGAACGTGTCAGCCATTGACTATTTCTCAGGTTCACCAGGTCCCTGGTATGGAAGGGAGTCTGGAGTGACAAAATTCCTGTCATTGTGAAGTGCATAGTTTTGTGGGAGGGAGAGGCATGCAAACAAGTAGATACACTATGGTCAGAACTGGACAAGAATTATGCAGTGTGAGGTGGGGGCCTGGAGTGAGAATAAATGGGGATGTCAAAAGAACAAAACCTAAAGCCGGTTCAAAACTACAGAAGAGGTTTATTTAACAAAGATCATTCCATTGGGTGATTACCAACTGGGATCTTAAACCCCACCTGAGCACCCATTGAAGTTACAAGAATTGGTCTTGTCCCACCAGGAGCAAAGAAAAGTGATGGCAAGCGTGATACTCTTAACGTGGTAAGGATTAGTTCAGTGGCCTAATGGACCATGCATACAAACATTAGGTTCCATAACCCTGAGAACAGAAAAGCTAGATGGTGCCCAGCTTTCACTACCACCTGCTCTGAAACAGATCATGTTAGAAGGTCGTAGATAGTGTGGCAGAAAAACGGGGGGCAGAACTCAAAACCATTAAAGAGATTGGGGCTGATTGGTCAGATACAGACTATGGCCCTTAGACATCCTGCAGGTCTAGAACTCCACCCACCCCTGCGCTAGAATAATCAACCATGTAAGATCCACCGGGCAGCATGTACTGAAGGACGGGGATTAGGAACAGTGGAGAAATGGAAACAGGAAATGCTGGGAGAGAGTGGGGAATCAAAAGTATATTGAGGGTTTTGAAATGGATGAAGTGGGAAAAAACGTGTCTAAAGGATTACGTGTACAACTGACCTGCTCTGCAAACATTTACCTAATTCCCAACAAAAAGGTAAGGAAAGAAAAAAAGAGCATGGACCTTGGGTTTTTGGGGTGGGGTGGGGAGGGGAGGATCAGGCTGGCCAACCTTGATTTCTTGATATTCCCATTCTCCCTCCCACACCTATTCAGGGTCCATGTCTGTCTAAGCATCCACTCCTGGCTCACCACGATTGCAGGATTATGTTCTCCCTGCCATGGCGTCGATTCTGGCTCACGGCTACCCCATGGGGTAGAGCAGAAGGGCCCATGAGTTTCTGGGATTGAAACTCCTTAGAAAGCCTCATCTTTCTTCTGAGGAGCAGCTGGTGGTTTTGAACTGTTGACCTGTGTTTAGCAGTTCAATGCATAACCACTGTGCCACCAGGGCTCCTGCAGGACTGTGTATATAACAGTATCTGCTTCTGTTGCCTTTAACTTTTGCAAACCTCCCTACCTTTATACTCTTCTGTTTCCAATCTTGGTAAAGTGATAACCCAAGTTATCTATTGTCTACTTTCTCGTCAGAATTTAACCTTCCTCCCGTCCCTTCTATCCTTGGTAAAGGGATGTTTCTTTTGGTGTGAAAACCTTTTCTAGACTTTTAAATAGTGGTCTTAGACAGTCTTTGTCCTTTTGCGATGGACTAATTTTGCTCAGCTTTATGTACTCCGGTTCATCCATTAAGCAGTACGCAGAGCCATCGTTCTTCTTTAAGGCTGTGTAGTATTCCATCGCATTCCACTCCTTATACCAAAATTTATCCATTCTTCCACTGATGAAAGGCCCCTGCTCTGAATCACCGGTTACTCAGCCTCCTGATTGGCATTAGGGGTGCTCCGTTCTGAACTTGGGGATCCCTGGTGGTGTAGCAGTTATGAGTTGGCATCGACTCAATTACAGTGAGTTTAGCTAAAATATTTTTAAAAAATTTATTCTGAACTTAGACCTTTCCTGCATGTGCTAGACAATGTACTAGAAGCTTGGGGGGAAAGATCCGGTCTTTTGCCCATGGAGAAGTACCTCCGACCGTAGATTGTGAGAAGACATCTTGCTTTGAGAGCGTATAGCTTGCGAGGGCCTTTGGTTTTGGTTTAATGTCCTAAGGGAAAGCTGCAGGCAGGGCCGCCAGCCTCAAGGAGCCCCCTCTCTTTAGGTTATGAGCCCCTGAGGTGAACAGGTAACCTCCACCCTCACAAGCAGTGAGCTTAATCCCTTCTGCCAAAAAAGACAGGGTATTTCCAGCAGCTGTGGGTTGGATGGCTGGGCTAGGGAAGAAATTCTGGCACAGGGACCGGTCAGGAGGTGGTTGCAGTAGTTCAGGATAGTGCAGGGAGGAAAGGATGAAATATTTGGGGACAAAATCGCCAGCACTCAGTGAATTGTCAGGAAGGGGAGAGGAGAGGAGATGGGATTTGGGGGATTAGGTGGATGGAAGATGTTGGGTTCCTAAGCAGCAGCCCAGGGGCTTCCATGCACCCTCATCATCTGGTCCTCTTGGACGTGAAGTTGACATTTTCTCAGGCATTATGAATTTCTAAGCACATTTCTAAGCAGGACTTGCTTCCAATGGGATTACCACGCCAAGCCTCACGTTGTTTGGCACCTGGAGCTACTAGTGTGCACGTGGTGTGCCTATGTGCAAAGGAGGTGGTCTGAGCTAATGACCAAGATTATCATCTAAGGACAAAGGAGAAGATTGGTGTTGGGTGCTGAACAGCTTTAGGCTTGGAATTCTGAGTAAGATTGCTTTGTTTTACCGGTGCTGCCAAGTCAGCTAACTTAGAGGGACCCTAGATACAACAGAACAAAACATCCTTCACATTGTTGCTTGAACCCATTGTCGCAGCCACTGTGTCAATCCATCTCATTGACGGGTCTTGCTCTTTTTTACTGACTCGCTCCTTTACCAAGCATGATGCCCTTTTCCAGATAACATGTCCAAAGTACGCGAGATAAAATCTGGCCACGCTTGCTTCTAAGGAGCATTTTGGCTGTACTTCCAAGACTTATCTATTTGTCTGGGAGTCCAGGGTACTTTCAATATTCTTTACGATGTATATTCAAATGTGTCAATTCTCCTTTGGTCTTCCTTATTCATCGTCTGGTTTTCTCATACATATAAGGCACACGAAAATCCCAAACCTGGGTCAGGCCCACCTTAGTCCTCAAAGTGACATCGTTGCTGTTTTAACACTTTATTAAAAGAGGTCTTGTGCAACAGATTTTTGCTTAGTGCAACATGTCTGATTTCTTGACTGTTCCTTCTATGAGTGTTGATTATGTAAGATTAGTTTTCAGAAAGCAATTGTTTGGAATTGTGACTCAGACCTTGTTATGGGTGCAAATTCAGTCAATAAACTGAGTATTTACTGCATGTCAAATTCCTTTTCCCACAAAGGATAGAGCAGAGTACTAGGCAAAAAGGTGCTGTCCTCCAGGGGTGGGAGAGATAGATAATACACATGTATATAATGCCAGTGCTATGAAGGAAAACAGAACGAGGGAAGAGAGTCCTGGGAGAAATGGTAGTGGTGGCGATGTCTTACATGGGGTGTTTATGGAGAGATTTTTTTTTTAAGGTAATATTGAGCAGCAACCTAAAACCAGTAGACACTGTTGGATATTCATTCATGAGGTGATGGAGGAGGAAGGCATACAAAATACGTTGCATTTGAGATGCCCGTCCCCCCCCCCCCCAACTCTGGGCTCAAACATAACAATTGTGAGGTTAGCACAGGCCCTCCGTGTTTTGTTCCGTTGTGCACGGACCGGGCAGCTATTTGAGTTGGAACCGACTCAACAGCCAAGTCCACTCCCCCGCGAGGTAGCAGACATCCCGCGTAGAAATGTAGACGGATGAAAACTTCAGGTCTGAGCTCAGCGTGAAGTCTGAGGTTTGGGAGTTGTCCTTGACATCAACTCAACCTTCAACGCCAGTGTCTGGTTCCAGTTCAACATGCTCTTGCTAGACTCCACCAGGTGCCAGGCACCTGAGGCGGAATGCAGCTATTCGGCTGCTCGACACGCCCCACGAACAAACCCGCGGTTTCCCGCTCCTAGCAAGGCCCTCGGGGAGCAGAGGGCCGCGCGAGCGGAGGCGAGCGCGCGGGAAGAGGTAAGGCGGCGCGGTGACGCACGGCCCCGCGCGTCACAGAGGCCTGATGGTGCGGCCCGCGGCGCCCCGGCGGTTGCGCAGCTCCGCGCCGGGGGCGGGGCGTGACGGCGCCCCCACCGTGAGCACGCGGCGCCCTCTGCAGGCCAGAGGCAGCCACACACGGCGGTCGCATCCTTCAAGGCTTCCCGCCTCCCGCAGCCTGGGTTTTTGTTGGTTATGGCTCCGGCGTCTGCCCCAGCCTGCGGCGTCCGCCCCTCCTCTGCGCTCCAGGGCCGGCGCGTGTCCGTGACGTCACCGGACGGCGGCCAATAAAGTGTTTTCTTGTTCCCCAGTGCGGCGCCTCCTCTCAAGCCTCGCGAGACCCGGCGGCACGCGCACCATGGCGGCGGCGTTGGAAGTGCCCGCGGCCTCAGCCTCCGACGAGATGGCGGGCCCGGCGCCGGAGCCGCCCCCGGGGCCGGCGCGCAGCCTGCGGACGGCCCACGACCTCGGCGGCCCGCGGCCCCGCACGGGGGACGTGCTGCTGGCCGAGCCCGCGGATTTCGAGTCGCTGCTGCTGTCGCGGCCGGTGCTGGAGGGCCTGCGGGCGGCGGGCTTCGAGCGGCCCTCGCCGGTGCAGCTCAAAGCCATCCCGCTGGGGCGCTGCGGCCTCGGTGAGGGCGGGGCCGGGGCGGCGGGGGCCGCTGGGCCGGGCCGGGCTGGCACCCCGCGCTGCCCGCCCAGCCTCGGTTTCCCCTGCTGTCAAACTCAGCGCAGTTTTGAGGGTCGTTCTGGCCCGGCGTGAGGTGGTAAAACGGTGGTTGAGGCGGCCTGGTTCGGCGTTTTGGAGGGTGAACTAAAAGTGCAGGTGCCACCTCGATCCCCGAAGGCCCACCCTAGTGCCCAGATTCCGGGTTGGGATTGGTACTCGCTGGTGATTGGTGTGTTTCCCTTCTCAGATTTGATTGTTCAGGCGAAGTCTGGTACTGGGAAAACGTGTGTCTTCTCCACCATTGCTTTGGACTCCCTCGTTCTTGAGAACTTAAGTACCCAGGTGAGTTTAGCTCGGAGGCGCGAGTTGAACATCGAGCCGGTGGAGGGGTGGTGCTGGGGATGGGATGGTTACCAAGTCTGGAATTTCACATTATTACCACATCACGTATAGTGAGCCTCCTCCCATGTGTGTCCGAGGCGGCCAATGAGGATTCCTTGTTCTTTTACTTGCTGACTAGATTCATGGTGGTGTGGTCCTTTGGCTGTATTACTCCAAAAACAAAGCAAAGCAAAAATAAAATAAGCCAACAAAACTCACTGCCATCAAGTTGATTCCACCTCATAGTGAGTCTACAGGACAGGGCAGAACTGCCCCAGTGAGCTTTTTCTGGGAGTCCTGTCTTTCTTCCACAGAGCAGCTGGTGGTTTTGAACTGCTCACCTTCCAGTTAGCAGCCCAACTCATAACCACCAGGCTCCTGGTACTTAGACATGTTCTTGGTTATAGCAAATGCAGGTGTATCTGATGAGGATGATCCTTTAATATCATTGTTTTTAATTAGGCATCCGTAGGTACGTCATCCAGGAAGCTGTTAGAGATTGACTGAATTGGTGGCACTCTTAGGAAATTGAACTATCCAAGGACCTTTTGAATTGAACTATTAGGAAATTGAACTATCCAAGGGCTTTTAGGATGGTTTTAGGTGTATTTGAGATTTTGGTTCTGACAGTGAACACCATGGCTGTGGGTAAAAGGGCCAAAATGGAATACATTCCATGTAGAAAATTCTTTTTAAAAAATTAAGTTTAAGATCTTTGTTATACACACAATATAATAAAATTACGGCATCCAAGTTATACATGTTCATTATTGAAAACTTGGAAAAATAAAGGAGAAATTGTACCAAGAAACAAAATCTATGACATAAACTGCTCTTAACACTTGGCATATTTTCTTCTAAGCAGTTTTTTTCCTGCTTCTTGGAGTTGAGAACATATAGTTTAATCTCCAGGAGTCATATTGCATGTGACTCACATGGCCTCTCATGATTCAGCTCCTGGAACTAGATCTCTGCCCTCTTCTGCTTTCCCTGCTCTGAAAACCAGTCCCATAGTCTCTTTGCTGTCTTGTTCTTGGCCAAGTATCACGTCTCCATGCTGTATATTCATGTCTGCTCAAATATTACCTCCTGAGGGGGTCTTTCTAGACCACTCTATTGAGTTGGTTTCTTTCCCTTTGTCATTTCTTGGCCCTTACATGGTTAGATGGTGAGGTTTTCCTTCTTAGCAATTTTTCTTATTTGCCATCAGTTTTAAGGAGGAGCCCTAATAGTGCTGTGGGCTGATTGCTGAGTTGCAAATTGCAAGATCAGTGGTTCAAACTTAGCAGCCACTCAGAAGGAGAAAGATGAGGCTCTCTGCTCCCTTAAAAGATTTATAGTTTTGGAAACCCTGTGGAGCAGTTTAACGCCGCTTAAAGGAATTCTGTGAATTGGAATCGATTTGATGGCAATGTGTTTATTATTTGTTTATGTTTATTATCTGCCTTGTCATATTAGAATGGAACTCCCAAGGCCTTTCTTATTGTTAACTGATTTCCTAACTAGTATATGGCCTGAGGTGTCCAGGGTGGTAAAAATGGTTTGTGCTTGACTGCTAATCTAAAGGACCCACCAGTGCTGCTGCAGAGACAAGGCCTGGCTGGCGATCCCTTTATGTAAAGATAACTACAGCATAGGAGACTGCCTAGAGCAGTTCTACTTGAGTCCCACAGAAGGTCACCATCAATTGGTACGTTTTCTAGAACTTGGCGGGTTCTCATTTAATAATTACTGGGGAAATTCATATAAATGGAATAGTTTCCTTTGCCAATCACAAGTATCTGTTTACTTTATTAAAGGTATGTTTTTATGCTCTTTTAGATTTTGATTTTGGCTCCGACAAGAGAAATCGCTGTTCAGATACATTCGGTTATCACAGCCATTGGAATCAAAATGGAAGGCCTAGAGTGTCATGTCTTTATTGGAGGGACTCCACTATCACAAGACAAAACCAGACTTAAAAATTGTCACATTGCTGTTGGATCTCCTGGTGAGACACCAGTGTCTGGGTAACGGGGCTTTCAGGAACTGAACACTATTACTATAACAAGGGGGTGGGAGTCCTCAGTGACTATGGTCATCCTTTTGCGATGAGAAGTGAAGAGCATTGGACCTGTGAGAGAAAGACACGTGGCTGGATTTGCAGTGAGATGTACAACTCTTCTTCCCTACTACGGAGAGTTAGGAATGCAAGGGAGGCAGGATGAGATGACTCCTAGGAAACTCAGATTCTGGATTCACTCATATTATCTGGAGTCGTAGTGCCCTTTGACTTCTGTAGTAGTCATTTGGTTAGGGATTCATCAGAATCTCTCATTTAATACCAGAGCGTTCCAGTTGTTTGGCCGGAGATGGCGTTACATTGCTATACATATTGATGATGAAATGGGGAGGCAAAGTAATAGGTTGAAGCCAAGATGAGAACTTAGGATTTCAAGTTTATATGTAAATGCATAATGGGACTTGGGCCAGGAAATTCAGTACAACCTGAGTAGGTTAACAGCCTTGGCTGAGATTGTACACACATGTACTGCATCATAAATTTTTCCCTGTGTGTGTGTTTTTTTTTTGTCTTCTGGAATTTAGGCAGAATTAAACAACTCATAGAACTTGACTACTTGAACCCAGCCAGCGTGCGTCTTTTTATTCTTGACGAAGCAGATAAGCTTTTAGAAGAAGGCAGCTTCCAGGAGCAAATAAAGTAAGAACAAGAGTCCCTGGGTTATGAACGTGGCACTGCAGTGGGACAGCTGGAACTTCCGTGTGGTGGTTGCTGCTGTTTTGAGTCATTTCAGTGGTGTGTGTGTGTTCTGTTTTCCAGTTGGATTTACTCGTCTTTGCCTGCCAGTAAGCAGATGTTGGCAGTGTCGGCAACATACCCTGAAGTTTTGGCTAACGCTTTGACAAAGTACATGAGAGATCCCACTTTTGTAAGATTAAATTCTAGCGATCCAAGTCTTATAGGTGTGTACAGTTTTGTGATATTCACATTAACAGTTAGTTGCTTACGATCTGGGGCTTTCCCCTGCCCAGTTGATTAGGCAGTTTTTGCTTCATATGTGCTATTAAGAGTATATGTGATCTATTTTTCTGTTTTGTTTTCATTTAAGGACTTTTATTTATCTTTTTGTAGGTTTGAAGCAGTATTATAAAATTGTTAATTCCTACCCTTTGGCTCATAAGATTTTTGAGGAAAAGGCTCAACATTTGCAGGAGCTGTTCAGCAGAATTCCATTTAATCAAGCCTTAGTCTTTTCTAATTTGCACAGTAGGTAATGTAACTAAAAGCCACCTGGGTAACTTGTGGAACGAAAGGTTAGGTGTGGACCTGTAATTATTTAAAACAATTATGTCCCTTTCAATTTCTCATAGAGCACAGCATTTGGCTGAGATCCTCTCTTCGAAAGGTTTTCCTGCTGAGTGCATATCTGGTAAGTTGTTCGTTTAATTTTGGCTTACTATCCTGACTGGAAGCCTCCAGACTTAGGAGGAAGAATTACTGCTTGATGAGGGATCTCATGAGTTACACCGAGGCTTTACAGCAGTGGTTCTCAGCTTTCCTAATACCGTGACTCTTTAATACAGTTCCTCTTGTTGTGGTGATCCCCCAACCCTAAAATTATTTTCGTTGCTACTTCACAACTGTAGTTTTGCTACTGTTATGAATTGGGCGACCCCTGTGAAAGGGTTGTTCAACCACTAAAGGGGTTCAAAGGGGTTGCGACCCACAGGTTGAGAACCGCTGCTTTTAGAGGCAAGGGCATTTCAGGTTCATTTTCATTGGGGCTTGTTCAGTGGCCTCACGTCAGTTCCAGTTCAATGACCGCCTGAGGGTAGAACTGCCCCATGGGGTTTTCTTGGCGGTAATTTTTACTTGTCGATGGAAATCAAAGCCTTGCAACTCAGTATAAAGACAACCCAAATCCTCACAGCTGGACATTGTGGTAAGTGGAGAAAGGATTGAAATTGTCAAGGATTTTGTTTTGGTTGGATCTACAATCCGTGCCTGTGGAAGCAGCAATCCAATCAAATGACATTGCATCGGAAAAAATCT
This sequence comes from Echinops telfairi, assembly GCF_000313985.2. Lineage (NCBI taxonomy): Eukaryota > Metazoa > Chordata > Mammalia > Afrosoricida > Tenrecidae > Echinops > Echinops telfairi. Next base: position 3,959,689 of record NW_022104341.1, on the reverse strand, counting down.
GCACAAAACCGATTTAAAGTGTTGAAGAGAAGAATGTCACTTTGAGGACCAAGGTGCACCTGGCCAAACCATGGTATTTTCAGGTGCCTCATGCATGTGAAAGGTGGACCGTGCATAAGGAAGAGTGAAGAACTGATGCTTTGGAAGGATGGTGCTGGCAAGGAATGTTGGTAGTTTCTTGGACTGCCAGAAGAACAAAGGAACGTGTCTTGGAAGAAGTACAGCCAGTTCCTTTGGACATGCTACTAGGAGAGACCGTCCTTGGGAAAGGACATCACTCTTGGTAAAGTGGAGGGGCGTCGAAAAAGAGGGAGACCATCCATGAGATGAATGCACAGGGGTGCAAAAATGGGGTCAGATGTAACAACTGTGAAGACGGCGCAGGACCGGGCCCTGTTTTCTTCTGCTGCACAGAGGGTCGCTGAGAGTCGGCACCTCACCCTACTCTTTACAGAGGGCACTGCCAAGGGAGCTTGGCATGCCAGCGTTTCATCTGGCAGCTGGTGCTCTGCGTGTTCTGCCACTAAAACTACATGTAACTAGGTCAAATGCTGTGGATAGAATGTTATTTATTTAACAGAGTTTTGTTTTAAAGAATAATTGCGTATATAGTAAAGAAATAGCAGACCAGTGTTCTAAACTGGGTTTTAGTATCCATGAAGAATTTAGTATATGTGCTGCCAAAGCAAGCACTTATGAAGAATTTAATAATCCTATAAAACAAAAAAATTGTCATTGTTGTCTTAGGAGAAGTCTGTCTTTTTGTAAGCATTGTTAACGATGCTGTTTTATGGTCTTGTGGAAGGTAAAAGTAAATGAGCTCTTGCCATAAATTCAAATTGTTACCGTTGTCGAAAAGGAATGACCGTGACCCAGGGTGGTCCAGCGGGTAAGTGCTCAGCTGTTAGCTGACCAGTGGGCAGTTTGAACCCCCACAGCAGCAGTGAGGGAGAAAGATGAGGCAGCCTTGGAGCCCCATGAGGCGGTCCTACCACCCTGTAAGTGAGAACCGCCTGGATGGCGGTGGGCCATCCTTGAAATAGGAAGGAAAGAGAAAGAAAGTTTTGATAGTTGAGAACCTCTTTAGAGGACTTTTCTTTGTGTGTGTGTGTGTGTACTTTGTTTTTACCTATTAGCTGAGTTTGAATTTGTTAAGCCCTATTGTATCAGGTAATTAATACTGAGGAGACTTTTTTAACGAACAAATATTTTAATTACAATTCAAATTTCTAAATGACCAATTAAAGCAGTTTTATTTTGACATGAGCTATTAGCTGCTCCTTACACGTAGCAGTTTTATATGGCGAATGTCATGTCTTAGTTTGACAACAATTTAAAATTGCTTTTTGAATTTTCAGTCATCGCAGAAGTGAAAACTGTTAAAGACTTTGACTTGAAGGCTTAACCCCTGGTTTGAACTGAGCCTGGGCATGTTTAAGGTGAACTGCTGGGCATGTTTAAGGTGTTTGAGGGGGGTTAGAATCTCTGCTTCCTGTGGATTTGATGGGTGTGCATTCCTCTCGTCGTCGTTTCACGTGACATCTCATTTGGTCTTTTTAGGGAACATGAGTCAGAATCAGCGTCTTGACGCCGTGGCTAAACTGAAGCAGTTTCACTGCAGGGTCCTCATCTCCACAGATCTGGTACGCTCTGGGGGCGGGCATCTGGACCTGTGTTCTAGTTAGCAGATGCTGTTTGCTGATGCGATTGCGTTTGTGGCTGCATGGAACAAGACTATGTCAGTGCCAGGACCTGCGCTTTCCTAAAAGGGTCTTTGAAATTTTCTTTAAATTGCTTCATTAGCAATGAATTTCATTTTGCTCCGCACCCACGTGGCCTGCTGTATGTGGTTCTTGGCTCTGGTCGGAGCGTACCGAGCCTCATGAGGGGTACTGGCACTGGTAGCCGTGCACGCAAATGATCGCTCTCTTCTTCCATTTATTAAGACTTCTCGCGGGATTGATGCTGAGAAAGTGAATCTGGTTGTCAACTTGGATGTGCCATTGGATTGGGAGACATACATGCATCGGATTGGCAGAGCTGGTCGTTTTGGTAAAAACACATAGAAAAATTTTTTTTTAAAGGGGAAGAACTTCCAGTGTGGGAGATGGACTTGGAGCATCCTGTGTGGTTTGTGTCTTCACATTCCCTCTTGCTTTAGGGACGTTGGGACTCACGGTGACCTACTGTTGTCGGGGCGAAGAAGAGAACATGATGATGAACATTGCTCAGAGGTGTAATCTCAGCCTTCTTCCTCTTCCAGGTACATGCTGTCTGTTTCATCTTACTGTCGCGCTGTGACGACGCTAGAAATAGGTGTAACACGAGTGTCTAACAATGCTTATGTGCTGGGGACTGTGTCAAGTACAGTTGACCCATGAACTTCACCAGCGTTAGGGGTGCTGACCCTCACTCTTCACCCTCATCCCTGTTCCTTGCAGTTGGAAGTCTGGCTCCCCCAAACTTAGGACTACATGCCTGCTCTTGACCTACTGCTCACAAACAGTGGGGTGACACCTCGTTTGTGCTCTGTGCATTACGGACTGCATGCTGGTGCCGCTGCTGTGGCGGTTTCACAAGGTGCCTTTTGATTTTTGACAGTGGTCCTTACAGCTGCAGCTGCAGAGCTCAGTCTGGGACACAGCGAGCACGAGCGTCCGCTTTTCTTGTGATGCCATGGCCAGTGCTCTGTTTTCTCGGAGCCCTTCAAGCACTGGGTGTGGGTCCCCAGTGTTACTCAGAGTACAGTGATGTGCGGCATTACTTTTTCCTACAGTGCACTTTACTGGAGGGATGGCCTGCACACGCACACAGAGAGGATTAGTGTCACGTGGCATTAAAAACAATCTGCAAATAAGTGGATCCATGCAGTTCAAACCCATGTTCAAGGGTCAATTGTGCTTGCTTTCTTTTTTTTTTTTTTTAAATCATTTTGTTGGGGGTTCTTAGAGCTCCTTTAACATTCAATACATCAATTGCATCAAGCATTTTTGTACATACGTTGCCATCATTTTCTAAATATTTATTTTTTCTTTTATTGGAGGCTCTTACATCTCTTATCACAGTCCACCATTTATCCAGTGTGTCAAGCACATTTGCACATATGCCACCATCATCATTTTCAAAGCATTCTCTTCCCACTTGAGCCCCTGATATCAGCTCCCCGTTTCTTCCCCCTCCTCCTCCCTCCCCCGCCCACCCTCCCTCACAAACCCTTGATAAGTTATGTATCATTATTTTCATATCTTACATCGTCCAACTGTGCTTTCTGTATTGCTAACTCATTCTCACAACCTCTGAAGTACGTGCTGTTACTAACTACTTTTTGTAAATGAAGTCATCGACACAGTGATCGTGAGTATTTGTCATAGGTTTATAGCTATGTGTTGGGTAGGATTGTAAGCTAACTGTTGGCACAGGAAAAATGAAAACCATTTATTACCATATTAGCATTACTTTTTAGTTTGTGTGTCAGTCTGGGTAGACTAGAGAAACAAATCCATGGACACACATATGTGTATAAGAAAGACATTTATATATAAGAGCAATTTGAACATTGAGAAAACATCCCAGTCCAGTCCAGATCAAGTCCGTAAGTCTGACATTAGCCCATATGTCCGACAGCAATCCATAAAGTTGTCTTTAGACTCATGAAACACATGCAGTGATGCCGAATGCAGGGCGATCACAGGCCAGGGGGTAGAACGTCTTTGGATCCAGTGGAATTGTAAGCATCTCAGCTCTGGCAGGGGTCTCTGTGTGGCTCTTCCAGCTTCAGAGGTCTTGTCAGCTGCAATGTCTCCCAGGGAGGAGTAGAGAGTGTCTCTCCTGCCTCCAAGAACGAATTATCAGATTTCTCAGACTTCTCTGGAGAAGGCCAGGTCCACACAGAAGCCTCATTGGCTATGATCTGATTGACAAGGTAGACTCCACCCCTACACTCTAAATCCTCAAATTGACAAACGATTATATATCTACCACAGTTTGCAACTTTCATTTTGCTTATTCTTCTACGTTCTTCAGTGTTTCTAGCTTGCTCACTGTAAGACTGGATGGAGTACTGGCTTTGAAAAGTCAGTACATTGCGTGAGTCCTTGTCAAACTGCTTCTCAGGTGCTGCTGGATCTGGGGGCAGGTTGAGAACTATTGATGGGCTCTCAAATACAAGTGAAAAGTCCCTGAAAACCTTTGTGTGGGAATGTGGTTTACCAGCTGTGTATGCTAATGCACAGGTAGTATACATATGCATCTATGCATGTAAAAATGTATATATAGCCTATGCATGACCTTCTATAATATGGGAGTATATAGTTGGTGAGTAAATGGCATAATCGCTTATTGGTTTTAAGTTTAGTTTTTAAACTTATTTTTAGAAAATGAGATTAGGTATACATCTGGTTGTCCTGTGGATTCTAGTTGTTTTGGCTTTGCTATTTTATGATCTTTTACAAGTCTTTAATTGCCTTAAACTTAATGTCCAGATTTCCAAATGGTTACTTTTGAATTAGGTTATCAATTGTAAACCTCCGTAAAATGTCAGTTCTCTTTGTGTTTATTAATAACCTTTTGGTGGTCTGTCAGAATTACAATGTAGAAAACATTAATTGGAACTTGGTAGAGGTGGGTTAGAGCTGGTGGGAAGATTCGGTGTCAGAACATCTAGTGATGTCCAGCACATGAAGTTGACCTTTGTGTAATGTAACAGCCTGAAATCATTAAGGGGATGCCTCGTGATAGAGAGTCTGTATTGGGTTGGGAGCGTGTGTGGCGAGCTTCTGGGGACAGAAAGAACTCGGAGTAAGGAAGGCTTGTAGTTTAGGCCAAGCAGGCAAAAGGTCCAGGATCTGAGCCATTACAGGTAAGCATCCAGAGTGCTGGCCCAAGGTCCAGACCTGAGCGGATGATAGTGGGTCCAGCTGTGTGGTGTATGTACCAGCTCCAGCAGTGGACAGGCCCAGCGTCTGTAAACCGGAGCTTCATATCGCGCCTTCCTACGTTGATGACACTTTTGAAAGGCCCCAGTCAGCAGCTGGAGACAAATTGTCACATGTGGTTAGAGACGGAAGTGAGTAAACTTTTGGAAATGCCCAGGTCCCCCTCTGCCTTCTCCTGTAGAAGTTTTCTTCCTGTTGTGAGGGCAGGATCTGTCCCTCGTGTGTACTGGTGGCAGCTGTAGTTGGGTCCTGAGTTCAAAGTTTCCTGTTGATAAGCTTTGGGGAGTATAGTTCAATTTCTGATACCTTGATTTGCAGCTGGCAGTAGCGAAACGGAGGGACAGCGAGGGAGGACGGCGCTGGGAGAGCTGCTGCCGACTTGAACCACACACACACACACACACACACACACACACACCCGTAGTCATGTTTTTGTCAAGGAAGAGATAGTGCTTGTGAGGATGGGGTGGGTTTTGTCTGTTTCTGGGCAAATTCTGGTCTGCCGATTGCTTAGGTGGTGTGCTCCAACCCCAGCCAAGCCGCCTGCCCCAGTCAAGGCTGACTCACAGTGACCCCGTAGCACAGGGTGGAACTGCCTCTGTGCGCTTCCTGGACTCTGTCTTTCGGGGAGTAGAAAGCCTGTCTTTCTTCCTTCACAAGTGGCCGGCGGTTTTGAATTGCTGACCTTGAGGCTAGCAGCAGGACTCCTTAGTCTTGTGCTGGTCTAAGGCATTTCTTCAGTTTATTAGTGTCTTACCCTTAGTGGAGCCAGGAAGCGGGCTGCTCGCAGCAGGAGCCATGCGCGTCATGCTCTTCCTTCTTCTCTCCAGATCCCGTCCCTCCTGGTCTGATGGAAGAGTGCTGCGGGCAGGATGTGCAGGATGTGCAAGCGAAGGCTCCTGTGCACGAGCATGCCTCAGCGAGCGCGCCTACCCAGGCCGCCACGGGGCAAACCACGCATAGGATAGAGAGGACCTTTCAGACGCCCAAGCCCCGGGGGGTCCAGACGGCTTCATCCCGGCTTACCTCTGTCTCCGCCCAACCCAAAAGTACCACCAGACAGAAGCTGCCTGCGAAAAGCCACTCGCACTGTGGCGTCTCAGAAAAAGCCATGTCACCCAAAGAACCGGGCGGCTGTGCCCTGCCTCCGGAAGAGCAGATGAGGGCGTCCGAGCAGCGGCCTGTCGAAAGCTCCGCCAGTAGTCAGCATCCGCCCGTGTCACTGCCCCAGATTCCCTGTCTGTCTTCCTTTAAGGCCCTCCCGCTGTGCGCGTTGTCTTTTACAGAGTTGGTGGAGGACTATGACCATTACATTCGAGAGGGCTTGGAGAAGCCTGTGGAGATCATCAGGCACTACACCGGCCCTGGGGATCCCGCTGTGAGTCACCAAAACGGCTTTGTGAGACACAGAGTCCCCGAAGAGAGAGTGCAGGTGTTGGCAAGTAGTAGCCAGTCGGGGGACTCTGAAAGCGACAGTGATTCTTACAGCTCAAGGACTTCTTCCCAGAGCAAAGGCAATAAGTCATACTTGGAAGGCTCTTCTGATACTCAGATAAAAGATCCCCGGCCTACTCTGGTGGGTGGCCGGACTGCTCTGGAACAGCCCCCCGGTGGAAAGGACACCCCCAGTCTGGAGGAATATCACAGATCCCCCGAGATCCCCCTAACGGCCCGGCATAAAGGAGGGGCTCACCAGAGAGCGAAGCAGAGCCGCCGGAATCTTTCCCGGCGGTCTTCCTACCGAGCGCAGGCAGAAGCCCAGGAAGACAGTTGGTATGACTGCCACCGGGAGGCACATCCGGGTTTTTCTGATAACTACCAGGATTATGAGGAGTACTGGAGAGCCTACTACAGGGCGTGGCAGGAATACTACGCCGCTGCTTCCCAGTCCTACTACTGGAATGCGCAGAGACATCCCAACTGGATGGCAGCCTATCAGATGCATACTGTGTACCTACAAGAAATGATGCGTGCTCACCAGCGTTTATAGGGCACTGCACCCGAGGCCCATGGAGCCACCAGCGAGCGCTGCCGTTGGCTGGCCACCCTCCTCCACCTATAGTAGCAGAGTGGCGTAGAGTGGCATTCTTGGGGCCTTGAAAAGAACTGAGGCTTCCCTCCGGTCACATCCGTTTCTCAGATTGTGTGGATCTTAGGCCAGGATTATTATCTGCTCAATTTAAGAGACTGGGTGGATCAGTTTCTTGTCATAGTTTTGGGGACCTAGAGTCCAAAGGTCCCCGAGCGCCATTTTCTATAAGCCATTTCAGAAAGAAGCATATGAAGACAGATTTCACTGCTCACTTCAATAAAAACACTTGCGGTTTGGAAAGTAATCTTAGCGCACGTTCTTTACAAAAAGCTTGGGGTGCATTTCCACCAAGGGGCCTAGGATTTTGTAACATGGCAGGTTGGCCAGAAAATCTCTCTCAGGCAGGAATTAAGCATTGCTTTCTACGTTCCCAAAGACTTAGTTTGGTGCGATTTGTTTTGCTTCCCTGAAAGCATTAATTTATCTAAGCTTGTTGACAGGTTTCTGGCTTTTCCTCTGAAGGCCCTTTATCCCTGCAGGTCGAGAGCGGTCCATGCTTTCACTGTGGGGAGTAGCGGAGGTTCCTCACCACCGCTCGTGTGCGTGTTTCTGCAGGCGAGGAGCACCTACGTCTGGTTTCTTGGAGCCTCTCGGGACTGACGCAAACTAGCTGCCCTCCCCGAGAAATTTCTCGTTCCCAAAACACCATTTCAAGAGGTGCATAGCTCCTCTGAAATTCATCTTAGAACCTAGTTTAAGAACTGCCGTGCTCTGCTGGTATCCCAAACCCAAACGCGTGACGAGTGTGTGTGTGTGTGTGTGTGTGTGTGTGTGAGAGAGAGGTCAGGGAGACTAGAGAAATAAACCTAGTGACACTCATATATGTATAAAGAAGAGAGAGAGAGAGTGTGTGTGTGTGTGTGTGTGTGTGTGTGTGAGAGAGAGAGAGAGAGAGATCTCGGGTCTGTCTAGAAATTTCCAGTGTTTGCCGTGTGTGTGTGTGTGTGTGTGAGAGAGAGAGAGAGAGAGATCTGGGGTCTGTCTAGAAATTTCCAGTGTTTGCCTCTCCTACTGGCGTCCAAAGGGCGCCAGCGTTTTCTGAGGTGGCACGTTTATAAATGCGGATTGAGAGGAATGTGCGTGGCCGGTTGCACACTTTTACTGTGCAGCAGACCTTTATGATCTAGCTTCTGGTTCTCAAAGCCTTCTCCGAGCTGGATTTGTGGTAAGAGAGCCTCTGCTGGGTGGACATGTGGGCTCATTTGTCAAGAGGAAAGCTCTTCGGTCCTGTGCCAACGACTGTCTGAATAGCACACACACTTCCCCAGGGCTGCCGTCAGATACCCCCTGCCATTGCCATCGACTGTCTGACACCCATGGAGCAGGAACCCCAAACTGTTCATTTGGATGCCTGGAGTTTGGGTTCGTAGGTTTTACTTCCGTCTATTAATCCTGTACAGGCATTGCCAAGTTAGAGTGAATACATTAACATTGTAAATAGCAAATCCACAGTTGGGTCCAGTATGCCATTAAGCAGCAGAGACTGTAATTATACATGTGAATTAAAATCCTGTCTCTGCTCTCTGCTATATAATTGAACTGACCCCCTCCTCACCCCCGCTTTCCCATACAACCCAGCAAAGATCACAGTTTGTCATTGCTAGGGGATTTGAATTAGGATACCGCTACATCTTAATTAGAGATGAGGTTACTCATTAATCTTGAAATTAATTGGATCCTCTCTAGGTTTGTCTTAATTTGTGTTTGCGTTTTTGGTTTTGTTCTAACTAGGGGGTGAGCACATACGTGCATAGTACTAAAAATAAAAATGTTGATTCACATTTGACATTTGTTAGGAACATTTCAGTTGCTGCTGCCCCAAATAAAGGAGGTGTAGTGGTGAGCGTCCACCAGTTGGCTGCTGCAGTATGTCTGGTGTGTTGCTGTGACGTTGAAGCTTTGTCACTGGTATTTTTGAAATGCCAGCAGGGTCATCCAAGGTGAACAGGGTTCAGTAGAACATCCAAACTAAGAACAGATTACCAAGGAGGAACCGGCTGTCTTACTTCCGATGCGCTCAAATGTAACAGTTCTGAGTATGGTGCAAGATTGTGTGTAGGGTTGCTGTGAGTCAGAACTGACTCCACACCTGACAACAGTTGTGGGCCTGGAGTGTCTACGCACTCTTGATTATCTGGGTGTGGGGAACTGATGCGTGTTCCCACTGTGTTAGGAACCACAGGTGTGTTCAAGGTTAAGTTGGCCTGAGAACAAATGCTCCGTGTAGTGAAGCGAACCGACTCACCTTGTGTAGGCCGTAGAGTCCCTGTTTTCATTACCAACGCGGGCCTCTCGATGCTTAGTTCTCGTCCAGGCCTACAGCTTCACCCGCGAATGAGTCATACTGTGAGATGCCGTCGAGGTGGCTGCAACTCAGAGGCCCTTGTGCACAACAGATGAAACCGCCTGGTCCGCCACTGCCCTCACAGTGGTTAAAGCCCACTGGCCGCTGTCGGTCCGTCTCGACAAGGGCATTCCTTTTCACGCACCCTCGATAGGATGCGTCTCCCAAGCACTGTTCTCTCCTGACACCCTGTACGTGAGAGTAGGAGGCAAAGTCGCCCCATCTTTGCTGCTCAGGAACATTTTGACTAGAGCAAAAGTCTGTATGAAGGATCTTACAGATTTAAGCAATTTGGATGAAGGGCTGAAGTGTTTAAATGTTAAGATTCCTTAAACTCGGTGCACACCCTCGAGCTGCTCCTGTGGGCTCTAACCGCCCCGACAAGGCTAGTCCTTCCAACAAGCACTGTGGTCTGGGAGTCACCACTGGGTGATTGTGACTTACCAGAGTATAGCACATTGTAGAATGAAGAGTGTTTTCATACTACAGGACTAAACTTTACCCCTCAATACAGAAATTATAAAAATAGTATAGATTGATCTGCATAAGGCCAGGGAAAAGTGTAAATAAGTGGCTGCTAACCAAAGGTGGGAGACTGAAGTCCAACTAGAAGCACCTCAGACGGCCTGCGGGTCCACTTAGGGACAAACCAGCTATGGGAAAGCCTGTAACCCACACCTGGCCTCCAGGAGTGAGGGTGAGTGGTTTTCACATTGAACAGAACCCAAGACTGCCCATTGTTAGCCGACCCTAGAGTCTCATCACAGGTAGCCAATTTTTTGTGTGTGTCAGATCACACTACCTGTTGTGAAACTAAGCAAGCGTGTTGGTCACACTTGACATTTGGTGCTTTTTAAACACCCACGGGTTATGTGCGCTGCTGCTCTATAGTGACACCTAGTGGGTGATCAGAATGAGCATCTGTGATGGAAATGAATTTCCCAGCCCACCTCCGGCTTTTGGGCATCACACACGTTGTGAAATCAGCAAGACTCATGTTATTACCACGTTAAGGGCAGGTCAAGTGTGCGTGTGACCCTCATGCCCAAGTCGGACCATGGGACTAAGGTTACAGCGCACGTGTGAGGTATTTGGTCCCTCCATTTTACAGATGAAATTAACCCACATGAAGGCTGGTCTGAAGTCTTCCCAGTGAGGCCGGGCTGGGAAATGTCCATCGCTGCCAGCTAATGCCACAGTCATTCCAGCCAAGCCATCACATGAAGGGTACATTACTTAAATGTTTGACCATGTAGCTGGCTAATTTTTAAGTTGATAATTTTATATAGCACGGGGATGATGTTACAAGTATCCAAAAGGCCCTTGGCAGGGAAAAGGTTCCCCCCCCTGCAGTGAGGGGTCGGACTTAGCTTGATGCCCAAGCTTTCTACTGTGAACCATTTTGTTTCCTTTTTAGTTTGAGACGCTGGCTTGAGTGAGAGAGGAGACAGTCTATGCTGCCTCAGAGAGTAGAACCAGGACTGACACACAAAGGTGGCTATCGCTTCGCCCCCCTCCCCCCAAGTAACATGGGACTGGGCCTCAAACAGACCTAGACAAATGGTAGCAAGTGAGCTGCCCTCTAATGCCCACTACAGGCAGGTGAGGGAGGACTGCAGGGGCGCCATGGAGGAGGGGTTGGAGAGGGAAGGTTAAGTCTAGATTTGTAAGCACCCCTTAAAGATGCTGTGACTTCTTCAGTGGGCTCCTCTCTCTTCTGGGATCCAGCCGTGCCTTGGGAAGGAAAGGATACTTGGTATGAAAAGGAAACTCGTGATCACGTCCGGGTTTGTGGCACATTGTTTAATCCAGATCGGATACATCAGGTACAGCAGTGGCACACGACTCAATACTGTAAATGATATACATGTTTTAACAGATGCACTACAGTTTCAAAAGAAGACGACAGGGAACTCAGGAGGGTTTGTTTTGTTTTTCTCATAGAAAGTTTTCACATGTTTATCTTCCTGCAGTTTTGTACAGTATACTTCTTTGCCATGGTGGTGTTAGTAAGCAAAGCCCATTTCTGATATGAAAATAGAAAAGAACACACTTGATGTTTTTCATGATAAACACTAATGGTGGGGGGGTGTGACCACCAAGGAAAACATCACATTGGAATGTCTGGTTATCAAATAGGTGCCATCCCTCTCACTAGCTAGGTAAGTCATCCACTGGTCCAGGGGGCCTCCCGGGACTTGGGCCAGGCCCTCTGCTGCTCACAGTGAATCATCCAATGTAGTTAGGAAGCTACGGAGACAAAGGTCATTGCTAGAAAACCAACGTCCTGAAGACATGGCTAAGAGGAGCCGCTACGAAGCGATGTCTTTTTCCGATCGCGAGTTCCCCAACGGGGCTTCCCGAGACACTGTTTGGGCTCCGAGGGGCACAGCATCCTGTCTTTTTTTTCTTCCCTCAGGCCGTTTTAAAGCTGTTCACCAATGAGATTCCACAAGGAAATCAGAAAGCCTTTCAGGTTCCTGTCAACGGTTACCATGCCAGCTATTTAGAAGGGAGCTACTCTCACCTGCATTGGGGTCTTCCTGCTTTTATAGTTCACTTAGTTATTGGGCCGGGGTCACTGGAATCCAGATCACCTCAATATGTAGTTTGAGCTCCATTTCAGCCACTACTGCCGAGAAGATTAAAAAAAAAAAATTGAGCCATAATACTTTGAAGGTGTACTTTTCCTGGACCTGGTCTTCCTGTGTGATTGTTGCATTAACACCTCTTGTTGGCAGGGGTCATCCTGTCTGGAATACAATTCCCCTTCTCTCCTGAATATGCATGTGTTCATCTGCCAGTGAGACTATCTGGTCTTTTGAGCAAGATCCTATGTATTGTTAGTCCCAAGATTGACGCTGTTTGCGAAATTAGAAGGTGAAGGAGAAATAGTACAGGGTTTGCTTTTGGAGCTCTCTGAATGCATGCTCCCCTTGCTACCACTCTGGAAATGCAGTGCTTTTAACACAAGCAAGCCTCAGGGTCATGCAACCACGAGTGGCGGGAAACCCCCGGGTAAAGCTGCCTAAGCTCTGGACTGCAATCAGTTCTGCATCTATAACTTTCCATGTGAACTTAGGTAAGTCACTCAGCTTCCTGTTGTGTCCCAGGGTCGGCCAAGGATTGAGTTAACCACCTGCCATTAGGATGTAGAGGGTGGGAAGGGCTCTGAAAGCTAACAATAGGCTTGGGAGTGTCATTGTCCTCGCACTTGCTTCCAGGAGGCCAGCTCATTTGAAAAAAAAAAAAAAATCAGACTCTCCAACTCTTCCCCAGTCCTGACTATCCAGGAGTCCCTGGTGGGTGCAAATGGTTAATGTGCTCAGCGCTCACCAAACAGTTGGAGGTTCCAGCTTACCCAGGGGTGCCTGGGGAGAAGGGCCTGGTCATCGAAGTCTGAACAAACAGCCATTGAAAACCCTGTGGAGCACAGTTTGGCTCAGACCCGCACGGGGGCTCCGGGCGTGGGAACCGGTGGACAGACACTGGCTGTTCACGTGTTCCTCTGTGTCTGACAGAATGGCCAATTCATTGCTGGTTCTGCCCAAGGAATGGCGATTTCCATATAGCTTGTATTAGGAGTTTCTCAAGGTCGGTGAATTCTAGAATTCTGGACATTCCCATAGGACTATATCATTAAGGGCCCTGGTAGCAAAGTGAGCTACACGATAGGCTGCTAAGTGCCAGGTCGGGTGTTCGAAACCAGCAGTTGCTCTGTGGGAGAAAGATGGGGCTTTCTACTCCTGAAAAGACTGACGGTCTTAGAAACCCACAGGAGCAGTTTGGATCTGTTGTGTAGGGTCACTAAGGGTCAGCGTGGGCTCAATGGCGCATTTGGTGTTGGTTTGGCAGGTCTATGATTACAGCATGGGCGCTTGTACAGGTCCCCGCAGCAGCAGCAGCACTGTGAGAGGCTGGGGCCATGGTGGGAGGAGCATTCGATGTGTGGCCAGTGGACTTGGTTCTGGCCCTAGCTGTGTCATCACTGCATGGACCTTGAACAAGTCACTGAACTTCTTGGAGCCTCATTTTTCTATGCTGTACACTGAATCAGATATTCTTCTCTTAACTCTGATTCTAGGTCATTTTCACATTACGTGCTCTTCCACCCAGTGCAAAGTGGGGGTGAATGCTGTAGGTGGCTTGGCAACCTGGGAAGCCAATGTTTGTGAACTGAAAGCTCATCAGTCTTCGCAGCAAAAGGCCAGGGCTCCCAGGAAGCCCCTGTTTTCTGCTCCTCAGTCACTGACTGGGGAGTGAGACCTCCTGAACGGACGCACGATGCTGGGCCCTCCACTGCTAATGGAGTCTGGCTGGTTGTATAATGTAGGTGAGCCATTTTCCTGGGCTGACATCTTCTGGATTAGAGGTGAGGTAGGCCCCTGATCTCTTGCTAAGGCTAGACCTGAGGGCCAGAGATGAAGGGATGCCTAATGATCTCTTGGGAACTGGCTTGATGTGGGCTTTGGGGATGGAAGGAACTCAACACATACAGTTCAACCTAGAGGGTCCGTAAAAAGAACTTGGCCTACTACTAATGCTTTCTTGATGTGCTGTCAACAGATTGGGTTGGATTGGTTATCATTCTAACCTCGTGATGACCGAACTTTAAGCATGGGCAGCCTGGATGTCCCTGCTCGTGTAACTCAGCTTCTAGGACTTAGACAGCTGTGACTTTGCCCCATCATGTTCCACTGAGAAAATCTTTAGTCCGGTATCTTTCCTCTGAAAGGAGTCACGTCCAGCTCCCCCCCACCCCGAGGGATGTGTGTATGAAGCAAATGGAGCTCATAGGGGCGTTTGGTTGTGGCTGGTCGGCTTTTCTGCCCATCTAGACCCATAAACGCAGAGGACAGAATCACTTCATTCTGTGAGGGGAACTCCTTGAGGCAGACCCAGAGAAAGATACTCGGTGGTCAAGGAAGACCAGCCTAAGGCGCTAGGCTCCCTCCCCGCTGACCTGTACCTTTCCGGTTAGGTGCCTCACAAGCCTTTGACTTGTCCTCCTATGGGGCCAGTAGATCCGGGCTCAGAGGGAGGCCCACTGGGGTGGCTTTAGCTTCCTGATGGCTGTCCCCCGCAGAGACGCTCTCGGTTTCTAACGAAAGACCTAACCACCATGCTGTGGAAGGACGGGCATTCCTGCAGAGGCCTGTCTCTCAAGCCCAGCAATGCAATAGTGCAGTTGGGGGTTAGAGGAGAGGAGGGCACGGGCTTGTCACTGACCCTGGGGCTTGTCTGCTCTGCTCTAAGCAGTGGGAGTGGCACAGAGAATTCCAGAAATGCTGTTCCAGGCTCCAGCACTGTGCAATCCACTGGAACAGGCACACTAGCTAGCTTCTTAAAAAACAACCTTCCTCCCCACCTCACTTTCATGGAGTGAGAGGCTTCTCCCCCATTTGAGCTGCAGTTAGATAGGCCTAAGACTCTTCAGACCTCCAGGAGCGGCCTGCAGGAGGCACACACACTTAACCTTCCACAGCCTCTAGCTGGTATTGTTTCGTACACAGACAAGCCAGGAAGCCTGGTCCCATCACAGCCTTCTCAGGCGGACACTGCCTATGAGGCCTCTTGGCCGAACTCTGAACAGATATTTGGGGGGTCCTGAAAGGAGAGGGCATGACCAGGTGTTTCAGGGCCGACTGCCACGGAGAGCATGTCCCTTCTGCCCGCTCTCCAAGGGGGCGCACACACTATAGCTGTATGCGCTTCACGGGGGCTGGCTGTCTTCTTTCAAGATCCCATTCAAGATCCATCGTGGTATCTCTGGCCACTCCCTTTTTTCTCCAGAGACGGACCCTGCCGAACACCAGTGGTCCCAACCTCTAGGGAAGCCCCTCTGTCCTGTAAGGTGGGCAGCTCGCACCCTGAACGCTCCTCTCCCACGGTTGCATCCGTCCACCTCCACCTCACAGGCACAAGACTGGGTGCTTGGCAGTGCCAGGGAAGGCTTTCCTGATGCTGGGCTCCACAGGCGACAATGGCTGGACACAACTACAGCCGGGGGTGAAGCAGAGAGTGACAAGAGACGAGACGGGGACAGACGGGGGGGTGGGGGGGGCAGGGTTGCTGTGGTAAGTAGGCAGCTCTGCAGGTCAGCTGGCCTTGCCCACGTTGGGGGCGGGGGAGGGCGGAGGGGGCGGAGGAGAGAATGGAGAGAACTCAGCAATAACTGACTTCTTAGCCTAAAAGCTTCTGCTAAAAAAAGAGAAGAAAACACAACAGAACAGAATTAAAAAAAAACAAAAAACCAAACCCTCACAAAACGCGTTGTTTTGGTTCAAAGGTATTGGGTCCACGGAGAAAAACATTTCACAAGAATCCGTTGGTGTTTTGTTTCCACCTTTTCCCATGAATAAATATTATCCATTACGAGCCTTGAGAAAAAGGTGCATAAATACACAGTGTTGTATTTTCTTCCTGTCTTGCATGTGACCACTCGGCCTCGCTGCTGCTTGCTCTCAGTCTTACCTTTTCCGCCTCCAGAAACACGTGTGATTTGGCGGGAGGCTCCTTCCTAGCTGCAGGCCTCGACCTCCAGCCGGCCACCCTGTCCCTGTCCCCACCCGCCCTCCCTTTTGGGCCCCAGGGAGCCGGCTCCGCCCCACGCTCTGTCCACGGCCCACGGGGGAACTTCAGACGCCCCTTTGTGGCCACTCTCTGTGCAGGCACAGGTCTCAGTGCTGGGGGGGCCAGGGGGCAGGCAGAAGTAGTGGGGGAAGGGGGAGGGAGTGGTCGCAGTGGCCACCCGCCAACATGCCAGCCCCCTTCACTGCCCACTACCCGCGCTGACCCGCTGTCCAGTCCGGTGGCTTTACAAGGCGGAGACCTTGACGACGTTGCTGGCGACGGAGGGAATGTTCGTGTGAGGGCCCGGGCTGGCGGGGGGCGGCCGGCTGTCCCCCTCGGGGGTAAGTGCCGGCGGGGTGGGGATGCTGATGATGGCTGTGGTGATCTGGGACACCTTGCAGTTCGGTCTCAGTCCGTCGTCTGCTTGCAAGTTAAGGCTGGAGCGACTGGGGTGAGAGAGAGGGAGGTGGTGGTGACGCGGGCCTGCTTGCCAGTCTCCCTGAGCCTGGGACATCTTTTTGGTGTCCCTCTGCCTTTGGTAATCCGTTTGCATGGGGGTGGGGGTGGGTGGCGGTTCAAAAAGGTTGTGGAATTTTTCCATGCTCTCTCCACTGTATTTTTCCATGCACCCCTTTGAAGGCCCCTAGTCTTGTTCCATTCTAGTGACGATTCGGACTAGACCCTGCTGCCTCCTCCAACAGAACAGAAAAGGGTAGACTTCAGGAAGGAGCGGGGGGACAGGAAGAGGGAGTTTATGCACAAGACAGGAGGGTTGGTTAAAGGACCCCCAAGGTTCCTTCACTCTGAGATTGCTTAATTCTGCGCCTGGATTGATTCAAGCCTTTGGGGGACAGGGTGCTGGGGCTGGGAGCCACCCACCTGGCCATGAGGGAGGGCTGCTCAGTGCCCTGGATGTGGATGGTGCTGAGCTCCTGCATGCTGCGCAGGCGGGTGGCCGGCAGGTTGGAATTGGGCAGGTGTGTGGTCTTCTTACTTCGGCGGGAGCAGCAGGTGGTGGCCAGGCCCGGGTGGCTGGAGAGCGAGGGGCTCCTTGTGGAGGGGTACTTCTGCATCGAGCTCTCCATGCAGTTCTGCCCATACAGCTGCTCATCAATAAACTCGTGGTTCTGTGGGAGGCAGGAGGGAGGGAGGGCGCTGAGCCCCCGAGCTCCGTCTGGCTGCCTGTCTCTGTGCTGGGCCGCAAAAAGGAAGGCCTCCCGGGGCCTGGAGCCCAGATCTACATTCAGGATGGGGGAGAGCCCGCAGGCGGCCGGTGAGAACGAAGGAGAATCATCTGGGCAGCCTTGGCCATCGGACCGAAGGGTGGGGACTGCACTTGTTAAAGTGTGACGTAGCCGCACCCCACCCAAAGCGTGGAGCTAAATATGCCGAAGACCTGGTGGCATGTAGTGTGCCATCAGAGCCAGAAGCGAGGGCTTTCCCTCTCACCTGCACCAAGTCTACCGAGGGCAGGTACGTTGCCGCTGTCTGTGAGTCATGGATATGCTGCAAAGTTATCTTTTCTGGCCTTGATGGGAGAGTCGGGAATCTTGGGCAACGGAGAGACAAGCTTGTAAAGGGCCCGAGCATATCCATAGAACTGCGAGAGTGTTGCTGTTGATGGTCATTAGGGATATGATTTAATTCTGACCACCCCCCTCCCTCTCCCCCCAATGATGGGACGTGGATCCTTAACATACCTGGAGCATAGGATCCCCAAGCCAAGTGCAACATGGGAAGGGAGGGAAAGTGAACAGAGCCCTGATGGGAGGCCCTCAGGAGGACGTAGAACTGAACCTGGGGTAGCTAGAATACGACTGGCCAGGGTGAGTCAAGTCCAGTCCGAAGGGCATAAGGGGTCTGGCCAAGGCTGCTAAAGTGAGAAGAGGTCTGCAGAGATAGCAGGAGAGCAGAGGGCAGAGAGAGACTACCCCGGACAGCCAATCCCAGGAGTCCCCATGGAGCTGGGAGGGTGGCACAGAGTGACTGGAGCCCAGGGACACTCACAGGATGCCTACAGTGGCACCAGCTTCCACCACCCCTCCAGGGCCCTGGGAAGGTCAAAAGAGGGCACCGGAGAGGCAGTTGGGTAATTGGGCCCAGGGGACTGGATGCCTGAGCTGCCGCCGGGTGTGGCAGCAGAGGGAGGGTCAGCCCCCAGAAGAAGCAATGGCGCATGCACAGAACTAGACCAGGAGGGGAAAGAGCAGAGTCCACAGACTCAGAAGAATCAGAGGGAAACAACAGCAATTGAAGTTTTAAAAAGTTATACCTTGATGGTTGAGGTTCGTACAGATAACAGGGGATCATCCACAAGATAGGACAACCCCTACAGGACAACATGCCAACAGAAGATAAAAACACCATTGATTGTACATTCCAGCATTCCCAAGCTCAGTTCTGACATTCACTCTCTCAGTCCCTGCATTCCACCCTGGGAGACCAACAAACCATCCCGGACTCCCAGCATCCCACCCCTTGGCTCCTACAGACCCCGCCCAAACCCAGCATTCCAATCCCCTCATCCTGCCTCTTCCATCCCAACATTCCACCCCGTGAGCCCACCATTCCCCTTCTAAACCCCAGCATTCCCCCTCTTTAATCCCAATATCCCAACCCACAAGCCAACATCCTTCCCCTTAAACTCAGCATTCCACCCCGCAAGGACAGCATTCCATCCGCCCAGATCCAAAATGTTCAATGCCAACATTCCAGCCCCTCAACCCTAAAGTTTCATGGAATCTTTGAATCTGCACATGGCACCCAGCACATGCAACTTGGGAAGGGCAGTCGGGTCTGACCCTATCCCTTTGGCACCTCGCGAAGTCCCTGAACTAAATCATAGCCACGCAGCGTGGTTTGTGAAGCTGGGCAGTGCTGGGTAAACCCTGGAACCAGGACTTGCAGGGGACCTTCGGTTTGCACCCCTGTGTCCACATGTGGTGCAGGCTAAGAGTCCTTTAACATTTATGCCTCCCACACCGAAGGTCAAGCTACAGGACCTCTGGAGTTAGAAGATCCTTTCTCAGTACGCTGAGCCCTGACACTAGGCTCTCCAGGGAGGGAGGGAGGGTCTGATAGGAACAGGGGAGGGTTGCACTTTATTGCTCTCTGGCTTGTCCACTCTGACTTTCTTTCCCTCCTGGTATTCCTAGCACCGTTGGCCAAGGGTCCAGGATTAGCCCCACTGCCCTTCCCTTCAAGTCTCTTGGGGAGGCACAAGCATCATTCCACATTCCAGCCATGGCACCGTAAGCCATGGCCCTAATTAGCAATCAGCCTTGCAGGCTCTGAGCTCCCAGGGAACTGCAGGGTGATTGACAAGGGGCGGGACTGATTAAAAACTCCTGGCTGACGCAGAAGACGTAATGGCCTCCTTCATCTACCGTTTCCTGCTTCAAAAGGAATGGAGGGATCAAAGGGACCCACAGATGGCAGCAACTGAGTGCCAGGGGCCGGGCAACACTGGATGCTCCTCTCTCCTGTCCTGTCGCTGTCTAGGTCAAATTCGGCCCGAATTTTGAAGGGTGATGCCCATTGGAGCGGAGACACCCACAGGCGATGCCGTTAGCTGCTCAGTCTCCAGGACATGAGTTGTGAGCACTGGTGTGGGCTGTGTGTGTGTGGGGGGGGGCAGGGGGAAGGGCTTCTCTCTGCTGCAGGACAGAGCTGCCCTCCTCACTCCAGTGACCTTGCCCACTCCTGGGCCACCCCCTACGAGCCTGTACCCTGTGGCTCTGAAGGACACGGGCTGCTTTGGCTTCTGGAGCTTGGGCTCAGGGTGAGGGGACCTGTGCACAACCTCCGCCAGGGACCAGAGCTCAGGGGTGCAGGAGGTGGCCATGAACTGGGACTCACAGTGGTTTTTTCCAGGCAGTGCAGCAGGTGGTGGTGCTGGCTCTCGATGAGCGAGGTGGTCTTGCCCATGTGCTCCTCCTCCGGGGTGCCCTGGGAAGAGAAGAGCTGCTGAGTCTAAGGGAGGGGTCCCCTACCCCCCTCCCACCCCCGGCTCCTTCAGTCCTTCACAGAAGGTAGGGAAGGCACTAGAAAAGTCTGGGGGAAACCAGACTTGAGGGTCATCACAGACATGGGAGTCCCTGGCCTGGGGCCCTTGAACCAGAACTGGGGATGGGGTCGGGGGCTGTCTGGGGCCTGTGTGGAAACATGTCTTGCGCAGGGCTGTGGGGGCAGGAGTGTTGGCGCCCGGAGACGGATGAGGCGGTCACCTTCCCGCCCGCTGGGTACCCACCATCAGCTCCAGGGCCTCGTTGAGGAGCCCGTTGCGCTTGCTGTGCAGGTAGGCGTTGGAGCTCCCCGTCTTGGCCACTCGGATCCTGGCGAGGCGAGCCTTCTGTGATTGGCAGAGACAGCAAGAGTGAGGGCGTGCCGGGCACAAAGAGCCAGGGGGCCTGGCAAAGCCAGCGAGAGCGAGCTGCTCCCGTGGGGGACAGGCTCCATGGTGCGAGGTGCGAGCAAGGGCAGGGGCTGCTGTTCCCGGGGTAACCTGGTCACGACCAGAGTTCCCAGAGATTCCCACTCATCTCTCCAGCTGGGGTGTCATCCTGGCAGGGGAAAGCCAACTCACCCAAGTGTCCCCTGGTAGTGTCGTGGAGAATATGCATTGATCCATTAAAGGAAGGTCAGTGGTTCGAACCCACCAGTGACTCCAAGGGAGGAAAAGGAGGCTGTCTGCTCCTGGGAAGATTTACAGCCTCCGAGCCCTCCTGGGGCAGTTCTGCTTTGTCTTATTAGGTCGCCATGACGGGACGGACTCGATGCCAGTGGGTTCTGTCCCCTCCCTTTCTAGGCTCAGCCTCTGCTGGGCCTTGTGCTGCTCCGGACTGGAGGAGGCCCCATCTCTCAGTAGACTGCGCTCCTCCGAAGCGTGTGCATGCTAGCTCTTCTGATTTTCCCAGGGCAGGCCTTGGCGTACAGTGGGCACCCCTGACCCTCCACACGTCTTAACTCCCCCCACCCCCATCAGCACTTAGCACTGACATAGTATGCGTGCTGTTGTTCGAGGGAGGGCTTTGCTTTGTTTCCTGCTCAGTCCCCTTGCCTGCTGCCCAGCCCAGCGGGGGCTGTGGCTAGTTGTCGCCAAATTGGTCTCTACTCAAGGGGGGGGGGTTCTTTGAGCGCAAAGTATCACCGGGGTCGTTTAGGAGCAGGCTGCCTGACCTTTCAGAGGGGTCAGATTGCCACCCTCCTTACTGTCTCTGAGTGCTTAGCTCCTGCTGTCCCCAAACCAGTTACTAAGTGCAAGTCTGGTGGCATGTCCGTCTTTGGGAGTGCACTTCTGCAGGCACAGGTCACTAGTTTGCCACGCCTGGCTGTGGGGACCATCCAGGTGGCCTGTGTGTGTGAGGGGGCTGCTGGAGGCATCTCTAAGACCCTTCGGGGTTCACGTCTCCCCAGCTCTAGATTGGGGCACCTTCACAGAGGAGGCCTCCTGAGGAGGGAGGGCTGCCTGGGGTCCCCCCACGCGGCTGCTTTTCCTGCTTGCCCAGGCGGTGGGAGATGCTGGTGACGCCACGCATGCCGGCTGCTGTCCCCTTCCTAATGACCATCATCTGGGAACCATGACAGCAGCACAGCCACAGAATGAATGCGGGCAGAGGGGGAAGAGTCTTCGGGAGAAAGGACTTGGAAGAGGGGGACCTGCTGGCTAAAAAAAAAAAAAGTAAGCTTGCACTGTGGCTTCCAGAGACCCAGACACGGCTCTAGGCTCTTGCTTCCAGGAGCAGAAGAGCCCACCTAGACTCACAGACCGTTCAGGGGCAGAGGCTTCTGGGTAAGTGCACATGTCACCTAGGCACGGACTCTGTGCAGAAGAGGAGTAGTCCCGGATGATTGTGGCAGTTGCCATCTCTTGTCCGCTTGTCACCAATAGGGGGCAGTGTCCCCTCCAAATGCCCTGTTGGGCTGGCTCATCTGTCCAAACACTGCCAGGGACTCAGGAGTTCAGGCTGTCACCAGAAGCACCAGGGTCCCCTGTATCCCCTCTTTCCCCCAGGGGAAGTCTCCCAGGGCCACCCTGCATGGGCCATTCTGCTCCCTCCCAAAGATGAGGAGGAGACCTAGACCAGAGCTTGGACGATTGGCCTCTAAGTCCAGGAAAGGCTGCTCTTCCCCGTGGAGAGACGTGAGAGGGACCGAGGCACAGAAAGGAGGCGAACCGGCCCGTCATTCCTGCTCTCTGAACGAAGGCCATTCATGCAGGCCGAGGCCGGTGCTGCCCTCGCCCCCCCTCAGCTCCACGCTTACAATCAGGTGAGTTGCTCCCCACTGGAAGATGTGGCTGTTATTGCTTCGGGTGGGCACTGGGTGTTGAGAGCTGCATATGGAAATTCAATTGTGCCAAGCTCATTATAGCCTTATGTAATTTGATTGCACCACTTAGAGCCAGACCTATTTCGTATCTGGGGTCTGTCTTCATTACTTTCTCAGATGAAAGATTCTCCTGTTCTCCTTTGTGGCACTTCTTTTAATCTTCTCTTACCCTGGGCTCTATGAGAGCAACAGATTGTCATATCAAATGCGCGAGGTCGTTTAATCACCGCCCCCACAGGGTAAAGAGGTCTGCAAAGTATTGACAGGGCCGTGTCCAGCACAGGACGTTTGACGGAGCTCTCTGGCTTGGCTTTGAGGGCCCGGCGGGCAGGGATTGCGAGGTTCGTGTCTGGTGCCTAGCACAGAGCTTCCCACTGAGGAAGTGTCCGAGAAGGGCTCGTGATAGCTGATGAAGGAGGATCGTCAGGCAGAGTTGGTTGGGAAGTCTGTGTTCATTCCGCCCTGGCCACGACTCAGTCCACCAACCACATCTCCATTGCTTGTCCTCTGGCAGCTTCCATGTGGCCATGTGGTTGGAAGCGATGCCTCTGGTTATTTCAAATCCTGGTAGAGTTACCCAGCGTGGTAGTCACCTAATCTGGTGTCAATTTGAGGATCAAGGGTATAGGGGTAGAGTCTAGCCTGTCAATCTGGAGATAGCCAATGAGACCTCTGTGTGGGCATGGCCTTCTGAGATTCTGGGAACTCCAGTACTTCCTCCTTGGAGGTGGGAGACACTTCTCTCTCTGCTCACACCCTGGGAGACACAGCAGCTGACAAGACACACGGATCCACCCTGATGCAGCCCCGTGTGCAGAGAACCATGCAGAGACCCCTGTCAGCGCTGAGATGTCTCCAATGCCACTGGATCCACAGACTTTCTACCCCCTGGCCTGTGATCTTCCTGCATTCGGCATCATTGCATGTGTTTCGTGAGTCTGAAGAGGACTTTATAGATTGGTATCGGACATATGGGCTAATATCGGACTTA
>NW_022104341.1:3929618-3936325 GCF_000313985.2 Echinops telfairi | reverse complement strand
TGAGTCTGAAGAGGACTTTATAGATTGGTATCGGACATATGGGCTAATATCGGACTTATGGACTTGATCTGGACTGGGCTGGGATGTTTTCTCAATGTTCAATTGCTCTTGTATATAAATCTCTTATACACACCTGTGTGTCCATGGATTTGTTTGTCTAGTCCACCCAGGCTAACACAGCCAGGGTGCACAGGGTTCACGGGAGCTTCCAGACTAGGAGGGCCCAGTGGTCTACTTCTGAAAGCCAGCCAGGGAAACCAGACGGATCACAACAGAACATTGGGCACCTCACGTGCTTTGGCCATGTCATCAGGAAGGCTCAACTATTGGAAGAAGGCACCATGTTTGGTAAAGGAGAGGGCCCAGGGGGGTGAGAGAGATCCTTGGTGAGATGGACTGGCACAATTGCTGCAACAGTGGAGTGGACCATGCCAGCAATGGTGAGGCTAATCCTGGACTGGGGATGATTTTGTTCTGTGAGAGTCTAACAGTTAGACCATTAGTTGGTATCAACGTGATGGCAGCTATCTGTCATGGGCTCAATCCTTGTGTGGACTGGCCAAAGTTACTTTCTTCCATGGCTGTAAGTACAACGTCAGAGTCAAAAGAGAGCTTCAGGATCAGCCAGACTATTTTAAAGGCAAGAACGTGGAAGACTTGAGGGAAGTGATTTAAGGAAGGGGAAGGCATCCTAGCAAGACCTTGTCTTCCAGCTTTCCATCCGGCGCTACTTCCAGAACATCCTCGTTCTCCTGCCCAGAATTCAACTCTGGTTGGGAAAATATCTTGAAACCTCAGTGAAGCCCAGGAGGCTGCATTTTCAGCAGGTGTGGAGACTGCAGGGGCGCAAAGACCTGGAAGGAGGCTCCAGCTCCAGGTGCAGGCAGCATGTGAGGCCACAGTTCCACAGTCCTGAGTGGCCCTTCACAATGAGCACTGGTGGGCCACTGTCTTTCTGGGAGAGGCAAAGTAAGGAGGAAGAGGGAGCAGTGGAGGGCCCCAAGAGAACGCAGGCAAGCACACGTTCGTACAGAGAACCGGAGGCCAGTGCTCACACACAAACTCATGCACGCGTGCTTATCGCAGCCTGACAGTCAAAACCGTGGCTCAGACCATCCCACAGGTCCTGCAACAGGTCAACGGGCCAACTGCGGTGTATTGCTCTATTGTTTTTTTTCAAAAATCATTGTATTGGGGGCTCGTGCAGTTCTTATCACAATCCAGTCATACATACATCATGTCAAGCACATTTGTACCTTCGTTGCCATCATCATTTTCAACATTTGCTCTCCACTTAAGCACCTGGCATCAGCTCCTCGTTCCCCACCTCACTTCCTGCTCCCCCTCCCTTGTGAGCCCTTGATCATTTATAAATTATCATTTTGTCATATCTTGCACTTTCTGATGTCTCCCTTCACCCACTTTTCTGTTGTCCATCCCCCATGAACCCCTGATAATTTATAAATTATTTTGTCATGTCTTATACTGCCCAACATCTCCCTTCACCCACTTTTCTGTTGTCCATCCCCCAGGGAGGAGGTTATATGTAGATCCTTGTAATCGGTTCCCCCTTTCCAACCCACTCTCCCAGTATGGCTACTCTCACCACTGGTCCTGAAGGGACCATCTGTCCTGGATTTCCTGTGTTTTCAGTTCCTATCTGTACCAGTGTACATCCTCTGGTCTAGTCGGATTTGCAAGGTAGAATTAGGATCATGATAGTGGGAGGAGCAAGCATTTAGAAACTAGAGGAAAGTTGTATGTTTCATCTTTGCTACACTGCACCCTGACTGGCTCGTCTCCTCCCCGAGACCCTTCTGTAAGGAGGTGTCCAGTTGCCTACAGATGGGCTTTCGGTCCCTAGTCCGCACTCCCCTCCTTATTCACAATGTATCTCTCTATTCTACGGGATGCCCCCTACTCGGCCATCAACAGAAACTAGCTACGGATGCACTCTACAACTGGATGAATCTCCAGGAATTCTGCTGAGTGAAAAAGAGCCAGTCTCCTGAGGTTCCATGGGATTCCACTTACATAGAATTGTTGACGTGAAAACATTTTGTAAATGGAAGACAGATAAAGGGGCCCAGGGGTTCGAGATGGAGCAGGGTGGTACGGGGTTATCAAAGGGTGATGGCTGTGAAGGGGCTGTTCAGTACCTTGACCGTGGTGGTGGCTGTGTGCACCTGCACATGTGGTGAGACGGCACAGAATGTCACACACACACACACACACACACACACACACACACACACACGGCAGACTGCATCAGGGTCAGCATCCTAGTTGTGACATTGTACCACACTCCTAAAAAATGGGGAGAAAGGCCAGGCTGGCTTCCTGCTTCCATAAAGAGTTAGTCTTGTCAGCATTGACTCTGCAGTCGTGACTTTGTTTGTTTTTAAATAAAATGTTACCAATGGGCAACTGGACAAAGTGTACCATGATCTCTGTGTGTGTGTGTTTACAGTCACAAGTGACGACAATGGTCTCCATCCAAATCCCCATTACGAAATAAAATATGGGAACGGTATTCAGCCACAATGAGGAGCGGAGAGCTGAGATCTGCTATGGCATGGGTGAACCTGGAAAGCATTCTGCACAAATACTGTGCTCTCCCAGCTGTATGAAATGTCGAGGCTAGGGAGTGTCCAGAGAGACAGGATAAGCGTGGTCACTGGGCGCTCGGAGAGTGCACAACTCCTGTGGAGGAAGCGGGACGCGATGGCTGAAAGGGGCCACGGAGTTTCTGTTTGAATGATGTGGTAGATATATAATCATTTGTCAATTTGAGGATTAAGAGTGTAGGGGCGGAGTCTAGCTTGTCAATCAGATCATAGCCAATGAGGCCTCTGTGTGGGCATGGCCTTCTCCTGAGAATTCTGGGAAATCCAATACTTCCCCCTCAGAGGCGGGCGAGACATTTCTCTCTCTCTGCCACTCCCTGGGAGACATTACAGCTGACAAGACATGGAACTACCTAGTGCCCGGAGCTGGAGAAGCCACACAGACCTACCCTGATGCAACCAGACTGCTGAAGCCAGAGAAGCCACAGAGAGACTCCTGCCAGCGCTGAGACGCTTACACCACCACTGGATCCAAAGACTTTCTACCCACTGGTTTGTGCTTGTCCTGCATTTGGCTTCATTGCATGTGTTTCGTGAGTCTGAAGAGGGCTTTATAGCTTGGTATCGGACATATGGGCTAGTATCAGACTTCTGGCCTTGGACTGAGCTGGGCTGTTTTCTCAATGTTCAACTGCTCTTGTACATAAACCTCTCCCTTACAGACAGATGAGGGTCGCCGTGACTTGTTTCTCTAGTCTCCCCAGACTGACCCAGGTGATGAAGAACTTGTTGGGTTAGAGGCGGGGGTGGGGGTGGGGTGGGGTGTGTGTGTGCACCTCATCCTCACTGCTGCTGAGTCCACGACGCTAGCTCGCAGCGACCCTACAGGGCAGGGCAGAACTGGCCCTGTGCAGTCTGTAACCCTTTGTGGGAGTAGAGAGCTTGTCTGTCGCCTGTGGAGGGGCTGGTGGTTTCAAACTGCTGACCTTTCGGTTAGTAGCCCAACGTGTAACCACTGTACCATCAGGACTTCTTTGCTCTGCATGGTGAGTGCAGTTAGTGACTGTGTTGTATCACACATGATCACACATACACTGAAAGGTTATGGGCAGGCAGCAGATTCAGGCAAAGGGGCTGCCCCACCACTGTGACGTCCACTCTCTGGCTCAGAGAACGTAGTCACTATAAATAAGTGGCATTATTCTCAGAACAATCCAGAGCAAACGAGTCAGGATGGAGGGAGGAAGACAACACCATCTTCTTGAGCCTCCCCTTCATGCTGACGCCTAGTGGCCGGGAGGGTGCCCTGGTGACTGTTACATCTCCCCCATGCCCGGCCTGGGCTGAGAACTCTCCCATCTCCACGGCTCTCCCAGCCCTCTGGACCCGTCTGCCTTAACTCTGAGAAGCTTGGTGCTGGCAGCAGGCAGCGCCCTTTTCTTCCCCTCAAAGGAAGCCCAAGGTGAAAGAGACAGTGCTGAGCAACATCTCCAGGCTGGGTGGAAACACTGTAAATACTGACTCTGATTTCAAAGGGAGAGGGCGAGGGAGGAGGGAGCCAGGAGGGAGGGGCACGCATCTTCAGCTGCTACAGGAAGTTATAAGCCACAGCTTATGCTTTCTGGGTGTTAATCACTCAGGACGAGCTTTGTAAAACCCGGAGGGAAATGTCCGTGGGGGTATTCTTTGCAGTGGCAAAAAGCCAGCAGGTGAGATGCCCTGGGAAGTGGGTGAAGGTGTGGGCATGGAGGGGAAGGTGGCTGGGAAGCTCCCTAGGGCCCAGAGCAAGTGGGCTTGTCACCTGAGAGGCCATGAGGCTGAGGAAGCCTTTAAACCTTACCTGCTCAGTCCTCGCCACTCAGGGTGTGGCGGCTTTAGAATCCCCGGGTTTTCGGAGCGTCAGACGCCTGGCTTCAAAAAGAAGCCCCGGCTTGTCTCTGTCCCTTTATTTAGGAGAGGATAATGAATTTAGATATTGTTCAAAGTTGCCAGCTGACTTGAGCAGGGAAAGAGATAAGACTTCTATTTCTGGGATGGCAGGCAGCGGGTGGGGCTGGGGACACCTTGACCTTGGGAAAAGAGGTAGGAAGGGAAGGAACAGCATGGAGCAAAGCCGGGAGAAGTCAAACCAAGTCTGGGCATCGGCAGAGGGAGACCACAGGGCACACAAGAAGTGACCACAAAGGTGCACAGAATGGGGTCTGCTGGGATGGACTGGAATTCTCTGCCCCAACGCTTTGGAGCTGAGGATCCCTGATGGCATCGTGGGTTACAAGTTGGGCTGCTAGCAGCAAGGTCAGCAGTTCGAATCCACCAGCCATGCTATGGGAGAAAGATGAGTCTTTCTGCTCCTATAAAGTGTTACTGTCTTGGAAACCCACAGGGCCAGTTCTGTCCTGTCTTACAGGGTCGCTATGAGTCAGAATTGACTCGGCGAGGGAGGGGGTGGAGGAGGAGGAGGAGGAGAAGGAAGAGGAGTAGGAAGTGGTGGCGGTGGCATTTTGGAGCTAATTTCTAGGCTGCAGTCAGCACACACAGACCCATTGTGAAATTCCAGATTCCTTTAACACACTGAGCAAGTCCTGCTAGGTGGGAGTTACCGCTGCTAGGGGAAGGTCATTGGCAGGTCATGGGCAATATACCTGCAATGCTTGGAGCCTGGCACGGAGCAGGCGCTCAAGAAGCGTTTGTGGACTGAAGAATGAATGAATAAAATAAGGAGTCGGAATCCAAGGACTCCCTCAGCCAACATTTCCAGGAAGTTCCTTCTGCCCACTGTGCCCCGGCAGGCGCTGACCCGGCCCTCTGCCGACTGGGATGGAGGGATGGAGGGGCCCCTTGGGTAAGATGCTGCTTGTGAGATCCACCTGTCATTCCAGCCTGCCTACCTGGACCCCTCATGAAATTCACTGTCCCCGAATGGTGTCCACGGTTTGCGATTGATGACTACAGGTCGGTGGTCTGCGGCCACCCAGCGGCACCACGCAAGAAAGGCCTGGTGGTCCACTTCTGCAAAACTAGCGTCAAGAGGACCCTCCGCAGCAGCTCCCCTGCCACACACGGGGTCGCCGTGAGCCAGGATCGGCTCGGTGGCAAGGCTTTGTCATTCTTACAGAGCCTTCCCGACCCAGGAGCCTTCCGTGTGCGGTGGAGGGAGGGAAGCTGGAGGGGCTGAGGGCTAGTCAGGGAGGCTGCTTTCTCCGCCCTGCAGACGTCGTCCCCCAGCGCCTCCTGGACATCACGGAGCCCTTTCCTCAGGCTGGACGGCTGCTCTCCCGTCAGCACTCGCAGCGCCAAAGTGCCCAACCCAATGACCACCTCCAGGTCGTGCAAGCCTGAGCTCGGTGGCCTCGGGGCGTTTTCTTTGCATAGTGTTCTGTTTTCCCCCCAGCACGTTTATTTTTGTTGCCTGGCTTTGTATAGGCTACTGTGGGATATGAAAAGGAGATTCTGTTCCCCCAGCAAGCTCTTGGCTGGGAGAGGGAGGAGGCCAAGAAGCTGACTGGCTATGGCTGAGACGGCGGAGGGGAACCCACCGAATACCCAAGAGGAGACAACGCACCGTGGTGACGTCAGGGCGTGTGGCCAGCTGGCTGGGGCTGGAATGCCGGACTCTGGGCAGGCAGTGGCATGAAACTGCTTTCCTTTCCAAAGCCAGAGGCTACCTGAGCGCAGACTCTCAGTGACTCCAGCCCTGGCCGATGGACGTTCTCCAGGCACGGAGGTCCAGGTCCCTCTGTGTTGCTGCTCTCTGGGGCTCATAATGCTCCACCCCTGGGGCTGTCCGAGCGAGTGTTACCTTCTGTGCCCTGCGCTTGTCTGCCCTCTGGTTCTGGTGGTAAATCCGGCTGAAGTTGGAAACAATCACAGGAACCGGCAGGGCGATGACCAGGACGCCGCTCAAGGAGCAGATGGAGCCGAAGATCTTCCCGGCGATCGTCTTGGGCACCATGTCTCCGTATCTGAGAGAGAGAGAGAGAGGGAGAGGGAGACTGACTAACAGCGTGTGCAGCAAGCCAGCTTTGCGGCCAGCCATTCACTTATCCGCTCACTCAGTTAGTCGTGTGGCGTGCCTGCGGTGTGCGTGAGGTGCTGCAGCATGACCTGGTAGTGAACAACACAGAGGAGGCCTCAGGTTCA
>NW_022104341.1:3918004-3929192 GCF_000313985.2 Echinops telfairi | reverse complement strand
GGTGCCCCGTGAGGGGAGGGTGGTTAGAAATGGCAGCATGCAAGTTGAGAACTGAAGGTGAAGGTCCAGCCCCGCACACCCCCCAGGACACGTGTTCCTGGCAGAGGGAACTGGACGTTGGGGGCCCTGAGCTAGGAAGGGGGTGGAGGAAGAGTCGGGGGGCCCGGGCGGCTGGAACACAGTGAGCAGGGGGAGCGTTACAGGAGGAGGCCGAGGAAGCAGACGGGGCCTGGGCCAGGAAGGGGCTGGAGGGCTGGGGTAGCCCAAGTGCAGTGGAGAACCTTGGATGACTTTTAAGGAGGAGAGCAACAAGATCTCAGCATAAAAACCATAAAGGACAAGCCCGCCGCTTATTCAGGTGGAGATTTACAACTTACAAGGTACCTTTACTGCCACGGGAACCCTGGTGGCATGGGAGTTGTGCACCGGGCTGCCATCTGCAAGGTCAGTGTTGGAAGCCACCGGTCACGCTGCAGGAGAAAGTTGAGGCTTTCTACTCCCGTAAAGAGGCAGCGTCTTGGGAACTCCCAGGGCCAATTCTACCGTGTCCTTTACGGGTGGCTATGAGCTGGCATTGATTCGATGGCAGTGAGTTTTTCTTTTACATTCACGAACTTTGTGAGTTTTGTGTCCTCCCCCTTACTTGAAGATATTTTATTTTTATGGCCTATACTTATTGATATCTTTACATTTCTATTCTTGTCTCCCCCACCACTAAGCACACTGTCTCACTCTCAGCCCTTCAAGCCCTGATACGACATTGGGACGGGCCGGGTGCTCTCTAGAGCTTGGAGAAACTCTTAAGCACTTCACACCCCCCAGCTGCCCCCGGGGACCCAGCTGGCCTGGCTCCCGCTCAGCCCCAGGCAGGCCGGCAGGCCTGCCAGAGCCTCTCCTCCAATCAATAAAGCCCTCTCTACAACGGTTAAGTGTTTAGCCTCCTCTTTATTGAGATAATTTAAAGGCCTTATTAAGCAAAGAGCTGTGATGACTCCTTTGGCCAAAGCCAGCAAGGCCGCCGCCGCCGCCTCTGCCTCCCCGCCCTCTGTGCACCTGCTGGCCAGCCAGGGCTGCTGCTCACATCGAGGGGCTGCAGAGCGTGTGGGGGGCAGGGGGCGGAGCGAGAGGGTCCAGAAGCTCCAGGCCATCCACTCCCTTGTGGAGGAAATGCCGATGGTGGACACTGAAGGAAGGAGGTCACGGACGCCTCTCCCCTCACCTGGTGAAGCAGGCTCCTGTGTTGAGAGCATCCTCCTCGTCTTCCTCGTCTTTCAGCATGTGGGCCCGTTGTCCTGGCTCGGGTGGTCTCAGATGCCACTACATCAAGACCCAGGGTCGTTCTGGAGCCCTGTGGCCAAGTGCGAAGTGGTCACGAGTTGGGGTGCTAAACTCAAGGTCAGCAGTTTGAAACCACCAGCCGCTGCTCAGGAGACGAGGGGCTTTCTACGCCCATAAGGCGTCTCAGAAATTACAGTCTCAGAAATTCCCAGGGACAGTGCTACCCTGCCCTACAGGGTCGCTATGAGCTGGCATCAGCTCGATGGCATTGGGTTTGGGTTTGGTGAGTTTTCTCTGTGAGCGCCCTCCCAGGCAGTGGTTGAGAACTTGGATCCTGGCGCTACATGGCCTTGGTTCAAGATTCAACCAACTCCACCATAAAATAACTGGGAATCTGGGAGGATGTTGTATAGCTTCTTTGGATCTCAGGATCCTTATTTTATGACATTAAGGTAAGAAAAGTAACCTAACCTATTGTTAAAAAAAAGGGAGAACTGTATCGACAGGCCTGCTGTTGTGTTGGGTGCCATGGAGTCGCCTGTGGCTCCCAGCAACCCCTGCGCACAGCAGAAGGGAACGGGGCCCAGTCCTGCACCAGCCTCACAGTGTTCCTGTGTCTGAGCCCATTGTTACAGTCATGTGTCAACCCATCTTGTTGATGGCCTTCCTCTTTGTTTTGTCCCTCTGCTTGACCGTAGTGGTTACATGTTACCCACTAACATGTTGTTACAGTGGTTACCCACATGGAACCAACTAACCACAAGGTCCACAGTTCAAAACCACCAGCAGCTCTGTGGGAGAATGGCAGGGCTTTCGACTCCCATCAACAAGCACAGACTCAGAAACCCACAGGGGCAGTTATGCTCCGTCTTAAGGGTCTCTATGAGTCAGCATCGACGCGATAGCAGTGAGTTTGGGTGTTTTGGTTTGGTTCAAGCATGCTGTCCTTCTCCAGGGACTGGTCCCTCCTGACCACCTGTCCAAAGTAGGTAAGATCAAGTCTTGCCATCCTTGCCTCTAAGGAGCACTCTGGCCATACTTGTTCTAAGACAGGCTGGTTTGTCCCTTTGGCCATCCATGGTACTGACACTGTTCTTTTCCAGCATCACAGTTCAGATGCAGTGATTCTTCTGTAGTCTTTCTTATTCAGTGTCCAACTTTCACACGTATATGAGGTGATTGGCAGCACCATGGCTTGGATCAGGTGCACCTTAGTCCTCAAAGTAAACTCCCTGCTTTTTAACCCTCTAGAGAGGTCTTGTGCAGGCGCATTGATTGAAGACTTACTCAACCTTATAAGTCAAGAACCCAACCAGTTGCTGTGGAGTCCGCTCCACCTCCCGGAGACCCCACGTATGGCAAGGGCTACTCTGGGGGAAGTAGACTGGGAGGTCTTTCTTCCAAGTAGCCCTGGGTAGACTCGAACCACGAACCTCATTCGCAGTCAAGCACATTCATTGCTTTCCCAGCCCTGCGACACCCTATAAACAGAAAGTATTGTCATTTCCCCTAGGCGTTGTGGAAACCACAGTCTCTGCTGACGGGAAGCTCTAACATCGCATTGTCTGTTCATGTTCATGTTCAAAGAATCCTGGTGATAAAGCCTCAACTGAAAGATGGTGGGAGACACGGCCCCGGTGCAGTGTGGCGGCAGAGTTTGGTGGCAACATCAGGAAGGTCACACTTCTTTTTGGTCTTCCATGCTGTTATCTATTAAAGATAAGTTACCTATTACTTATCTGCTACAGTTAAGGCGCCCAGTTGGCATGGAAGAGTGAGTTAAGCATTGAGCTGTGAACTGAAAGGCTGGCAGTTCAAACCCACCAGCTTCTCCAAGGGAGAAAGAGGAGGGTGTCTGTTCCTGTAAAGATATACAGCCTCAGCAACCCGATGGAATAGTTCTGACTGTCCTACAGGGTCACTCCGAGTCTGAGGGGACTTGATGGTGGTGCATGGGCTACACTTGAAATGCCACCAGTACCTGGCTTTAGAAAACAGAAACTTATTTTCTCGTCATTTAGGAGAGGGCTCTGTCTATTCTACGGGAAGGTCCTTATTTCTTTAAAAAATGTTTGATTTTGTTATTGTTGAGAATCTACACACCAATTCAGCAGTTTCTGCATGTGTGGTTCAGTGACGTAGATTACATCCCTCTAGTCCAGCGTTCCCCAACCTATGGGTCACGACCCCTTTGGGGGTCAAACGACCCTTTCACAGGGGTCGCCCGATTCATAACAGTAGCAGAATTACAGTTATGAAGCAGCAACGAAAATAATTTTATGGTTGGGGGGGTCACCACAACGTGAGGACCTGTATGAAAGGGTGGCGGCATGAGGAAGGTTGAGAACCACTGCTCTCGTCGGACAGCCAGTCTCCTCCTCCCTTTCAGAGTTGTTCCCCTTTGTTAACATGAGCCCACGGTCCCCGGAGGTCCCCATCTCTAGTCAGTTGTAGTTACTGTTGCCAATTTGATTCCATATTTTCAAACTTCCAAACTCACTGCCATCGAGTCAATGCGGACTCATAGCGCGCGACCCTGTAGGACGGGGTAGGACTGGCCCTTTGAGTTTCTGAGACTGTACTTGTGCATGGGAGGAGAAAGCCCTGCCTTTCTCCCTGTGATCCTAGGCAAACACAACTCACTGCTGTCGAACTGAAGCCGACTCGTAGCAACCCTGTAGGACAGGGTAGAACTGCCCCTGTGGGGTTTCTGAGAGAGTAACTCTTTCCGGGAGTAGAAAGTCTCATCTTTTTCCTGTGGAGCTGCTGGTGGTTTTGAACTGCTGACCTTGTGGTTAGCAGCCCAACACATAACCATGAAACCACCAGGGCTCCTCTATAGCTAATGCTTAAAGGAGCAGAATGGTCAAGGCCTACGCTTTGTACTTGTTAAGAGAAACTGTTGTTTGACTCTAAGAAGACTTCAGGGTTCTTGTGTCTTTTCATCCTCTAGCCTTAGGCTTTCCTGGTTGGCCACGTGTCTGTATCTGCCTCCGTGTGCTTGCTTGTTTGCAAAATCTGTTCTTTTCTATCGCAAAAGAGATGGATCCAAGACCTGGCCTATACTCATACTGCCTCTTTATCAAAACAAAGAAACCCCCTTCCCAGGTGGGATTATAACCGCAGGCTCGGGGTTAGGATCTACACCCCACGCCTGTGGAGGGGCACGAGTGAGCCCGGCACACTGAGGCTACGGAAACATGCTCCTGGCAGTGGGAAGGCTGCTTTGGCCATTCGAAGCAAGGACAAGGAGGACGGCCAGGCTGGCAGATGGTTTCCTGGCAGCAGATGACGGAGAAGGTGGGACGCCTCAACTCCCATGCACTCAGCCCTCTTTACGGAGAAGCAGCTTCTCCTTCCGCTGGGACAGAGGCGATTGAGAAGGATTCAGAGCCCCAGGTGGGAGGGTAAGCAGGCAAGTCCTCTGCGGCCTTCAGGGCTAAGAGCTCCATCCCAGGAGGGCACCGATGGGCTTGCCCACGCGCACTGCCCAGGCCCTCTGGGAAACCACGGGGCCACCAAGAAATGGCCATGGCGCAGCGAGGACAACGCCATGGGCATTTTGAAGGGGGTGGGGCAGGGCAGTGCAGAAGCTGTAGCCCAATAAGTGTGGCGCCACCCAGCGCTGGCAGAATTCGAGAGCTGATGACTATATACAGGCAGCTTGGAGACACTTGGAAAATAAGCAGTCTCCGTTCACGAAGCACAAACCTTGGCCAATTTAACCTCATTTCCTGTTCCCGCCACAGGTTTCCATTCCCTCCTCAAGCGGAGGGTGCAGTCAGTGTGGGTAGCGGAATGATTAGTGGCAATGGAGCCACCATCTTCCGCCTTCCGGCTTTGCCCAGAGCTCTCCCGGCAGAGCAAGGCCATGGTGATCATGTTACCTTGGTCTGCTTTCATGAAAGAATCATGAGTCAGATAAAGGGTTGGTCTACAGCAGTGTTTCCCAGGGGCGCTGGATGGATCTGGGGGCGGGTGAGAGTTTGCCAACACAGAGACTTAACACACTGGCCTGGATGTGGGCCGATCGTATGGCCAGGAGGGTGCTGGGTAGCCTTTTCCCCTTTCTGAACAGGGGAAGGAGACCACACGCATTTTGGAAGCTGTGGTCTAAAGTTCAGTCTCCGGGTAGGTTTGCATTCTAGAGTTTCCAACAACTTGCGTGCAGGAGCCCGGACGGTATAGCAGTGTCACCTTGAGCTGCTCGCCCTCCGGTCCGCCGTTTGAAACCAGCAGCCGCTCCAAGGGAGAAAGGCGAGGCTTTCTACTCCCGTCAAGAGTGACGCTCTTGGAAACCCACAGGGACGCTTCCACTCTTTCTGATAGGGTCGCTAAGAGTCAGCATAGACTCAAGGGCAGTGAGTTTGTTTGGTTAGTAGAATGCCAGGGGGTCACAGCTGCTTCATGACAAGGGAGGGGATGGCGTTAGGCTCAGGTTTGAACCCTGGCCCCATACTACTTACTAACTAGTTATGTGATAGATGGCTCCCTGGTAGAGTTCCCACCTTATATGTGGAGACCCATGTTCGAGTACCAGCTAGCTCACCTCATGCCCCCCCACCACCCATCTGCCCGTGGAGGCTTGCCTGCTCTATCATGCTGGACGGGATTCAGTGAGCCTCCAGACCAAGACAAACTGGTAGGAAAAGCCGGAGGATCTACTTCTGAAAATCAAGTTCACAACGGTCCGGCTCATAACTTATCGTGAGGATGATGCAGGACTAGGCAAGCCTTTCATCCCACGTGCCTGGAGTTGCCACAAGCCAACAATCGTTGCACGATTTTGTGCAAGGTGTTCAACCTGAGCCTCCACCATCAATCAGATGGGTTTCCTACCCCTCACGTCCAGAGCTGTGTGATCATCAATGAGAACACCAAAACCGAAGTCCCTGCCACCGAGTCGCTGCCAACCCACATGATCACACAGGACGGGGTAGAACTGTCCCTGCGGCTTTCCGCAGAGCCCCCGCCCCACTCATTGCCTTTGCAACGTCAGTGCTGACTCATAGTGGCCTCTCCTGTGTGTTTCCGAGACCAGAACTGTTTCCAGGACTAAAACGCCCCGTCTTGCTTCTGGGGAGCAGCTGGTGGTTTCAAACCACCCATCGCATAACCACCACACCACCAGGGCTCCTTGCAAAAGCAGCACTGGATTCAGTGGGTGGGCAACTTCACATGCTCTAGAAGCAGCCAGTGTGGCGGGAGTCCAGTGTTTGCTTGGTTGACGCCGCCTCTGTCTAGGAAGGAAGGGCGCCCTCCCCACCAGTGCAGCATAAACTCTCCAGAGGAGCTTCCATCTTCCTACAAACCTGTCCCACCCCCACTCCAACTACACTTGACCCTTTACAACATGGGCTTGCTCCGCACGGGTCCACTTCGGTGGGGATCTCACAAGAAACACCTTGCGTACCACTGATCATCTGCATCTCCGCTACACTGTGACGCCCCATCGTCCTTTGCTCTGTTCCTCACGTTGAGGGCGGTTTCGCAAACCTTGAACAACACCCTGGAACCCCTAGGAGGTGCCACTAGAGACGCTGGACATTCTCCCAAGAAGCAGTGCAAAGTCAGGACATTCCAAGAAAAAGGTGAATTGCTTGATAAGTTCTATAGGTGGAGATCCACCGCGAGGCTGCCTGCCATTTCAAGATACATACACCGACCGACATTACAAACAAAACTGAACTCAAACGCACTGCCGTCGAGTGGATGCCGACTCACAGCGACCCTGCAGGACAGGGTGGAACAGCCCCTGTGAGTTTCTGAGACTGGACCTTTTTTTCAGGAGTAGAAACAAACAACCACCCCCTCCCCCCTAAACTCGCTTCCTTTGCGTCCGCTCTGTCAGCGTGCTGACCTCCCATGTGCTTCTGCGACACGAACTGCTCCCGGGAATAGAAAGTCCATCTTTCTCCCCCGGAGCAGCCTGTGGTTTTGAACTGCGGACCTTGCATATAGCAGTCCACTGCGTCACCACTATGTGACCAGGGCTCCTGGCAAATCCAGCAAAGGACCCTTGTTGGGGGGAAAAAAAAAAAAGCAAAGCAACCCATTCAGTCGGATTAAGCCGGTGGCAGATCCCCTCAGGTCACAGGCAAGGGTCTTGAACAGCCTGGCCATCCGATAGAGAGACCGTAATCTTGATGATGCTGGATCGAACTTGATACTTGGTCAGTTGCTGTCCCTCTTGACCCAACCTGAAATTGTTCTAGGGGCAAGGATTTCTTACTTGTTCCATGACCACAATTTCTTCCCTGACTTCCCCCACCCCCTGGCTTTTAAAATACTGATGGTGGTCTTTTCTTTCTTACTCATGGTTTGTAATTTTATTTTTATGTTATCACTATTTTAACCTTACCACTTTATTTATTGCTTCCGTGGAGTTTTCCAGTGTGTGAAGCACAGGAGTAGGTGCATCGAGACAAGAACTGATGCAGGGTTTATAGGGGAGATAGGGGTGGGGGGGCTTGGGGGGCAACGATGTATGTGGGAAGGGGAGGGAGCACTGGAACTGGTGGTGATTACACACTCATTTTTTTTTTCGTCAAATACTCTAGGTTTATTTCATAAAGCAGTAAAAAGGCTTGAGTTTGAGTAAGTTGACTGTAGTCTATATTCCCATCTCTAAACTGAATCACTGTATTTCAGTATATACAATATCCCATCGTGCTTACGAGGAGCCCTGATGCTGTGGTGGTTACACATTGGGCTGCGACCCGCAAGGTCAGCAGTTCACAGTAGTTCAAAGAAGTCCACCAGCTGCTCCTTAGGAGAAAGATAAGATTTTCTGCTCATGTAAAGAGCTACAGTCTGGGAAACCCACAAGAGCAGTTCTACCCTGTCCTATTACAGAGTCACCAAGAGTCAAAATCCACTTGATGGTAGTATGTTTTGAGTTTTATCCCGCTTATTATCTATTGCCTGACTCTTGTCTTACTTTAAAACATTTTACCTGTAGTTGTATTTTTAAAAATCATTTTATTAGGGGCTCATACAACTCTTCTCACAATCCATACACACATCAATTGTGTAAAGCACATTTGTACATTCATTGCCCTCATCATTCTCAAAACATTTGCTCTCCACTTAAGCCCCTGCCATCAGGTCCTCATTTTGCCCCCTCCCTTCCTGCTCCCCCCTCCCTCATGAGCACTTGATAATTTACAAATTATTATTTTATCATATCTTGCCCTGTCCGACATCTCCCTTCACACACTTTTCTGTTGTCCATCCCCCAGGGAGGAGGTCACATGTAGATCCTTGTAATTGGTTCCCCCTTTCCAACCCACTCTCCCTCTACACTCCCAGTATCACCACTCACACACTGGTCCTGAAGGGATCATCTGCCCTGGATTCCCTGTGTTTCCAGTTCCTATCTGTACCAGTGTACATCCTCTGGTCTAGCCAGACTTGCAAGGTAGAATTCAGATCATGATCGTGGGGGGCGGTGGAAGCATTTAGGAACTAGAGGAAAAATATAACTTTCCTCTAGTTCCTAAATGCTTCCTCCGCCCCCCACTATCATGGAAGAAGCACCCAGCCTGTGTCATCACAAGGTGTCGATGGGTTCAGGTATCAGGCATCAGAAGACCTCAAACAAGCAATCATTGATGTGAATGAGGAGTGGAGACCCAAAGCCCATCTGTAGACAATTGGTCATCCCCTCACAGAAGGGTCACAGGAAGGGATGAGCCAGCCAGCATGCAGTATAGCACTGACAAAACACACAACATTCCTCTCGTTCTTTAATGCTTCCCTCCACCCCACTATCATGACCCCAGTTCTAGCTTACAAATCCGGTTCAACCAGAGCATGTACACTGGTATAGATAAGCGCTCTCAACACACCGAATCCAGGACAGTTAAACCCCTCAGAATCAATGATGAGAGTAGCAATACCATGAGGGTAGGGGGACTTTGGGGGGAGATTGGGGAGAAAGGGGGAACTAATCACAATGATTGACATGTAACCAACCCCCACCCCCAAGGGGGATGAACAACAGAAACGTGGGTGAAGGGGGACAGTGGATGGTGTAAGATACAAAAATAATAATATATAATTTATCAGGGATCACGAGAGCGGGAGGGGAGGGGAGGGAGGGAAAAAAAGGAGCTGATACCAAGTGCTCAAGTGGAAAAAAAATGTTTCGAAAAGGATGATGGCAACCTATGTACAAATGTGCTTCACACATGGCTGCATGGATTGTGATAAGAGCTGTAGGAGCCCCCAATAAAATGATTTATTCTTACAAAATGATGTCCAGTATTGTTTTTTTTCCCTGAATTCTTTTCACCCTTGAGACCATTTCAATGTCTTCCAGAGAAGTTGCCATCGCAACAACAAAGCTTTGGAAGGGTTGGCAGCC
The DNA here is from genome assembly GCF_000313985.2 of Echinops telfairi. Lineage (NCBI taxonomy): Eukaryota > Metazoa > Chordata > Mammalia > Afrosoricida > Tenrecidae > Echinops > Echinops telfairi. The sequence continues at coordinate 3,919,546 of NW_022104341.1, read as the reverse complement.
CTGTTTGCCAGTCTGGACAATGCCAGATTGTGGTTCGTAAGGAAGCAGGCTGTCACGGGGAAGGCGGGAGTGATGGAGTTTGCGTCCCTGTTTAGTTTGCATCGAGGACTAACGTTAGCCTGGCCTTGCCTGTGGGCTTAAGGAGCCAGGCTGGTGGAGGGGGCTACATGGGTAATCACAATGTCACCAGTTGGAACCCGGCAGGTGCTCCTCGAGAGAAAGACGAGGCTTTCCACTCCGCTGAAGACTTCAGCCCCGGAAACCCACAGGCGGTTCTTGTCTGGGTTGCTAGGGGGTGGAATGGACTGGGTGACCACGGGTGCCTAGGATTCTGTTGTGCAGCCCTTCCTCAGATTCTGCGCACCAACAAAGCATGGTTTTTATTTAATGTTCTCCGTGATCATGGTGACGGTAATAACAAGGGTTCTGCTCTGCTTAGTTTTAAGCAGGTTCTTCAAATTTCTAAATGACAGAGTGATTGTGAACGGAGGTCTTCAGGAGTCAAACAGATTTTAACTGACTGCAATTACGGGCTTAAACCAACCAGATTAATTTTAACTAAGATAAATGATAGGCACTGGCGTTTTGACTCCAGTAATCAATGCCTTGCATAGCTGATTGGAGAGACCAGCCTTACAAGCAGTCCATGTTAAAAATCACAGGGAGGGATTTATCTTGAATACTCCCACCAGTGTCATACGGACACACACAAATCCAATGTCATCTTCAGTTAGATGAATGCAGTATAGAGCCCCCCAAAAGGGAGTGGACAGTGGTTGGTTATACTCTGTCCTTTGATTCAGACATTTCAAGCGGCTGTGCCAATTTCCAGGCACTCTATGTTCTATTGGCACTAGACAGCTAGCCTTCAGGTTGGTAGGTCAAACCCACCAGCCACTGCATAGGGGAGAGATGACCCTACAGAGGGTCCCCTGAGTCAGAGTGAATTCAATGGCAGTGGGTTGGGTTGGGTTCTATGCTATAGGGCACTGATAAACTGGATCATGTCCAGAGCTGGAAGGCCGGTCTGGGAGATTACCTGGGAATGTTTTCATAAGGAACCTTCAAAGGAATGGGAATGTTTGACCCAAATAACAAGAGCTAAGGAATGGACGATGGACGGGGGTGAGGCACTGAGTTAGAGGCAAAAGTGCAGGCTGGTCTGCTTCCTTTGCTCTGCTCTGTCCCTTCCCCCCGGATCCTCGGGGGGTGGGGGCAGTGTGGGTTGTGTTGGGGAGAGAATGGTCACCTTCCAATATCTGGAGTTCCGGCTGCTAGAAGAAGACTCTGTGGAGCCCATCGGGGCCCACCTCCTCCTTTCTCTTCCAGCTGCCACTCCCGGTACCCTGGCATTGTGGTGGGAAGTGTGGACTTGGGAGCTGGGCTGCCGGGGTCAAGTCCAGGCCCAATCCCTTGGGTGCTACCAGGGCACCTCTCTGTCCTCAGTGCCTTTGACCGATCTACTTCATGGGCTTCTTGTGAAGGATTCAATGAATTACTCTTTATAGAAGATTCCAAGCCTGGCACACAGCAAGAGCTTGA
>NW_022104341.1:3913161-3914588 GCF_000313985.2 Echinops telfairi | reverse complement strand
GTTTCGCTCCCTTGGGCCTGGGTTGCCATGGTTGGGGACAGCTCGGTGGCAGCCAACAGCAATGAGGACCGTGATAGCCTCTGATGGGCAGTGGCCTTTCCCCCATGGTTCCTCCTGGCCCGCTGTGGGCAGGAGCCCTAGCTGGGGGAGTGTTGGTGATCTGTACGTACTAGTGGCATACCTGTGGGCTCGTTCCTCTGTGGAGTTCTGAGGAGAGAACGAGATGTGAAAAGAGCAAACAAGGAAAAGCCGCGGATGCCTCTCCAACCCCAAACTCATTGCCATCGAGCCCAGGAGAACTCATTAGGGCAGGGCAGAACTGCCCCGTGCGCTCCTGAGGCTCTTTACAGGAGCAGAAAGCTCTGCCTTCCTCCCAAGGAGCACCTGGGGGGTTCACACCGTGGACCTTGCGATTGCAGCCCAACGAGTAACCGCTTGCCACCGGGGCACCCATGCTTGGCAAGAAGATGTCAGGTCCACAGCCTTACTCTTTCCGGGCTCTGTGGGTAGGGATGCCACTCTTGGAGGGGGCTTGGGACTCCCACCTAAGCTCTACCTGGAGTCAATGGAGAGGCAGCTGTGTGTGTGTCCCTGACTCGGGTCAGGGCTCGGGGACTCTGTCTCTTCCCAGCACATCCTGGGGAATCAGTCTTGTCTGGAGTGAGGCAAGCACAGGAAAGTTTACCCTCCTAATATGGAAGGCTAATTAATTTGTATTAGGGCTTAGGGATAATTAAACTTTTTATCTGAACTTAAGCTGCACAAACCACCCGCCTTGTACAATTAATTGCTGCCTTCATTTCCTCCTTCAGGTGCCCAGAGTTAAGTGCAAGCCACGCTTCCAGTTGGGCCCTGGTGGCCTGCCTCTTAGGCAGAGAGAGGTAAGGCTGCCCAGCTGGGGAAGGTCCTCCTCTGCCTGGAGGCCCTGCCCTGCTCCCTTGAGGCCCAGTTGTGGGACGCTCCTTCAGGGAGGTGTGTCCTCAATGATTTTCTATAAGGAGATGGCTCAGCCCCATGGCTACACTCACTGGGATCTCCTAACGTGGTGTCTCTAAAGGCTAAGCCCCTGTCTTCCTGGAGTCCCCGATCTGGAAAGGGTGTGTGTGTTGGAGATGGACCCTGTCCTGTGGGGCTAAGAGTGAGGAGAGGTCATCTCAGCGCAGGCTGGGCTACCGCGGTGAGCCCCAGGGCCCAGGCCCCTGCTTCTCTGTCCTGGCCCAGGGGCCAAGGGCGGTGGGAACACCAAATTCACAAGCCACCAACCTGGGCTGATGAATTCACCTCTTGATAAACATCTGGGCAACATCTTTTTAGGGGGATGGGGTTGAGAGGGTAGACTGCCTCCTGTTGGGCAGCATGGCTCGATCTCTCTTTCAGCTCTTCCAGTGGGACTGACAGCGATCTCTCTTTCAGCTCTTCCAGTGGGA
>NW_022104341.1:3899475-3912779 GCF_000313985.2 Echinops telfairi | reverse complement strand
TGACAGCGATCTCTTTCAGCTCTTCCAGTGGGAATGACAGCGATCTCTCTTTCAGCTCTTCCAGTGGGACTGACAGTGATCTCTCTTTCAGCTCTTCCAGTGGGACTGACAGCTCTCTGGACTCATGCAAAGCCCGCTCACACGGTTGGCTCTGACCAACTAGCCCCCGAAGCAGGTACTATCATTATCTCCATTTTACAGGGGAGGAAACCAAGGCCCTGAGAGGTTAAGGAATGGATATGCCACAGGGGTCTTGGCTAACCAGTTGCATAACTGGGTCCCAAACCAGGTCTCTTTGATCTCCAAGTCTCTGCTCCAAAGGACTAGTTGCCATTGTGGGCAGCCATCAAGCTAGCCCTCAACTCCTGGTTGCCCCACGCACAGGGGAAGAGAGGCTGCCTGGCCCCTGGCCACCCGGCTTCTGCCTGTCGACCCAGTCAACCACTGTTTACCCTTCCTCAAAGCCGTGGGCTCTCAGGGGCCAACATGGCTGGCAGCTGTCCTGTCACTGAGCAAGCAGGAGACAACTTCAGAGGTGACCTAGACCGAGGGCATCTGGCTACTGTAAGCCTGAATGATGAAAACCTAGGGTGTTGGCCCTCCCAATGTGTGTGTGCCGGGGGAGGGTGTAGGGGGTGGGGAAGGCTCCATATCCCTCCTCCCTCTGGTGCAGCTCTTGCCTTCCCCCCTTGCCCCCTCTGCCACCTGCTAGGAGCTGTCCGGTGCTCCCCGGGCAAAGCGAGTCAGGGTCCCAAAGGACGGGCGGTTGCAGATCTCCAAGCTCCTCTGCAGATGCAACTGGGGCTGGAGCCAAAGGGGGCGAGACGTCAGCCCGAAACAGGGGAAGCCGAAAGGTTTCCATCACAATGTGTCCTTATTCAGCATCCACGCGGGCAACGGGGTCCTCCTAGCAACCTTAGCCCCGTGTTCCAGAGGAAGGGGCCTTGCTTGTTTGTCTTCCCCACGAGACCACAAAGCTCTGAGAAGCGCCGACGCCCAGAGAGGAAAATCGTCATGCTCAGCTTCCTCCTCCAGCCAGGGTGCCCAGGCAGGCTCATCGGGCTTCAGAACACTCCTCTTTTCCACGATGCTCCATTGCAGGCAGAGCAAACCGAGTCAAAGGGCTTGTGTCCCCCACGTTCGAAAGAGCAGCCGCAAGGACATGGAGAACATTTCAAAGTCGAGGGAGCCCAGCCACCTGAGAGCCCAGCTTTCAGCTGCTAAGGGAGATGTGTCTGGGCTCTGCCAGCAGCATCCTGGGAAAAAGCAGGTAGGCAGCCCCCTAAAACAGTGGCTCTCCAACGAGTGTGCATCAGAATTACTTGAAGGGCATGTGAAAGCCTGGAGGGTTGGCCTCCGATCTTCGGTAGGTTTAGAGTGAGGCTTAAGCGTCTGCCTTTCTAATGCAGTTCCCAGTGATGCTGATACTACTGGCCCAGGGACCACCACGTGGAGAGTCTTGGCTCTAAGCCATTCTCTCTCTGCAGGTCACAGATCTGTAGGCTCATCGACCGCCAGAGCTGGACCAAGGTCACAGAAGCCAGCTCAGGCCAGGCCTTGCACAGATGAGGAGATGGATACTTCAAGGTCACAGGTTTGGTGGCAGAGCCTGCTGAGATCACCTCCCAGCCCCAAGGGGTGTCCTCTCCGCTGTGTTGATGCCACAGACAGATCTTCCCTAGCCCATCCCCCCGAGTTCCTAGGGCCGCCCCGCAAGGGGCTGACTGATTCCTCAAACCCTCGCTGGATGTTGACCTTGGGCTTGCCAGCTTGCTAGGTGCTAGGGATGCAGAGGCAGATGAACAGGGTCTTCAAGGAGCCTATCATCTTACAGGGAAGACGGGCACGTAGATCGTGACGAGAGTTCAAGGTCCTAGTGCCACAAGCATAATGTAGGCAGGGTCCTGTGTGCGGGGCTTGAGGGGCTTCGGACTCAAACTGGAGGGCGGGCTGAGGACCTGCTGGAGCGGGTGGTGCAGTGTGGTTTCTGAGAAGCAGAACGGCCGCCTGAGGCTCTGTGAGAAACTACTGGCTGGACCAAGAGTAGGTGTGAGGTTAGGTGGGAGAAGGTGGGTCCAGATATGAGGCCCTTTGGGTTCATCTAAGGCAGTGGTTCTCAAGCTTTCTAATGCCACGACCCTTTCATACAGTTCATCATGTGTGGTGAACCCCGCCCCCCACCATAACGTTATTTTTGTTGCTACTTCATAAGTGTCATTTTGCTACTGTTATGAATCGGGCGACCCCTGTAAAAGGTCGTTCAATCCCCAAAGGGGTCTCGACCTACAAGTTGAGAACCACTGATCTAAGGGGTTTGGAACTTGTGCCTGCAATTGGGGGGACCTAGTGATCATGGCAGGGCAGGGGATTGCTGGACCCCTGACGCCCAATACTCATGCATATCAGGATCTCAACAGTAGCCCCTCTTGCATGTGGTCCATGGACTGGGTTGGCCTCCTGAGGAGGACCCCTTTGTGACGCAGGATGCCAGTTCTAGGAGGGCCAAGCTCTGGACCCGTAGCCCCTTGAAGGAGGCCTGATGGAGGATGGCACACGACAGACGGGTTGAATGGGTGAGGGAACTCTAAGCGGAGATGAACGGGGCCGCTGCCTTTGGCCGATCTGATCATAGGGGCCTTCCTGCTACCAGGCATCCACATCCGGAAGAAAGCACACTTTCTGGCACCTGGCTGGGCTCGCCTAAATGAGGGGAATCCACTTTACTGCCAACGAATGGGAACAGATCCCCAGGTGAAAGCACAGCGGGGAGGGATGAGCAGTAAGAGGAGGGCAGACGCCGGTTGCTTTGAGGGATCCGTCATTGGGAAACTGGCCCCACAGCACCAAGAAAGATCAGTCCCCAAACCCAAACCACACTCCCTGCCATAGAGTCGATGCTGACTCAGAGCGACCCTATAGGACTGGGTGGAACTGCCCCTGTGAGTTTCTAAAACTGTAACTCTTTATGGGAGTAGAAAGCCCTGCCTTTCTCCCATGGAATGGCTGGTGGTTTCGAACTGCTGCCCTGGTGGATTGCAGCCCAATTTGTAACCATGACACCACCAGGGCTCCACTCTCAGAGCCTCCGAAACCAATCCAGGCCCTGCAAGCAGGCTAATGTAGCCTCCCGTGGTCGTGTTACCAGGCTCATGGGAGAAGCCGATTTAAATCCTGCCCAGAGAAAAGTTCTTAAGCCAGAACTTCAGGACTCCCACAGATTAAGATATGAATTGAGTTCATATGAATTTTCCTTTAAAAAAATAATACGGAGGCCAGCAACCATGAGTGAGCATCCACAGAGGTTAGAAACACTAGATTCAGACCCTCTCGCCACTCGCCTCTCGCCCCCTCCCCAGGGACTTCAGACACAGGAGTTGATAGTTACAGAGCAGCGACAGATGACAATCCATTTAAATAAATAAAGACTGGGATCATATAGAGGAGCAAGCAAAAGGGCACCATCAGAAACCACCGGGTGAATGTGAAAATGAGCCAAATGGCGCTGCTGTGACTGAATTTGTTGTCCTTCCAGAATAACACAGTGCCTCAACCCGCCTGGCTGTCCTTGCTGGGGTCAGCTTCGGGAGCCGACATCCTCTTCCCAACCTCATGTAGTCATTTGACAAACCCAACCCAACCCCAGTCGGTTCCCGTCAAGCCTACGAGGAGGGCGGTGAGGATCAAGGGACTGCCCACCCCCACCGGCCACCAAAAGCAGTGATGGCTGCGTGGCTTCTGTAGAGACCCAGTTCCCTTTGCTTGCACGGCTCCCAGCAAAGACACACGGACACGACGGATCTATGGAGGATGCACAGGCAGCAAACCAGCGTGGTAAAGAGACATGAATAATACCGGCCAGCCCGTAGCCTGTGGAGGACGAAGACCAGGGAAAGCCCATGCGACTAAGTTCTCGGTCAGTGGGCCCGCATCTACCTGAAAAACTGTGATTTTGATGCTTTACGTAGACACTCCGAAGAACCCAGTCCATGGTCCCCACCCTCGGCTCGGCTTGTTCAGAATGGTCCAGCAAGGACTACTGTACTTCAGTGAGAAGTCCTCTGAGCCTGGTTGGATCTGGAGAAGGCATATGGCCTGGTGCGGGGTATCCCTGGAGCTAGAAGCCCCATGGGGCTGTCCGAAGTGCTTCTCTCAATATTGACAGACATAGTCTTCTGGAAAGATGGGCCTTGCTCAGTCCCTCTCCCTAGACTCAGCCCCTGGAGGCCTCTGCCTGCACCCTCCCCCACTTGGGAGTAGGGGTGACAGGAAAGAGGCACGGAACAGCACACATGTCTGGTCAAACTGTGGTGTGTCCTTGGAGACCTTGTCCCACGGGCTCCCACCATCTGCTTCTCTTGTTCCTTGTGCTCATCTGAACAGCCCTCCTCCCTGCGGCGGCTTCTCGGCCTTCTGCCACGCTGGGCTCGGCTCAGCTCAGCACAGCTCCATGGCCAGGCAACCTCCCCGAGCATCTCTCAGAAACAGTGGCCAACTGAAAGGTGGTGAGTGAGCCACAGTGAAGCTTTGGCTAGTGCCTATACGGGCACAGGTTGCAGAAGGGTGGTCTGGCTGCTGGGGCAGGTGGGGGAGGGCCCTATAAGTTTATAAGGCAGAGGTTGTGTGTGGCCAGGGTCAGAACCAAGCGGCCCTCTCAAAGGCATGGTCTATCCAGGTCAGAGTCTGTGGAGGGGTCAAGGCAGGAAGTGGCCAGCTCAGACAGTTCTTTTGCCAACTTCTTATTGTCCTTTGGGGAAAGTTTACGTAGCAAATGCATTTTCTATTCAACCAGTTAGACATATTCTTATTTGATGAGATGAGCTGTTATCCCCTTAATGTAATATCCCTCTTCTTGATCCTCCTCGGCGTCCCTATTTCCATCCGTCCCTCTTTCTTGTTCCTTTTGGCCTTCTGAGCTTTGTGGATCCCCAGAGGTGCGTTCAGTTCCAGGCTTGAAGGGCTACAGTCTTGGTGGTTCCACCAGCTTCTATCAGAGGAGTAAGTCTTGCCTTTTTTATCATCTTGCATTTTCCTATGCATTTGCCCACTCTCTGCCAGGCCCGGCCAGTGCCATCAGAATGAATGGCACTGCATCAGGCTGGGGTCTCTGGAGAGGCAAAGCCAGGGAGGCTTTTATCTGTTTGTCAAGGGCATGGCTCACACCGTCTAGGACCAGGTAAGACCAGCCTGGTCTCAAGTCCGTGGGTCAGAGGTTAAGCTGGAGGCCTTTCCTGGCTCCAGTAGCTTTGGTGAAGAGCCCAGAAGAACTCAGGGTTGGCAGGAACACCGCAGGCTGCAAAGGCAGATGGATCCAAGCTCAGCAGACCAGGCTCATGACTGGAGAGGCAAATGAATGCAAGGCTGGCAGGTCAGAGGGCAGGCAGCGGGTGCCTCTTGGAATTGGCTGGCAATATGGTCGGCCATTGGCTCGAGCTCAAGTCCAACCAACTGGAGGGCGATGAGCCAGATGCAGGTCCAGACCCAGCAACATGGAGACAAGCTTTCCACAGCTACTGTTTATAGAGGAAGCAGGTCAAACCTCCTTCAGGGCTATGGTCTGCGTAAAGGGGTTGCACCCCACCCTCACCTGATGGCTGCTTGACTGTTCACAGCAGACCTCCTCATGGAGCTGATAACAAGATGTTAGATCCACATCACGGCCTAACTGCTGAACCACTAAGAATCACGGCCGTGAGAAGTTGACCCAAAACTCATTTAAAATGGCTATGGTCTAAAAGCGTTTGTCGTCTTAAACTAAGAACTTCTTAAAAACGATGAGTTAGGGACAGGCTGGACGCTCACAAACTTTAAAGACCCCAGAACTCAGAGCCTCCTCTGACAGTCCCGCCTTGCCCCTGTTGCATACCTCGGGTTTGATTTTTTGGTAGCTTCTGCTAAGAAAACAAAACACAACAAGAGCAGTTGCTGGTGGGTTTCTTCTGACTCATGCCCACCCCCACCCCTTGTGTATCAGGGTAGACCTGAGATGCCAAAGGCCACCTTTTGGGGAGTAGACTGCCAGACCTGACTCATGAGGTACCTCTGGGTAGACACGAAGCTCAAACCTTTCCGGTAATGGCTGAGCATGTGACCTGACTGTAGTGTCTGAGGACTGTTGTGGTGACAAGCAGGAGGTAGAAGTGGGCAAATGGCAGAGGCAGAGCTGGTCCAGGTGAGGGCAGATCATGGCGACTACCCCACTTGCTCCCACATACAGCCATTAGGTGGTCGCACTCCTCACACCACTCTGCCCGGAGAGCAAATCCACGTGGCTCCACCCACCTTTCCACAAAGAATCTAGTCCTCCCTCCTCCTCTCGACCCTCCTGCTGCTCCCCCTCCTGAGTGTTCTCCCTGCTCCTCTTCACCCAGCCCCACCAGTTATGGGTTCAAAAGTGTCCTCCAAGAAGCCGCGCTGAAGTCCTAACTCCTGTGCCCGCGGAAGTGCCCTTGTTGAGAGCCAGTGGATTTAAAGGAGGTGTCGGCGGGGTTGGAGCCCTGGTGGTCTAGTGGTTCTGCTCTGGGCGGCTAACCCCTCATCAGCAATTCTAAACCACCAGCCGTTCCTCGGGAGAAAGACGGGGCTTTCCGCTCCCGTAAAAATGTTAGTCTCAGAACCCCATAGGGGCAGTTCTAACCTGTCCTATAGGGTTGCCTTGAGTCAGAATTGACTCGATGTCAGAGAGAGAGAGAGAGAGAGAGAGAAGAGGAGAGAGCACAAAATCCACTGCCTTTGAATCAATTCCAACTCACAGTGACACTACACAGGGTTTCTGAGACTGTACATCTTTATGGGAACATCATCTTTCTCCCACAGAGGAGCTAGTGAGTTTGAACTGCTGACCTTGAGGCTAGCAGACTGACACTTAACCCAGAATGCCACAGGGCTCCCTACTGGAGTAAAGGGGGTTCTGAGCCGGTATAAAAAAGAAGACGAGACACACGGAGTTCGACAGAGGGAGAATGGCCATTTGAAGACCAAGGCAGAGACGGGGGTGATTGATCGACAGGCCTAGGAATGGCGGGGCCACCAGAAGTTCGGAGAGAGGCAAGGAACAGAGCCTTGCTCAGCGCCCGAATGAGGAATCCACGTGGTCGGCACCCATGTCCAACGGGCTGGGAGGCAGCGCATTTCTGTTCTTAGAAGCTTGTGGCACTGCCTATGGCGACCCTCGGACATGGATCCAGCCTTCTTTCGGGACCAGGAGAAGGTCTTCCACCCAAATAGCATCTCATCTGCACCGCCCGTGAGTGAGCCTCTGTGCTCTCGGATCTTCGGGATCTCGGCAGTTCACACAGAGGGGCAGGCTCAGCCTCGCAGGAGCCCCAGAATCCTCGACGCCCTTTCTATTCCCTCTGGGAACTCATTCAGCCCACCCCTGAGGTTTAGGCCTTGCTCTCCCATTAGCTGGTACGGGGCCCCAGGCAACCAAGCAGCCCGAGCCTCAGTTTCATCTGAAAAGTGGGGTGGCAATAATTTACCTTGACGATCCAGGATAGCAGCCTTCAGTATGGAATACAACCCAATGTAAGGAAGCCCCAAATCCACACACCTGGACTAATGAGGAACATCGTGATACACAGAGAAAAGGTTGAAGTTGTCAAGTATTTCATCTTGCTTGGATCCACCATCAATGCTCAGCAGCAGCCAAGAGCTCAAAAGATGCGTTGCCTTAGGTACATCTGCTGCACAAGACCTCTTTAGAGCACTGAAGAGCAGGGATGTTACTTTGAGGTCTAAGGTGCCTCTGACCCAAGCCAGGGTATTTTCCATGGCCTGACATGTGTGTGAAAGTTGGGCACTGAAAAAGGGAGACCATAGACGAATGGATGCATGCGAATCGTGGAGCTGGAGAAGAATATTGGAAGCACCATGGACAGCCCAAAGAACAAACCAGTCTGTCTTGGAAGAAGTACGGCCAGAGTGCTCCTTCCAGGCAAGGATGGTGAGACTTTGTCTTACGTACTTTGGACATGTCGGTAGAAGAGACCAGTCCCTGGAGAAGGACATCAAGTTCAGTAGAGCAGAAGGGCAGCAAAAAAGAGGAAGGCCCTCAAGGAGAGGAGATGGACTGACCCAGTGGCTGCATCAATGGGCTCAGGCACAGGAGCCGTTGTGAAGATGGTACGGGACGGTGTCTGAGGTCAATATGAGTTGGAACTGATTCAATGGCACCCCCCCAACCCCCCACCCCCACACCTTACAGGATTATTCAGAAAGTTGTGTCTAAGCCCTTTATTACATTGGGAGGCATAGAGAGAGCTTCCTCCATCTTCTGCATGATCCAGTCTGAGCCAGGGCTGTTCACTTGAAGGCCCCTGTAACTTGTATCCCTATGTCCTCATTACTCCCTTGGGAGCCTTAGAGTAGCTCCTTTCTCCCTGCCGACACGACAGCTCTTCTCTGAGCTCCTAGGTGCAGCCTGGACCCGCACCTTAGGTTGGTTTGCCCTGTTGGTCATTGTCTCACCCTTCCTGGTCTCCTCTCCCCTGCGGACCCTGAGCTCTCTGCAAAGGACATGAGCTTTGGGGTCAGGTGGTCTTGCATTCCAACCTGTTCCTCTCTCTTTGTAGTTGAGGGGCTCTGGGTGAGTGACAAGCTCTAAGCTTGAGGTCTCAGCAGCTGCAAAACCAGCAATCATGTCTCCCTACAGGGAATGGGTCCATGTCCTCAGTGTGAACGCAGCGTGCACTGTGGGCATTTGATGCGCGTCTTTCTACTTGCCATACTGAGTGCCAGGAGAACTTATGATGTGGTGGGTCGAAAGACAGGGGCTGCTCAGCATGAAGCACACAGCTGTTTGTCACTGGTGTTACTTGACTCCGATCAACTCAGCTTTGCAGGATTTGCTCCACCGTCACGATCCCTGGTAATTAAACAAGGCTCTGGGATCCACAGGGATTCTATTGGCTCATTTTAAGGGGTGGATTACAACCCATAGCAACCCGCCAAAGAGTTTCTGAGTCTGTAAATCTCGATGGGAGATGACAGCCTCATCTTTCTCCCACAGAGTAGCTGGCGGGTTTGAACTGCTGACCTTGAAGTTAGTAGCCCCAGGCCTAATCCAGAGTGCTATCATGGCTCTCTACTAGAGCAGGGTTTTCTCTTTTTGTCTTTTATTCCTAGTTTGTCTTAGTCTGGAAGCTAAGCTCTTTGAAATACCAGTGGCATAGCTCCCAGCATCATGGCCATGCAGAAGCCACCACAGCATGACAAATTGACGAATATGGTAGCAGGTGTTGTAAGCACACAGTAGGTCCCTTGTAGATCTAATGTCATCATCCCGAAGATCAGCTATTTTGCTTCTGTGTGGTTCTAGCCTGTTTACCATACCAGACACACCGAGGGCTGTTCAAAGAATACTTCTGGGGCAGTGGACTAAATTCAGTCATCATTTCTAAGGCAGGTTTCCCCCGGCGCTTGTAACAGCACTAAATTCCTTGTTCTCCAAGACGCTTAACTACTACCTCGAACCTCATCTCAGACACTTAAAATCCTGCTCCAAGCCTGGGGCCAATTTAATGTTTTCACTGCATTGTAGAAAACCCTGAAGAATCCATTCACACAGCACAAAGCATCCAGCCCTGGGCACAGCTCTTCTGGGTCTAGTTTGATCCAGCCTGGTGGGTTCGGCTGAGCATTGATCATCTGCCCCAGAGTCTGGGAGGTGGAAGGCTCTGGAAGGTGGAAGCAGGCTGCACTCTGGGCTCTATCCTGGCTGACCTGACCTGGGGCTGTGCTGGGGAGAAGATGGGCAGAGGCTGCTCCTGCACTCCTCCGTGAGTCCCGCCTCCTCACCTGCCTGGAAGGGACAGGATCCAGGGCCTTGGTGGCCTTATCTTTAGACTCTGGTTCTCGGAGCTGGTACCTCTCTGTCTGTCTCTGTGTTGCCTGGCATCATGGCTCCCCACCACAGCCCTCTCCCATGGTATGTCACAGCCCCTCTGGCCCTCCCTCCTTGCCTGCTCTAGGTAAGCTAGTGACAGCAAGGGTTTTGTCTGTCAGGGCCACCTCTGTTTCTCCAATGGCTACCACCAAATGCCAAACCCCAATTCCCCTTTCTAGAGTCTGACTCCTAGTGACTATGAAGGACCAGGCAGAGCTGCCCCTGTGGGTCTGACACTCTAACTCTTCATGGGAGTAAGTCTCCTCTTTCTCCCATGGCGCAGCTGGTGGGTTCAAAGGTGCAGACTTTGTGATTAGCCACCCAACATACAACCACCACATCACCAGGGCTACATGACAATTAGGAAAAAAAAAAACCAGCCTTCACAACCGCTATGCCACAGGGCTCCTGTGCCCACCACAGTGTCTGCCATATGGCACGGTTCCATGCATATTTCATGAAGAAGGGTGGCTCTCTTATTCCCTTTTAGTCTCTCTCAGGTCCCCACGCGTCAGCTGCTGCAGCCTGCCCTAAGATTGGCTAGAATCACGAAGGATAGTTTTGAGGGGATCAGAGGCAGCCCTCAGGTCCCTGGGTGGCACAAACGGTCCTCTCTCAACTATTAACATAGAAGGTGGTGGTCTGAGCTCACCCGCTGGCCCTGCAGTTGCAAAGCCTGTTGATCGGCTTCTGTAAAGCCCTCGGAGCAGTCCTCCTCTGTACTCTGACACGCGGGCCACCAGCAGAAAGGATCCGGTCTGGGTATGGGGCAGGGGAGGCCTTAGGGCTTCAGGCTGTATGTGTGTGTATGGGTGTGTGTGCAAAACAGTATCCACCCCCACCAGGATCCCCGAAGGACACATCACTTTCCTCTCACCCATCAGAGGGATGGTCAGCACATTCACGCGCACCAGCCCCGCACCAGGAGACTCCTCAGGAATCGTCTTTCCCTACATCCCCAAGGACTCGCGGTGAGATGTGAACCCAGATGGGGCACAGTGAGGATCATCCCTGCAGCCCACGGGCCAGTGCATGGGCCTCACCAGCCGTTCCCTCTGCTTCGGCACATGCTCAGAGTCTTCCATCACAGAAAGCCGTCCAGTCCAGCCCCCTCAGTTCAGAGACCCCAGCCGCTGCTCCTCACTCTGCACCTATGACTCAGGACCCTGCAGAGAACCCCTGGGGGCACCTGTGTCAACTAGATCCCCACTCCTTGAAGGCAGGGCCGTGGCTGTTTCATCTTCTCCGCAGCGCTCATAACTGGTGTGTGTGTGTGTAACTGGTTCATGCACCCAGCTCCTCTGAAAAGTTGGTTGGAAGTGTGCGTCTACCACGTGTGCCTGGGAAGAAAGGCGTGGTGACACACACCTGGAGCCCTGGAGCCAGCAGGCCTACACTCAGGCCCTGGGGTCTCCAGAGGAAGCCTCGACTCAACAGCAGCTGGCTTTCGCAGCGCTAACCAGCATGTCTGGGCATGGTGGGAAGGGCCCAGGGCACACCTGTTGGCAGAAGCGGCCCAGCTGGCTCTGCCAGACGGAGCCCTTCCTTCATCATGCCTGTGGCCCTGGCACATGACCCCTTCCTCCTCCTTCCTCCTCCTCCTCCTCCTCGGCTCTGCTACGGGGCTGGGGTGCCAGGCCCAAGACTCCCTGCTTCCTTGTCAATCGCAGCCTTCCTTCAGCCCTGGCAGCTTGCTCTCCGGGTTGGTCAAGATTTCATTTCATTTCAATCCTGATGCAGGCCAGAGGGAGGCACGTGGACTTGGGGGGGCTCCCGCCCAGGCCCTTGCCTGAGGCTTCTCTGAAACCCTGAAGGCTTCCAAGGGCTCTGGGGGGAAGGCCTCCATCTTTAACTCCCCCCCTTCCCCCGCCCCCAGCCCCCGGGGCTCCTAGGGTGCCCGCCTCAACAGGAAATACAGTGACAGCTGGTGGAGGAGGAAATACGCAGGGCCGCTCACTCAGTGCGGTCATGGTGCTGAGAGTTGGGAGCCTGCCCCTTTGATCCTTCCAGCAGCCACACGCACTCCCTGCCACCCAGTGGAGTCCCGCAGGGCGGGGGAGAACTGCTCTTGGGAGTTTCTGAGAGTGTGACTCTTCATGGGAGTGGAAAGCCCCCTCTTTCTCCCGAGGAGCTGGCTGGAAGTTTCAAACTGCCGACACTGCTGGCGGCAGCTCAACCTGCAGCCACTAGGACCTGCCCGCCGGGGCTCCACCCGCAACCTCAGGAGGCGGGTTTCCCTCTTAACCCCATTTTGCTCACAAGGCAAAGGGCTGCGAGAAGTGTCGTGATTAATAGAGCTTGAGTCACCCCGCTGGTCAACGGCAGGCAGCCTGCCCGCAGAGGCTACGCGTGGCCCCCTCAGTGGGGGAAGAGGTCTGGGGGCAGGATGGACCACCTGGGTTCTGAGAGGCTCCTCTGCACCCGCCTTGCCTGCACCCTTCCCCTTGGCACCCCTGTGCTGACGGGGCGGGTGAGGTGTGGGGAGGCCACCCCGGCCTGCTGCAGGGGCATGGCTGTAGTCACGGGCTTCTTGGCCACCACATGGAGAAGAGGGCGCCTGAGCTGACAGGCAGGGCTTATTTATTCAGCTTCTCTTCATCGAAGGGCCTCTTTAAATGACTCCATCGACTGTTAATCTCTGTAGAACATCAGCCCCGAAGGGAGAGGGGAAAACAAGTGCAGGAAGAAAATGCCTGCAGCTCAGCCCCAGTCTGCCCGAGGAGGGGCACGTGGGGACACTGCGGGAGGAAACCTTCCAGCGCCGGCTGGGGACCCGCACGCCAGCACCTGGGCAGGCCTCTAGTGCCAGGCCGGCTCCCTCGTTCCTCAGCCCACCTGCCTGTGTTCCCACCGCCCACCCTCAGCCCTGTCTCCCCAGGTGGTGGGGTCCCTGATGAGCCCAGTCGCAGACTAACCACCCCCCCATGCGTTTCAATGGGTCTCCTGGGTGGATGGCATAGAAATCAATTCTAGGAATAGTACCACGTCTCTAGAGGGGTGTAAACCAAGCCCCTTGAAAGAGCTGGCTCGGCCAAGGCCTTACATGATAGGAAGGGCAACCAACTTTACCCGAGAGAAAAACTGAAGCTGAGGCTGGGAGGGGGGGTGGTTGGGGGGGCAGTGGGGGGCTCAACTGTGCTGTTTCTTGGCTTAGGCGAAAGTCTGCACGAGAATTCCTAGGCTGCAGCAGTGGCAAAGGCAGGAACTGGCTTGGGGGTGAGGGAGAAATGATGGAATGTGCTTATGTTCTCATAAGCTTAGAGGTCTGGCAGCAAGGTGTTCTGGAGAGGCTGCTGGGCCATTTCCGGTGGCAGGAAGAGGACAAGAGGGCAGAGGAGGCAGAGAGAAGGCGATGAGTTTGGCAAGCGCCTTGTCGAGTCCTCCGCCTCCGGGCTCCAGTGGAGGCTGGCCTGCTCTGCTG